>NC_087352.1:66969788-67594788 GCF_030014295.1 Loxodonta africana
TTGCAGCCATTGTATCAATCCATCTCATTAAAGGTCTTCCTCTTTTTCACTGACCCTCTACTTTACCAAACATGATGACCTTCTCCAGGGACTCGTTCCTCCTGATAACATGTCCAAAACTTGTGAGATGTAGTATCGCCATCCTTGCTTCTAAGATGGTTGCACTTCTTCCAAGACAGATTTGCTGTCTTGTTCTTTTGGAGGTCCATGGTATATTCAATATCCTTAGCCAAGAACACAATTTAAAGGTGTCAATTCTTCTTCAGTCCTCCTTATTCACAGTCCAGCTTTCACATGTACATGAAGCAACAGAAAACTTCATGACTTGGGTCAGGTGAACCTCAGTCTTCAAGGTGATACCTTTGCTTTTTAACCCCTGAAAGAGGTCTTATGCAGCAGATTTGCCCAGTGCAATGTGTCTTTTGATTTCTTGACTGCTGCTTTCCATGAGTGTTGATTGTGTATCCAAGTAAAATGAAATCCTTGGCAACTTCAGTCTTTTCTCTGTTGATGATTATCTTGCTTATTGGTCCAGTTGTGAGGATTTTTGTTTTCTTCATGTTGAGGTTTAATTCATACTGAAGGCTGTGGCCTTTGATCTTCATCAGTGTTTCAAGTCCTCTTCACTTGAGCAAGCAAGAATATGTCATCTGCATAACACAGGTTGTTAATGGGTTTTCCATCAATCCCGATGCCCCATTCTTCTTCATATAGTCCAGCTTCTCAGATTATTTGCTCAGCATAAAGATTAAATAGGTATGGTGAAATGATACAACCCTATGATGCACATCCTTCCTGAATTTAAACCCTACAGTATCCTCTTGTTCTATTTGAAAGACTACCTCTTGATCCATGTACAGGTTCCTCATGAACACAATTAAATGTTCTGGAATTCCCATTCACTGCAATGTTATCCATAATTTGTTATTATCCACACAGTCAAATGCCTTTGCATAGTCAATAAAACACAGGTAAAAATCTTTCTGGTATTTTCTGCTTTCAGCCAGGGTCCATATGACATCAGCAATGATATCCCTGGTTCCATGTCCTCTTCTAAATTCAGCTTGAATTTCTGGCAGTTCCCTGTCCATATACTGCTGCAGTCCCTTTTGAATGATCTTCAGCAAAATTTTACTTGACTGTGATATTAATGATATTATTCTGTAAATTCTGAATTTGGTTGGATCACCTTTCTTGGGAATAGGCATAAATATAGATCTCTTCCAGTCAGGTCACCAGGTAGCTGTCTTCCAAATTCCTTGGCATAGACAAGTGAGCACTTCTGTGCTGCATCCGTGTATTGAAACATCTCAGTTGGTATCCCTCTGATTCATGGAGCCTTGTTTTTTGTCAAAGCCTGCAGTGCAGCTTGGACTTCTTCCTTCTGTACTACTGGTTCTTGAAATGGTTACATTCAATCAAGTTCTTTTCGGTATAGTGACTCTGTGTATTCTTTCCATCTTCTTTTGATGCTTCCTGTGTTGTTTAATATTTTCTTCATAGAATCCTTTAATATTGCAACTTGAGGCTTGAATTTTTTACTCACTACTTTCAGCCTCACAAATGCTGAGTGTGTTCTTTCCTCATATAATTATTAACTAAATAATTGATTGTTTTTATAAGTCCCTAAATTTTTGGAATTGTTTGTATTACAGAAAATGCTAAATGATATAGGTACTATTCTTCAGGGTAGCTGAACATTCATCCAACAAGAAAATAAAGCTACAATGCAGTTTACATTGATAAAGTAAAAATTGGTTAAGAACTACAGCTGCTAGCCAAAAGGTCGGCAGCTAAAATCCACCAGGACTTCGTTGGAAACTCTATAGGGCAGTTCTACTCTGTCTTATAGGGTTGCTATGAGTTGGAATTGACTCTTTGGCAGTGGGTTTGGTTTTTGTTTTTTTATTACAAAAAACCCTAAACATATCATTTTCTGTTGCTTTCATCCCATAGAAGCTCAGACACAGAAGATTAATAAAAAGTTTCCACAGAATAAATTCTCAGAGCCCAGCTCCCTTCATACACACACATATACAAACACACATACATACATATATAAATATATAATTCCATAAATACATAAGAAATTATATACAGGGAAGTGAAAAGAAGAAATGAAGTTAGTATTATTTGCAGATAACAAAAGTGTATATACAGGAAGTTCAAAAGAATCCCAGATAAACTATTACACTTAATAATGAACGTCCACAAGTTCACTCAATTCAATATTAATATTCAAAAGTTAATTCTATTCTACATACTGGCAAGAAACAATTCACAAATTAAGCTATAAAATGATACCATTTGAAATAGGATTAACACTGAATTCCTACAAATAAATCTATCGAATCACAAGCTAGACCAAAAAATAGAGACAAGCAAAAAATCTTACTGGAAGGTACTCAAGTTTATCTATAGTAACAGAAGGATAGTCCATTTTTTGGATTGGGAGATTACACACTTCGCAGACAGAAGTTTTGCATATAGACACAGTATAACACCAAACAAAACCCAAATATTTTATTGTTATCAATATTATTACATTGTTTTTTATTATTGTTATTACATGATATAATTTGGTAGGCTGATTTTAAAACGATGACAAGGTAAAGTACAAAGACGTTAAGGCATTCTTAAAGAAAAAACAAGATCATTGGACTTACACTACCAGCCAGTAATGCTTATTATAAAGCTATAGTAATTGAGACAGTGTGATTATTGCTCAAGAGTAAGCAAATAGACCAATAGAACGAAATAAAGAGCCCAGAAGAAATGAATTCATTTATAGAAATTTGATTTATGACAAACACGATAATGAAGATAGTCTTTTACAATTCTGGAAACAGTGTACTTACATGAGGGAAAATACAACAACAAACTGGAAACTTAAAAGTTCTTACTAGCCTTTTTTTTTTTTTTTTTCTCAAAAATATCAATTTGAGTTGGATTTTAGACTAAATGTAGAGTAATCAATAAACCTTTTAGAAGTTAATAAAGAAATATTCACAACTTGGACCACATCAAAATTAAGCATTCGACCCACAGAATAAGAGCAGACATTTCCACATTTTAACCAATAAGTAGCACATACACAGAATATATATATATAGGAACTCAAAATTAATATGATAAAGAACAAAAACCCAATTTAAAAAGTGTGAAAAAACTAGTTAATTGAATAGGTACTTCACAGAAGAGGCAATTCAAATGGCTCTTCGAGATACTCAAACCCGTTCCTGATTATAGAAATGCAAATAAAACCCCACAATGACCCACCAATATATGTGCATCAGATTGGCAGAAATTAAAATGTCTAAGCAAACCAAGGAGACCTGGTGGTGTAATGGTTAAGTGCTATGGCGAGCTCAGCCTGCTAACCAAAAGGTTGGCAGTTCAAATCCACCAGCTGCCCCTTGGAAACGCTATAGGGCAGTTCTACTCTGTCCTATAGGGCCCCTGTGAGTTAGAAATGACTGGACAGCAATGGTTTTTTTTTAAGCAAACCAAGTGTTGACAAGGCTGTAGAGCGACAGGATTTCTTATACATTGCTATCAACAATATAAACTGGCAAATACAGATGTAGAAAATAGTTTACATAATCTGCTAAAAGTGACACTATATATATATATATAGTGAAGTTAGAAATCCCATTCATAGTTGTTTTCCCTACAGCAATGCATACTTAGGTGCATCGGCATGCATCAGTAAGAGTTTTTATAGTAGCATTGTTTGTAATGCTCCCAAACTGGAAACCAACCAAATATGAATAAACAGCAGGATGGGTAAAAGTGGTCTATTCATATAATGAAATACTGTACAGTAACACAAGTGGATGACTAGAATACAGGCCATATTATAGAAAAAAAATCAAAACAAAAATTTAAACACAATAAACCAAATTTGTATATATCACCAGTTGTATAACATCTCCAAACAGGGAAAAATGTTTAGAAACTCATAATCATCTGGTAAAAGGAATTTAATATATGTTTTATTAATGGTTACTTTCCAAAGATGGGAAGCATTTAAGGATGGGGAGGGGGGCTTCTGGGGTACACAGAATAGTTTTTATCTAGGGTGATGGTTATATAGAGGTAACTTGAAGAGATTAATCTGAACATTAATATTTCATTAAATTTTCTATATATATGTTCTATTTCAAATTATATAGGTCATATAGTAGACTTTAAGAGTGGACTTTAAGTTCAGAAAACTTATAGTAATTTCATCTCTTCTGTTTTTTGGCTGTATTGTAGACAATTGCTTACCCAGTCCTAATGCTGAAGTGTCTTCCACTGAGAAATGGTGATGATAACATCTATTTTTAATGTTATTATGAGGATTCAAGATGCATGGTTATACAGCACCTAGCCAATATTGTTACTGTGTTGTTAGCTGTCCTCTAGTCAGCTCTGACTCATGACGACCCTATGTATAACAGAACAAAATGTTGCCCTATCCTACACCATTTTCACAATTATTGATATGCTCAAGTCCATTGTTGCAGACGCTGGGCATTTGGACTGTCTTCCAACTTAGGGGGCTCATTTTACAGCACTATACTAGACATTATCTCTTGTGGTCCACAGAATTTTCATTGGCTGATTTTCAGAAGTAGGTCACCAGGCTAGTCTTCCTTGTCTGTCTTGGCCTGGAAGCTCCACTGAAACATATCCACCATGGGTAACCCTGCTGGTGCTTGAAATAGTGGTGGCATAACTTCCAGTATCATGACAATATATAAGTCACCATAGCATGACAAACCGACATCTGGGTGGGAGAGTCAATGCTGTACCTAACACTTATTAAGTGTTTGCAATTGCCACCGTCCAAAGGGTTGTTTTTGTTGTTAGGTGTCGTTGAGTTGGATCTGAGTTATACCAATCATATGTACACAGAATGAATCACTGCCTGGTCCTGCACCATCCTCAGAGTCATTGCTATGCTTGAGCCCATTGTTGCAGCCACTGTGTTAATCCATCTCATTGAAGGTCTTCCTCTTTTTAAATGGCCCTCTACCAAGAGTGATGTCCTTCTCCAGGGACTGGTTCCTCCTTATAACCCATCCAAAGTACAGGAGACAAAGTCTCATCATCATCACTTCCAATGAGCATTGTGGCTGTACCTCTTCCAAGAGAGTTTTGTTCAATCTTTTGGCAGTCCATGGTATATCCAATATTTTTCACCCACACCATAATTCAAAGGTATCAATTCTTTTTTGGTCTCCCTTACTCGTGATCCAGCTTTTGCATGCACATGAGGCAATTGAAAAACACCTTGGCTTGGGTCAGGTACGCCTTAATTCTTAAGATGACACCTGTGCTTTTTAACATTTTGAAGAGGTCTTTTGTGGTGGTTGCCCAATGCAATACACTGTTTGACTTATTGACTGCTGCTCCCGTGGACATTGATTGTGGATCCAAGTAAAATGAAATCCTTGACAACTTCAGTCTTTTCTTTTTTATCACGATGGTGCTTATTGATCCATTTGTGAGGATTTGTGTTTTCTTTATGCTGAGATATAATCCATACTGAAGGCTATAGTCTTTGATCTTCGTCAGTGTCCAAAGTACATGCATTAAGTCAATCCTCACATCCACCACTCCAGACAAGGTATTACTATTATCAGAATTTCCCTATAACAATGGCCCGTTCATTCATAGTGTAACTTCTCTGAGAGCAGCGATCCCATCTATCTTGTTTACTATTAATTCCAGTACCTGTACATGGATGAATATTTTTAAATTCTCTCTTCAGGGTAAGCTTCTAACTAGCAACAGATACAAAAAACAAACCAAAGCCACTGCCATTGAGTCAATTCCAACTCATAACAACCCTATAGGACAGAGTAGAACTGCTCCACAGGGTTTCCAAGAAGTGGCTAGTGTATTTGAACAGTTGACTTTTTGACTTGCAGCTAAACATTTAACCACTGCACCACAGGGCTCCAATGGATACCAAAAAAAAAAAAAAAACACATTGCCCTGGGGTTAGTTCTGACTCATACAATACAGGTCACCATAAACTATCTGCCAAGGCCCACCAATTGTTTGTCTAAAAAAAAAAAAATTGTTTGTTTAGGCCAGAAAAATTACACTTCAATTGAAGAAAAAAGAGTTCTCTAGGAACGGCACAAAATGAATGCAATTCTACTCTCTTACCATCTCATAAATTCCTCTGAGGAGGAATACAGACTTTTTGTTGGAACAAAGTCCTGATTAGAGCAGGTGAGTCCTTGGAGGCAAAGAAGTTGATCTGGCATGCACATTTTGAGAAAGGGATTGAAACTATTGTGCAGGAAGCAAGAAAAAGGATATAGTTGCTTTTGAGAACAGGGGGAGAGGTATGAAGTGGGGAGAAATCAAGGAGAAGGGAAGCAATGTGAACTTCCCTATGAATCTGAAGATTTTCAATAAAGTTATTGAAGCACACAAAATGCTTAATGTAGTGACCAGAAATTTTTGTGAAAACCATTTGAAGAGCTGAATTTTTCACCATGACTGCGTATGAGGCAAAACAGTGTGTGGATATAGAAACGGGATAGAACATTTAATAAGAAAGCAAAAACTTCAGAATTTGAGGAGTCCTAGGGGAGGAATTTGGTCTGGTCTCCACTATGGACTTAGGAGCCTGAGCTGAGATCACCAAGGTATCCAAGTGATAGGGGGGCCTGAACTCAACGCTGGGTTTAGAAAAACAAAAGTTAAATGACAAACATTAGCTCGCAGTTGTTGTCATTAGTTACCACAGAGAAGATTAGGACTCCTAGTGACTATTATGTTACAAAGTAGAATTGCTCATAAGATTTTCTTGGCTATAATCTTTACAGAAGCAGATCACCAGGACTTTTCTTCTGTGGTACCAGTGGGTGGATTGGAATTGCCAACCTTAATATTAGGACTTGAGAATAAATTGCAGGAAAATCTGAAGGCTTCATGGGGGAAGTGGGCAAAAATATTGCATTTTACATGGAAAAAAAAAGGTAACAACATTGAGCTTACTTCCAACTGCAAGGGTTGAGGGCTTTCATAATAAACTTAAAAATAAATCTACTACAATCCTTATTTCCCTGGGAATGGTCCCTGGTAATAGGCCCTAGAAAATGACAGAAGGACAAACACAGGTTGCTGAACCCACCTCCCCCATCTACAGTACTAAGACTTCTCTTGGAGGTCACACACTTAGCTTGGAACTCCTGGGATTATTAATGGCAGCAGCCAGCAGAATAAAAATTCCATAGGTAGGCAGTAAATATTTGAAAAGACCTTTCAGTTTGGGAAATGGTTTATATTGTTGCTTAAAAATGTAGTTTGAGAGCCATGGGAGCCTCTGATTGGGTGAGGCATGTTTTACAAATGATACCCATTTGTCCTGAGCGAGAAACATTCCACCCTGTAAATGTCAGTTTTGCAGTGACCAGATATGATGAATGAGTCCTCTGGCTCCTATTAATATGGAGGTCACACATTTAGGAAAAAAAAAAAAATTGGAGACCATTGCAAAATTAATTCTCCCTCTCCAGGCGGCTAAAATGATAGGGAAGAAAATGGGGAGAGTAAGTTTGCAAAAATATGAAACATCAAGTTTCTCTCTCAATGCCTCTCTGAGCCTCCAACTTCATAAAGGAATTATCTTAATCACATTGGAAAAAAAAAAAAAAATGAGAGGCTTTGAAATGCGATCTCAGATGGAAACTCCGACACAGGGAAGTATAGCATAAATTTCTAGGCACTCAAGCCTGGGATATTGCAGGCATGATTCCATAGCTCAACCCCTGAAAGGAATAATAATTACTATTTGGCTATTTGTCAAGGTAAGGGTTCCACTAGAGGGAACGTCTTATTCAATTTGGGAGCTGAAATTACACAACTGGTGAGATATTAAATAACAGCACAAAGTTGAAAAGGGAAAGAAGGGGAGCTAGTCACTGAATTGTAAGTGAGAACTAAGTAGATAGAAAGAGTAAAGGCGGCCTGAAGGAGAGGATGAGAGACTTCTCTGGTGCTAATTTAAGGCTTAATCTGACTATACGCAAATTCACATGATATGATATTTGTAATCCATTTGTGTGTCTGTTAAGGACAAATGATGTCATTTGCAATTAGCAGGTGTGGTAAGTCAATTAATCAACCAATAAATATTTATTAAGAGCCAATAGCCGGTGCCGAGTGTTATAGGGGTACACATATAAATTACAGTCCCCCTTGTAATTTACTTGAGGAATAAGGCTGTACTCAAAGAATTTAGCAAAAAATTGTTAGTTGAGATCCAGTTGACTCCAAATCATGGTGGAAAAATATGGCAAATGAATGGTGCTTTATATGCCACAGAATTTCACAGAGGAAAATTATCTACTTGCTGAGGAAGAGTTCCTGTAGGTACAGATGAGGATAGGTCACAGACACATAATCGCTGTACATTTGAGCTTTGAGGATCTATTTCTTTTTTCTTCTTTGAACATGAATTTACAAGGGTGCATAATCTGCACTTTCAATGTTCTAGGAAAGGTACTCGGTATTGGACCCACAAAACAAGTTTTGTATCTGTCCTCCCATTTTTATTATCTCAAATTAGGTAAAGCATTTTCCCTTGCTTGGTTTGGCAGACTCAGGAAGGTCAGCCTCTGCCTTTAGACAAGAATCAGTCCATTACATAGGGGAAAATGGTTCCCGTGTATCATGACATGTTTCTTGGTCCTTTGGCTTTAAATATAATCCTCTAGTAAACCGAGAAGGGGCCAAATTGTAGCAAATACATGTTAAATATTAAAGTGTTTTATTTGAAAATTGGTATGTGAATGTTGGGAGCTGATATTATTCTCAAATACACTTAATGAAAAGACTGGCTTATATATAAGTCCTGGCAAAAATATTTAGGTGTCACCATGTGTTATGAAGGAGACCCCTGAAGTCCCTGAGTAGGGGGTAGAGCAAGGACAGGCACTTTTTCTTGACAAAGGTATTAAAGTATCCATTATAACCTCCTGACCATCAAATCACTCTCTGTTTGTCATACCGTTTTAAATTTACATGGTACAAGGGCCTTAAATGTCAGGATTTCTGTTATAACTTAGACTCTAGTGTCTTTAATTAATGCTTCATGTTCCTGTTATGGTTATTTAGAATTTGCTGAAATCCCCAGAGCCATAAATTTCTTTTACAGGTCTTTGCGGTATGAACTTTAACAAAACAGCTATAAAGGGGTAATAGGCAAGGGCAGTATATCACAGAGCAGCAGCGGCAAGATGGGGGAAAGGAAGAAATCTTTTGCAAACAGATTAAAAGATTTTGTTTTTGTCGAGGGGTTTGAAACTAGAACAAACTGGGCATAAAATTTAGGCTAGAAAGCATGATCTCTTTTAATGTTTTGAGTAGGTACACGTTTCCGCTTTTCACAAGGTAGACAGTTTCACTTAAATATTATTAAATGGAAATCAATTTCATTCACCTGAACACGTCTCTGAATGCCTACTGTGTGTCTACTATTTTCTTGCTGCTATAGAAGTTACACAGAAAGGCAAAGGTAAGTTCCTGTCTCATTAATCATCAAAAACTAGTTTTGGAGGCAAGGTTAACATATAGGAAACAATTACAGACCATTACTAGACAGGACATAAATCTGCCAAAGTGTATAGGCCAGTCTGTGAATTTTGAGTGCTCTGCGTCTCACAGAAAAAGATCAATGGAAACTAGGATTATCTTGTGATTCACCATACAGTAGGGGACATGAAAAGCTTCTTGTAATATAGATGGCCGTTGGAATGTGAAGTCACAGGGGAAGGCCATTCCAGAGTAGAGAATGCCATAAGGAAACTCACAAAGGCATATTGAAATACACTACCTCGTATAGGGCCACTATGAGTCAAAATTAATTTGATGGCAGTGGGTTTGGTTTTGGCTTTGGTATAGGGGACAAGAATATGATTTCAGATTCAGAAAGACCTAGTTGTGAATAATTTACTGTATTACTTTATCATTTGTTTAAGAAAGAGAGGACTAGTTGGGAAGAAATGTATTATTTAGGATTGGGAGCATGCATATATCTCAAGATGAATTTAAAACGATTGCAAGTGGAATTAAGATCTCTATGGAGGGCAATTTCAAATGTAAAGTGCTTGTATGATATTTGATGACAGATTAATATGCTAATTTTTTTAGAAATTTTTTTTATTTCATCTCTATTTCTCTCCAAACTTCTGATAGCTTCTCATTTTCTAGAAGGCATAAAAAAAGAAAGACTGGGCAGGTGAAGAATGGAACATAACTCCCATTTCTTTTTGGATTTCAAAGTTGGGAAAGGAAAAGGAAAAACAAGCTTTAACTTATTTTGTAAGGTAGAGTACATAGAACTGAGCTGGTCATTGATCTTGCTTTTTTTAAAAAGCTCTAAATCTGGGAATGTTAAGAACCTTGATAATAGTGACAGATAATTTATGAAAACAGATGGTTTGCATATCAATAATTATTTTAGAGATCACTGTTTTCATATTCTATACAAAATGTCGATTTTCTGGTATATGGCAATCGACTCTTAACCAAGAATTAGTTTTGTAGACTTGTAGTAAACTTAAATTTATTCATTCTGTAAATACTTGTTAAATGTTATATAATTTAAGCCAGGCAAGGTTACAAAACAAAAAAAAATTTTTTTTTTTTTTAGGTTACACTGCAGTACCAAACACCACAATCCCTTAAAACACCACAAGTTTACATTTTTGCCCAAACTATATGTCCATTCCAGGTTAAGAGCATTCTGGGTAAGTAGAACTTATTCTGAAAAAGGAGACCCTGAGTGGCACAAATGGTTAAATGCTGGGCTACTAACTGAAAGATTGTTGGCTCAAGTTTACCCAGAGATAGCTCAGAAGAGTGAACTGGCTATCTACTTCCAAAAGATCACAGCCATTGAAAACCCTGTAAAGTACAATTCTTCTCCGACACACATGTGGTTGCCATGACTCAGAATTGACTTGACAGCATTTTTTTTTTTTTTTTTTTTAAATTCAGGATATAATATTGAGAGAGACTCTGCCATCTGGAAGGTCTTCAGTTTCTGTGAAGGGGGAGAGAACATGGCAAATTGCACACAGATTCTTTTTTTTTTTTTAATTTTTATTGTGATTTAAGTTAAAGTTTACAAATCAAGTCAGTCTCTCACACAAAAACTTATATACACTTTGCTACATACTCCCAGTTGCTCTCCCCCTAATGAAACAGCCCGCTCCCTCCCTCCATTCTCTTTTTTAGTTTTTATTTCACCACCTTCAAACTGCCTCTACCCTCTCATCTCCCCTCCAGGCAGAAGATGCCAGCACAGTCTCAAGTGTCCACCTGATTCAAGAAGCTCACTCCTCACCAGCATCCCTCTCCATCCCATTGTCCAGTCCAATCCATCTGAAGATTCGGCACTGGAAATGGTTCCTGTCCTGGGGCAACAGAAGGTCTGGGGGCCGTGACTACTGGGGTCCTTCTAGACTCAGTCAGACCATTAAGTATGGTTTTTTACAAGAATTTGGGGTCTGCATCCCACTGCTCTCCTATTCCCTCAGGGGTTCTCTGTTGTATTCCCTGTCAGGGCAGTCATTAGTTGTAGACAGGCACCATCTAGTTCTTCTGGTCTCAGGATGTATAGTCTCTGGTTTATGTGGACCTTTCTGTCTCTTGGGCTTGTAATAACCTTGTGTCCTTGGTGTTATTCATTCTCCTTTGATCCAGGTGGGTTAAGACCAGTTGATACATCTTAGATGGCCACTTGCTAGCGTTTAAGACGCCAGGCACCACTCTCCAAAGTGGGATGCAGAAAGTTTCTTAATAGATTTTATTAAGCCAATTGACTTAGATGATGCCTGAAACCATGGTCCCCAAAACCCCGTCCCAGCTACGCTGGCCTTCGAAGCATTCAGTTTATTCAGGAAACTTCATTGCTTTTGGTTTAGTCCAATTGTGCTGACCTTGCCTGTATTGTGTGTTGCCTTTCCCTTCACCTAAAGTAGTTCTTATCTACTATCTAATTAGTGAATGCCCCCTCTCACCCACCCTCCCTCCCCTGTCTTGTAACCGTCAGAGAATATTTTCTTCTCTGTTTAAACTATTTCTCGAGTTCTTATAATAGTGGTCTTATATAATATTTGTCCTTTTGCAACTGACTAATTTCATCCAGCATGATGCCTTCAGATTCCTCCATGCTATGAAATGTTTTGCATTTCATAATGCATATATTCCATTGTGTGAATATAACATAATTTATTTATCCATTCATCCGTTGATGGGCACCTTGGTTGCTTCCATATTTTTGCTGTTGTAAACAGTGCTGCAATGAACATAGGTGTGCATATATCTGTTTGTGTGAAGGCTCTTATTTCTCTAGGATATATTCCATGGAGTGGGATTGCTGGACTGTATGGTAGTTCTATTTCTAGCTTTTTAAGGAAGTGCCAAATCGATTTCCAAAGTGGTTGTACCATTTTACATTCCCACCAGCAGTGTAGAAGTGTTCTAGTCTCTCCACAACCTCTCTAACATTTATTATTTTGTGTTTTTTGGATTAATGCCAGCCTTTGTGGAGTGAGATGGAATCTCATTGTAGTTTTAATCTGCATTTCTCTAATGGCTAATGATGGAGAACATTTCCTCAAGTATCTGTTAGCTACCTGAATGCCTTCTGTAGTGAAGTGTCTGTTCATGTCTTTTACCCATTTTTTAATTGGGTTGTTTTTTGTAGTTGAGTTTTTGCAGTATCATGTAGATTTTAGAGATCAGGCGCTAATCAGAAATGTCATAGCTAAAAACTTTTTCCCAGTCTGTAGTAATCTTTATAATGTTTTGGTGAAGTCTTTGGATGAGCATAGGTGTTTGATTTTTAGGAGCTCCCAGTTATCTAGTTTTTCTTTTGCATTGTTAGTAATGTTTTGTATATTGTTTATGCCATGTATTAGGGCTCCTAACGTCGTCCCTAAATTTTCTTCCATGATCTTTATTGTTTTAGATTTTATACTTAGATCTTTGATCCATTTTGAGTTAGTTTTTGTGCATGGAGTGAGGTATGGGTCTTGTTTCATTTTTTTGCAGATGGATATCCAGTTATGCCAGCACCCTTTGTTAAAAAGACTGTCTTTTCCCCCATTTAACTGTTTTGGGAACTTTGTCAAATATCAAGTGCTCATATGTGGATGAATTTATGTCTGGATCCTCAATTCTGTTCCATTGGTCCATGTATCTGTTGTTGTACCAATGCCAGGCTGTTTTGACTACTATGGCAGTATAGTAGGTTCTAAAATCGGGTAAAGTAAGGCCTTCCCGCTTTGTTCTTCTTTTTCAGTAATGCCTTATTCATCCGGGGCCCTTTTCCCTTCCATATTTTTATGAAGTTGGTGATTTGTTTCTCCACCTCATTAAAAAATGTCATTGGAATTTGGATCAGAATTGCATTAAATCTATACATTGCTTTTGGTGCAATAGATGTTTTTATAATGTTAAATCTTCCTATCCATGAGCAAGGTATGTTTTTCCACTTATGTAGGTCTCTTTTGGTTTCTTGCAGAAGTGTTTTGTGGTTTTCTTTGTATAAGTCTTTTACATCTCTGTTAAGATTTATTCCTAAGTATTTTATCTTCCTGGGGGCTACTGTAAATGGTATCGATTTGTTGGTTTCCTCTTTGATTTTCTTTTTGTGGATATAGAGGAATCCAAGTGATTTTTTTATGTTTATCTTGTATCCGGATACTCTGCTGAACTGTTCTATTAGTTTCAGTGGTTTTCTGGAGGATTCCTTAGGGTTTTCTGTGTATAAGATCATATCATCTGCAAATAGAGATTCTTTTACTTCTTTCTTGCCCATCTGAATGCCCTTTATTTCTTTATCTAGCCTAACTGCTCTGGCTCGGACCTCCAGCACAATCTTGAATAAGAGTGGTGATAAAGGACATCCTTGTCTGTTTCCCGATCTCAAGGAGAATGCTTTCAGGATCTCTTCATTTAGCTGTTCATTGGCTATTGGCTTGGTATAAATGCCCTTTATTATGTTGAGGAATTTTCCTTCTATTCCTATTTTGCTGAGAGTTTTTATCACGTATGGGTATTGAACTTTGTCAAATGCCTTTTCTGCATCAATTAATAAAATCATGTGATTCTTGCCTTTTCTTTTATTTATACGATGGATTACATTAATTGTTTTTCTAATGTTGAAGCATCCCTGCATCCCTAGTCTGAATCCCACTTGGTCATGGTGAATTATTTTTTTGATATGTTGTTGAATTCTATTGGCTAGAATTTTGTTGAGGATTTTTGCATCTAAGTTCATGAGGGATATAGGTCTGTAATTTTCTTTTTCTGTGGCGTCTTTACCTGGTTTTGGTATCAGGGATATGGTGGCTTCATAGAATGAGTGTGGGAGTATTCCGTCCTTTCCTATGGTCTGAAATACCTTTAGTAATAGTGCTGTTAACTCTTCTCTGAAAGTTTCGTAGAACTCTGCAGTGAAGCCGTCCAGGACAGGGTCTTTTTTAATTGCGAGTTTTTTGATTACCTTTTCAATCTCTTCTTTTGTTATGGGTCTATTTAGACGTTCTACCTCTGTTTGTTTTAGTTTAGGTGGGTAATGTGTTTCTAGGAATTCATCCATTTCTTCCAGGTTTTCCAATTTGTTAGAGTACAATTTTTCATAGTAATCCGATATGATTCTTTTAATTTCAGTTGAGTCTGTTGTCATATCGCCCATCTCATTTCTTATTTGGGTTATTTGCTTCCTCTTCTGTTTTTCTTTTGTCATTTTGGCCAGCGGTTTATCAATTTTGTTAATTTTTTTCAAAGAACCAGCTTTTGGTCTTGTTAATTCTTTCAATTGTTTTTTCTGTTTTCTGTTTCATTTAGTTCAGCTGTAATTTTTATTATTTGTTTTCTTCTGGTGCCTGAGTGTTTCTTTTGTTGCTCTCTTTCTATTTGTTCAAGTTGTAGGTATAATTCTTTGATTTTGGCCCTTTCTTCTTTTTGGATGTGTGCATTTATTGATATAAATTGATCTCTGAGCACCGCTTTTGCTCTGTCCCAAAGGTTCTGGTAGAAAGTGTTTTCATTCTCATCAGATTCTCTGAATTTCATTATTCCATCCTTAATGTCTTCTATAATCCAGTCTTTTTTGAGCAGGGTATTGTTCAGTTTCCAAGTGTTTGATTTCTTTTCCCTGCCTTTCCTGTTATTGATTTCCACTTTTATGGCCTTATGGTCAGAGAAGATGCTTTGTAGTATTTCAGCGTTTTGCATTCTGCTAAGGCTTGCTTTATGACCTAATATGTGGTCTATTCTAGAGAATGTTTCATGTGTACTAGAAAAGAGGGTATACTTGGTTGCTATTGGGTGGAGTGTTCTCTATATGTCTATGAGGTCAAGTTGGTTGATTGTGGCATTTAGTTTTTCTCTGTCTTTATTTAGCTTCTTTCTGGATGTCTTATCCTTCACCGAAAATGGTGTGTTGAAGTCTCCTACTATTATTGTGGAGCTGTGTATCTCACTTTTCAGTGCTAATAGAGTTTGTTTTGTGTATCTTACAGCACTGACATTGGGTGCATAAATATTTCATGCAATTAGATCTTCTTGGTATATTGTCCCTTTAATCATTATATTATATAGTGTTCTTCCTTCTCCTTTCTGGTGGATTTAACTTTAAAGTCTATCTTGCCAGAACTTAATATTGCCACTCCTGTTCTTTTTTGATTGTTGTTTACTTGATATATTTTTTTCCATTCTTTGCATTTTTGTTTGTTTGTGTCTCTAAGTCTAAGGTGTGTCTCTTGTAGGCAACATATAGATGGTTCGTGTTTTTTAATCCATTCTACCACTCTCTGTCTTTTTTTGGTGGATTTAGTCCATTTACATTCAGTGTAATTATGGATAGGTATGAATTTAGTGCTATCATTTTAACGTCTTTGTGTGTGTGTGTGTGTGTGTTGCTGACAGTTTCTTTCTCCCACTTAATTTTATGTGCTGAGTAGATTATCTTTATATATTGCCCTTTCCTCATTTTGTTGTTGATCTTGTTTGTGATGAGTCTCTGTTTTTTTCCTTGTGTTTTCTTTTGATGTGTTGGATAGTTTGTCTTCTTTGTGGTTACCTTATTATTTACTCCTATTTTTCTAAATTTAAACCTAACTGTTGTTCACAGACTCTTAAAGATTTCCTTCTCAAAGTGACAACTCAATTCTGTTCACATGGCCATGCTTGACTTTAAGCTTGTGACAGCACACAACATGGGGCAGGGAAAAGAAGAAGTAGAAATATGGAAAATAGCCCTAATGACTCCCACAATTAGTGCTGAGGCTTCAGGAGAGGAAGGCACACAAATCTCGTAACCTAAGGTGCCACCATAATTGTTAGAGGAGGGAGAAGATTAACATGTAAACAAATAATATAATCTCAGAGTAGTAAATGACATGAAGGAAAAAAAAATAAGACAATATAAAATAGAAAAATGGACTTCTGGCCAACATGGCACCATGGACAAAGCACCATGGAGTCCCTCTACAGCAAAGACCCAAAAAACTAAGTACATCAGAGACAGATGTCATCCCTGGAGCCTGAAGTGCCAGATAAAGAGAGAACTCAGCCAAGCACTGAATGGAATAGGAAACTGACAGAGGATGGAGAGAGAGGAGAGATACATGCAGAGGGCCCCATCAGCTAACACAGCACAGATCTGCCATCTTGGACTCCAGTTGGAGGTCAGTAGACAGGGAGTATAGGAGAGCAGCGTCACAGAATTCCCAGCAGGAGATAGAGCACCTGGTAACCCACAATGCACAATTTCCTTCCCCCCATTCTCTCCTGGCTGACTGTGGTGACTCTGCAGGGCAGGAATTGCAGTGTCCTTCCTGCTTGGATTCACCCCACCCATGTCAGAGATCGACAGACAGGCAGTACAGGAAAGCAGTTTCACGAAGTTCCCAGCAGGAGACAGAGCACCAGGTAACGAGTGATATACACTTTCCTAGTCCCCCCCTCTTCTTCCTTCCCTCTTCTGCCTCTTCTGCTTCCCACCAGCTGAAGTTGCTTGGCTGGGAGGAAACTGCTTTGGCATTGGACTGCTTGGATTCACCCTGCTCACACTGGCCGGGCCCCTAAGCTGGTGTTGGTTCTTTCCATCTCTTTTGGTTTCTTCTGTGCCTCCTACCACCTCCCCCTCCTTTTGCTGAAGCATCTGGCTCCGGGTGCCATCTTTCCTTCTTCTTGAAAGACTGTGAGGCTACACTTGGCTGGGGAACCACTGGCCCAGCCCACGATGCTGGTGGGATCTCTGGGGCTAATTTTTTTTTTTTTCCTTGTTTTGCTTTGTTCTGGTTTGTTGTGTTTTTTTGTTTGTTTTCTTTTTTCTTCTCACAGCTTGAGAGCTCCTTTTAACCAGGCTGCACTGCACAGCTTAGGACCCACTCCCCCAATCTGCACAGACACTTAGGTGGGATCCTTGGGGGCATTTCTTTTTGTCCTCTTTCTCATTTTTTTCTCTTTTTCCCTTTCTGTCTGTCTTCATTTCTCAGTTCTCATCTCCCTACACTTTTCTTCTTTTCCTGTCTCCTGAGTACCTCTGCTGTGTGACATCTGTACCCCCTCTAGCCAGGCTATGCTGTGCATCCTAGGAGCTGTTTCCCTGGTCCTAGCCAGTGGAACTCCAGAACTCCTGGGGGCTTTTCTTTTCCAAATTTTTATCTATTTTTTTTCTTTCTTTTCCTTTTTTATTTTCTCCATTTCTTAGTCTTTCATCTCTCCACTCCAATGGTAAGTTCCCTTAGCACTTTTTTTTCCTCTTTGTTTGCTTCTTTGTTTTTGGCTTCTGTTTTTCTCTCCTCTCGCTCCTCTTTCCCACATCCCTATTAGCTCCACACATCAAAACCTCCCCCCTTTTTCCTGCCTACCTGCACTGTACACTGAACATCACACCTCCAAGCAGCACGGGCATGGCCTACTGGAACCTGCCCAGCACTGATTCCTGGCCATCCCTTTAGGCCCTAGTACATGCCACAAACAACCCATTCCACCCTGTCTCCTTAAGCTTGACCTGTCCTGATGCACCATAGCTCAATGACTGGCTCTACCCATTGGACAAGGAGGTGAAAACTATTGTGACTACAGACAAGCAAACAACAAAGAAAACACAGCCTGCCTGCTCAGGCATAGCCAAATAAAACAAAAAATCAGAGCAAAACAAACAAATCTACGTTCAAGAAGTGACGAAAATAACTACTGAATGTCCTGAAGACAGCAGACAATACCAAAACATTAAAAAAAAAAAAAAAGGACAGGATGAGTCCAGTAGGTATCCAAAATGAAACACTAGATGACTTTGCAATAGAAGAAAAGGCACTAAAACTACCTGACAGGGAATTCAGATCTCTAATATTCAGAGCAATCCGAGAGTTGAAGCAAAAAGCAGACAAAAATGAGGAAAAAAGTAGACAAATTTTTGGAAAAGGCAGAAAAATTCATGGAAAATACAGACAAAAAAATGGAACAATTCAGGAAAATAATACAGGAACCAACTGCCAAAATAAATTCATAGCTAGAAATCATATAAAAACAACAATTAGAAATCCAAAAGGTAAACAAGACTTCAGAAATGAACAGTGTCATAGAAGGGCTGAGGAGCCAGTCTGAAATGACAGAAGGTAGAGTCAGTGAAATTGAAGACAAACACTTGGATACAACTCTGTTTGTGGGAAAATCAGAAAAAAGATCTAACAAAAATGAAGAAACACTGAGAATTATGTGGGATACAACCAAAAGCAAAAATTTTTGAGTGATCGGAGTTCCAGAACAGGGAGAGAAAACAGAAAACACAGAGAGGATCGTTGAAGAATTGCTGACAGAAAACTTCCCTGATATCGTGAATGATGAAAATCTGACCAACCAAGAAGCTCAACAAACCCCATATAGGGTAGACCCCAAAAGAAAAGCACGAAAGCATATCATAATTATGCTCATTAAAACCAAAGACAAAGACAAAATCCTGTGAGCAGCTTGAGAAAAACAAAAAGTCACATACAGAGGAGGAACAACAAGTCTAAGCTTTGATTATTCAGCAGAAACCATGCAGGCAAGAAGGCAATGGGATGACATATATATAAAACCTTGAAAGAAAAAAATTGCCAACCAAGAATAATATATCCTGTAAAACTTTCATTCAACATGATGGTGAAATTAGGACATTTCCAGATAAACAGAAATTAAGGGAGTATGTAAAAACCAAACCAAACTTACAAGAGTTATTAAAGTGAGCCTTTTGGTCTGAGAACAAACAACATTAGACCACAGCCTGAATCTAGGACATGAAATTGTACCAGCCAGATACCAACCTAGGAAATGAACTCTCAAGGACTATCCAAAACCAAAAGAATTGCAACACGGAGCCAGAGAGGTTAATATGTAAATGACAAAAACGTCAGAACAATAAAAGAGGGAATAAATGGTATAGGTATAGAAGTCTCTAATGGAGAGGAAGGCAAGGCAATACCAAGTGATAATAGACTGGTTCAAACCCAGGAAAATAAGGGTAAATTTCAAGGTAACCACAAAGACAGTTAACAAACCTACTCATCAAAATAAAGGAGAAAAACTTAAAGTCTCGATAAAAAACAAAATTTAAAAGAAATGAAAAGGAAATCTACGAACAAAAGCAACTCAGTGCAGGACATTATGCTGAGTGAAATAAGTTAATCACAAAAGGGCAAATATTATATGAAACCACTACTGTAAAAACTCATGAAAAGGTTTACATACAAAAAGAAAAAATATTTGATGGTTATGGGGGAGGGGAAGGATGGGGAGGGAAAACACTTAATAGACAAAAGATAAGTGGTAACTTTGCTGGAGGGTAAGATAGTATACAATACAGGGGAAGCCAGTGCAATCTGTACAAAGCAAGTCCTTGAAAACTCCATAGACGCATCCAAACTCCCTGAGGGACCAAATTGCTGGGCTGAGAGCTGTGGGGACCATGGTCTCGGGGAACATCTAGCTCAACTGACATAACAGAGTTAATAAGGAAAATGTTCTACATTCTACTTTGGTGAGTAGCGTCTGGGGTCTTAAAAGCCTGTGAATGGCCATCTAGGACACTCCACTGGTCTCACCCCTTCGGTAACAAGGAAGAATGAAGAAAAACTAAAAACACAAGGGAAAGATTAGTCCAAAGGACTAATGGACCACATCTACCACAGCTTCCACCAGACTGAGTCCAGAACAATGAAATGGTGCCTGGCTACCACCACTGACTGCTCTGACAGGGATCACAATAGCGGGTCCCAGAAAGAGCTGGAGAAAAATGAAGAACAAAATTCTAACTCAAAAAGAAAGACCAGACTTGCTGGCCTGAGAAAGACCGGAGAAACCCTGAGAGCATGGCCCCTGGACACCCTTTCAGCTTAGTAATGAGGCCACTCCTGAGGTTCACCCTTCAGCTAAAGATTGAACAGGCCCATGGAACAAAACAAGACTAAAGGGATGCACCAGCCCTGGGACAGGGACTGGAAGGCAGGAGGGAACAAGAAAGATGGTAATAGGGAACTTAGGGTTGGAAAGAGAGAGTGTCGACTTGCCTGGGGTTGTTAACCAATGTCATACAATAATGTGTGTACTAATTGTTTGATGAGAAACTAGTTTGTTGTGTAAACCTTCATCTAAAGTTCAATTAAAAAAAGAAAATAGAACAATGGAGTAAGGGAATTGTTTAGCTAGGGTAGTCAAAAAGGAATTCCTCCCAAAGTTGAAAATAGACTTGAAAACTAAATGATTAAGAGCCAACTGTGCAAAATTCTACCAAAATATCACTTTAGGCATAAAAAAAAAAAAAAAATGCATAGGCGATGGTAAAGAAGAAGTCCTGAACTATGAATGAGATGAAGTAGGTTTTATAAGGCAAAGTAAAGCTGTTTTGATTTGATTTGATTTGGATACTTTTCATCAGGCAGTGATAGATGTGAATGGCATCTAACCGTTGTATGGAGAATGGATGGTTATGAAAAAAGGGCAAACAGAGAGAAACCATTCAGGAGCCCAGCAATGGAAGACTGTGTCTAGAACTAGAATTTGAGAGTCAGTTGTGAGATGAGGATGAGTTGGAGACACTAGATGTAGTGTTTTACAAGGTACATGCATTGTATGGGTGCAAAAGAGGAATTATGATTACTCTCATGTTCTGGATATGAACTACAGGCTAGAAGATGGTCTCATCTATCAAGGTGGACAGAACTGAGGCGGAAACATGTTTTGAGGTAATGTGGTGGCAAAGTGGTGGCTTAAGGTTTCTGTTTTGTATATATTAAGCTGCTACTCCTTTCTTGCTTCTATGGCTTCTGATAAGAAATCTGCTGTCATTTGAACTGTTGTTCCCTAAAGCAGTGGTTCTTAAAAAAAAAAACAAAAAAAAACCAGGGGCAATTTTGGTTTTCCTAATCAAAAGGGGGCTGGGTGCTACTGGCATCTAGGATTCAAGCGGATAGAGGCTAGAGATGGGAATGCACAACAAAGAAGTAAGTGACCCAAAATGTCAACAGTGCTGAGTTTGAAAACCTACTGGTTTGAATCCACCAGCTGCTCTGTGGAAGAAAGATGTGGCAGTCTGCTTCTGTAAAGATTTACAACCTTGGAAACCTTCTGAGGGAGTTCTACTCTGTCCTATAGGGTTGCCATAAGTCGGAATCGACATGACAGCAATGGGTTTGGTTTTGTTTTAGGTGTGTGTATAAATAAAGGAAAATAGGTCATGTAATTTCTCTCTGGCTGCTTTCAAGATTTTTTTTTTTTTCTCCTTTGTCTTTAGTTTTCAGAAGTTTGACTCCGATGTGTCTGAACATTGGTTTCTTTGAGTTTATCCTATTTTGGATTCGGTGAGTGTCTTGAGTCTGTAAATTTATGTTTTTCATAAAAATGAAAGGTTTTAATCTTTAGTTCTTTAAATTTTTTTTCAGAATTACATACTTTTACTTCTCCTAAAATTCCATTGTTAGAACTTTTTTTTAATTGCCCCAATGATCACTGAGTCTCCTTTCTTTTTTTTTTTAATTAATTTTCTTTTTGTTGTTCAGATATTATTTCTACTGATGTATCTTCAAGTTTACTTTTTGTTTCCTCTGTCATCTCTATTCCCTGTTGAGCCCATTCAGTGAGGTTTTTGTTGTTGTTTCATTTCATTTTTTTAATTAATTGCATTTCTCATTTCTGAAATTTCCCTTTGGCTCTTCATTATATGTGCCATTACTTTGCTGAGATTTCTTTTTTTTCTTCTTTTCATTTGTTTTGAGAGTATTTGTAATCACTTATTAAAGCATTTTATGGCATCTGCTTTTGTATCCTTATCTAACAATTCCAGCGTTAGTTTCATCTCAGTGCTATTGTCTATTGACTGTCCTTTCTAATTTGAGTTGAAGTCTCCCTGGTATAACAAATAATTTTGGACAGAATCTTCACCATTTTGGGTATCTAAAGACTCTGGTTCATATTTAAGTCTTGCATTTTAGCAGGTACTCCCCATGCTTTAGTTCGGAACACACATCCTGGCTCACTTTTGTAGGATATGGTTCCAATGCAGTATATAAAGCATCTGCATTGCTATTCCGATCTGCCACACTTTTCCTATTTAGATAACAGGACTGTAACCCACAAATTCCCAGTCACTGCTTAGGGAAGAAGAGAAATGCTGCCTAATCACTTCAAGGTAGGAATGGAAGTCAAGTTCTTTCCCACAGTTTCCATGAGAAAGGGGCTTCTCATTACCACAGGAGGGGAGTGGAAGTCAGTGTTTTGCCCACAAGCTCTGTTGGGGAGGGTACTGCCTCTTTTCTGCAGAGGTGGTGGAAGACAGGGTTCTGTCCAGGGACTCTGCTGCCTCAGCACCCATTGGTGTTCACCTCAAAGACAAGCTGTTTCTGACTTTTTATACCATCCTTTTCCTGACAACCTGGCTAAAGATACAAAATTTTCATGAGGTTATATTTTGATTGTACCCATTGGTATTTCTGATGTGTTGGCTTTTCTCTAGTATTGTGGTCAGAATATCTAGAACACAGGAAAAAAAAAAAAAAAAAAAGAGTGAGAGAGAAAGAAAGAACTCATCACTAAGTCATTCTTCAGTCCCCAAATTTCCTGTATTATATACCACCTTTTCTCCATCCTTCTGAGTCTTCCAGTAGGAGACATATTTTGTCCAGGCTTTTTTGTTGTGATCATTGTACGAAGTAAAATGGATTGTGTTTTACTCTACCTAATCATGAACAGAATGTTCCCAAAATGCAATTAAACTGGAAATCAGTAGCAAAATGATAAATAGGATATTTGTATATTTTCTAAAGTAATAAATGCACTTCTAAGTAGGTCAAAGAAGAACTCACAGTGGAAGCCAGAAAATACTTTAATTAAAAACTAAAGAAAATACTGTACATCAAAATATATAGGCTGCAGCTAAAGTCATTTTTACAGAGAAATATATTGCCTTGAATAAATACATTAATAAATTATTAAAAATGAAATCAGTTAAGCATCTACTTTAAAAACAATTAACTAAACAAAAGGAAGTAGCAGGAAAAAACTGATACAGGCATAAGTAGATATTAACAATTAGAAAACAAAAATAAGATCAAAAATCAATAAAGTTAAATATTGATCTTTGAAAAATGAATAAAATAAAAAATTCCTGAGTGAATATGGTCAAAAAATAGCCCAAATCACTAATTTCATAAATAAAAAAGCAAACATGAATACAGATCCTTCACATATAATAGAATGTTATGAAAAACAATATATTTGAAGGTTCAGGTAAAATAATCTTTTTGAAAATATAGAATATATTGAAGAAGAAAAGATGTGGAGGTTTATAAAACTATTAAATACATGACGTATATAACAAAAACCATCTTACAAAGAAAACACCAAGTATAGATTGCTTCACCAGTAAATTCTATCAAACACATACAGAAAAAATAACACCATTCTTACAGAAACTATTCCAGAAAAATGGACACAAGAAATGATCACTCATCCATTTGTAGGTTTGAAAAAACCTAGTTACCAAAACCTGACTGTCTTGGTTATCTAGTGCTGCCATAACAGAAATACCACAAGTGGATGGCCTTAACAAAGAAAAATTTATTTTCTCACAGTCTAGCAGGTTACAAGTCCAAATTCAGGGCATCGGCTCCAAGGGAAGGCTTTCTTTCTCTGTCGGCTCTGGAGGAAGGTCCTTGTCCTCAATCCTCCCCTGGTCAAGGAGATTCTCAGGCACAGGGATCCTGTGTTCAAAGGATGCACTCTACTCCTGGTGCTGCTTTCTTGGTGGTATGAGGCCCCCAACTCTCTGCTTGCTTCCCTTTCCTTTTATCTTGAGAGATAAGTGGTGGTTCAGGCTATACACCAGGAAAACTCCCTTTACATTGGACCAGGGAGGTGACCTGAGTAAGGGGGTATTACAATCCCACTCTAATCCTCTTAGCATAAAATTAGAATCACAAAATGGAGGACAACTACACATGGCCTAACCAAGTTGATACACAGATTTTTTGGGAGGACATAATTCAATCCATGATGCTGACAATCATATTTTTCTTCTAAAAACAAATTACTTGGCAAAATGACCAATTAACTTTTTGAAAATCCCTCTATCAAATATTAACATAATGAATCCAACACCATGTACTTAGGAGTGGATAAGGGTCCCAACCTCCCTACATCATGGCTAACATTTTCTGTGTTGTTTTTTTTTTTTTTTTGATTAATGGCATTTTAGCAGGAATGAGGTGGTATCTCGTCATAGTTTTAATAATGGTTAAGGGGAGCCCTGGTGACACAGTTAAGAGCTCAGCTGTTAACCAAAAGTTTGGCAGTTTAAATCCACCAGCAGCTCCTTGGAAACCCTATGGGGCAATTCTACTCTATCTTACAGGGTTGGTATGAGTCAGAGTAAACTCAATGGCAAAGGGTTAGGTTTGGTTTTGGTTTTATGAGCAGTTTTACCATTAAGATGGTTGGATAAGAATAGGGTTGTAGCCAGAGGGGTACACTGATCAAGATATATTTTTAAGAAAATTGAAGTTAAAGAATGTTTATACACTGATAAGAGTTCCTGGGTGGCACAAAAGGCAAAGTCCTGGACTATTTACTGAAAGACTGGCAGGTCAAACTCACCCGGAGATGCCTTGGAAGACAGGACTTGCGTTCAGCTTTCAAAAAATCACAGCCTTGGAAACCCTATGGAGTAGTTCTACTCTGCACATATGGGCCCCTATGAGTTGGAATTGACTCACAGCAACTAACAACCACATACGCTGATAATAATCACCCATGGAACAATTGAAATGCTGGTTGTTGAGAGACATTTTGGAACAGGTGAGAAGGGGTGTGATATAAAGTACAAATAGAAGAGTTATTATTAGATAGAGTAGATGTAAATCTTCCATTACAAAATAATAGGAGTATTATGGGGTTCTAGATTCAGAAGTTGTGATGGATTTGAAAGTGAGAAAATGAATTAATATTCAATTAACTGAGTCTATTTCCTGAACACAATATGAGATGAGGTTACCAGATAAGCTAGAGGAGGAGGGCAAAGCGTTTGAGGAGAAAGAAAATAGTATGAAATAGTCATCTTGGAATGCGGACAAGTATTTTTTCTTGGGAAACATATTTATTAGGCTTGTCTTAACAGTGTTAAATGCCCATTTGAGATTTGTGGCCATCTTGGAGTTTGTTCGATTAATGAATCTTAGAATAGTTCAAGGACTACAAGCATAGAAGATTAATGGTGGATAACTACTGAGGTTCTTAATTGTGATTTTAAATGGTTGAATAAGGTTAATATGTAGAAATTAATTAACTAATAGTTTTCATATGGACCAACAAAACCAAAAGCTGAGTTCTTAGTCTGAGTTACCTACTTTTAGTCTCAAAAGAAATTGTGATAAAGACATATTAATAATATATTTTTCTATATATTCTTTCAAGTGTTTATTGCATTTCTACTGCTTACAAGTCATGGGGAAAACACATTAGTGCATAAAACTAGGCATCATTTTCCCTGGTCTTCTGAATCATCTATTACAGAAGAAAAAAATATATATTATTAAGTTCTAAACTCAGTTTTTCTGTGATAATTTATAAAACTACTTTCAGAGGTTCTTTGCAAATTAGATTCTTAAAGTGAATGATAATATTATTGTGATTTTCTTCCTGAACAACCATATTTTTTCCTAAAATTTAAAAATTAAAGGGAAATGGATCACGAATAATGATTTGGAAATAAGAAAACATGGAAATCATAAAGCAGTAAATCAGTTCACCAATTATACCAACCTGGAGTAATAATTTTTTAAAACAAAGTAAATCCACCTTAATTTTCTTTTTTATTTTAGCATGAGAGAAGAAGCTCGTTTCTTTGTTAGTTTTTTTTTTTTTCTAAATGGACAATCAGTAGGACATTCTAAGAATTCAGAAGACTAGATTGTGAACTTAAGATACTTGGGTTATTTAGAACCAAACACTCTAATGTTCACTTTAGTTTACAGGAAATATGCTCAACTTCAATGTGGGAAAGTAAAGGAGAGAAAAGGATGATTTATGTGCACTGTAAAATACTATAATGGAAGAAATTTTTTTTGACTCAAAAACCATACCTTCTTATGAAAAAATAAGGAACTTCAATTTGATACCTTTGTCAATCACAATGTGAATTTCACAAATTGTTCTTCTCATTAAGAAAAATGTAGGTAACAATAATCAACAATTCATTTTCTTACATTATGTTCAATAGGACAATCAAAATTTGGTAGTTCCAATTGGGCTATCGTATATCCCAATGATAGTTAATTATACACCTAACGTACTGTATCAGAATCTTAGCTTGATTTAATCTATTAAATTGTCACATTTGACAAAATTAAATGTCTAGTGGCTGTATCTGCTCCTCGATGTTAGAATAAACAAATACAATTGGTTAAAATCAGAAGTTAGTACTCTGAAAAATGTCATACATTCTACTTTGGTGAGTAATGTCTGGGGTCTTAAAAGCCTGTGAGAGACCACCTAAGATACTCCACTGGTCTCACCTTTCAGGAGCAGGAAGAATGAAGAAAACTAAAGATACAAGGCAAAGATTAGTCCAAAGGACAAAAGGATCACATCTACTATGGCCTCTACCAGACTGAGTCCAGTAAAACTAATGGTGCCTGACTACCACCACTGACTGCTCTGACAGGAATCATGATAGAGGGTACAGGACAGAGCTGGAGAAAAATGTAGAACAAAATTCTAACTCAAAAAGAGAGACTTGCTGGTCTGACAAAGACTAGAGAAACCCTGAGAGTATGGCCCCCGGATGCCTTTTCAGTTCAGTAATGAAGTCACTTTTAAGGTTCACCCTTCAGCCAAAGATTGGACAGACCCATAACATAAAACAAGACTAAAGGGGCACACCCTCCCAGGGGTAAGGACTAGAAGGCAGGAAGGAACAGGAAAGCTGGTTGAGAAGGAAGAGTGTTGACATGTTGTGGGGTGGTTAACCAGTGTCATAAAACAATATGTGTACTACCTGTTTAATGAGAAACTAGTTCTGTAAACCTTCATTTAAAGTACAACAAAAAAAGGAAAAAAAAATGTGTAGAAAATATGAACGGTTAACAGGAAAAAAAAAGCAAATTGTCTTTCAACATATAAAAAGAGACTCAGACTTGCTTTATATAAGACAGATGCAATTAAAACTATACTAAGATACCATTAGGGAGCTATGATGCAATGGACTGCTTTTATATGGCCTTTTCCACCATGATCTTGTAGCTCCCACAAAATGACTGGGTGGAACTATGCAAATGAGGCACTTGTGGCCCCCCAAGGGGATTGGATAGCTTGCTAATAATACAAATAAGGTACTTGTCACAGTGACTGGTGGATTTGAACTGCTGACCTTTTGATTAGCAGTGAAGCTTTTAACCAGTGTGCCACCAGGGCTCCATCTTGTAGGTGTGGGACCATGCAAATAAAGTTATGGAACCCTAATGAGGGGATTGGTCAGTTTTATCATCCCTCTAGGCTTAAAATGATCCATGCCAGAGGCAGATGGGGTAGGCCTCACTACCATCAAGAAGAAGAGAAGGGAGTGGAGCCTGTCCTTTGGACCCAGGGTCCCTGTGTTGAGAACTGCCTAGACCCAGGAGACGAAGAGAGCTGTAACATCAGAGACAGCATAAGATGGCAAGAAATGGTGTCAATAGAACCAGAAGACTAGCATGAGACAGCACAGTGAGCTTCCCAGTCCATGGAACAAGGCAGTTACAGTGACTGTGTCAACCAAAGGAGAGAGAGAGTTGAGCACCTTCAGGCAGGAAGCTTCCTAACAGAGTGGGGTGCCTCCAGGCACTTGTTGGCAGAGCTAGGCTTGCCGACCCATGGAGCAAGAGAGCTGAGTGCCTTTGAGCCGAAGCTTACTGACAGAATGGGGTACATCTAGGCATTTATCAATGGAGCTAAAGAGATCTGTAACACTTAATTCTGAATATAAACTGTTACTTCCATAATAAACCCCATAATCATTGAAAAACAAAAAGAAGTTAGTACTTTGATACCTAGTAATTCAGTGAATATTTCTTAGGCTATCACCTGATGAATACTGAACCAGTTGTTGGGTAAAACAACGGTGGAGATAGGCTCTATATACAATTTGTTCGCAATTTAGTGGGGAAGAAATACATGTAAATAAACTTAATTTTGTTCTTGTTGTTGATTCAGACTCATGGTGACCCCATGTTTGCAGAGCAGAACTGCTTCACAAGATATTCAAGGATGTGACCTTTTGGAAGCTAATTGTCAGGCCTGTCTTCCAAGGGGAAACCCTGGTGCCATAGTGATTAAATGCAACAGTTTTTTTTGTGTGTGTCTTCCAAGGTATTCTGGGTGTGTTTGAACCACCAGCCTTTCAGCTACTAGTCAAATACTTAAACGTTTTTAGCATATGCACTTGAAATATAAAATCTGAGTTTCATCTCAAGACATTCAGTGAAGGAAACGTGTAGGTTCAGAAAAAGAGGAATAAACAATCCAGCAATGTAGAAAGTAAAAAGTAGGGAATTAATAAATTTATTAGATTTCTGACCACCAAAAAGGGGATGGATAAGCACTGATATTCTGATAGGACTAAGAGTCTACTGGTTAAGCTTGGAAATTAGGGCTGTTTATTTTAAAAACTTTGTAAGTATTTTTTTACAATATTTTTTTAGAGAAAATTTCAAACATATTCCAAAGTAGAGATCATGATATATTAAATGCTCATGTACCTGTCACCAATTTTCAATGATAATTAAAGCCTGGACAATCTCATTTTGCCTAGACACTTACACGCATTTTAGAAATGTTTTTATTGATGAGAATGGTTAATAAGAGAAATAATAAATGTATTTATTAAATATATGGGGTCTGTGGTTGGTACAAACAGTTAAGAGCTTGGCTGCTCACTGACGGGTTGGCAGCTTGAATCTACCCACAAGGTGCCATGGAAGAAAGGCCTGGCAATCTACTTCCATAAAATGGAATATGGAGCACAGTTCTATTCTTACACACACGGGGTTGCTGTGAGTCAGAATTGACATGACAGCAACTGGTAATATTAAGACTATGTTGTCAGTGTGCCAATTTGTATGTTATATAATATTTACAGTGATTTAGAAACGCAGAGATCACCATCACCATTTTATAGCTAAGCTATAAAAGCTGTGTAGAACTTAAAGTCCTCTTGGGCTCACATATCTTTACTTAATTTGTTTAAGCTGTTGCCTCAGCTTTGCCCCAGTTTTGTTTGAGCTTTCACGTAGATGCTATTTGACAGAGCCTTACTCCATGCCCATGCTTTGGGCCTTTTGTCCCTTTCCCATGCTTCCCTGTCGATGACTCTATAGGACCTTAACTGGAACCCACGTGTTCACAATCAGAAAATAATCAGAAAATATACAGGCAAATTTTTGAGGAACAGCAGATGTGATATGGGTAATCGTCCTTCTTGCTCCTCTTTGATAAACACATGAGATTTAGTTTACCTTCCTCTCTGGGGACAATCCCATGAGACTGGGCAACTGGTTGCACTTAGTGGGAACTGCCTTGATAATGCATTTTCCTTGTGGCTCTCCCTCCTACCCGGCTTCATTCTCCTCATCTATCACTCTTGTTATCTGGGCTAGCACTCCATAATGAGATAAGAGAATATAAACCCTTGGCCTGAGGCTCTGCTCTCTGTGGAACTTTGGGTTAAATAGCAGCTGAATGAATTTAAGAATTTTGTCCAAGTTTACACAGCTACTATGTATCAGAATTAAGATTCAAACTTAATTCAAAGACAGTGCTCTTTCTCTATAATATTTGGGCTCATGAGTGACAACTGTGTTGTTAACTAAGGTTGGCACTGATAATGTGGCCTACTTCCATGAGAATTTTTCACTGAATCTTAGGAAATTTATAATATGAGAATGTAGTGGTTACTCAGTCTGGAGCTGTATTAAAGGATTTTTTTTTCAAATATCAGGTAATCCTTGAATATCCATTACTATTTAAGAGTGGTAATAAATCACTGTCTGGAAGCTGTTTTGTGTGGTCAGGTCTTGTTGACTGGTGGGTTTCACTGTTGGATGAATATAAAAGGACCTAGTATTTTATTGGAAACCTTCAAATATTATTGTAGGTCCTCCTCTCCTCAGGGCCATTCAGTTTCTCTGAAGTTAAGCCCTCCAGCACCCAGCCTGACAACAAGAATCATGGTAGCTGAACAGGGAAAGAGAGCCGAGAGATTTACTGTTTGTTCCAGATTTTCACATGAAAACTTTGTTTCAATGTAGAGTCCCACCACCCCCATCTTTCCTGTGCTTGCTATACCCAAGAGACTGGAGTCAGTCTGGTTGGATTACTACAGAAGACAAACCGCTTGTCTACTAGAAGGGTATGGAAAGGCTAACTGCTTAACTGCTTAACTGATTGGAATGGTGAAGGGGACACGGATGTGAAATATCCAGAGTTTTAACTAACACCCTGTTTTTAGTTCCATACTTCACTTTCACTGTTTGAGGAGTCTGGAGCTTCCCATTCCTGAGTTACCTCTGGCTTGATTTACTTTGGAAACTCCTTCTGGCCATACAGACAAATTTTAGCTCTTTGTGCTCTGCCAGATAAATCTATTAAAAACATCTTATCCCCTTCCATTTGCTAAAACATAGTTGACGTCTATCATCTATTCTTATTTCTTTTGTACTTACGAGATTAAACTTTTTTTTTTTTAATTGCTCTATAGTTATTATACTATAATAATCGACCGCACTGGGTTTTTCTATAGTTATTAGGGAGGGCATTGGTGGTTCGGGGTAGAATTCTCATCTTCTGTTAGTAAGAGCTGAATTCTATTCCTGGCCAGTGCACCTCATGCACAGACCATCCATCTATCTATGGAAGCTTGTGTCAGTGGAGCTTCCAGACTAAGATGGACTAGGATGAATGGCCTTGCAATCTACTGAAAATCAGCCAATGAAAACCTTTCGGGTCACATGGTCCAATCAACAACCAATCATGGATGGCACAGGACTGGGTAGTATTTCTTTTCATTGTGCACGGGGTTGCCATGAGGCAGGGGGCCAACTCGGTGGCAGCTAAGAACAATATATTGGACTTTGAGATAGAGTAGATAAAAATGCATGTATTTAATCCATCATAGTTGACTAAAAGTTCAACGTTGTCTATTCTATAGTGTATTTTCTACTTCCTTTTTTAAGCTAATTCTCTCATATTTCCCCCAGCAGTGTTTCAAAGATTCAGAAATTACAATATCTCTAAGCTGATGTTATCTAGCCCAAGTTTTCCCTCAGGGGAAATCTGAGATTCAACTCACTGGAGATGCCGTATGGGGGATAAAAACTTGACAGAAAACTGGAATAGATCAATCAATTAATACACATTAATTTTGTAGTAGGTGCTGAGTTTTAGGTGCGTAGGAGTGAAAAGAATAAATAGGAACATCACGTGTTGAAAAAAATTTAAAGACTGGTTGACTCCGGGAATTGTAAGTAAAGTTATAAGGTGGATTCCCAGAGCAAATGGGATCGTTCATTTTTGTAATCCAGGCTAAACACTGGCTTTATTCTTAACAGAGTAGAAAGCTATTGAAAAATTTTAAGCAAGAAGGGAACATGAGAGAATTTATATTTAAAAAAATAAATATAATAATGGACAATGGATTGAAGTTTCTGACAGAGAACACTCCAATACTACTTAAACAGTTATTATATAAAAATAATTGTATCTACATTAAATACTTTGATATCATCTATGGTTTTTGTAAATAGGAAGCATTACCTTAGATATTTATTTTTCTGCTGAATTTGTCATGATTTTGGTGATCGATGATAAGGATTTGGAAATAAAAAAAGGTAGATTGGCAGTAGAAAAGGTGACTGATTTGAGATATATTTTAGGAATAAATCTTACAGATTTTGGTACAGATTGGATATGAAGAGTGAAGAACAATTTTTCCATTAATAATGACTCTTAGTTTTGTTCCTTTGATGGAGAATAATAGCCTTTTCTAAGATGGGGAAGGAGTGGCAAGAGTTTAAAAGAGGTGTTGGCAGAGGTGATTAGGATTTTTTTAGTTCGTGATATGTTAACTTTGTTATTATTACCATGAGATATTCATGTGATGATGTCAGGAGGGAGTTTGGGTGTTCAAGTCTGAGGCTAGAAATATAATGTTCAAAATCACCAGTGCATCGATGGCAGTTAGTTAGATTTTCTAAAAGGGTTCAAATGGTAGGGAAAAGGGAGTGCTACATTTTTTAGATCTCTGGTGGAAGAATACTGGTCAACAAAGAATTCTTAGAAAGAGTAGTAAGAAACAAACAAAAAAAAAATATGGTACCCAAGAGACAGTGCTTCGATGTGGAGACAGTGGTCAATACCGCTTAATGGTGGTGAATAATTTAGACAAATAAGGGACAAAAATGCCTATAGGAACCTTGGCAAGAGGCAGTGAAAGGAGTAGTAGGAGCAGTAGGCAGAATGAGAAGGGTTGACAAAGATAATAGGGGTAAGGAATGGAGATATTGGTGTGGACAGCAATATTAGGAAATGTGTATTGTCTTTTAGATGTGAGGTACTACAGTGTATTTGTTTGTCAGTGGTGATTATCCAGATGACAGAGAAGACAAAGATGCTACAGTGGAATAACTAAAGGAATGAATCTGTTGAGAAAACAAAGTCCACATTCAGAGAAACTGAACTCTGATGAGAGCAGGGTCATTTTTTGGTTGTATCAGGGATAAGAAGGGGAAATTGGAGTTGGTGGTGGTAGAATGATGAGCTTCAGTCTCATGGATTCTATTTTTTCAGTAAGACCCTTCATGCAGTTATTCAGCTTGTGCAGACTGGAGGAACTGAGAAAGATGCAAAAGCATTTCCAATGGTGAGAGAATAAATTTAGAAAATAAATTAGTAATATAGTATTGTCATGTAGTTATATGACATTTGAACTTGGTTATAATGAATAATAGAGTGATACCCTTCTGACTGAATGAGCTCGAATCTCTAGCAATTCTCCACTGAGCACATGAGTAGAGATGAAAAAGGCAGGTGAATGATTTCATATGTGGATCATTGTATTTATTAACTTTAACATATGGGAACAATAATTAGGGAAATAAAAAAGGGTCATGGAGGGGTGATGGATATATAGAAAGGAGTGAAGTGAAGCTCAGGTTATGCTGAAAAAAGATTCCAGAGCAGATCCTTGATCAAGTGAGTTAAAAGGATAAGTGACATTGTAAAAGAGTAGGAGCTTATTCTCCTTATTTTAAGATGTGGTGTCTGGTCCTGATAAGGTTTGGGCTATGTCCATGAGAATAAGTAAATGAAGTGAAATAGAGGAAGAGGCGTGGTAGAAGAAGAGGTCAAAAAAGTGAAAGTCTAGGTGTTGGATCCATGTACATGTTGACTATACTAAACGTGGTGACTGGTGTTGGGTGGAAAGGAAGGCAGTGAGATTGGTCTAAATAACTGGCTTAATCCTTCCCAGTTGTGAGATTAAAAGTTTCTTACTATTTAAATATACTTTTACTTATTTTACTCACTTTGATTTACTTTTTTAAATTTATTTTTGTTATCATTGTTGAGAATACACACAGCAGAACATACACCAATTCAACAATTTCTACAAGTACAATTCAGTGACATAGATTGCATTCTTCAAGTTCTGCAACTCAAAAAATGGGCAAAGAACTTGAATGGACATATCACCAAAGAGGACATTCACATGGCCACCAAACACATGTGAGGTTGCTCAGTGTCACTAGCCATCAGAGAGATGCAAATCAAAAACACAATGAGATACCATTTCTCTTCCACTAGAACGGCTATTACAAGTCCCTCATGAGCATAATTAAGTGTTCTGGAATTCTTATTCTTCACAATGTTACCCATAATTTGTTGGGATCCAGTCAGCTGCCTTTGCATAACCAATAACACACAGGAAAACATCTTTCTGGTATTCATCTGATATCAGCAATGATATCCCTCATTCCAAGTGGATTAAAGTCAGGAAAGGTGTATGTCAGGATTGTACCTTTTCACCACACTTATTCAATCCACATGTTCAGCGAATAATCTGAGAAGCTGTACCAAACAAAGTGACATCAGGATTGGAGGGAGACTTATTAACAACCTGCGATATGTAGATGATACAATCTTGCTTGCTGAAAGCAAAGAGGGCTTGGAGCACTTACTGATGAACCTCAAAGACTACAGCTTTCAGTATGGATTGCACCTTTTAGCATACAGAAAACAAAAATCCTCACAATTTGACCAACAATCAAGATCATGATAAATGGAGAAAATATTGAAGTTGTCAAGGATTTAATTTTACTTGGATCCACAATCAACACCCATGGATGCAGCAGTCAAGAAATCAAATGACATATTGCACTGGGCAAATTTTTTGAAAAAGATGCCTTTAAAATGTTAAAAAGTGCCGCTTTGAGGACTAAGCTGCACCTGACCCAACACAAGGTATTTTCAGTCAACTCATATACATGCAAAAGCTGGGCAATGAATAAGGAAGACTAAAGAAAAATGACACCTTTGAATTATGGTTTTGACAGAGAATATTGAATATACCATGGACTGCTAGAAGAATGAAAAATCTGTCTTGGAATATGTATGGCCAGAATGATCCTTAGAAGCAAGGATGGCAAGACTTCATCTCACCTAATTTGGACATGTTATTAGGAGGGACCAGTCCCTGGAGAAAAACATCATGCTAGATAAAGTAGAGGGTTACTAAAAAACAGGAAGACCCTCAAAGAGATGAATTAACACAGTAGCTATAACAATGGACCCAAGCATAACAACAGCTTTGAGAATGGCACAGCACTGGACAGTGTTTCGTTCTGTTGTACACAGGGTCACTATAAATTGGAGTAGATTAAATGGTACCTAACGACAACAACAAGGATGGCTAACATAAAAAAATAAAGCTGGACAAAAACAGAAAATAACAAATGTTGGCAAGGCTGTGGGGAAATTACAACTCTTATCTGTTGCTGCTGGGAATGCAACATGACATAGCTATTGTGGAAAAGAGTTGGATGGCTCTAAGGAAAGTTAAAATAGAACTACTATGTGACCCAGCAATTCCGCTTCTAGGTATATACCCAAAAGAATTGAAATCAAAGACTCAGATACTTGTACACCCATGTTCATTGCAGCACTATTCACAATAGCCAGAAAAGGTGGAAACAACCTAAGAGTCCATCAACGATTATACAAAATGGTTGCATACATACATGCGACAATATGGATGGAGCTTGTTTTACCTTTTAATAAAAAAAAAAAGATACAATAAAGATATTTTAGGAAGGTTATGACTAGCAATTTCTCATTTTATTGAAAACATTAGATAGATATAGGTTTGTGAAAAAACATATAAAAAATGTATCTTAAGTTATCAAGAGTTGTCATTTCATGGAAATCCTATATGAACAAAAGTATTTATGAAATACTTTGAAATAATCCAGATCAACTGTATACAGGAAGCATTATTCCCACTGGAGTAATTACCTTTGGTATTTATTTTCTGTTGAAATTGTCACGTTTTTGAGAAATAAAAATGTATATCATGCTACATACACTCAAAGACTAGGCAATGTGCACTATTTTTAATTCTCTGTTCTCCTGTACTACTCAATTTATAGACTTAAAGTGGCAGAGAAAAGATGACCTGCTTCTTATGCACGAGATTTGGCTCGTAGAAAAAGAAGCCAATGACACTGGCTCTTTATTGCAGGTTATACAGTATAATGCAATACAGCAGAGCCACCTAAGTTTCTGTGTCCTCACTATTATATATATTTTTAAAAAGTACTTTTAAATAAGTTAGCCTTTTGTAGACATTTCAGTGTATGAAGTTGTTCAGAGAAATTCTAGACAAATGCTTTAAATGATTCCTTTGACTGTAGCTATGCTGTTTATGTGAAGGATAAGCAAATAGTTTTCTTCACTGTGGAGCAAAACTGAAGGTATAATTTCTTTTGTGTTTACACTTTTAATCCAGTTGCTATGACAGCGTATATATCTACATTTTATTTCAAAAGTTATTGTTCTCAATTACACCCAGGCTGATCTTGGAGCTGTCTGATTATAATTAAAGATGATCTGTAAAAATTTGTGGATAAAATTGTAAATCCAATTGTGCTGCAAAAATATGTATAATTAATATTTTTTTTTAATTCTAAAGCCTAAATTGGCTGAGGACTGAGAATATGTGCCAAATATATATATACTAAAAGGGCTTTAAAACATCTGTTTGGATGGAAGGAACAAGGGTCAGATAGAATTATCCATGAAAAAGAGAAAGCAGAACTACCCTTTTGCATCATTTGTTTTGATGTGCCACATAACTTTTGTGGATTCCAATTGCCTCTACTCATTCTTCCTTTTTTGAAGAGTTTTTAGCAGCTGTCTTATACAGTTCTACAAACTAGTCAGTTCAGCTACCACATGGTACCACTGGGCATTGTTATTCTTCAGTACAGTTACCACTTCTCCAGCCATAGCATCACGGTGCCAGGAATCACTGCTTCCACTAAATTCACCAGGCAAGGTCATATCAAGCTAACATGACTGACAAACAATGCTAAGTCCATTTTGTTCAACAGTGTATATCCAGAAGGTTAGCACAGTACGTACAACACCATCATACCTTCAAAAAATTGTTTTTGTTGTATGCAATATTCAATATACAAAGGAACAGAAACTGACAATGGAAATGATAAATTTTGTTGTAACCTAGTATTAAGAGCCATGTTGTGGCTAGTCACTGACAGTCAGCGAATCAAAAGGAATTCATAAAACAGAAATTAATTTTGGAGTCACTAGGAAACTGTATGCTTTTTATCAGCCTTCTCCTACCTGTTTCATCTGGCTCCAATCTTATTTTTTTACTGGTGCAGGTTTTTGTTTGCGACCCTTAGATAATGGCCATCTCTATTTCATTCATTGGCTGAGAAATTCCTTTCCACTTGAACTCCCAGTTTCCTCTTTACCTTTCCCATGGCTTCTGAATCCTATTTATCCAGAGAAGCAGAACTCTAGTGCCTATAAAGGCCAGACAGTGAAAGTGGACAAAGGGAGAATCTGGGAGGGGCTGTGGTGTATAAGAGGTCTTGTCAATGTCAAGCAGTACATGCTCTGAGCTGCAGTTAACTTGTTCCTCTGGAGATCTTTGTTCCAATGCTGTTGGACCTTCTGCATTTCAAGAGTACTGAAATTTCTTACTACTTTTATATAACGACAAATAAATTCCCCAAATCGACAACAGTTATGCATCACTGGAAGCCAGAAAAACACATTTGTGACACACCATTCCAAGGGTCATCCAGTTGGAGACCTCTGCATCCTCTTTGGCATCTCATCTCCAGGTTACCACCCCTTCTTGGGCTTATTTTCAAACTGTAAACTCCATAGAGTTTCCTGACAAATGGTACAGGCCCATCTGAAATGGGTGGCAGAGAGATCAAGAGGTCTTCACCGTGGTTGAGCTCTGTGATGGTACCTGTGAAATAAATATCCCTTCTTCTCAAGCCAAGTGGTAACGACATCTGTCACTCCTGTGCACGACATTTCTAAAACCATAATTTGTCTCCTTCTCTTTTTGTGGCCTGGCTTGCAGTTTCCTTCTAGAAGAATGAAGGGGATGAAAAAAGGTACATACAGCTTTCTCTGTGAAAAGGAGATCAGTGGAAGCACATGGATGAGGCACCCACACTGTCTAGGGAGGGAAAATACTGACCAGGATAATTGTTTCCTAAGAGCTAGTGAAGTTTCTAATTCTTTTAATTCTTATTGTGCTTTAAGTGAAACTACTAATCAAGTCAGTCTCTCATACAAAAATTTATATACACCTTGCTATATACAACTAATTGCTTTCCCCCTAATGAGACAGCACACTCCTTCCCTCCACTCTCTCTTTTCATGTCTCTTCAGCCAGTTTCTAACCCTTCTTCCCTCTCATCTCCCCTCTAGACAGGAGATGCCAACAGAGTCTCATGTGTCTACTTGACCCAAGAAGCTCATTCTTCACCATTATCATTTTCAATCCCATTGTCCAGTCCAATCCCTGTCTGGAGAGTTGGCTTTGGGAATGGCTCCTGTCTCGGGCTAACAGAAGGTCTGGGGACCATGAACTCCCGGGTCCTTCTAGTCTCAGTCAGACCATTAAGTCTGGTCTTTTTATGAAAATTTGGGGTCTGCATCCCACTGCCTTCTTGCTGCCTCAGGGGTTCTCTGTTGCGTTCCCTGTCAGGGTAGTCATCAGCTGTGGTTGGGCACCATCTAGTTCTTCTGGTCTCAGGCTGATGTTGTTGTTAGGTGCTGTTGAGTCGGTTCCGACTCATACTGGCCCTATGCACAACCGAACGAAACACTGCCCAGTTCTGAGCCATCCTTACAATGATTGTTATGCTTGAGCTCATTGTTGTAGCCACTGTGTCAGTCCGCCTCGTTGAGGGTCTTCCTCCTTTCTGCTGACTCTGTACTCTGCCAAGCTTGATGTCCTTCTCTAGGGACTGATCCCTCCTGACAACATGTCCAAAGTATGTAAGACACAGTTTTGCCATCCTTGCTTCTAAGGAGCATTCTGGTTGTACTTCCTCCAGGACAGATTTGTTCATTCTTTTGGTAGTCCATGGAATATTCAATATTCTTTGCCAACACCACAATTCAAAGGCATCAATTCTTCTTCAGTCTTCCTTATTCATTGTCCAGCTTTCACATGCTTATGATGCAATTGAAAATACCATGGCTTGGATCAGGCGCACCTTAGTCTTCAAGGTGACGTCTTTGCTCTTCAACACTTTAAAGAGGTCTTTTGCAGCATACTTGCCCAATGCAATGCGTCTTTTGATTTCTTGACTGCTGCTTCCATGGCTGTTGATTGTGGATCCAAGGAAAATGAAATCCTTGACACCTTCAATCTTTTCTGTGTTTATCATGATGTTGCTCATTGGTCCAGTTGTGAGGATTTTTGTTTTCTTTATGTTGAGGTGCAATCCATACTGAAGGCTGTGGTCTTTGATCTTCATTAGTAAGTGTTTCAAGTCCTCTTCACTTTCAGCAAGCAAGGTTGTGTCATCTGGATAACGCAGGTTGTTAATGAGTCTTCCTCCAATCCTGATGCCCCGTTCTTCTTCAGATAGTCCAGCTTCTCGGATTATTTGCTCAGCATACAGATTGAATAGGTATAGTAAAAGAATACAACCCTGACGCACAACTTTCCTGACTTTAAACCAACCAGTATCCCCTTGTTCTGTCCGAACAACTGCCTCTTGATTTAAGTAAAGGTTCCTCATAAGCACAATTAAGTGTCCTGGAATTCCCATTCTTCTCAATGCTATCCATAATTTCTTATGATCCACACAGTCGAATGCCTTTGCATAGTCAATAAAACACAGAGAATACCTTCTGGTATTCTCTGCTTTCAGCTATGATACATCTGACATAAACAATAATATCACTGGTTCCACATCCTGTTCTTAAACCAGCCTGAATTTCTGGCAGTTCCCTGTCGATATACTGCTGCAGCCATTTTTGAATGATCTTCAGCAAAATTTTGGTTAAATTTTGGATGTGTGTGATATTGTTCTGTAATTTTCACATTCAGATGGATCACATTTCTTAGAAAAAGGATAGGCATAAATATGGATCTCTTCCAGTCAGTTGGCCAGGAAGCTGTCTTCCATATTTCTAGGCATAGACAAGTGAGCGCTTCCAGTGCTGCATCCGTTTGTTGAAGCATCTCAATTGGTATTCCATCAATTCCTGGAGCCTTGTTTTTCGCCAATGCCTTCAGAGCAGCTTGGACTTCTTCCTTCAGTACCATCGGTTCCTGATCATATGCTACCTCTTGAAATAGTTGAACATCGACTGATCCTTTTTGGTATAATGACTGTGTATTCCTTCCATCTTCTTTTGATGCTTCCTGCTTCGTTTAATATTTTTCCCACAGAATCCTTCACTATTGCAACTGGAGGATTGAATTTTTTTTTTTTTCAGTTCTTTCAGCTTGAGAAATGCCAAATGTGTTCTTCCCTTTTGTTTTCCATCTCCAGCTCTTTGCACGTGCCATTATAATACTTTCCTTTTTCCCCTCAAGCTGCCCTTTGAAATCTTCTGTTCAGTTCTTTTACTTTATTAATTCTTCCTTTTGCTTTAGCTGCTCGATGTTCTAGCGCAAGTTTCAGAGTCTCCTCTGACATCCATCTTGGCCTTTTCTTTATTTCCTGACTTTTCTATGACCTCTTGCTTTCTTCATGGATGATGTCCTTGCACAACTCGTCTGGTCTTCTGTCACTAGTGTTCAATGCATCAAATCTATTCTTCAGGTGGTCTCTAAGTTCAGGTGGGATATACTCAAGGTCATATTTTGTCTCTCATGGACTTGTTCTGATTTTCTTCAGTTTCAGCTTGAACTTGAATATGAGCAATTGATGGTCTGTTCCACAGTCGGCCCCTGGCCTTGTTCTGACTGATGATGTTGAGCTTTTCCATCATCTCTTTCCACAGATGTAGTCTATTTGATCTCTGTGTTCTGTCTGGTGAGGTAAATGTGTATAGATGCCATTTATGTTTGTTAAAGAAGGTATTTGCAATGAAGAAGTTGCTGGTCTCCCAAAATTCTATCATTTGATCTCTGGCATTGTTTCTCTCACCAAGGCCATATTTTCCAACTACTGATCCTTCTTCTTTGTTTCAAACTTTTGCATTCCAATCGCCTGTAATTATCAATGCATCTTGATTGCATCTTCAATCAATTTCAGACTGCAGCAGCTGATGAAAATCTTCTATTTCTTCATCTTTGGCCCTAGTGGTTGGTGCATAAATTTGAATAATAGTCAAACTAACTGGTCTTCCATGTATGTGTATGGATATTATCCTATCACTGACAGCATTATACTTCAGGACACATCTTGAAACATTCTTTTTGATGATGAATGCAACACCATTCCTCTTCAAGTTCTCATTCCCAGCATAGTAGACTATATGATTGTCCAATTCAAAATGGCCAATAGCAGCTCACTAATGCATAGGATATTGATGTTTACGTGTTCCTTTTCATTTTTGAGGATTTCCAATTTTCCTTGATTCATACTTCATACATTCCAGGTTCTGATTATTAATGGATGTTTGCAGCTGTTTCTTCTCATTTTGAGTCCTGCCACATCAGCAAATGAAGGTCCTGAAAGCTTTACTCCATCCATTTCATTAAGGTTGACTCTTCTTTGAGGAAGCAACTTTTCCCTAGTCATCTTTTGAGTGCCTTTGAACCTGGGGGCTCATCTTCCAGCAGTATATCAGACAACGTTCATCTGCTATTCATAAGATTTTCACTGGATAGTACTTTTCAGAAGTAGACTTCCGGGTCCTTCTTCCTAGTCTGTCTTAGTCTGGAAGCTCAGCTGAAACTTGTCCTCCATGGGTGACCCTGCTGGTATCTGAATACCAGTGGCATAGCTTCTAGCATCACAGCAACACGCAAGCCCCCACAGTATGGCAAACTGACAGAGGAAGATAGATGCCATGCCATATGAAGATCACCAGAGAACCAAGAAACAGAAGCTGAAATGAAACAAGGACCTTCCCCCAGAGCTGTCAGGGAGAGAAAGCCTTCCCCTAGAGCTGATGCCCTGATTTCAAACTTTTAGCCTCATTACTGTGAGAAAATAAATTTCTGTTCATTAGAGCCACCCACTTGTGGTATTTTTGTTACAGCAACACTAAAAAAGTTAAGACAGCCACTAATCCTATCATTTAATTATTAAGAAAGAAGAAAACATGATAGCATGGGTGAGGATGAGACCCCCTTCACTGAGTAGTCCAGAAGAGGGTAGCATGTAGTACAGGCTGATGTAGTCTCAGTTTATGTGGCCCTTTCTGTCTCTTGGGCTCAAAATTACCTTGTGTCTTTGGTGTCTTTCATTCTTTTGCTCCAGGTGGGCTGAGGCCAATTGATGCATCTTAGATGGCCACTTGCTAGCATTTAAAACTCCAGTTGCCACTCTCCAAAGTGGGATGCAGAATGATTTATTAATAGATTTTATTATGCCAATTGACTTAGATTTCCCCTGAAACCATGGTCTTCAAACCCCCACCCCTCTACGCTGACTTTAGAAGCATTCAGTCTATAAAGGAAAATTCTTTGCTTTTGGCTTAGTCCAGTTGTGCTGACCTCTCCTATATTGTGTATTGTCTTTCCCTTCACCTAAAATAGTTCTTATGTACTATCTAATTAGTGAAAACCACTCTCCCTCCCTCCACCCTCTCATCAAAGACAATTTTCTTCTTTGTTTACACTATTTCTCGAGTTCCTATAATACTGGTCCTATACAATATTTGTCCTTTTGCAACTGACTAATTTCACTCAGCATAATGCCTTCCAGATTCCTTCATGTTATGAAATGATTCAAGGTTTCATCATTGTTCTTTATCAATGCACGGTATTTCATTGTGTGACTATACCATAAGTTATTTATCCATTCATCCAATGATGGGCACCTTGGTTGCTTCCATATTTTTGCTGTTGTAAACAGTGCTGCAACGAACATGGGTGTGCATGTATCTGTTTGTGTAAAGGCTCTTATTTCTCTAGGATATATTCCATGGAGTGGGATTGCTGGACTGTATGGTAGTTCTATTTCTAGCTTTTTAAAAGGAAGCGCCAAATCGATTTCTAAAGTGGTTGTACCATTTTACATTCCCACCAGCAGTGTATAAGTGTTCCAGCCTCTCCACAACTTCTTCAACATTTATTAGTTTGTGCTTTTTGGATTAATGCCAGCCTTGGTGGAGTGAGGTGGAATCTCATTTTAGTTTTGATTTGCATTTCTCTAAAAGGTTTAATGATCGTGAGCATTTCTTCATGTATCTGTTAGCTACTGGAAAGTCTTCTTTAGTGAAGTGCTGTTCATATCTTTTGCCCATTTTTTAATTGAGTTTTTTGTCTTTTTGTAGTTGAGTTTTTGCAGTATCATGTAGATTTTAGAGATCAGGCGCTGATCAGAAATGTCATAGCTAAAAACTCTTTCCCAGTCTGTAGGTAATCTTTTTACTCTTTTGGTGAAGTCTTTGGATGAGCATAGGTGTTTGATTTTTAGGAGCTCCCAGGTATCTCATTTCTCTTCTGCCTTGTTAGTAATGTTTTGTATACTGTTTATGCCATGTATTAGGGCTCCTAGCATTGCCCGTATTCTTTCTCCCATGATCTTTATCATTTTAGATTTTATATTTAGATCTTTGATCCATTTTGAGTTAGTTTTTGTGCATGGTGTGAGGTATGGGTCTTGTTTCATTTTTTTTGCAGGTGGATATCCAGTTATGGCAGCACCATTTGTTAAAAAGACTGTCTTTTCCCTATTCTGACTTTGGGCCTTTGTCAAATATCAAGTGCTCGTATGTGGATGGATTTATGTCTGGATTCTCAATTCTGCTCCACTGGTCTATATATCTGTTGTTGTACCAGTACCAGGCGGTTTTGACTACTATGGAGGTATAATAGGTTCTAAAATCAGGTAGAGTGAGGCCTCCACTTTGTTGTTTTTCGGTAATGTTTACTTGTCTGAGGCCTCTTTTCCTTCTATATTACATCCATGATCTGTTTCTCCATCTCATTAAAAAATGCCATTGGAATTTAGATAGGAATTGCATTAAATCTATAGATCACTTTCGGTAGAATAGTCATTTTTACAGTGTTAAGACTTCCTGTCTATGAGCAAGGTATGTTTTTCCACTTATGTTGGTCTCTATTGGTTTCTTCCAATAGTGTCTTGTAGTTTTCTTCATATAGGTCTTTTATATCTCTGGTAAGATTTACTCCTAAGTATTTTGTCTTCTTGGGGGCTACTGTAAATAGTATTGATTTGGGGATTTCTTCTTCGAAGTTCTTTTTGCTGGTGTAGAAGAATTCAACTGATTTTTGTATGCTTATCTTGTATCTTATTAATCTGCTAAACTCTTCTACTAGTTTCGGTAGTTTTCTTGAGGATTCCTTAGAGTTTTCTGTGTATAAGATCATGTCATCTGCAAATAGAGATACTTTTACTTTTTCCTTGCCAACCTGGGTGACCTTTATTTCTTTATCTAGCCTGTTTGCCCTGACTAGGACCTCCACCACAATGTTGAAGAAGAGCGGTGATAAAGGGCTTCCTTGTCTGGTTCCCCTTCTCAAGGGAAGTGGTTTCAGACTCTCTCCATTTAGGATGATTTTGGCTGTTAGCTTTGTATAAATGCCCTTTATTATGTTTAGGAATTTTCCTTCTATTCCTATTTCATTGAGAGTTTTTATCATGAATGGGTGTTGAACTTTGCAAATGCCTTTTCTGCATCAATTGATAAAATCATGCTATTCTTGTCTTTTATTTATATGATGGATTACATTAATTATTTGTTTAATGTTGAACCATCCCTGCATCCCCAAACCCCAGTAGTATGAATCCCACTTGGCCATGGTGAATTATTTTTTTTGATATGTTGTTGAATTCTATTGGCTAGAATTTTGTTGAAGATTTTTGCATCTAAGTTCGTAGGGATATAGGTCTGTAATGTTCTTTTTTTGTGGTGTCTTTACCTGGTTTTAGTATCAGGGATATGCTCGCTTCATAGAATGAGTTTGAGAGTATTCCATCCTGTTGTATCCTCTGAAATACCATTAGTATTAGTGGTGTTAACTCTTCTCTAAAAGTTTGGTAGAACTCTGCTTTTAAGCAGTCCGGATCAGGGCTTTTTTTTTGTTGGGAGTTTTTTGATTGTCTTTTCAATCTCTTCTTCTGTTATGGGCCTATTTAGTTGTTCTATCTCTGTTTATGTCAGTTTAGGTAGGCAGTGTGTTTCCAGAAATTCATCCCTTTCTTCTAGGTTTTCAAATTTGTCAGAGTACAGTTTTTTGTAGAATCTGATTCTTTTAATTTCAGTTGGGTGTGTGGTAATATCGCCCATCTCGTTATTCAGGTTTTTTTGCTTCCTCTCCTGTTTTTCTTCTGTCAGCTTGGCCGCTGGTTTATCAATTTTGTTGCTTTTTTTCAAAGAACCAGCTTTGGTATTGTTCATTCTTTCAATTTTCTGTTTTCTATTTCATTTAATTCTGCTCTAATTTAGGTTATTTGCTTTCTTCTGGTGACTGAGGGTTTCTTTTGTTGCTCTCTCTCTATTCGTTCAAGTTTAGGGGTAATCTTTGATTTTGGCCCTTTCTTCTTTTTGGATGTGTGCATTTATTGATATAAATTGACCTCTGAGCACTGCTTTCTCTGTGTCCTAAAGATTCTGATAGGAAGTGTTCTTATTCTCATTGGATTCAATGAATTCCTTTATTCCATCCTTAATGTCTTCTGTAACCCAGTCATTTCTGAGCACAGTATTGTTCAGTTTCCAAGTGTTTGATTTCTCTCCCTGCTTTTTCTGTTGTTGAGTTCTACTTTTATGGCCTTACAGTCAGAGAAGATGCATTGTAATGTTTTGATGTTTTAGATTCTGCTAAGGCTTGCTTTATGACCTAATATGTGATCTATTCTAGAGAATGTTCCATATGCATTGGAAAGTATACTTGGCTGCTGTTGGGTGGACTGTTCTGTATATGTCTATAAGGTCAAGTTGGTTGACTGTGGCATTTAGATCTTCCATGTCTTTACTGAGCTTCTTTCGGGATGTCCTGTCCTTCACAGAAAGTGGTGTGTTGAAGTCTCCTACTATAATTGTGGAGCTATCTTACTTTTCAATGCTGTTACTGTTAGTTTTGTGTATCTTGCAGCCCTGTCACTGGGTGCATAAATATTTAATACGGTTATATCCTCCTAGTATATTGTCGCTTTAATTATTACATAGTGTCCTTTCTTATCCTTTGTGGTGGATTTAACTTTAAAGTCTCTTTTGTCAGAAATTAATGTAGCCACTCCTGTTCTTTTCTGATTGTTGTTTGCTTGATAAATTTTTTTCCATCCTCTGAGTTTTAATTTGTTTGTGTCTCTAAGTCTAAGATGTGTCTTTTGTCTGCTACTATCTGTCTCTTTATTGGTGCATTTAGGCCATTTACATTCAACATAATTATGGGTATGTATGAATATTTTTTTTATTATATAGTGCTTTCATTTTGATATCATTTTTTGTATGTTGTTGACAGTTACATTTTCCCACTTAATTTTTTGTGCCCAGTAGTTTATTTTTATATATTGCCCTTTCCTCATATTTATTGTTGACTTTGTTCCTGCTGAGTCTCTATTTTTAGTGTGTGTTTTATTTCGATGTGTAGGATAGTTAGTCTCCTTTGCCATTATATTAACCCCTATTTTTCTAAGTTTAAACCTAACTTTTGTTTCTTTATAGCACCTTGTGCTCCTCTCCATACGAAATCTCTGCGGCTACATTTCTTAGTCCCTCTTTATTGTTTTAATGTTGTCTTCTTTTACATAACGATATTGCTGTTTCCCTGTTTTGAGTGTTTTTTTTATCCTGATTTGTTTCTGTGATTTTCCTGTCTGGATTGACCTCTGGTTGCTCTGTCCAAGGTTCTAGTCTTGGGTTGATACCTGATATTATTGATTTTCTAACCAAATAACTCCCTTTAGTATTTCTTGTAATTTTGGTTTGGTTTTAATAAATTCCCTAAACTTCTATTTATCTGGAAATGTCCTAATTTCACCTTCATATTTGAGAGACAGTTTTGCTGGATGTATGATTCTTGGCTGGCTTTTTTTTTTTTCCTTCAATTCTTTATATAAGTCGTCTGATTGCATTCTTGCCTGTGTGGTTTCTGCCAAGTAGTCTGAGCTTATTCTTATTGACTCTCCTTTGTAGGCAACTTTTTGTTTATCCCTAGCTGCTCTTAAAGTTCTCTCTTTATCTTTGGTTTTGTAAGTTAGATTATAATACGTCTTGGTGACATTTTCTATAAAATCTACCTTATGTGGAGTTCGATGAGCATCTTGGATAGATACCTTCTCATCTTTCACAATATCAGGGAAGTTTTCTGCTAACAAATCTTCAACAATTCTCTATTTTATGTTATCCCTCCCTGTTCTTGTACTCCAATCACTCGTAGGTTATTTCTCTTGATAGAGTCCCGCATGATTCTTGAGGTTTCTTCATTTTTTTAAATTCCTTTATCTGATTTTTCTTCAAATATATTGGTACTAAGTGCTTTCTCTTTAAGCTCACCAATTCTGCCTTCCACTTGCTCAGTTCTGCTTCCCTGACTTTCTATTGAGTTGTCTACTTCTGTAATTTTATTGTTAATCTTCTGAATGTCTGATTGCAATCTTTCTGTGGATTCTTGCAGCTTATTAAATTTTTCCTTATGTTCTTAAAGATACTTTTTAATTTCTTCAACTGCTTTATCTGTGTGTTCCTTGGCTTGTTCTGCACATTGCCTGATCTCCTTCCTGATGTCTTGAAGAGCTCTGTATATTAATTTTTTGTATTCTGCCTCTGGTAATTTCAGGAAGGAACTTTCATCTAGAAGATTCCTGGATTCTTTGTCTTGAGACCTTTTTGAAATGATAATGATCTGTTTCTTTATGTGGTTTGATATCGACTGTTGCCTCCAAACCATCTATCAGTTATTATATTAGTTTATTTTATGTTTGGTTACTGTGTCATAGCTTCTTGCTTTGTTTTGTTTTGATATGCCCAAATGGGTTGCTTGAGTGAGCTAGCTTGATTATTTTCACCTTTGAAGCTCTGAAGTCCTGTCACCAGATGGCTAGAGCTGTTATCAGGTATTTCAGTCTAGGAGTCCATTTACTTTTCTTGTATGAATTCAGCTCAGGTGTCCAGGCAGCTGATCATCAAGTGTGTGGTACAGGCTCTGTCCTATAGTCTTAGAAGAACAGGGATGATTGGTGTAGGTATCAGTATCTGGTTGCAGCAGGGTGTCACACTCTAAATAAGGCAGGGGGCTGAGAATCGTCCCCCCAGTGTCTCTGAGGATACAGGAGGGTAGGTTCTGCAGATGGACCATGAGCCCCCAGTGCTTTTGGTTGTAAGGACTGGAAGTTACCAGTTTTTCTTGGACCCCTGTCGCTGGTGGCTGGGTGACCTTAGTGGAGCCACCAGTCCTTAGGTGCCTGACGTGGGTAGGTGAGGACCTTGTTTAGTAGGCAAAGCAGTGTTAAACATCAAACACTCACCTCTCCATCGCACAGCTGAAACTTTTGCAATCTGCCAACAAGGGCCTATTTTCCCAAAATAGGCCCACACAGGTCCATGCAGGGGAGAAAGGTATTCTATATCCATGGACCATTCATGCCTGGACAGGAGGTGCTTCTGTCTGGAGCTCTCCAGTTTAGTGGAGTTGGCAAATTATCTCTTCCCGCAATTGTGAACTTATTCCTTCTCCAAGGCCAGGAGAATAGCTCAGGATGTGCAGCAGGACCTACGTCAGGCCCAGGGAAATGGACAGCCACTGAACTGGTTTGGGGGCTGGGGCAGGGGGGTGGTGGTAAAATATACACAAGTACTTAGCTTTTGCAGAGAGCGACATCGTTCTTTGGTTCCGAAGGTGTGAGTAGGCTGTGTGGTTGGCTGTTTCTCCCTGAGGAAACTGTGGCCAAACGCTACTACCAGCCCACTGCAGTCACTCAAGGGAATAGTGCCTGAGCGCTACTGGCGATCCTGGTCTGGCAACTCCCCTCCATTTCTGAACCATCTCTCCCTCCCCCTTCTGCTCAGTCCATTTTCTAACTTTGCCCTTGATGTCCAGGGCTCCTAGCTTGTCACAAATATAATCGTTTCACTTATTTTTTGGAATCTTTGTTGGAAAAGGGATTGCTGTGAGCCTCTGGCTATTTGGACGTCTTAGTCTCACCACCCCCCCCCCCCAAAGTTCCTAATTCTGATGTATTCAAGCAGAGGTCAAATATCCCTTCATGGAATCGTTCAAGATTACTTTATAGAATGGAGCTTGAATGTATCATAGCTAGCACATCTTTTGGATCCCTTTTAATTCTAAGAGTTTATAAACAAAAGAAACTGATTCTTCTTTTGTAGGTCTTATTCTAGAATGTTTCTTACACCTAGCTTCTAAATATGATGTTTTAATTTTCTGAATAGTACGGGCCTGAAATAATTCATTGTCTTCTGTTTATTAGTAGTATTTTGATATTATTTCATGGCCTTGTTTTGTAAGATTTTAAGCACATAGTACTTTATAAATAAACACTTGTAAAATCAAATTGGATTCCTGTCTGCAGGTTTGAGTCTACCACGATACACATACAGACTTAATTTATGATGGAGTCAGAATATTTAAGAAGAGATTAAATTAAAACCAAGGGAAAAGCAGATTAAAAAAAATTGATACAGGAAGTGAGAATGTTAAGTGTTGAGGATAAAGACCAGGTTTTATTGAACCCAGTTTAATTCAACAGGTATTTAATGAGTGTCTAGTCAACTCAATGGCATTGGGCTTGGTTTTTGGTTTAGTGAAAGGTTTCTTTCTTCTTGGATCAACAACCAATGCCCATGGAAGCAGTAGTCAGGAAATCAAATGTTGTGTTGAATTGTGGGTAAATCTCCTGCAAAAGACCTATTAAAGTGTTAAAAAGCAAAGATACCACTTTGATGACTAAGGTGCACCTGACCTAAGCTGTGGTATTTTCAGTCACCTCACATGCATGTGAAAATTGGACAATGAAAACGAAGTCAAAGGAAGAATTGATGAGTTTGAATTGCAGTGTTGACAAAGAATATTGAATATACCATGACTGCCAGAAGAACAAATAAATCTATCTTAAAGGAAGTATGGCCTGAATGCTCCTTGGAAGTGAGGATGGTGAAGATTTGTCTCGTTTATCTGGATGTGTCATTGGGAGGGACCATTTGCTGGAATTAAAAAAAAAAACAAAAACCGTTCTTGGTAAAGTAGAGGGTAAGCAAAAAAGAGAGTGACTTTCAAAGAGATGGATTGTCTCAGTGGCTGCAACATTGGGCTTAAATATAACATCTATTGTTAGGATGGTGGAGGACTGGGCACGGTTTCATTCTGTTATACATAAGATCACCATGAGTCAGAGCTGACTGGATGGCACCAAAAAACAACAACAGTCTGAAAAGGTTTTGCACTAGGTGATGATGTAAAGATAGTTAAGCACAGTCCTAGTCTAAATAGTTAAGATGTCTATTATCTCCCTTTTCTCCTTGTCAGCGCATAAACCGCTAATATAGTGCTCATGGGACAAGAGCTTTATGAGGACATTCAAGTCACTGCATTCGTATTTAACCCATTTAAGGCAAAAGTAATCATAGCAGCTGTCTTTCAAAAGTATAGTGTGGTTTCCATTAGTGCTTTCACCAGTTTAGAATTGTACTCAGTGCTGAACCCTAGAGGTATGAAGTGTCTGAGCTAAATGGAAGAATGGTGATGGTAATTGCGCCAGGGAATTCTGAGAAGTCACATGAGATGAGGCTTTCAAAGTCGCCCCTTCTTAAAGAATGTAAGATTGATTAAATGTTAGTCTATATCTTCATATCATTATTGTTGATAGGTGCCATCTAGTCGATTTTCAACTCATAGCAACCCCATGTGACAGAGAAGAACTGCCCCATAGGGTGTTCTAGGCTATACTCTTTACAGAAGCAGTCTTCCAGGTGTTTCTCCTGCAGAGCCACTAGTGGGTTTGAATCCCTGACCTTTCATTAGCAGGTGAGCACTTAACTGTTGCATCACCAGGTCTCCTTTTCTTTGCATCATAACAGCCCAGAAGCATGACCTTTTCATATACAGGAAGGAAAGCATTCCTTCCTACCTATGCATGGGCAATCATTCCTAAAACTATTTGCCTCCAAAGAAGGACTTTTTATTTCAACCCATGGACCCAAGGAGTGTGGAGATCTAACCTTGTGTGGGGAACCCTGATATGGGAAGAAGTTTCTGGTGCTACTAGAGGTGTTGCTTTGGGCACTGATGCATGGGAGCCAGATACAGTGGAAAGAAAACAATGAAAAATGCTGATTAGGAGCTCAGAGAAAAGAAAGGAACATTTGTGCTCAATCTATTTTTTGGCTGTCCTTACTCTGTACATTTTTTAAATACACTTTTTTTTCCTCATTTAGCTCCATATGTTATATTTTCTCCTTTCTCATCACTTTTCCAGTTTTGACACTGACATTAATTGTGAATAGATTCAACTTTGCAAGGGTCTGAATATGAAATATAATATCATAATCAAGAGAATCAATGCTTTTTGCTCCACATCCAATCAAAATTGTTAGCTATGGATAGTGCATATAAGAACCATCCCCAGCAAAACTTGGGAAAGTTTCACTGTCAATGCTATGCCCAGAATTCCTGAATTTTGAGGGTAATTTAAAGGAATGTCTCATGCTGTTAAATGTCCATGCCACAGATTTAAATATGAATACATATATATGTATGTGTCTGTGTATATATGTGTATACACATATATGTATATACATATATATGTGTCCAAAATATAACATATTACACATGAATGCATATTACACATGAATGATTCTTAGTTGATCATCAGTGATGTTCCAATTGACTTATAAACAGAAGTTCTCTAATTTGAAAAATCAGAGAAGCATTTTCCCCAATATTAAACCACATTCTTTTCAATTTATTCATTATCTGTATCCCTTGCTATGTGTAATATCTCTTTTCCTCCTTCTTACTTCCTTCTTATGCCACTTCAGCATAACGGAAAATCTTGATGCTACATCCTACCCTCCCAACTTAAGTTCAGATATGTTAACCATTCTCCTTTGCTGTTTCAACTCTCTATTCCCTTAGTACTACAAGGCAATATATTTTATTTCATGTATATGTGCCCTTTACTCTTCATAAAAACATGAATATTTGACATTTTAAAACAGTGTGTGTACCTCATCATCTTTTTTGTTTGTTTGTTTTGTTTAGGTATCTGATTCATTTTTACATTTTGCGACTTTAGTATATCTAGGTTCCCAAATACCATCTCCATTTTTGCAGACTAGAAAAATCTGCCTGCTATTGGTAAAGATGTAGCCAATGTTGATCTCACTGGGTGTGAGATCCACATTATGGGATGAAGCAGCATACTTTAGCTAGTGAGGCTAAGCAGACTGACATTTGAGGGTTGAGGAGGCAAGGAGAAAGACTATTCCACAAACTTTCCAACAGAGCAAGCTCTTTGAGGTACCCAGGCTACAACTGACCAAAATAAGAACGCTTAAAACCTGATTCCCCAGGATATGAACCTCCTTTTCCAACACAACCCATCCTCTGAGGAAATAAATAAATGAGCCCAGGCAGGGAGGACACGTGGCCAAATGCCACGAGGTGCCACAGCTATCAGGTGGCACAGATTTAATCTCCAGGCGCAGAGCTGCTGATTTGATTTAGGATAGCAGTTGTTAAGAGCAGAAGGAGCTGCTGGCACAAATGGCAGTCCTCTCGGCCAAGCATGCCTTCCAACTGTCCTGGATTTAGGAGGAAGGAAAAAAAAGCCGCGAGAGGGAGAGAGGGAGGGAGAGAGAGTGGTAGCCGACCTATTGAGGAGTTAGGCTGTAGCTCACTCAGAGAAATTCCATTAAATGAACTCATCCGTCATCTTGCCTTTTATTGATGAGTGGCATTGCTTGGTGGCAAGTGACATAGCAGAACAAATAGCATCAGAGTCCTGGCTCCTGTTCCGTTGCACACACAGGCATGCGGGCCCCCAAACAATGAGTCATTACTTATTACATCCATTATTAACTCAGCTCAGCCTCATTAGGCTTAGAAACTGAGGAGAGGAAGAAAAAAAAAAATCAGAAGCTAAGTAACACCAAAAACCCACACATTTAGTGGGGGGGGGGGTGGTGCAGAAGAGATACTGAACAAGTGAAGGGCAGTTAAAACCAGCAACTCAGCAGTTGTGACATTTTCAAATCCTGAGGGTCATAGATAGTTGATTGCATGCTTTCCCTTCCCTGACATGATTGTGTTGAGGACTACATTTTAAAGCAGTGGGGCTGAAGTTGAAGAATATAGGAAGTACATCATTAGCTCACAACAACCTTTCAAGATAAAGTCTATTAGGAGTGGCACAGTCCCTTGATTGGTGGACACTTGGAGGTTTCTATATGCTGAAACCCATACATATGATCACATTTTCTAAAAGAACTTCTAGAAGTAACAGAGACAATTTATTTCTGCTCTAAGACAGTATGCCTATTTACAATACTGCAGGAATGTAGAGGAATCCTTCTTCTTGTTATTACCCCTCACACATCTACCCATGCGCTCTCAAAGTTGGCTACCGCACCTAAAAGTAGACATGTTTTGGGGAGTTTCAACCCTCTGGTACAGAATCCATGTAATCAGGACAGAAAACTACTTCCATATTTTAGCAATGCTGCATAATGATGGAAATAATACAAAAAAGAATTGGAATTAGTTCTCTGGAAAGGACTGCCTTTTGGGGCAAAATAAGAACTCAAGTTTGGAACACTTACAGAAACGTCTCTTCTTTTATTGTTAACCATGAGTAAAAATAATGTTTCATACGACACCACGTGGGGCTAAGCGATCAACTCTGTTGGCTAAATTTCCTAGTTAATTAAGTCAAAATATTGCCTGTATTTTCTTCTTCTCGAATATTAATAAAATTAACTGTTTTGCCCATGTGGCCATGACTTCCCGATGCTGAATATATAATCAGTAAGTTTCTCAGGTTTTCAAATACTTTCTGCCTGAACACAGTCTTTAAAGACTTCAATCTTTTAAGAGGACATACGAATACATTTCTTGAGCACTCTCTCCTGTTTGAGCTGCTAAAACCTTATTTTCTATGAATCATTTGAAATTTATTATATCTTGTCATAATGTTTACCTTGCATCACATGCAGAGCAGGTTATTTAATCAATGTGTGTTGACTGATGAATAGTTGCTATGTCCCAAGGCTACCAGGAGAGGAAAAGAAAGAAAATATTTAGTGTTTAAGGAAAAGGTTGAATTTCTCACTTTTGTGGAATTATTAATTTACTACAATAAAATTTTGGACAGCAAACAAAAGCAACAGTTATCAATCAAAATAGGTAAAATGTACAGATAAATAAATGAATACATGTTCATGCTTTCTTTTTGTGGCTTTCTATGCCAACATTTAATTATAAGTATGGAAAAATATTTAATGTCTTTAAAATGTGTAGTTAGATACCCTAACAGATTGAAAGATACTAAGTTTGATTACACATATTTTTGGCATATATTATAACATCTCATAAAAATCATTGATTTATTCAATTATGCATTCATCTAGCTCCCCAATACAGCCTTATTTCATGCCCAATGTGATTATGAAATTATGAGCAGTAAATGGAAATGAGCAATATTTCTCACTTGGCACTAGAAGAAAAAGTAGAAGAGGAAGAAGTAAAGAGAATAAGGAGATGAAGGAGAAAAAGAAGGAAAAGAAGGAGCTGTACCTAATTTTTACTATGTCCTGCTAATTTTGAAATTAAATTTTCTGATTATTAATAATGCTATCATATGACAAAAATGTATTTATTCTCTATTGTAATAGATTAAGCAGTTATCTTTCTGTCATGATTTAGGTGAAGGCATCTAGGCTGAGAAGAGTCATTAGAAAATAGATGATACCTGCTTTTTGTTTTTGTTCTTGAGCCACTTCTACTTCAACATATATTCTTAGTTATTCTCTCATTTGGGCTTTCTATCACTCTTCGAAGTAGATAGATTAGATCTATCAGTTTTATACACCTGAAAATATGCATTGAAATTTCTTTCCCCGCCCTCTGAAATAACAAAATAAATCTACCTTTTCTACCTAGCAGTCTATTCCAAGATAATTTTTATGTCTCTTACCATTCTTTTGTTTTTCAGATCATGCACACTCAGTAACTTTTACTGTACTTCATGAAAGAATCATTTCAGGCCAAGTCAGCACAGGGGCATCAGAGTTTACCTTTTTTTTTTTAGCAACATAGTAGTAACTCCCTGGCTTCATCTGCTCTCCACCTACTCTCCTTCCGGGTGAACAACTCAGTGGGTTGCACAGGAGGCTTCTTCATCTCTATACTTATGGTTCAAAGCAGTTAGGCCCACAGGATAGCAATCATGAGTTTGCAAAATTTTGTCTTATTGCACAGCTGCTTTTCCAATGATGGGGTCATGCACTGTAGAGGCCAGTGTCATAACTGACAAAATATCATTGCTATAGCTTGATGTTTCTCTATCAAAGACCCTGGCTTTTGCCCAATCCATCTTATTTTTCCATTGAAAATTACCATGGTATTTTTCTTTCTAATCTAGCAAAATTTTCTAAGGCTATTGAAGAGAAATGACCTTCTCCCACCAAGGGTGCCTTATGCCACAGAGCAGAACTGACACATGACCTCATTTTTCACACATAAACTTCACTAGTATAGATTTTCATATGATTCTCTTTGTTACACCATCTTTTCCTTAGACTCACCCCGGCCCAAAGAAGGCCTAGGCAAAAAAACAAAAAAAAGTAAGTGACAATTTAACACTGTGTAATCAATAATCCTCCACGTCTGACTCAGAACCATGTCTCCCATCAAATTTTAACCCAAATCTTACTCTTGAAGGTGAACTTGCCCCCATCTAAGATATTACCAGGGACATGCGATGCTTGCTCATGTTTCTCACAGACTTGTGGAGCTTAGTGTTTGTGGATTCTCCAAGCAAAGATATAGTTAGTGAGACTTGACTGCCAGCCTTCTTTGAAAACTCCACGTCTACGACTTCTGAATTTACAAAACATACACAGCTTAGGCCCATTCCACTGAAAACCCTTCCACATATCTGACATGGTTTGCATACAATTTGGCTTCAAAAATTCTAGGAATCCTTTTGGCAAACAGTCTTCTATTTAATGAAGAACTCTCTTATACTGTACACTTCCTGGCAGAGTTTTTCTAATAAATTGGCTGTTGTGTATATGTCATTAGCGTCCCAACATCTGGGTCCAGTAGGAGGCCCATCATTTGGTGCAATGCACCCAGTTCAATTAGATTACCTTTTTGTGCATATCACTGTCTATCTGAACTTTAAATTTACTACCCTGACTGTATAGGTTGAACTTGTGTCACTCAGCCTAATGAAATTCAAAGCTTCTCTACTTTAAATGTATTTTCTCTTTACTTTCCAGATGTCAGGGATGATTTTTGGTATAGAAAATTTCACATCTTCTCTTTCTATAGGGAACTGCTTATGGAAAAAGCAAAAGCATGCACCCACCCCAGTAGAGAGCAAGGGAAGTATAAGGCAAAGAGAGATTCAGCTCCGTGATTGAGTGGGTTTTTGAATGGGACTTAGATGTGTTATAGGATTAGCCACAAGCATGGGCTAAGTAGGCGCTTGTCTTCTGGTCTGATTGAGGGGTGACAGGTAATCTCACTGCCCAAATACATGCATATCCTCCTAAACTGTCAGGCTATTATTAGGGAATCATTCCTTTGGGTATTATTTCTAAAACATCTCTGTAAAAATGCAAATACTTTACCTAGAAGTAATGGAACATTAAGCCATTTATAGTCATTTAAATTTTAGGAAGCCTTATAACACAGAGTTAGAGTGAATCAAGGAAAATAAAAAGGTGTATAAAAGAATTCTTGACTCAGTAGAGGTAAAGTAGTACCTCAAGGAAGGCTCTGGAAAGTTGAAGATGGGAGACAGCTGTCCTTTAGCAACAATACCTCTGTAAGGCAACTCAAGAATCCATAGGAAGGAAGAGGAAGTGAAGCAACGTCAAAGGTAACCTTTCCATAAAATACCATTTTATCAAGAGCTGACCCTGACTTTATGTGCCAAATCAAACTGGTAACTTTGAGCATTAAGGCTAAGTTAGATTTGGTTGATTGTTAACTGAAAAACAGCCTAGGGAATATTGATTGTTAACTGAAAAACAGCCTAGGGAATAGGAACCTCAAAACTTAAATTTGCCCTTAGTTCCCTGAGAGTAAACCTGAGTTCCCTTTATTTAGTGGAAATTATATTAGTGGATATTTTCCCCAAATATTTGTTATTATCATTGCTATTATTATTATTTTTATTATTATCTTCCTTACTCTGCAAAGAGAGATCCAGATTGTTAGTCTATCATTTCTATGTTTATATATATTTTATATAACTTTCCCACTTGATTTTGTTTGGGAAACCTGTAGTTTAGCCAAGCCAAGCTCCATGCTAGCATGATGGCTGATAGTCACATAATGTACTTCTACTTCCATGACTTTCCTTAGAAATAGTGAAATTTCTTTTAGAATTTTTTTTTTTTTACTGCTGGCAACAATCTGCTTCCATGTTCTTTAAGCCTAGCTTTAGTTCTATCTCCTCTCTGGATCCTACCCTAAACTCAAATGGAATTATTTTCTCTGATGAGTAATATCATTTGTGGATGCATCTTTTCTATCATTCTAAATATACTGAGGGTTGGAAACAGGGAAGCTGACTTTTCTTGTTCTTCTCTGGGCTGGTTGCCAAGGTTTCTATGTCACACGAGACTAAGGATACTGTTTCTACATCCAGGAGCTCCTTGTTGACATGCTTCCAAAGTAGAAGATGGGTACTACCTAAATGTGTCAAGTGATATGATTGCTATCCACACCCCACTTTCAAGAATACAATCACAGACTTTCATAGAGTTATTCCACAGGCCCCAGTTGATAGTCTCGGGCCTGTTTTCCACTACTTCTGAACAAGTCATCTTTTCCACTTTGACTCCCTTTTCTTCTCTTCTTAAAACCCATGTGATGCACCTCTCGCACTCTTCTTGCTCATGCTCACGCTCCTGACTGAGTACCCATCTTCCCCCTATACTCATTATAACTACTGTTTATGGAAAACCCTTCCTGTGAAATGTGTGGTCAATCTTTTATACACTGAAGCATTCATTTGTATTCTTTGTAATCACCTTGTGAGACAGGCATTGTTATCCTCTTTGTACAGATAAGGAAACTGAGATTGAGAAAAATTTGTTACTTGTTCATTGCCTGCAACTTGTGAGGGGCAAAGTCAGGACTAATCTCCAACTATTCTGTCATGAAAACTCACTTCCCACTGCATGTTTCCCACCTACCAACACAAATCCTATTCAAGGTAGCATCCAATTCAAATCTAGCTTCTTTGCTGACCACCCAAGTCTTACAGGTCTTTTTTCTTTGAATAGCTAACGTACTTATATTCTATCTTCTTTGTTTGCAAACCTAGCTCAGTGCATCATAAAATCATTTGCTTGTCATTTACACGTAAATCCCATTTTCATGGGTACTGCACTTTGTTATGCCTTCTAGGGGGTACAAAGTTGAAAAAGATATAAAACCTCCTTGTAGATGGAGAGAGGATCCATGGTTAACAGCTTGGCTGCCAACCAAAAGTCAGTGGTTCAAACCCACCAACTTCTCTGATGGAGGAAGTTGTGCCAGTCTGTTTCCATAAAGATTTAAAGCCTTGGAATCCTTTGGTCAGTTCTGCTGTGCCCTATAGAGTCACTGTGAGTTAGAATTGACTTGTTGGCAACAAGTTGGTAGATGGGGAACTCTCTGATGTCCAGGATCACTTGCTCAATGACTCCCTTAGAATTATCTCAGAGCGAGAAGGTTGCAAGGCACATTATGGTTGCCCAAGAAAGATTGGCTTATGACAGCCTCAAATGAGGAATTTTGGCTTACAGGTTGCTGACTTCTGATACCATAGTCTCTGTAAGACATCCTACTCACTGTACAGTGGTGGTTCAGTGGAAGAATACTCAACTTCCATGTAGGAAACCTGGGTTTGATTCCCAGCCAATGTATCTCAAGCACAGCCACCATTCGTCTGTGAAGTTTTGTATGCTGGTATGGTACTGGACAGGTTTCAGTGGGGCTCCCAGACTAGGACAGATTAGGAAGAAAGGCCTGGAGATCAACTGCCAAAAATCGGCCAGTGAAAACCCTATGGGTCACAATGATCTGATCCCCAACCAGTCATGGCGATGATGCAGGATCCATTGTGCATGGGCTTACCATGAGTTGAGAGCTGACTCAACACCAGCTAACAACAACAGTCACTGTATGCAAAGAAATTAAAACCAATATTGAGGTAATTTGTTCAGTGTAACACACTCTTTTATTAAACTCCCAACTTTAGAAACTTACAAAATAAAAAGACTGGGAAAAGAAGTCCAACTCTACAAGATAATGTAATCAAGCACTAGAGCTTGTTACCCAAAGGTTGAAATGTAGAAGTAGGACCCAAAAGCCATTGATCAGAGGTCTTCAATCTATGAAACACATACCAGGTTTATACAAAATGAAATGATAATGACTAGGAATGTTTTAAAGATGGCCTTAGCCTTTCTAGGTCAATGTTTTGGAGAAAAAGTATTTACTTCTCGTAATGATCTTTTCCGTAGACACCATTGCCCCTATCAGAAACAAAATTCTGATTGGCTTCTGTTATATGTGTATAAAATAAATACTCAGTCTCTCTAAATAGTTTGATACTCATCAGTAAAAGAATGTGAACATGGAATAGCTATGAAATTGATATACATTTATTGTGTGTATATACAGAGAGATTATATTTTATTAGATTTGGTTAAGCTTTTTCTCTGTATCCATAATAACACTTACATTTATAAAGTGTTTTTTTGTTTGTTTTTTCAAATCTATCATATCATTTAATTAGGTTTTTTTTCCTTTGCTACAAAATTGAACAAAAAAAGACACTGCGCCTCTTTTACAGCTGGGACTACAGAGCTGGCCACTCTGAACTTGATATCACTAAATACCTTAGTCTTTTTGAGCCTTATGCATCTCATTTTTTAATTTGGTTTCAAAACATTAATCTTTATCCCAAACCCAAGGAGAGTCAATGACAGTGGCACAAATGGTGCTGGAAGGAATAGACTAGAGGAAGACAGGTTATAGAAGGATAGGTCCCAATCTATCACCCTCTGAGAGGCTGATTTCCAAGTTCTTCTTGGCAAGAGAGCATTTGAATGCTTCACAATGCTAATTAATTCTGAAAAGAAAAGTAGAAGAAAGTGGAATTGCTTGACAGCTGCCCTGCACATCAAAGTGTCAATGCCAGTTAATAGATGCCACTGATCAGCTGCTTTCAACTTGTTTTCACAAGTCTATTCAGCAGAACTGCAGGAACTTTTTTAGTTCCTTTCATGAGTTCAGACTTAGGCAAAACAGAACTTCCTTTGCACAATTTACTTTGAATATTTTGCACTTTCTTGGCCATTGACACTTTTGCCAGTAGAAGCTACTACGAAACTTACTATGTGCAAGAATCTATGCTGAAAAGGCAATAGTATAAAATGATGTACACAACAATTTTACTCTCAAGGGGCTTAAAATCTAGTATACAAAAAACAAAGTAACCCAGTGAAAACCCAGTGCTGTCGAGTCGATTCTGATTCATAGCGAAAAAACAAAGTAGTAACAAAAATATAGGGCAGCACATACTAAGCACGAAAATAACATTCACAACAATAAGAATTAATGCACTTAAAAGTGAGACTGTAATGGTAGACTTTTACAAATTCTGTTATTTTCCCCTTGACTGTTTTTCTGTCTTAATACAATATTCCAACATACCTGTTAAAGCCAGAGTGCTGCTCCTATAGGGATATTAATCGTAGTTAATTAAAGAGGCTCTACTTTTGGCCTCAAGCTATGAGAGTCGATTTTGAATGAAAATGTCCTGCCTGGAAAAGGACTGGACAGATTGCATAATTCTTGCAGGTTAAATTGGAAGGCAACTTGTTTTAAGAATTTTATTAATACTGCTATAACACACATAAAAATGTGGTAACAACAGTATCTTATTTTTTATTATTCTTCATAGTTTATAAAATTTGCAATGTTCCATACAATCATGTGATTCTGATAGAAACTCTTCAGGGTAGCCAGGAATTGCTCTCCTCCTTTTAGAAATTAGGCAATTGATGCTCTAGATTGACGTTGCAACGTTGGGGGTGAGGATCAGAATCTACTATGTTTTCACTCTGACCACTGTCCATTTTGAACCACTGCTCATTATCAAAGGTATCAAGACCCAAAAGCATATCTACTGAATGAAGAATGAGTTCTGAGAGCTTGGGGATCACAACAGAGACAAGTCTGGCCCACTTCAGATATACTTGAGAAGGATCCTTTTTTCATCATTCTTGATTCCTATTATTCCATTTCCCCTACCATCCAGCCCTTGATCTTCCACTGTGACAGTTCTTCAATCCCAGCTGCCACCTCCCTCTAGGTGGAGGGCTCATTTATTGCTCAATAGTTCTTGGTAGGGGCCATATAGAAGATGAGATATACAAAAAGGAGTAACTGATACTATTTTCACATAGCTGCTGTATCTTTGTACATAACCCTTCTGGTCTGGGGTTAAGTTTAGGGATGACAGTGAATTATATTCATCTCCAGTACTCCCCTGGAGTTACCTCTTCTTGGGAACTTCCCAGAAGCACACAGCAAGAGTAGGCCTAATTTCCTCCATACTATGGTAGCACCCTGGTCTTATCTCTATTCCAACAAAGTGTGTTGTAGTATATACTATTTCAATCTTTTGATTTTGTATCCTCGCTAAACGCAAGAGCTTTTAATAAAAAGTTCTATCCTCTGTACTTTTATCCTGAGTACCAAGTATAATACCAAGTATATTGTAAGTGCACAGTAAATATTTGCCAAATGATAGAATAAATGAAATGAGATGGAATGACATTAGCATGCCCTGCGTATTCAATTTCCCAAAATTTCTTATAATATCTAAATCAAAATGCTAGTCTGTTTGTTAAGAAATTCACATGCATTCTTATTCTTGGAAAGGGCCCCTAGAAAATCTCTCTTGATCACATGGCAAAAGTAAACAGATTAGTCAGAGACTCGAAGTTGCAAAGAAAATCTTAGCCAATGACACATAACTCCCAAATCAAAGTGTAGGGGAGAGTATTCATTTCTTATCCTAATCACTCTGGAATGTGCCTAGGACCAATAAAGAAGATAAACTGTTTCTGTCCAGATGTAGTTATACTTTAGAGCTGTTATTTTGAGATACCTTGGTATAAAATGAACTAGATGCACATACTAAATTATTAACGGGCTAGTTTTATAAGGTGAAAATGGTTGAGAGACAAAAGCTATAATAAAACCCTAAAAACCAAACCCAGTGCCGTCTAGTGATTCGGACTCATAGCGACCCTATAGGTCAGAGTAGAACTGCCCCATAGAGTTTCCAAGGAGCGCCTGGCGTATTCGAACTGCTGACCTTTTGGTTAGCAGCCGTAGTACTTAACCACTAAGCCACCAGGGTTTCCGGGAGGTAAAAGGATATGATTTGATCAACACCTTCTCAAAAGCCTTTGAGGCTCCGCTTTGCATCAGGGGCCTTTTAGTTGCAATTAGAATTAGCTGAGTTGAAGCAGTAGTTATACCACTTGGAGGCAGACAAAGTGTCATCGGTTCAGGCCCCGAATACATCTAATTTGGCTTGATTTATTTGGGTGGCAGGGCGTGTTTTTTCTGAGGTTCATTTTAGCGTCCGCTCTAAGACCTATGCCACTCACCCTTCCCCCTCCAACAACTCAGCCATTAGAAACTGATTTCAAATCAACTAGATCCTTCTAAATGTAATTAAATGAATCAATAACAGTGAGAAGCTTTTTCTTTTCTTCCCATGGTCAATAAATCTCAGATTTGGAAAAAAATGTCTCCTAAGTTCATAACACTTAGCCTAATGATTATAAAGTTGGGAAACTTAACCTTACAGAAAAGAAATTCTGTGTTTATATATTATATTTAGAAATTGTCCTCATTACTCTCACAACAGCCTTGTGAGGTAAAAGATGCATTATCACACCCATTTTCTATCAGCACAAACTCAAGCTTATTGGGATATATTATCAAACATTCATGATAGTAGGAGCCACCTAGGAACGAAAAGGGAACAGGGAAGTAGGTGTTTATTTTTTGGGATAAGAGAAATTATAAAAATTAGAATTCTGGTTATATTTTTAGGCACGATATTAGAGGAACGGAAACCCTTGTGGCTTAGTGGTTAAGAGCTATGGCTGCTAACCAAAGGGTTGGCAGTTCAAATCCTCCAGGCGCTCCTTGGAAACTCTATGGGGCAGTTCTACTATATCCTGTAGGGTCGCTATGAGTTGGAATCGACTCCATGGCAGTGTTTTTTTTTTTTTTTTATTAGAGGAACATTGAGACCAGGGAATTTACTGGGATTGCAGGATGGGGTTTTAGGCAATTTATGAAATAGTGTACAAATATTCCTCACTTATATCAATGAGGAATTGACAGAAAAATGTGAACTGGTTACAAGCTCAAAACAGTTTTCTTCCCATCTGGCACTAGGCCCCGAAATAAGAAAGGCAGGTGATCAGGAGAGAATGATAAACAGTGAAGTGGGTGGAGGCAAGGACATACTGGAGCCCTCAAGGAAGGACTGGAGCCCATATTTCTCTCTCACCACTTCCAAGCCTACAACTTCAGGGATGATGTGAGGGATCTTAAAGAGAAGCTGGTATCCTTCCACATGGAGTAAAACACATACTGGTCTGGCAGTCAGACAAGCTAAACTAAGAGCCTGTGAGAGCAAAAGAAGCTACAGACTTACCTAAGGGTCCACTCATACCAACTAGAAGAGTCTGCCCGCTGATAAAAGTCAGTATGTGAGAGTTGCAGTAGTGCCTGGTTTCCCTACACTGACCTTCTAAACTTTTTACCTTCCAAATCTCAAAATGTTGCTTATCGCTCGTGGAATCTCAGAACTATGCAAGAAAAGGAAATCTGGGAAGTAAAGATTCAGTTTATTTATACTGAAGCAATACCTTTTTTTTTTTTTTAATACAAATCTAGGACACTAGCATCAGCAGGGTGTGTGTGTGTTTGTGTGTGTGTGTAAAATGCATTCTGAAATTTATAAAGAAGGTAATCAAAATCAGAAATGTAAAAGCTAATAAAACAATAACCAAATGAATGGAGAATATTCTTTTTATTGCATGCTTAGTAGATTTAAATGCTGAAATAAAAAGTTGGACAGATATAAAGGTCAAGAGAGCCTAACAGTGTATTTAACAAAGGAGTAATTTTAGATGTAAGGAGGTTTTGTGCTATGCCTTGGAAGAAATCACATGTAAGATAAAATTTGAGGCTAGGTCTAAAATGAATAAGATGAGGGTAAAGACAGTTGATTTTCCAAACAATAGATCCAGCTTTTAGCTTCCTCTGGTAATTTAACAATATAAATACCCAAGTTGGTGAAGGGGCTTTAGCACTATAGTGAGGTATCATAGCTCCTAGGAAATGTGTACACTAACAGATTATAAGAAGATAGAAATGAAAATCACAGAATTAAAGAAAAAACAAAACAAACAAACAAAATGAACAAACAAAACAGAGGCTTGACTTCCAGAAGCTAAAGATGGAAAAGAGGAAAGGAATAAAGAAGTAAGAGAAGCAGTATGGGATGGGCTTTGGAAAATTAGGACCAACGCCACCCAGGAGCACTAACCAGTTATTCAGCTGGGATGGGGTCTCTGCTGGAGGAGCTTACCAGGCAGAGTTCCATCAAGTCATTTAACATTAAAGTCTAAAGTGTAGAAAATATTTTATCACACCTTCCAAAATTATAAGGACCTTGTAACAATTTTTCTGATCATTTCTTTCTAACTATATGTCATTTTCATACCAACATTTTAGTATTTTAATACCACAAATTATATGGTGCTGATTGATATAGATATGGATATACTTTTTTTATTCATGTACCATACCTACCTAAAACTCAAACTGAGCTTTTCAGATCAACCCTACCCATTAGAAACGTATTTGGTGGAAGACAGCTTCCAGCACCCCTTCGCTTATCTAAATGTGTCTGTTTCACCACCTTTCTTGAGGGAGAGTTTTGGTGAGTAGACATTTTTAAGTTGACAGTTATTTTCTTTTCAAAATATTGACTGTATTTTTTTCAAAGTTTCCTGACTACCATTTTTAATATTGAAAATTCCTTTATGGGTGAGCCGTCTTTCCTCTCTAGCTATTTTTAAGAATATTTCTTGTTTTTAGCATTTCAACATTACACTAAGATGAATCTAAGTATATATTACTTTGTACTATCCTGCTAGGGATATATTGGAGTTTTTGAATCTTTGTGCTTTTCATGAATTCTGAAATATTGTCAGTGATGATATTTTTAAATACTTCCATTTCTCTATTTTTTTCTTCTGGGGCTCTAATTAAAAGTGTCCTAAGCTTCATTTATTCCATCCTCCATATTTCTATCTATCTATCTGTCTGCCTATCTATCTAAATTGTGGTAAAAATATGCTCATTAAAATATTCATTACTGTAATTTCCACATTTACAATTCAATGACTGACATTGGATTTTTCATGTTGTGCCAACATTATTGCTATCCTTTTCCAAAATATTCCCCAACATTACCATAAATTCAGTGCCCCCTCTGCCCAAACAAAAACTTTCTCCCTCCCATCCCTGGTAATCATTAATAATCTTTGATTTCTATATACTTGCTTATTTCATGTAAATAGGATCATACAGTATTTGCGTCTTAGTGATTGACTTATTTCACTTAGCCTAATGTTTTCAAGGTTCACCTATGCTGTACCATGCATCAAAATGTCATTCTCTTTACAGCTGCATAATTACATTGTATGAGTCGGAATCAACTCGACGGCAATGGAATGGGGTATGTATATACAATGTATGTACCCCACCACAAGTCTTTCAGTTTGTCGTACTGTGGTGGCTTGTGTGTCCTTAATGATGTGGATGAAGTCAAGTTTTGGGACCTTAATTTGCTGATGCAGCACAACTGAAATTGAGAAGAAACAGCTGCAAGCATCCATTAATAATCAGAGCATAGAATGTACGAAGTATGAATCTAGGAAAGTTGGAAGTTGTCAAAAATGAAATGGAAAGCATAAACATCAATTCTTTAGGCATTAGTGAGCTGAAATGGACTGATATCAGCTATTTTGAATCAGAAAATCATATGGTCTACCATGCCGGGAATAACAAATTCAAGAGGAATGGTGTTGCATTCATTGTCAAAAAGAATATTTCAAGATCTATCCTGAAGTACAATGCTGTCAGCGATAGGATAATATCTATACATCTACAAGGAAGACCAGTTAATGTGACTACTACTCAAATTCATGCACCAACCACTAAGGCCACAGATGAAGAAATTGAAGGTTTCTACCAACTTCTGCAATTTCAAATTGATCAAATGTACAGTCAAGACACCTTGATAATTATTGGTGATTGGAATGTGAAAGTTGGCAGCAAAGAAGAAGGATCGGTATGATCAAAAACTGATGGAACTGAAGGACGAGTTCCAAGCTGCACTGAAGGCATTGAAGAAAACTAAGGCTCCAGGAATAGACAGAATGTCAACTGAGGTGTTTCAACAAACAGATGCAGTGCTAGAAGTGCTCAGTCATCTATGCCAAGGAATTTAGAAGAAAGCTACCTAGCCAACCAACAGGAAGAGATCCATATTTGTTCCCATTCCAAAGAAAGGTGATCTAAAAGAATATGGAAATTATTGAACAATCTCATTCATATCACATGCAAGTAAAATTTTGCTGAAGATTTTTCAAAAACTGTTGCAACAGTACATCAACAGGAAACTGCCAGAAATTCAAGCCAGATTCAGAAGAGAATGTGGAACCAGGGTTATTATTGCTGATGTCAGATGGATCTTGTCTGAAAGCAGAGAATACCAGAAAGATGTTTATCTGTGTTTTATTGACTATGCAAAGACATTGGGCTGCGTAAATCATAACAAATTATGGATAAAATTGCAAAGAATGGGAATTCCAGAACACTTAATCGTGCTAATAAAGAATCTGTACAAAGATCAAGATGCAGTTGTTCCAACAAAACAAGGGAGTACTGCCTGGTTTAAAGTCAGGAAAGGTGCACATCAGGGTTGTATCATTTCACTGTACTCATTAAATCTGTATACCTGGAAAATAATCTGAGAAACTGTACTATATGAAGAACGGGGCATCAGGATTGGAGGAAGACTCATTAACAACCAGCATTAAGCAGATGACACAAGCTCGTTTGCTGAAAGTGAAGAGGACTTGAAGCAATTACTGATGAAGATCAAAGACCACAGCCTTCAGAATGGACTACACCTTAACACAAAGAAAACAAAAATCCTCACAGCTGGACCAATAAGCAACATCATGATAAATGGAGAAAAGATTGAAGTGATGAAGGATTTCATTTTACTTGGATCCACAGCAACACTTATGGAAGGAGCAGTCAAGAAATCAAAAGAAGCATCGCAATAAGCAAATCTGCTGCAAAGGACCTCTTTAAAGTGTTAAAAAGCAAAAATATCACTTGAAGGACTAAGGTGAGCCTGACTCAAGCCATGGTGTTTTCAGTTGCCTCATATGCATGTGGAAGCTGAACAATAAGTAAAGAAGACCTAAGAAGAACTGATGCCTTTGAGTTATGGTTTTGATGAAGAATATTGAATATAACATTGACTGCCAGAAGAATGAACAAATCTGTCTTGGAAGAAGTACAGCCAGAATGCTCATTAAAAGTAAGGATGGTGAGATTTTGTCTCACATACTTTGGACACATTACCAGGAGGGACCACTTCTTGGAGAAGGACATCGTACGTGGTTAAGTATGCCTTCAAGGAGAAAGAGGAAGGCCTCGATGAGATGAATTGACACAGTGCCTGCAAAAATGGACTCAAGCGTAACAACGATTATGAGGATGTGCAGGACTGGGTAGTGTTTCTTTCTGTTGTAGGTAGGGTTGCTATGAGTTGAAACTGACTTGACAGCATGTAACAACAATGTACATATCTCATTTTGTTTATCCATTCATCTGTTGATGGACATTTCTCTTGTTTCTGCCTCTTGCCTATTGTTAAAAGTGCTGCAATGAATATTGGTGTACAGGTTTCTGTTTGCATTCTCCCCTTCACTTCTTCTGGGTATATACCAGGGACTGTGATTGTTTGTCATACGGTAGCTCTAGGTTCAACATTTTGAGGGACCACCGAATTGGTTTGCTCTGTAGCTGTACCAGTTTATATTCCACTAACAATGGATGAGGGTTCTAGTTTCTCTGTAACCTAGCCAATACTTATTAGTTTTCATTTTATTTTGATCAGTGCCATTTTAATGGGGTGAGGTGATATCTCATTGTGGTTTTGATTTGTGTCTCCATAATGGCTAATGATGGCTTTTCATGTGCTTATTGGCCCTTCGAATATTCTCTTTGGTCAACTGTCTGCTGAAGTCCTTTGCCCATTTTTTAACTGAGCTGTTTGTCTCTTTGTTGTTAGTTGTAGAAGTTTTGTATATATTTTGGATATATATATCTGATAAATGGTTCCTTAAATTTTTTTCCTAATCTGTAGATTGCCTTTTTACTTCGTCAATTCCTTTGATGTATAAAAGAATAATTTTTATGAGGTTCCATTTATCTATTTTGTCTTTTGGTGTTAGAGCTTTTGTTGGCATATATCCTCTGTATGTCTTGACCTCTCATTTTTATTTTCCATTTGTATTCTTTTTCACTGCCTTATAAGCAAATACACTCTTCAAATACATGTTCCAGTTGACTAATTCTCTCTTAAGTTATATCTAATCTACTGTTTATGAATTCATTGAGTTTTTCCTAATGTCAACAGCTTCTAAAACTTCAATTTCATTATTTTTCAAGTCTGCCTGATTATTTCTGATACTGTCAAGTTACTCTCTCATCTTAAGTGCCAGCCTTTAAAAAGTACACTTATAAGTAACTACTCTGTATCCTGTGTCAGGCAATTAAAATATCTATAGTCCATTAATAACTGAAGCTATTGTTTTTGTTTCTTCTGACTCTATTGCATCATAGCTTCTCTGTTCTTGTATTTGTTAATAGTTGCTTGTGAACTAATTAAATGATAGTATGCCTCAGAAATCCTGTGTGCATACAGTGAAGATGTTTTCCTACAGATAGGATTTGCATTTGCATCTTCTGGGCACCAGAGAATGCTAATGACACTAATTCTGCCCCTAACTGAAGATCCCAACTCAATGAAAGGCTCATTCTGAGCTCAAGGCCCATACCTCCCTGGTTGGCAATAACTCAGTGTTCAGATCTCAGTGATCCTACTGGCATCTATCTTTAGGATAATCATGCCCTCTTGTCCGCCTACTTCTTTCTATACACTTGCCTCTGATTCTGGCTCTGAAGCCAGCTCATATTCTATTTTCTTTTATCTCTTTCTCTGTGTGTGTGTCTCTCTCTCTGTATCTCTCTCTCTTTATCTCTTCTTTCTTCTGGACATCAGGAAGGTTAGAGACATTGTTTACCTCTTATGTTTCCAATAATAAAGATCTTTTGGCTTTGAAATAGTCTGATCTGAGATGTAGTGGTTCAAGACAGAAGAAACCCTTATATTATTTTATTAAACATACTGTATTTCACCCTAAAGACATGTATAGTGAAATCTGTGAAGGCCAGAACTCGATGGGACTGTCTTGTTTTTTGGAGTCTTGTAAGTTTTCCACCTCTGACAGGGTACAGTCTTACCACTTTTCTATTGCTCTCTATTATTGGAAAATATTTTAGTTTTCCTTCCCTGACAGGTTTCCAACTCACAGTTTCTGGATTTTGCAGACTTTATTGCCTTTTTTTTTTTTTTTAATTCTAGACCTTGCTCAGACATTTTTTAAATTTGCAAATTACTTCTCTTCTATTTCTTCTATTAAAGGAACAGTTGGAGTATTTTTGGCCTTTGTCATCACTGTCATCGTATTTGTAGTGGTAATAGAAATGGAGTTAGTACTAGTACTATTAGCACTATGCTCCGGTGATCTATTTAGTGATTTCAAGTGAAGAAAGCAAAACACACTAAACCTGTTGCCATCAAGTCCATTCTGGCTCATGACAAAACCCCATGTGTTACAGAGTAGAACTGCTTCACAGGGTTTTCTAGGCTGTAATCTTTACAGATAAAGATCACCAGGCCTTTCTTCCAAGGCATCACTGGGTGAGCTCAAACTGCAAACCGTCAGGTAAATAGTGTAGCACAAACCATTTGTGCCATTCGGAGACCTTTTGAATAACGGATAGAGATTAACGCAGTTTAGTCATCTAGAGTAGCCTCAAAAAACAAATGAAAGCATATCAAGGTAATTTGTATTCCAAAGAGTTTACATGATGGAGAAGAAAGGAGATGCTTTGGTTACTGGCCTTGGGAAAATTTTAATAAGGGGGAAGGCAGGAAGCATCCTGTATTCTTTAGGAATGAAATCAATCCAACTGGGGACAGTGCAACCGTCTTGGTTAGCAGTCCAGCAACTTGAACCACAACACTACACTAAATGCTACCATTTCCCAAAATACCACTGATATATGATTGCATGTCACAGATTTTATTACAGTTTTAGAGGTTACAATGAAGTGGTTATATCACAGTGCAGCACAAAAAATAAATTATATGGGAAAGATCCATATTCCAAAAACCCAGAATCTGCTCTGGGGTTTTCTCTGTTAATAACCGAATCAGTCAATTATGATATTTATCCAAACAAAGAATTGCTTGCCCCGGAGAGCAATCATGCCTCTGCCCTAGAGGACAAGCATGATTTTCAACAGCACTTTTTGCTTCTGCTGTTCATGGAAGATAGTTTCTTTTGTCTCTGTCATCCTTCCTCAGATAACATATCAGACATGTCAGGTAATGAATCTCTTACTTGTACAAAAACATCCTGTGGGCCAAATGTTCTTATGCTTCCTCCCAGTCTCTTGAAAGTCATGGAAGTTCCATGTCCAGTGATCTGTCCTTTGGTCTTCTGTTTAGTATTGGTACCTTGGAATGTTTAAGAATCTTTTTGTAGCGTGGAGCAAATATTTGTCTCCCTTCAACACTCATGTACGTTAAGGCAGGTATTACTTCCCAGCAGCATGCAACATAATAACTAGAACAAAGTAGATGTTTTATACATATTTGTGGAATGAATGATTTTTGTGCCCCTCAAACTCCTCCAAATGTATTTGTATACAGAATGTATGCTGCCCTCTATTAATAAAATACAATTAGTAAACTCATTAAAAAGAGTTATATCTATAGCAGTGTATGTATGCATGTTATCTATCAATCTAAAAACATATAATCACTAGAACACTAAAATATTTCACAAATGCCAAGCACCTTATAATCATTATCTCTAACCTTCACAATAATTCTGATAAGTAAGTATTAGTATCCTGATGTTATAGTTGAGGAAACTGGTCTCAGGCATTAAATAAAGTGTTCAAAAATGAATGAACACTTCCTAAAAAAAGTCTTTTTGATCACCTATCTCAACCTCTTTTATTTTTTTAACCATTCTTGGACTTGTTGTATACCATTTTGCAGTCCTTTTTTATCTTTCATATCTTATTAAAACTTCAGGAAATGTTAGGAGATTCAGATGCTACAATAAGGATTTTGTAGTTCACTGGCATGAGGTTGGAGATACTAATGTCTGACAAAATCATAAGCAAAGAAGGAAAAGATGAGACAAAGTGGCCATTTCCAAGAGTTGGGAAAGGAAGTCAGGCCATCTAATTCCCATTTCCCAATGCTGGACATTGGACCTGAGTATCCTCCCACAGAGTTATTCTTTGCATAAGGCTCCTTAATGTCTTGGTCAATCTAGTTTATGACAGTCCAGAGGAATAATGTGCCCACCATTTCAGGGAAAACATTATTTCACAGTTTGAAAGGTTTTCATAAGTGAAACATTTTTTTTTTAATCATCCAAAACTGTCATTTCTTTCCCTCTGTACATTTACCCTGCCTCATTCAAATTTGTTATTTCTCTCTTCATTGCCTAGAAAATTTACGGTTTAAAAGGAATGAATAAGAAATTTCAGCTAAAACATACCTTTGCCTCAAATCATGGACACTTCTTCGAAGCAAGTAAAGAGATGTTAACTTTAAGGAGCATTGGATGTGGACAGGATGGTAGATACTTTTTTCAAGTATTTAAGAGATGGTTATGGAATAATCTACTTTATGTTTCAACCCAAACCAAACTCATCATTGAGTTAATGCTGACTCATGACAACCCCATGAGTTACAGAGTTAAACTGCTCCATAGGGCTTTCTTGTTTGTAATCTTTATGGACTTGCCATGAGTCGGAATTATTTGATGACAACGAACAAAAATCTATATGGAAACAAATCTCCAGAACTTTCTTCTGTGGCACCACTATATGGGTTCAAATCACCGAAACCAAACCCTTTGGTGTTGAGTTGATTCTGACTCCTAGCAATCCTATAGGACAGTACTGCCTCATAGGGTTTCCAGGGAACAGTTTGTGGGTTTGAACTGCTGACCTTTTGGTTATCAGCCAATCTCTTAACCACTTGCATCAGCAGGGCAATAATCAAGCACAAACTATTTGCACCACCCAGGGACCTTCAATACTATGTAAGGCCCTGGGAAAATAATAGTGAAGTTGGGGTGGAGTTTCATCATTCATGTTCTTAGACAGCATACAGGACAATTAAAGAGAACTTAACAGGTTATTGATACACAGGTTTACAGTTTCTATGTGAGTAAGGCAGGTGGGAAAGAGATGTTTGTGGATGGTACTGTAACAGTCCTTCCCTAGATTTGTAGCGTACAGGATGTCTCCCAAGAGAACGTGTCATCTTACCGGAGATTTAAGCGAGAAAAACACAAGTAAGTGCATTGCAGGAGGAAGAAGGAACATGAGGAGATATTAATGATGAGAGACTACGTCAGTTTGAAGAAATTGAGAGTATTCATTGTGGCTGAGATGTGGATGGAGAGTAATCACAGTTCAGATCAATATACAAAAATAAGGGAGCAGGACCCTGAAGGAGAGCATTAACAAAGGCTCCTCTAGGAGGAGGGAAGGAACATAAAACAATTCCATACTTTTTGCTACCTAATAGTATAGACCATTAAGATTTTATTTCTTTAAGTCTTTTGTTACCTGTTATCTGCTGGAGTCTCCCATTGAAATGCAAGTGAGGTTGAGAGGTGTAGTAATTAAAGCCCCTTTACAAGCTAAGAACTTGGTGGGTTTTAGAATAGCTGAGGAGTGGAGGTGATAAATTGCCAAAGAAAACCTCACCCAGTTCACAATTTTGCTGCAGGCCACCTCTACTTGTCCTTATCATGCCCCTCTTCTTCTCTTTTCTCTGGGAGGAAATATGTTAATGCCTCAGTGCCAAGACCGCAAGGCAGGGGCTTCCAGGATGGCTGGAAGCAAACAATAGAGAAAATGTCATAAGCATACCCTCAATAGATTTTCACCAATTTCTACAGACACATAGATGCTATTCCAAAGTTTTCTGGGTAAGCATCCAACTCTCGTCTTCTGAGATTCACCCTTCACTAGTCTTTAATCCTTTCAAATGTTTGAAAATGATAATCATGTCCCTCCTCCCTTGAGCTGAGAGATTGCATTTTACTCTGTTCTTCATAAATCAATCTTTCCTGACACATAGGCGGTTCCTATGCAGCTGAAAGATTTACTATTGCACTGTTAATATGAGACAAGATCAGTATATTTCCACATACACATTCTGCAAAAAATGAAAAATCTAAATGGATAGTCAGGAAGAACAAGTGTGTCATCATTAACACAGAGGCATCAATTCTGGATATCTACATTGGTCATTCGTCTACTACTTCTTATCCTCAGAGCCGTAATAGGAAACCATTGAGATGGCATGAGTAATTAGTTCAACCCTGTGGGTATCCACAGGATTATTTCATCCATGGTTTGCAGCAGCTCTCTCAGCCGTCTGTATGGAATTCTGAGCTAATACACAGACAATTTTTCTCGATAGGAAAAAGCAAAAACAAACAATAAACCAAACCCATTGATACTGAGTCAATTGCCACTCATAACGACCCTATAGGTCAGAGTAGAGCTGCTCTATAGGATTTTTCATTAATTTTGTTTTGTTGTTGCGAATATACACAGCAAAAGGACACCAATTCAACAGTTTCTACATGTACAATTCAATGACATTGATTATATTCTTTGAGTTGAGTAATGATTCTCATCCTTCTTTTCTGAATTGTTCCTCCTCAATTAACATAAACTCGTTGCCCTCTAAAGTTCCTATCTAACCTTTTGAGTTGCTGTTGTCACTTTGACCCCATATAGATAGGTCTTAAAAGAACATACTGCCCTAGGCAGACTTTTTTGTTGTTGTTGTTTTTACTATCTAATCTATCATTTGGTTTTAATAAGATTTCAGGGGATATTTTTGGTTTAAGTTTGAAAGGTTACCTAAGGGCAATAGTTTCAGGGGTTTACCCAGCCTCCATGGGTCCAGAAAGTCAAGAGTCCATGAGAATTTGAAATTCTGTTCTGCATTTCCCCCCTTTAGGTCAGGATTCTTCTATAGAATCTTTTTATCAAAATGTTCAGAAATGGTAGTAGGGCACTATCCAGTTCTTCTTGTCTCAGGAGGTAATTATTCATGGAAGCAATTAGCCACACATTCCATAGCTTCCTCTTATTCCTGATTCTACTTCTTCCTCTGTTGCTCCAGGCAAATAGAGACAAATTGTAGAGACTTAGGTGGCCGCTTGCAAGCTCTTAAGACTCCAGGCACTAGAGGTAGAACAGAACCATCAAACACGTCATTAGGCTAATTAACCGAGATGTCCCATGAAACCACAACCCTAAACCTCCAGACAAAGGAACCAAATTCCATGAGGATTTTACAGCTTTAAAGCTATAAATCTTTACAGAAGCAGGCTGTCATGTCTTTCTCCCATGGAGCAGCTGGGTTTAAGTGGCCAACCTTTTGGGTATCAGCCAAGCACTTAACCATTGCACAACCAGGGTTCCCTTCTGGACAGGAAAAGGACTGTAATATGATATTGGAAGCAGAGAATGGAAGAGAAAGGTAGAGATAAAAGGAAAAAGGAGAAAAGTGAGTGGGTGGCTCTTGATAATCTTCTTTAAACAGTGCACACGAAGACACCTTGGACTTCTAATTATCGTAACTTTTCATTTTGTGTGGGTGTGCGTGCGTGCGCGAGCGTGTGTGTGTGTGCACTAATGACTGATGAATTAGACCAAGACCATCTTTTTTAGGACCTAAAACATCCATTTATTTAATATTTTGACAGGCTTGAGTTTGGTCTTCAGAGGGGTATTTTTTTCTTCATATTGGAAATATACACCCAGAATGATGGAAGAGAACTGAAAGAATAAGAACAGAGTATATAACATACTTTTTATTTATTTAAAAAATATAACATTATAATAGAGATCGCTCCCAAACCCAACCCAGTGCCATCAAGATCACTAAGACCCACTATATTTAATAACAGCTAATTTTTTTAAATATTCTATTATGAAAAAACAAAAATAATTTTAGTATCTGTTTTTATACACACAAAGATTATAATTACCAAATTCATATTATTTTGCCTCCCCCCATTTTTCCATCCAAAATCTTTTTTTTTTTTTTTTGCCAGACTAGATATATGCCTTTGGCTGTTGACTTCGATCAAATGAACCAGATAATTGCCAAATTTTTGCCTTATTATGTGCCCATGTAGACACAGTCTAATTGGACCATATAATAAAATGTTTAAATATATCCATACATTTTGCATAAAATGTGACCCGAAACCAATTCTCCTCCTAGAACTTGGCCACTAGGGTATTTAGAACGCACAACTGCAGCTGGTGCAGAAGTTCCTTCCCAGATGTTCAATCTGACCCGGGGCAGCTCAATCAAAGTCTGTAAGGTTTCCAAGATTCCCAGTGGGAATTTTCAGAAAAGGAGGCATATGGATTATTCTGGCAAGTGGAGTATGCAGGCAGAAACTCATATGCAGTGATTCTAGAACTTGAAATCTCCCTGAGAGCAAGTCAAATAATAACATTATTTGTAACAATAATATTAATAAATAATGAAAGCAGCGGTACTAGTGCTTTTTGAGAAAATGAACCAACCATCCATAAAGCAAAGGAAGTGAAGGAAGCAAGGCTACCTGCTGAGAACCAGAGCAGAGACACAGACAGGGGAGAAAAGCAAAACAGTCAGAAAACACAAAAGGGGCTGAACTACATATGTGGCAACTATACAACAAGGGAGACAGGCGGAAGTTCAGAGGGCAACTCCCCTCTGAAAGGTTATCACCCATACCACAAATCAATTTTCTTTTATCCCACGCAGTTACGTCAAGGTTGATATAGTGAATTTTCAAACGATGAGAGGAAAAAAAAAAAAAAAAGACTAATTTTACATTCAATCAATTAAATTCAATCCAACGATTATACATTTTGAGAGCTTATGTGTTCAGCAGCATCCTGAGTATTCTGGGAAAGACAGGAGTTCTAGGCTTTAAGCTTTATTCTAACATTAAATTGTTTTGTGATATTACACAAAGAATTTGAATTTTAACCCTACTTGGTCATCTATGGAAACCGTATGGTGTAGTGCTTAGAGTTAAGAGTTCAGCTGCTAACCAAATGGTCAACAGTTCAAATACATTAGGCACTCCTTGGAAACCCCACGGAGCAATTCTACTCTGCCCCATAGGCTCAGAGTTGGAATTGACTCAATGGCAATGGGTTTTTGGTTTTGTCATCTATAAAATAAAGGTATAATACTATGTGATCTTTAATTACACTCTCTGTCTTAGTCATCTAGTGCTACTATAACAGAAATGCCACAGTGGATGGCTTCAACAAACAGAAGTTTATTCTCTCACAGTCCAGTAGGCTAGAAGTCCAGATTGAGGGCGTCAGCTCCAGGGGCAAGCTTTCTCTCTCTGTCAGCTCTGGAGGAGGGTCCTTATCAACCTTCTCCTGCTGGCACTGCTTCCTTGGTGGTATGAGGCCCCCCCCCCCGTCTCTCTGCTTTTGTATCTCAAAAGAGATTGGCTTTAGATACTATCTAATCTTGTAGATCTCATCAATATGACTGCCTGCCGCTAATCCATCTCATTAACATCATAGTGATAGGATTTACAACACAGGGAATTCACATCATGACAAACTGGTAGACAATCACACAATACTGGGAATCATGACTTAGCCAAGTTGAAAGATATTTTTGGAGGACACAGTTCAATCCATGACACTTTCTAATCCATTGATTTATATGTATATATCCTTAACTCTACATAAGATAACTAATAAACCTAATTGAAGGTTAATATTACTGAAAACTACAAACCAGCACATAATTTAGTAGATAAAGTACTGTGTCATACTGTAGATAGTGCAGTTACTTTGAGAAAGGAAAGATTGATGAGGGCTAAAAAAGATGGCAGGAAGCTTCATGGAGGATGACTATTGACTTGGGCCTGGAAGTCTCATTAGCTAGAAAAAAGGGCACAGTATCCTCCTAAAGTCTGAATCTATGACACTAGTAGGATTATTAGTGCAGACATGGACCAAAAAGAGACTAGATTGCCCACCCTGGGGAACTGTGCTGAAAGTCTAGAACAAAAGGATTTGAGACTGCATGAGAAATGCAGAATTTCAGAAATTAAAAAGAAACAGTAAAGATGCTCAGAATTGTCTCATTTCCCCATTTCAGGATATCATTGTGGTGTGATGTCCTGATTCTTAACATCATTACCTGTCTTTATAAAATGACTCTGTTTCTCATTCATGGACTTCAACATTATCTCCCATTCCATGAGACTCTAAAGGATCCGTGAGCACACACAGTGTTCTGTTGTGGTGACGTATCCTGTATTACACACAGAACACCCCACTTCTTTTCCTTCACCCCTGAGGGCAGGCCATGTCAAGTTATGACTGTGGGGACCTGTCCATGGCAGAGAAGGGTAGTTAGGAAGAGGAAAAAACAGGAGAATGAGTGGAACATCTACTTTTGAACCACCCATGGCTCAAATTCAATAAAGAAAATTTATCATCTGAGCCACAGAGGAAACATAAAGCTGAAAACTAAAGACCAAATTAAAAGAATAGAAGTGAGACTGGTGACAAGACACAGCAGATAGAGAAAAAATTGGAAAAGCAGAAAAAAAGGCATCCCAAATATGCACGTGGATTGATCTAAAACCTTAGATATTTGTTTGCACTAGGCACTAGCCACACTTTCAATGGGAAAATGGAACCATAGCAAGTATCTCTGAGAACAGGATCCCGTGATCATGTGTTGGATGTACTTAATTTTCAAGGAGTATTTGCATGGTACTCTCATTTTCTTGAACTCCTCTCTTTGGAACAGTCATAACATATTCTTTTTTATTTTTCTTCATTTCCTTAATCAAACTTCATGGTTCCTGAACCGGGCCTTCTTTCTTTCACGTTTTTTTTTTTTTAATTGTATTACATAAGGTTCTCTTGATGTGGAAGAATTGCAAAGAAAGAAGCCATCTCACTCTTGTCCTTGCATTAGAAAAAGTGATGTTCTTTACCTTGTGCTCTCATTCCATCAAGTATAAGCCTCTTTTCTTTCCAACTCTGTATCCATACATGCAACATCTATCCATTCTTTCAACCAGCAAGTATTTATTGTACATCAATTGTAATAGGGTAGGAGATGCTCCTGCAATTGAAAGGCCCCAAATCAGTGATTAAATGAAACAACAATAAAAAAGAGTGAAAATGATTTATGTTTCATATAATAGTTGAAGGCAAGGCTTTCAGGATATCAGTGGCTCTTCTCCAGGGACCTAATCTGAGAGGGATTCTACCGTTTTGAATACATATTCTCCAAGATCACTGTGGTCATTGGCATTCCTACTAGTGCAGAATGAGAAAGATAGGAAGTTCAGAGCCAGAAAAGTCATCTTAAGCAAATGATGTAGACATGTCATATCCACTCATATTCCATTCACGAAAATTTAGTCACTTGATCAAACCTAGCTGAAAGACAGTCTTGGACTCTTAACCAAAACTGAGGTGCCTCACACCATCTTCACCTCTATTACTAAGAAAGGAAAAGCAGGCTTAGCTGGATGATTAGCAGTTCATGCCATATCAATTTTAAGAATGGGCCTGTATAAAGTGCAAATAAAAATGAAAATTGAATTCTGTTGTTATGATACTTAAATGCCATAGCAGGGAGCAAAATTATATAGAAATAGCTATATTATTGTTGTTATTTGCATCAAGCTGGCTCAAACACATGGCGATCCCATGTACAACAGAATGAAATACTGTCCCACCCTGCACCAATCTCACAAATCACTGGCATACTCAAGTCCACTGTTGCCACCATTGTGTATTTTGGGTATCTTCCAACCTAGAAGGCTCATTTTTCAGCTTTATATTTGACAATATTCTGTTGTAATCCATAGGGTTTCCATTGGCTAATTTTTGAAGAAGACCACCAGACTTTTCTTCCTAGTCTATCTTACTCTGGAAGCTCCACTGAGACCTGTCCATCATGGGTGACTCTGCTAGTATTCAAAAGAGTGGCATAGCATCATAGCAACATGCAAGCCACCACAACAAAATGACAGACAGGTGGAGGGAAAATAGATATAATACTGTGCAAAAACCCAGTAGGTGTAATTTTGGAGTCATACATATTGTAGAAATTCACAAAAGAAGAAATGTTGTGGGTTGTGTGATTGGGAAGTTCCAAGACATGGATGAAAGTTGAGCTGAATTTTGAAGAATGAATGACGCATCAGCAGGTGAAAGTAATAGTCAGAAATGCACCCTTTGCCCCAAGCTCTCTGTTGCTCAATTGTTCTATTTCTTAGATATAAGTTTTTTACTCTAAAATTGTGTACATAACAACATGCATTTTAAATAAGACAAATGTGAAATTTCTTATCTACAACAAAAAGAATCAAACCCATTGTGGTTAAGTTGACTCTGACTTATAGTGACCCTATAGGACAGAATAGAACTGCCCCATAGAGTTTCCAAAGCTATAATCTTTACCAAAGCAGACTGCTGCATTTTTCTCCCACAGAGTGGCTGATGGGTTTGTTTTCAGCAGGCAACTGAGAACTTAACCACTGGGCAACCAAGCCTCCCTAAAACAAAAATGAGGAGAGGCACATATATATATCAAAAAAGAAAAAAAATATATATATGTATATATATAAATTTTTTTTTCATGAAATTGAATTGAAAATCACCTTTTTTGGGCCTTTAAAATATTGTCTTAGTACTGTCAAAAACTATACAGACATCCTTAGATTCTGATTTCATTTATATGAAATTACTGGATCAATGTCTCTGAGTATGTTGGCAAGTGAGTTGAGTCAAAAGCTGCTCATTGGCCCTGAGCCCACAGATATTAGTCATAATCAGAAGGAGGTCAGAAGGCTACAAGAGAAACCTGCTGTTCATTATGGCCAGGTCAGAGATGATGCCATTACCTCACATTGCCTTCAAGGTGACACAGAGAATGTCTACTTTGTCATGTGTTTGTTCAGGGCCAAGTCAAACACAATGCTCATAGTAGCGGATATTCATAGCTTCAGGTCAAACATGTGATCAGTAAATAGATATTTAAAAGAAAAAATAGGAAATATCATATTGTCTACAGCAGGAATAAAGTTTGTTTTTGTTCTCATTTTTCTACTGCTTCAACCAAGTATATGTTTATTCTCTTACAACAAATTTGAGAACCATCTTTTTCGCTTTCCACAGAAAATTTTGAAAGTAGACATGATAAACAGATTAATATTCACTTCTTATAATCTAAACAGACATGATCTTTCAGGGTTCTGAGATGTTACCTGGCTCAGCTGGGTTTCCGCCAGTCTTTCTGTGCCCATCTGTTGCTCCTCCAACCCAACCCTTCACCTCAACTGCTACTTCAAGCACACACTGTTTTCAAAATCCTCCTCTATTTGATAGATGGCCTCAGTAAGTGAGAGTATACCACTGTTTCTTCATCCTGCAGAAGAGAAAGAGACCCTACTTTTAGCCACTTAGCCAGAAAAGCAAGTGTTAGGCACCTGCCGCAGTTCATATGATTTCCCTCTGCAACATTCATGACCTAAACTACCTATCAGAGCTGCTCACAGCTTTTGATAATGGTATGGACTTTATTAGCATAATTCTAGTCTCACACTTATGACCCCTTGATTTTTCTACTCTAATCTTCATGTTGTGTTCCTGCTACTTTCTTATTTCCAAATAAAATTGCATGCCTTTATTCAATAGATAAGATACTGCCATTCATACATCCAATACATGATGCCTTATACAGGTGTACTTATCATTCAATCTTCAGTGAGTAACACTGTACCTTATTATTTACACATTTCAATTCTATGTTGTAGCACATAGCCTGATAAATACCTGCAAACCATTGGTATTAGGTGGCATAAAGCATCGGCTATATGAGAAATAATAAATGAATGAGAAATAGAGACCAGAAAATACAATGGCTTAAACAGGATAGAAGTTTATTACTCTATCATGGAGCAATTAAGTTACATTCCAGAAGTGAGGGCTCTTCTCTATGTACTTGGTGTTGCTGCCATTCTCAATGCATGTCTTCCTCATGTGGAAGCTCTCCATTTCTCATCCATTTTTGAGCAGCTGATAGGAAAAGAGAACCAGGACAGCACACACCTAAATTTTTTAAGGGCAAGATCTGACAATGACATGCATCGATTCCTTTCATATCATTGGCCAGAACTTGGTCATATGGCAATAATTGGCAGCAGAGGAGGATGGGGAATATAGTTTTCAGCTGGATGGCCATGTGCCTGGCTACAACTCTATTAATATAAATCACGTAGAAAATAGATACTGGGTTAACTAGCAATCTTCCACACATTCATTCTCTGCTAGAAATATCTACTAACCTATGCTGTTACCAACACCATTAGTACCCCTCAGTTGTAGGTATAAATAAGTTCAGCTTAGTTTGTACTCCATCATCAAGGAGTAAGAACTTGCATTGAGCTGTTACATAGTACAATATAGCACATGATTATGGGCAAAGCTTATGCTACAGATAATAGCTACTTATTGGTCTTAAAAGTTGAGGGACACCTAAAAAGAAACCCAACCAGCAGCATTGTGGAAGAAAGGCCTAGCTATCTTCTTTTGTAAAGATTACAGCCAAGAAAATCTTATGGATCAGTTTTACTCTGTAACACCACAAATTGGAATTGACTCAATGGCAGTGGGTTTGACCTTGGTTCAAAGATGCTAACGTCTCTGTGTAGTGGCCTGTGGTCTAGATTAGGAAGTGGCGGTAGGGTGGAGGCATTCCTTGCCTAAGTGCAGACTAGAACATATTCAGCTGTGCGCAGTCACTCCTGCATCCTCAGACCTTCACATGGTAGCAGATTTCCCTAGACTTATAGAAAGAAGGTACTGAATTTGGGGGTAAAAGAGAGTTTGATCTATTTGGCCTCTGAGTATCGTGTCAGTAGAACACATTAACTTTTTCCAGTGCACTCAATTGCCTGTCCTTCACAACTGCATCGCTATGCTGAAAAATGTGATTTTCATAGAAATGTTCAATTTTGCAGCTTAGAGACTTTGTGAAGGAGAAAAAAAAAATATCATTTTGCACTTAAACTGCTCCTCAAATTGCTCACTTTAAAAAGTTAAAATTGGCCCTGAATATAATGACACCAGACCAACATGTGTTCGAATATTTTTTAACCCTTTCATCTTTAGCTAGCTCTGCTGTCCTTTGTCTACATCATGTCAAATGTTCAAACAAAAATGAAATAAAGCCCTTCCCACTTCTATTCACCACTCTACCCCCTGACCAAAAAAAAAAAAAAAATTCTAAGTATCTGCATACTAAGAAAATCTCAGATATCTGGTTTTATTTTATTATTTTGGCTATTTGAAGATAAGTAAAAATTTTACACTGAATTCTACACATTAGGACTACAAGGAACCATGGAAATCTCCCTAAGAAAGAGAAACTGTTTTTAGCCTAGTATCCTTCATTCCCCTTCCCACCACCAGTAAGTCCTGACTTCATTTGCATTCTCAGTCTACTGGGTTCCCAGCTCCCTGGAAAAGAGCTTCCCCTCCGTTTTTTTTGAAGAGTATGATAAAACAGTAAGGTTTTAGTCATACATATTTAAAGCTGAAGTTGCAAGAGACGTCACTTCAGAAGACTATATATTTATTTACTTTTTTTTTTTATCATTGAGTGATTTCTGAAGTTCTCTTTGACAACTTATCTATCATGGTGCCTCCATTGAATATTCTAACATCGTGCCTACTTAATCTTCTAATGTAAACAAAAGTTTAGTTTTTCATATCTCCTTCACTATCTGACAAAAATTTGAGACCCAGTATAGATTTATCTTGACAAGCAATCATCCAAAGTAAGGCAAAGTACCCTCAATACAGGAAATGCACATAGCATGGTGGATTTTTTTTTCCTTTTACATATCTCCCTTACTCTTTCTTTCTATCCAGAAAATATTTAATAGTTACTACAGAGCACTACTGGTGGTACAGTGGCTCAGAGCTACAGCAAACTACAGCTACTAACCAAAAGTTAGGTAGTTCGAATCCACCAGCCTTTCCTTGGAAACCCTAGGGGACAGTTCTACACTGTCCTGTAGGGTCGCTATGAGTAGGAATCAACTTGATGAAAAGGAGTTTTTGGTTTACGGATAAATCCGTTCCCTGGCACTCTGGGGAGAAACAAAAAGAAACAAGCAAACAAAAAATCTCTTTCCAGATGGGATTTGCTATCTCTTGGGACAGATTTGTTTTCCCATTACTGCCTTATGATTATTATTAATTAAAAAAAATAAACATTTAATGGTGACATAAATATCATACCTCTTACCACCATTCCCATCTCCATAACACCCATAAACATTTATTCAGCAAGGGACACTAAGAAATACTGAGTAATGTCCCTGTATTAAAGCAGTTTGCCATTTATAGGAGAAAAAAAACATCTAATTGTACAGTTCAGGAAACAGAAAAACAATAACAAGAAAAAGATCAATTAGTTGTTCAATCTTCTGATCACAAGCATCCCTAGAGTACTTACTCAAAGTAGTTTCCTGGACACTCCTGAGCTGGAAGTTGCTTCTCACCTTTAATGTGCAGGTGAAACTGTTGTTTCAACTACCACACTTTGAGCACCAAGGCCCTAGGACATATTGAATCTGATTTTGTAGGGAAAGGATCTGATAAACGGTATTTTTCAAAAGGACGTCCCTCAAATTTGATCATGCTAGGTTGGGCAATTGTGGTCTCATTTTACCGAAGAGAAAAAAATAGTACAGGTTGATTAAATCATTATTTCCCAAAGCTAGATCTGGATGGCTTTTCCAAAAGCCTCTCTTTTTCTTACTGAATCATTATGCATAAACAGGTTGGGAATCTCTGCTCTAGGATTTGCCCAAGTTTATGGGGCAGTTCTACTCTGTCCTATAGGGTCGCTATGAGTCGGAGTCAACTCGACGGCAGTGGGTTTAGTGGGTATTACAGAAAGTTAGAGGTTGAGAAAAGGTCTTATTTTTCTCATACAGAAAGATGATGTTAGGATGATTGGAACCCAAACAGTTAAGTTTGAATCATTGCTCAGTTTTACGATCTCTGCTATGTGCAGTAGTCAGTGATGCTACCCACCATGCACAAAATAGATTTGCATTTCCTGGCCCCACATTGTTGAGTTGGACCAAATAACAAGCTCCTTTTGAAGGCCCAGAAGAAAGGAGAAAGTGAAATGTCAAAGCCTTTTTCAGCTCTTTTGTGTGCCTGAGGGATGAGACCTGGATTAGGTTGGCCACTATGTTTTACTTAGCATATGAATAAACCTTCTGATATATATATGTATACATATATATGTGTATATATGTATACACATATATATGTATTCACATATATAAACCAAAAAAACCCACTGCCATCGAGTTGATTCCAACTCATAGCGACCTCATAGGACAGAGTAGAACTGCCCCATAGAGTTTCCAAGGAGTGCCTAGTGGATTCGAACTGCCCACCTTTTGGTTAGCAGCCATAGCACTTAACCACTAGGCCACCAGGGTTTCCATACACATATATATACACATTATACATACACATAAAGTAGGCTTGTCAACTCATTGAAACTACACAGCAAAACTGCACTGCATAATCAAGGAAGAGAGCCTAATTTAGGGGATACCAGCCATGAGCCACTGATGGCAGCTGTAGTTCAGTGGTATAATTCTTGCCTTCCATGCAGGAGATACAGCTTCAATTCCTGGCCAATAAAACTCATGCACAGCTACCACCTATCTGTCAGTGGAGTTTTGAGTCTCACTATGATCTTAAACAGGTTTTAGTGTAGCTTCCAAACTAAGACAGAGTAGGAAGAAAGGCCTGCCAGTTTAATTCAGAAAATCAGCCAATGAATACCATATGGATCACAACAGTCCAATCTGCAAGTGGTTATGGGGATGGCACAGGTCCAGGCAGCACTGTGTTCCCTTGTGCATGGGGTGGGGTCATCATGAGTCAGAGGCTAACTCCATGGCAGCTAACAACAAATTATGAGCCAAAGGAGAGAGAGTCCACATAGCAGAGAAGTAAGGAAGTGAGATGAAAGATGGGCCCAGGATGGAATAAGGCAAATGTGTGGTGGGAAAGAAACATGTAGGGAAGAAACAGGATAAACTATGAAGAGCCGGAACCTACAAAGAGATAAGATCAAGATTGGTAATCCAACTGGCAGGCTAAAGGGTGTTTAAGAACAGAAATGGTTAATATCCAATTTTAAGTCCCTGGGTGGTGCAAACCTTTTGTTGCTAACCTAAAGGCTGGTGACTCAAACTATCATGGATTAAAGTATGTCCCCCCAAAAATGTGTTATCAACTTGGTTAGGTCATGATTCCCAGTATTGTGTGGTTGTTCTCCATCTTGCGATTGTAATTTTATGTTGAAAGGATTAGGGTGGGATTGTAACACCACCCTTACTCAGGTCACGTCCCTGATCCAAGGTAGAGGGAGTTCCCCTGGGGTGTGGCCCGCACCACTTTTTATCCCTCAAGAGATAAAAAGAAAGGGAAGCAAGCAGAGAGTTGGTGACCTCTTGCCACCAAGAAAGCAGCACCATGAGCAGAACACGTCCTTTGGACACAAGGTCCCTGTGCCTGAGAAGCTCCTTGACCAGGGGAAGATTGAGAACAAGGACCTTCCTCCAAGGCAGACAGAGAGAGAAAGCATTCCCCTGGAAATGACACCCTGATTTTGGACTTCGTAACCTACTTGACTGTGAGAAGATAAATTTCTCTTTGTTAAAGCCATCCACTTGTGGTATTTCTGTTATAGCAGCACCAGATGACAAAAACACAACCCACTCAGTGGCACTCCAGAAGAAAGGCCTGGCAAACTGCTTGCATAAAGATTAAAGCTAAGAAATCCTTATGGAGCAGTTCTACCCTGTAGTACATGGGGTTGTCATGAGTAGGGAATCGATTTGCTGGAAACAGGTTTGTTTGTTTTTACATAATCACCGCATAAAATTCCAAAACCTATAGTAAAAACCTATAGTAGAGGTGCATTTTCTGTGTGTGTATGTAATGAAGACCTGAGCCTAAGAAAATCATCCCTAGGATACTGGAAATATTTATAAAAATAAATAACTTAGTACAAAGTATTTGCAAAATTAAAGGATGTGAAAATTATCTTAATTGCCTGTCCATCTTCCACTCACCACCAGCTAGAGTCCTACCTCTTTCTTTTCTTGACACATCCAGGACAAATACTTGTAAGATATTGTGGTTTTTATTGCTTGATTTTCTACTGCTCTCAACACATCCTGTTTTGGGCCATGCTAGAATTTTCTATTGCTTCTCCAAGGACATTTTCATATTGGGAATTTAAAAAACTAACAAATATTTACAACACATGGACATTTTATGGTGATATAGGAAGTATGGCAAGAGAGACAGACTGACACTTTGTCCTTGAAAATATAAAACAAGGACATTTAATAAAATTACTATGATAGATGAATTATTTTAAGAGCCAACACTAGAATCCTGAAAGAAGAGAGTGCCACCTATATGCTTGTTATTTAGCACAAAGTTTTACAGAGCTTATCTCATGGAAACTTTGCAACAAAATGTGAGTTAGATATTTTATCACCAATTTATAAACATTAAAAAAAACAAAAAAAACTAGAGCAAGAGATAAAAAATTTGCTCACATTGCATGCCCACAGCTGGTTAGTGTTGGCACCTAGGCCCAGCTCATGGTAGTCAGATTCTGAAGACTGTGTTGTTGTTGTTGTTGTTAGGTGCCCTAGAGTCTATTCTGACTCATAGTGACCCTATGCACAACAGAACGAAGCACTGCCCGATCCCGCACCATCCTTACAATCTTTCTTATGCTTGAGATCATTGTTGCAGCCACTGTGTCAATCCACCCTGTTGAGGGTCTTCCTCTTTTCCTCTGACCCTGTACTCTTCCTAAAATGATGTCCTTCTCCAGGGACTCATCCCTCCTGACAACATGTCCAAAGTATGTAAGACACAGTGTCGCCATCCTTGCCTCTAAGGAGCATTCTGGCTGCACTTCGTCCAAGACAGATTTGTTCGTTCTTACATTCTTCGCCAACACCACAATTCAAAGGCATCAACTCTTCTTCGGTCTTCTTTATTCATTGTCCAGCTTTCACATACATATGATGTCATTGAAAATACCATGCCCTGGGTAAAGCGCACCTTAGTCTTCAAGGTGACATCTTTGCTCTTCAACACTTTGAAGAGGTCCTTTGCAGCTGATTTATCCAATGCAATGCGTCTTTTGATTTCTTGACTGCTGCTTCCATGGCTGTTGATTGTGGATCCAAGGAAAATGAAATCCTTGACAACTTCAGTCTTTTCTCTGTTTATCATGATGTTGCTCATTGGTCCAGTTGTGAGGATTTTTGTTTTCTTTATGTTGAGGTGTAATCCATACTGAAGGCTGTGGTCTTTGATCTTCATTAGTAAGTGCTTCAAGTCCTCTTCACTTTCAGCAAGGAAGGTTGTGTCATCTGCATAATGCAGGTTGTTAATGAGTCTTCCTCCAATCCTGATGCCCCGTTCTTCTTCATATAGTCCAGCTTCTGGGATAATTTGCTCAGCACACAGATTAAATAATTATGGTGAAAGAATACAACCCTGATGCACAGCTTTCCTGACTTCAAAACAATCAGTATCCCATTGTTCTGTCTGAACAACTGCCTCTTGATCTATGTAAAGGTTCCTCATGAGCACAATTAAGGAATCTGGAATTCCCGTTCTTCGCAGTGTTATCCATAGTTTGTTATGATCCACACAGTCGAATGTCTTTGCAGAGTCAGTAAAACACAGGTAAACATCCTTCTGGTATTCCCTGCTTTCAGCCAGGATCCATCTGACATCAGCAATGATATCCCTGGTTCCACGTCCTCTTCTGAAACTGGCCTGAATTTCTGGCAGCTCCCTGTCGATATACTGCAGCAGCCGTTTTTGAATGATCTTCAGCAAAATTTTGCTTGCGTGTGATTAATGATATTGTTCTATAATTTCCACATTTGGTTGGATCACCTTTCTTGGGAATAGGCGTAAATATGGATCTCTTTCATTCAGTTGGCCAGGAAGGTGTCTTCCATATTTCTTGGCATAGACAAGTGATCACCTGCAGTGCTGCATCTGTTTGTTGAAACATCTCAATTGATATTCCATCAATTCCTGGAGCCTTGTTTTTCGCCAATGCCTTCAGAGCAGCTTGGACTTCTTTCTTCAGTACCATCAGTTCCTGATCATATGCCACCTCTTGAAATGGTTGAACATTCGGCTCATTCTTTTTGGGATAATGACTGTATTTCTTCCATCTTCTTTTGATGCTTCCTGCATCGTTTAATATTTTCCCAATGGAATCCTTCACTATTGCAAATCGAGGCTTGAATTTTTTCTTCAGTTCTTTCAGCTTGAGAAACACCGAGTGTGTTCTTCCCTTTTGGTTTTCCATCTCCAGCTCTTTGCACATGTCATTATAATACTTTATTTTGTCTTCTCGAGAGGCCCTTTGACATCTTCTGTTCAGTTCTTTTAATTCATTAATTCTTCCTTTTGCTTTATCTGCTCGACGCTCAAGAACAAGTTTCAGAGTCTCCTCTGACATCCTTCTTGTTCTTTCTTTCCTGTCTTTTCAGTCACCTCTTGCTTTCTTCATGGATGATGTCCTTGATGTCATTACACAACTCGTCTGGTCTTCTGTCACTAGTGTTTGGTACATCAAATCTACTCTTGAGATGGTCTCTAAATACAGGTGGGATATATACTCAAGGTCATATTTTGGCTCTCGTGGACTTGCTCGGATTTTCTTCAGTTTCAGCTTGAACTTGCATATGAGCAATTGATGGTCTGTTCCACAGTTGGCCCCTGGCCTTGTTCTCACTGATGGTATTGAGTTTTCCATCATTTCTTTCCACAGATGTAGTCAATTTGATTTCTGTGTGTTCCGTCTGGCGAGGTCCATGTGTATAGTCACCGTTTATGTAGGTGAAAGAAGGTATTTGCAATGAAGAAGTCATTGGTCTTGCAAAATTCTGTCATTTGATCTCTGGCATTGTTTCTATCACCAAGGCCATATTTTCCAACTACTGATCCTTCTTCCTTGTTTCCAACTTTTCATTCCAATCGTCAGTAACTATCAATGCATCTTGATTGCATGTTCAATCAATTTCAGACTGCAGCAGCTGATGAAAACCTTCTATTTCTTCATCTTTGGCCCTAGTCTTTGATGCATAAATTTGAATAATAGTTGTATTAACTGGTCTTCCTTGTAGGTGCATGGATATTATCCTGTCACTGACAGCGTTGTAGTTCAGGGTAGATCTTGAAATGTCCTTTTTGACAATGAATGCAACACCATTCCTCTTCGAGTTGTCATTGCCAGCATAGTAGACTATATGATTGTGCTATTCAAAATGGCTAATACCAGTCCATTTCAGCTCACTAGTGCCTACGATATCAATGTTTATGCATTCCATTTCATTTTTGAGGATTTCCAATTTTCCTAGATTCATATTTCATATTCCAGGTTCCTATTATTAACGGATGTTTGCAGCTGTTTCTTCTCATTTTGAGTCATGCCACATCAGCAAGTGAAGATCCCGAAAGCTTTACTCCATCCACGTCATTAAGGTCGACTCTACTTTGAGGAGGCAGCTCTTCCCTAGTCATCTTTTGAGTGCCTTCCAACCTGGGGGGCTCATCTTTCAGCATTATATCAGACAATGTTCTACTGCTATTCATAAGGTTTTCACTGGTTAATGCTTTTCAGAAGTAGACTGCTGGGCCCTTGTTCCTAGTCTCTCTTAGTCTGGAAGCTCAGCTGAAACCTGTCCTCCTTGGGTGACCCTGCTGATATCTGAATACAGGCAGCATAGCTTCCAGCATCACAGCAACACACAAGCCCCCACAGTATGACAAACTGACAGACTGATGACTAGTCTTATTCATTTATTTTTAATTCTATCTCATCCTATGAGAACCTTTAATCTATGTTGCTCCAGAAGTCAAATCTAGAAACCTGGGTACAATTTAAAAACAAAGATTTTGCTAAAATTTTTGAAACCCAAGACCGTCTAACAATGGAATAGGTTGCCTCAGAAGTAGTTTTTTTTCTACCACACTGAAAGGAGTTCAAAGGAAAGATACATGCCAATCAACCTGGAACACTGCTGAAAAGTCTCCTTCTCTTGACTGAGGTTGAATTAGACGTAGGCTGAAATCTCTTCTGAATTCCCAATTCTATGTTTCTAGGGTCTGAAACACTCTTTGGAGTCCTGGTCGCATAGTAGTTAAAGAGTTCAGTTGCTAACCAAAATACTGGCAGTTGAAATCCACCAGCCAATCCTTAGATACCCTCTGGGGCAGTTTTACTCTTAAATTTTATGCACCAACTACTAGGGCCAAAGATGAAGAAATAGAAGATTTTAATCAGCTGCTGCAGTCTGAAATTGATCGAACATGCAATCAAGATGCATTGATAATTACTGACGATTGGAATGCGAAAACTGGAAACAAAGAAAAAGGATAGGTAGTTGGAAAATATGGCCTTGGTGACAGAAACAATGCTGGAGACCAAATGACAGAATTTTGCAAGACCAACGACTTCTTCATTGCAAATACCTTCTTTCATCAACATAAACAGTGACTATACACAAGGACCTCACCGGATGGAACACACAGAAATCAAATTGACTACATCTGTGGAAAAAGACGATGGAAAAGCTCAATATCATCAGACAGAACAAGGCCAGGGGCCGACTGTGGAACAGACCATCAATTGCTCATATGCAAGTTCAAGCTGAAACTAAAGAAAATCCGAGCAAGTCCACAAGAGCCAAAATATGACCTTGAGTATATCCCACCTGTATTTAGAGACCATCTCAAGAATAGATTTGACGCATTGAAAACTAGTGACAGAAGACCAGAAGATTTCTCGAATGACATCAAAGATATCAGACATGAAGAAAGCAAGAGATCATTGAAAAGACAGGAAGGAAAGATAAGACCAAGGCGGATGTCAGAGGAGACTCTGAAACTTGCTCTCGAACGTCTAGCAGCTAAAGGAAAAGGAAAAACTGATGAAGTAAAAGAACTGAACAGATGATTTCAAAGGGCCTCTGGAGAAGACAAAGTAAAGTACTATAATGACATGTGCAAAGAGCTGGAGATAGAAAACCAAAAGGGAAGAACACGCTCGGGATTTCTCAAGCTGAAAGAACTGAAAAAAAAATTCAAGCCTTGAGTTGAAATTGTGAAGAATTCCATGGGGTAAATATTAAATGACACAGGAAGCATCAAAAGAAGTTGGAAGGAATACACAAAGTCATTATACCAAAAAGAATGAGCCGAATGTTCAACCATTTCAAGAGGTGGCATGTGATCAGGAACTGATGGTACTGAAGAAAGAAGTCCAAGCTGCTCTGAAGGCATTGGCGAAAAACAAGGCTCCAGGAATTGATGGAATATCAATTGAGATGTTCCAGCAAACAGATGCATCACTGGAGGTGTTCATTCGTCTATGCCAAGAAATATGGAAGACACCTTCCTGGGTGACTGACTAGAAGAGATCCATATTTATGCCTATTCCCAAGAAAGGTGATCCAACTGAAAGTGGAAATTATAGAACAATATCATTAATATGATCCAACTGAATGTGGAAATTATAGAACAATATCATTAATATCACATGCAAGCAAAATTTTGCTGAAGATCATTCAAAAACGGCTGCAGCAGTATATCGACAGATAACTGCCAGAAATTCAGGCCTGTTTCTGAAGAGGACATGGAACCAGGGATATTATAGCTGATGTCAGATGGATCCTGGCTGAAAACATAGAATACCAGAACTAGAAGGATGTTTACCTGTGGTTTATTGACTATGCAAAGGCTTTCGACTGTGTGGATCATAACAAACTATGCATAACATTACGAAGAATGGGAATTTCAGAATACGTAATTGTGCTCATGAGGAACCTTTACATAGATCAAGAGGCAGTTGTTCGGACAGAACAAGGGCATACTGATTGGTTTAAAGTCAAGAAAGGTGTGCGTCAGCGTTGTATTCTTTCACCATACCTATTCAATCTGTATGCTGAGCAAATAATATGAGAAGCTGGACTATAGAAGAAGAATGGGGTATCAGGATTGGAGGAAGATTCATTAAAAACCTGCGTTATGCAGATGACACAACCTTGCTTGCTGAAAGTGAAGGGGACTTGAAGCACTTACTGATGAAGATCAAAGACCACAGCCTTCAGTATGGATTGCACCTCAACATAAAGAAAACAAAAATCCTCACAACTGGACTTCACAACAATATCATGATAAACAGAGAAAAGATTGAAGTTGTCAAGGATTTCATTTTCCTTGGATCCACAATCAACAGCCATGGAAGCAGCAATCAAGAAATCAAAAGACGCGTTGCATTAGGTAAATCTGCTGCAAAGGACCTCTTCAAAGTGTTGAAGAGCAAAGATGCCACCTTGAAGAATAAGGTGCTTCTGACCCAAGCCATGGTATTTTCAGTAGCATCATATGCATGTGAAAGCTGGACAATGAATAAGGAAGACTGAAGAAGAGTTGATGCCTTTGAATTGTGGTGTTGGCAAAGAATATTGAATATACCATGGACTGCCAGTAGAACGAACAAATCTGTCTTAGAAGAAGTACAGTCAGGATGCTCCTTAGAGGCAAGGATGGTGAGATTGCATCTTACATACTTTGGACAGTTTGTCAGGAGGGATCAGTCCCTGGAGAAGGACATCATGCTTGGCAGAGTACAGGGTCAGTGAAAAAGAGGAAGATCCTAAATGAGGTGTATTGACACAGTGGCTGCAACAATGATCTCAAGCATAACAACGATTGTAAGGATGGTGCAGGATCGGACAGTGTTTCATTCTGTTTTGCATAGGGTCGCTATGATTCAGAATCGACTGGATGGCAACTAACAGGGTAGCTATGAGTTGGAATCGACTTGACAGAAATGGATTTGGTGTTTGGTTTTTTGGAAGCACTCTTTAGTGTGGTGCAGAACATAAATGAAATAAGAGATCAATCAATAGACACTTGCTTTATTTTTATAGTGTGCAACGCACCTGGATGTCAACTCACCCCATGAAGACAGCTTCACTCCCTCCTCCCTACCCTCTTTCAGAGACTCTGAGCCAGGATTGGTGTCAGGAAAGAAGTTACCAAGGGAAGAAGCTATCAAAAAAAGACCAGAAGGGAAAAAAAAAAAAAAAGCCAAATGTTAGCTCCTCACTATTTGCCCAAGTCTGGCTCTTCCAGGAGCATCTCCTTAAAGTTCTGTGCTGACCTCTCCTCCTCACTCTTGGGTGTCAGAATATGGGGGAAGAATCCCACTGATTGACTCATGAAACACATTGCCAGAACTCTCTATTTTAACACTTTAGGCCACAGAAGCAATTTATATTTTACTTAGAAGTTTATTGCAGTTTGATAATTTCTTTTCCCCTTGAACTGTAGAGTTTTAAAATATAATTTTTGGCTGACAATAAAAAAATCCATATAACTTTAGAGCATTTTCAAAGCTTTTAAAGTTTCCAGTAAAGCGAAGCAGCCCAAAGTTACCTTGTTGAGTTGTTTCAAGTTAACATCCTAATCATTTTTTTTTTTTTTTAACTCTCTGGCATCGAAGGCATCCCTGAAAAATGAATAGACAGAGCCGTTCTGTTCTTATAGAATATGCCGTCTAGAAACAATATTTCTAAAGAACATAACAAGAGGAGGGAGCATACAGTGGCTTGTCACTGAGCTTGGACAGGGATTTGTTTGTAGAAACAAAATAAACGGTGAACCTGAGGTGCTCAAAGTCATAAAGCTCAGTCATTCAACGATGCCAAAGAAATAAATTTGGTTGATATTTTTCCCTGTGATGATCATTTTCCAAGGATGAGAATCCATGTGGGCTATTAGTCAGAGGCATACACTGGTTTTGAAAATAATAACTTACATAGACCAACCCCAGATGGATTACAAAGCACTTTCATAAGTCTTCCAATAGATATTCTCTACAACTGGAATACATATGCCTTCTGTAGAGCCAGGGAGATTACCAGAATAATGGTGATTTAAAACACTGTAGGCTATTCTAACATGATTCCTACGATTGCTTTTTGAATTTTTCCACTTCCCACTAGCTTTGTTTGTGGTAGACTTCGGTATAATTAAATCAGCTAGTTTGGTTTCAACATACAAAATCAACATAAGTATCGGTTAGAAAACAATTTGAAAATCAAATGAACAATCATTTGCTGTTTCATAACCACTTATATTCAGTGAAATATGTCACAAATATTTTCATACTTTTCAAAATTCAACTATCATAATAGCCTTTTATAGAATTAAAACTTCTATTTTCTAGGAGAGTACACCAAGTTAGCAGAAAGGTTTAGGGACTTATCAGGGCCATAAAGGCAGATAGTGAAAAGGCAGAGTAGAATTGGGGAATGTCAATCTAGGGCTTAAATTAGACATACTAATCATGACACTTATGAGGCAAATTGTTTTCCTCCAGACTTGACCTCACTTCATCTCCATTTGCCAACACGGGAAGCCTCACCTTTGTGTGAATTTGTAGAGTAGAAAGTGCAGACACAGTGAGATAGGAGAATTTTTTTTTTTTTTTCCACAAGTGACTCATACCCAAGTGAAATAGAAATATGTCAGGGAGGGAAGAGTTCATAGAAGGCTCTCATTTTAGAAATGTGTTTCCATTTTCAGTGCACCCAATCTCTGGTTTATTGTCCCATCTATTCAATGAATTCATGGATGATAGATCCGTAATGGGTGATAAAGGAAAATTAGGCTAATAACAATAACTCTCCTTTACCTAATGCTCTGTACTTTCAAAGTGCTTTCAATTATAAATGGTATTTGATGAAACACCCAAATGAGGTTGGCAAGGTAGAGATTTGTAGTGTTTTGATAAGAGCACTAGTTAAATGGCATTATTTTATTAAACTGAAAGCCTTATGAATTATACATATCCTATATAAATGAGCGTCCTAAAAGAGCAACGATAATCCACTTCAAAACAGCAACAATATCTTCACCTGAACCATGGTATACAGTGTGTGCTATCTTCAATTTAAAGATGAGGAGACAAAAGTAGTTAGAAAACCAAGCTTGGTCACTCAGGCAGTTAGTACAGAACCAGCAATAGGTTTATTGAAGCTTGGGAGCTAAGATAAAAAGGGACAACCACATATATTTATACTGTATCCCCTAATGTCTCTGTCAGAGGCAAAATCTTTGCTAGATGGTCCATGAGCCTGATCAGTGTGGCAATTCTTGCCATTTATGACAAGAAATCATATCCAAACGGTATAAAATGCTTTGTTTCTTCCATGAGTTTTATGCAAGCTTTCTCCCTCTTTGCATCACCAAGTTGTTCAATATTGTATTGGGAAGCACTTTGAACTCCTACAAAGATAAGTGCTATTTAATTGCAAAGTGTTATTAGTCCTATGACTGTCATTATGGGCACCAGCACAATTTTACAGTTAATGCATCTCAATATTACTGCTGTTGACATCCTTCACTTTTTTTTTTTTTTTAACTGGTTCCACGGCAGAATTAGATGTGTCAGGGGACTGGTTATTGGAAATTGGATTCAAAGTCTCTTGTTCCTAAGTCTTTAATATCCAAATGCATTGCTATATTCCCCCATATTGAATGGTATTTTAGCAGCATCAATACTGTCCTTGCACATGATTCACAATCCTGCAACATTACACATCAGGTCTACTTGACGGGAAAAGATCAATTTGCAGAGAGCTGTAGTTCTTACCTAGGCTTAATGATTGTAACTCTTCTACCTGCAAAAATAATTTATTCCACTAGTAGTAGTCCGCTTTCCGTCTTCTATATAAAGGAGGCATTTGCAGTTAAAATGTTTAATCCCTATTCGCTAAAACAATCCCATATGTTGTATCCTTTTAGCTTCTTACTTCCCTTCACTAACTCTGCCCCACAGCTAACTCCATATGCATAACATCTACTGAGACCCAGATAGTCATTTCTGGTTTCTTATCTGTTGATGAGAAAAGCAGGAACATATATAAAATGAACCAGGTGTTCTTTCTCACTTTCAGCATCTAACAACTCTGTTCTTTGCCACCCCACTAACTCTACGCTCCTTCTACTACCTACCTATGCTGTTAGGAATTATTCCTTATTTCCCACTATTGACCTGTATTGACTAATTTTGTGATTTGGCGTAACATTCCCAGGGGGTCAAGGCTTAGAGTGTGTATTTGGGGCTGAGGATGGTGAAACTTTTCGGCAGAAAGGAAATATTGATGGAATGAAATGAAATGTCAAATTAGCCAAAGAGGAAAATAACTACCTTAGCCATCAAGTCAAACCTACCTACCTTTGAGAACCACTTTTTAGAGATTGCTATTTTTTTTTTTTCTGTCTGTTAAAATATGTACAAAAAGTAGAAATGTAACACTTCATGGCAAAATAGAAACATGGTGTATGGAAAGAAAATATGCTTGGCAGTTGAAAAGAGCTATGGTATGTGACTTTTTTATAGAATTTTTATATTAAAATTATCCTATTTAATTGTTTGTCCATTTATTATCAGTAAACCAGTTGCTGTTAAGTCAATGTCAACTGATGGCAACTCCGTATGTGTTAGAGTAGAATTTTGTTCATAGCATTCTCAATAGCTGATTTTTTCAGAAGTAGATCACCAGGCTTTTCTTTTGAGGCACCTCTGAGTGGACTCGAACCTCTAACATTTTGGCTCTCAACTGAATGCGTTAATCATTTGCACTCCAGGAATTCAGTTCAATTTGATTTGAATCATCACATATTCAATGACCAGCAGTCAAACGCACAGACAATTCTTTCTAAATGCACTTGCATCTAGAACTTTAAAATTAATCTTTGGGTAAATAGGGCCTATATACATGAAAAAAAATATTGAGGCAAAAGATATGGGATTAGAGCTGCTATAGCTCAAAACACTCTAACAAAGCATATACAAGGAAAAAATAAAAAAGCCCATTGTCTTCAAGTCGGTTCCCTCGTAGCAACCCTATAGAATGGAGTAGAACTGCTCCATAGGGTTTCCAAAGAGCACCTGCTGGATTCGAACTGCTGACCTTCTGTTTAGCAGCCAGAGCTCTTAACCACTACACCATCAGGGCTCTATACAAATTCAAAACAGTACGATTACCATGAAACAGTAAATTATGCAGTAAAAGCAAGGTGAACTTTAGGGAACTGAAAGGAGATATCAGAGTGATTTTAGATACGACTTGAAAGGTTAGACGGCAAACAATGCATTTTGATTTCAACTGTAAAGGCTATGCCGGACTTATACAATCAAAAGTAGGACCCGGATCTTTGTCTTAGGTGGGGTTCGCCCAGAAGTGAAACATGAGATGAAGACTCAAGCAATACAGAGTTTATGTGAACGAAATGGGGATGTGATAGAGGGAAGATAAATTGTTAATCCCAGGGGGTGACTAGATTTCAAATCTTCAGAGAAACATGCTTCAGAATTATCCCACCTGAAAGACAAAGGAGTTGGGTTATGTATAGAGCAACTCCAAAGAATCTATTCAATTAGGAATACCAGAGATAATGAAGATACTGAAACTTAAAGAGGATAATGTGTCCAAAGTCTGAGCAGTTCATAAAACACAAACCAGCATAAATAACTCCTGAGTTCTTTGCCACTGCCTCCCTGCAAAAGAAGGGGGGAGGTTGATTGTTACAGGTGGGATTGGTGAAGAATGTCATATGTTGCATAACATTGTTAGTATCATGGATTTGACCTCAGACTGGCTGGGGTTGAAGTCCTGGTTCTACCCCCTGCTAGCTGTGAGAGCTTGAAAAATTTACTTCAGTGTCTCAGTTGAAAGAGTGAAGCATTTTTTTTTCTTTAGCATCCCACATATTACAATATATAAATACTTAGAATTCTCAGTTTCTAGAGTACTGTAAATATCAGAAGTGAGGCAATACAGCATCTGCATATATTGTTAGTTTATATGTTTTCCCCCTTTCTTCTGTCATTCCCTTTCCCATTTTCTCCCTCCTTCTTTCTTTCCTTCCCTCAACATGTCATCGCTAAACCAGAAGATGGAGATAGAATTGTGAGCAAGGAAAATATGATTGCTTCTCTATGAAATTTAAGCCTATAATTTTTGACGGGCATTAATGATAATAATAAAATAATAATAAATAGATATATTAAGTAAGTAATATGTTGGCAAAAATAATACTAAGCAGATGTAGGAAGTATGAATTTCATAGGTTATTAAACTCTCAATTATAAATGTAGAATTAACTTCCCAAACCTGCAATTCTGATGATGACAGAAAGCTTAATCTTACAAATTCAAAGTAAATTCAGTCATTTCTGCTGATTAGTAGTCTTTTTGAGGTAAAATCTCACGGATCAGGTAGGGTTTTTCTCCTTCCCCTTTCTCCTTCCCTTTTTTTCCTGAAATGAAATAAATTCCAAGGGCACTAGGTTAGACGACTAATAGCACTGTGGTGGAGTCCCTGGTTAGTGCAAACGGTTAATGTGCTAGGCTGCTAACAGAAAATTTAAATGTTTAAATCCACCCAAATTTGCCACAAAAGAAAGGCCTGACAATCTTCTTCCAAAAAATTAACCATTGAACACCCTACGGAGTATAGTTCTACTCTGAAACACATGGGGTCGCAATGGGTCGGAATCCACTGGACAGCAGATGGTAAAGGTAAATTTAATCACTATGGTATTATTTTTTTTCCCTGTTGGCTTCTTTCAAGATGTAAGAATAACAATAACAGTGAACACAATAAATATTTTAATATTAACTGATGTTTATTGAATTCATATTATGTTTCTAGTTACTATCCTAAATAATTTACACAGAATAATTCTTTTCATTTACGCTCCACTGTAATGTGCTGAGTACTGTTACTACCTATTTTGCCAATGAGGAATCTGCATTGGTCATCAACCTCTACTCTGATTGTTTCCATATGGAGTGTCTGTGTCCCTTTCTGCTTCCCAGGCACACAAATGTCTCTCTCTGTTTTCTTCGCACTAGCCCTGAGTGCTCTCTAGCTCTGTTGGCCTCCTCTTAGATATTTTTGTATCCTCTGAAAGCACAAGGAATTTTGGATATTATCCCATAACACGCTGGCTGGCCTATATGTGACTCTCCGAGGGAACTCCTAAGCATTATGTTGAGTCATTATTTCTCTCCTCGAAGGCACATGCCAGCATTAGGATATGTGGTTTCCCTTTGTGACAAATTGTAATTTTAACAAGTAATTTAATATCTTCTTATTCCTACAGTGATAACTCTAACCTTTGGAATCTATGAGAATAAGGAATTAGTGGCTGGAAGACAGACCCAAAATAAAAGGACTCTCCTCCTCTTTGCCTAGCCCTCATATGGATGACTTTTCCTTGGGGGGACAATAACTACTGTAGATGTCTAGGTCAGGACCCTTCCTCCTCCTTTTATGAAGGCTACAGAATTGGTCTGTCCACAGGATGGCTCTGCAGAGTCTTTTCTCAAGGCAGTCCTACTCCTGAAGGAGAACTAGAAGGCAGTGAGTAGGGTCACCACAGAATGACTTTGAATTGGCAATGAGGGGAAAAAATATAATTCATTGGATTAAAATTTCACTGGAAATGTGAATTGAGGATGGGTTTTATAAAAGAGTGCCTGTCAGTTACACTGAGGGCCTAATAACCTGATTTTCATTCACTGGGACAAAGGAGAAGGAAAGTAGAATGAGTCACCATTTTCCACTACAACAATGACAGTTTGGAAGACTGCTATGGCTCTTCTGGTAATAATAATTTCCATTTCGATAGGCTCCTTTTCTGAGAGGTCTGAAGTATTTTACAAGTTATTTTTTTGCCATCCATCCTCATATCTCAAAGAGAGGAGATACAAATGCATCCTCCTTTCATAGGCAAGAAATGTGTCTGAAGGTTTCTGAATACACTGCACTTTTTCCAAAGAATGTTTTAATAAGGCATGCTGTGGAAACGGAACCACTCAGTCATACCTGGGGAGAAAAAGGAAGGAAGACAGAAGTATATAATATGTGGACACAAAATCTCATTTAAGTTCTTATTGTTTTCTTATAACTCATCATTAGAAAAGATGAAAGTAAAATAATACTTTATGTATATTACATTGTGGCATTTGATTGACATCAATTTAAATCCTCTTAACCGTTAGACTTTACGTAGTTTTCTGATGTTGTTATGGACTCTGTCATATCCTCTTTCGTCTCTGCTAACACTTAGGATGGACAGAGCATGTGGTAAATGTTCTGTAAACTTTTTACTTGCTGAATGCACATAATGTTATGTGTGAGTCAAAGGCCTGCAAAGTCAGCACAAGAAGGGTACTAAAGAGTATACCTATCAAGAGAAGGAAGATATCCTGTACAAACTGGGAATTTTCTTGTGTCTTCAGATGTCTTCCAGTTTAGTGCATAATTGCACAATGGACTGGCTTCTATCAGTGTGTTGCTCATTAAAAAAAAAGATGATTTCTGGTAATTGTGTTTAGAATAACAGCCCCCAAAGATGTCTGAGTCTTAATTCTGGTAAATTCTGAATATGTTATGTTACATGGCAAAGGAGAATTAAGACTGCACGTGGAATTAAGGTTGCTAATCAGTTGACTTTAAAATAGGGCAATTATCTTGGATTATTTGGGTGGGTCCAATGTAATGACAAGGGTCATGAAAAGTGGAAGACGGAAGCAGGAGAATAGGTGTCAGAGTGTTGTGATGTGTGAAAGACTGGACTGACTATTGCTGGCTTTGGCTTTCCATAGACCATGCAATGTGAGAAGCCTCTAGAAGCTGGAAGGAAGGAAGCAGATTCTTTCTTAAAGCCTCAAAAAAGGAGTGCTTCCCTGCTGAAACCTTGACGTTAATTCAGAGAGACCCATTTTGGACTTCTGACCTGCAGAACTGTGCAGTAATGAGTTTATGTTGTTTTAAGCCACTAAATTTTTGGTATTTTGGCATAATAGCAATAGGAAGCTGTTCAATGTGATAGATGGTTTGTAAATAATTGAAATTAATGCATAAATTTACCAGTATAAGTCAAATCCTATCATTTTCTGATGTTCCAAATTCTGAAAATGGGTTAGGAGAACTAGGGCTTATGAACTAGTTTCAAAAGCTGTAACTTACAGTCACAAGAATAACAATGGCTCCATACTGTATTTTAAATCTGGTTTCACTCTTTCACATATTTCTGTGAGAAAGAGCATAATGTTGGAAAAGATATATGTGGTTATCCATGAGGCATCCCAAAGGCGGTTTTGGAAGTGTTCCAGTCCTAGGATAATAGTTATACCACATAGTGCTTACTCTGTGCTTATCATGTACATTGTTCTAAGCAATTTCCATATATTTTCTAGCTTGTTCCTTACAACAATCACACAAGGTAGCTATTTTCATTATCTCTGTTTCATTGATGGTTAATATAAATGTGCACGGACAGGAAAAATTGCTAGTTCAAGGTCACACAGGAAGTAGCAGAGTTAGGATTGGAACCCTTAACCACTTCAATATACTCTATCTCAAAAATAATTCCCCTTCTTCCCATACCAATTTTAATACGTAGCACTTGATTAGTCCATTAAATAATATGTCTTATTGGTCCATGTGAAGTTGGGGGAAAGAACATTCTACAGTGAGAAAACTGTGAAAACCAGGGCTAAGGGCTAAGGGCAGAGTGTACGTTACTATGTTTGTTGTCCAAGGCACATAAAAAATTATAGTGAAAAATGAAGCTAGAAGGGTATTTTGGGCTGGATTTTGGTTTCTAACCTCTGGGATAAGAGATTTAAATTCTATTGAGCCGTTAATGAAAAATACTATTGATTTTTTTTAACACAAAAATGAAGCAATCAGAGTTGCCATGTTAGGCAGGTCCATGTATGTTGACTCACTTGAAAGAGAATGACAGTAGGGAAAATGAGGCATGGAGTTCACTGAGAAGACTATTATAAGGCACAAATGAGGGGTACTGGTGTTCTGACTGAGGTAGGTGACTATGGGAATGGGAAGGAGAGGTTCAGATGTAAGAAATATTAGGGAGGTCAACTGATTTTCACCTCTCTTGAAAGGCATGGGCAACACAAAGTAGTCGTCAGTGACTGAAAATTTGAAATCGATTGAAAGGGAGATTGGTGGACATGACAGGAAAGAAAGCTCAGGAAGACACACCAGTTAGAGCTTGAAAGCAAAGAATGGTGAATTTGGTTTGAGGAAACTCTACTGTAGCTGAAAGAATTATATATATCTGAGGTACTCAGCCCCATGGGTAATAAGTGCCTGGTTTATGATTGGCTTTTAGATGTTCTACACACCCTTTCACATGAGGATTCCACTAGGAGCTACTAGTCTAAATTTCATTGATCACAATAATATCCATATTACATAAAAAATACCAGGGCCTCCTAGATATTCCATCAGTATTTTCTAACTTCCAATGCCCTGCTGCTCATTTATACCCTCAGCCTCAGGTTGGTACTAGCTCTACCTACTCAGGTGAATAACTCCTGATATGAGTAGACTTCTCGGAAATTAGCAGCAGTCCTATTGAGTAACCAGATGTAAATATGATCACCTGTTATCCACAGAGTCAGAACTAAATTCTCTACCACTCTCAGAGATCTTTAGGGGCTCTTTGTTATGAATAATAGCCAATACCAATGTAAGGCTAATTTCCAAAATGTGAAGCTAATTTATATCCCCACTTTCCCACTTCATCATTCTGACACAAGCTCCCTACACGGCAGTTTCTCTCTGACCCTAACCACCAAGAGTTGGGTCTCCACAAGTTAGGACTCTATCCTTCCAACCAACTCCTGCCAAGTAGGCAAATACCAGCCTCTCTACTGGTTCTCACTGCCCCTGGTGGGTTTGATAATTCACTAGAGTTACTCACAGAACTCAAGGAAACTATTACCTATACTTACTTATGGTTCCCCTTTAATTAATTACAACTAGAAATAATACAAGAATAGAGACAAATCAGGCAAGGTCTGGAAAAAGTCCCTGGAGGAGGCTTCCATTGTCCTCAGGGATGTATTTCACTATCTCCCACACATAGATGTCCTCACCAATCCATGAAACTTCCAAAAAAAGAAAAAAAAAAGCTTTCCAAGGTCCCAGGTCCCCTAGTCATTGAAACCTTAAAAAATATGTGGAATTTGGGCCTTAATTCATAGTTATGATCCATCCAATCAATGAATATGCATGACTGCATCAGGCCCCCCTCCCTTCCTGAAGTTAGTTTGTCAGGTGTGCAGCCTGTGTATCCCTTATTTGCCTTGTTATTTTGGTAAACAAAGGCATCTTGACTGCTAGGGCTATTTTCAGAAACCGGAGACAAGGGCCAATCCAAGTTCTTTGTTCCATACTCTTGAAGATCAATGCATCAACTCTGGTTGATCATACTCCTCACCCATACTCTTCTACAGATGAATCAGGCCCAATAAGCCATTAAAATGTCACTTTTCTGTAACCCCTATATATAAAAATCTATGAATCTTCAATGTTTTTTTTTTTTTTTTTTTGAGGGGAGAAGCAGATACCTCAAACATAAAAGTAGGGTCAACATCCATCAGCTCAGCCTGAACACTGCCTTGCTAGAACCTGTTTCTTCAATATTATATCAAAGTCCTAAGCCAAGAACACCTATAATGTTGTCTGGCAATCTTCTTTCAATTGACTTCCCCATTTCTATGTAGTTTAAAAATTCATCGTACTTGAAAGTCATAATGGATGTGCATATTCTCATTTTTGTTAGAATCCATCATAATGCCTCACAATCCATTGCAATAATTACACGCAATCATTACAGAAAAGCTCTCACAAAGTTTATTACAATAATGTTAAATACAGCTTCTCCATTGGTCTTTAACCAAAGCAATCTTTTATGTTGGAGTACAGTTTTATGAAGCTTGTCAAATGCCAACAGTTCTCTTTTAGATAGGGAAACTTTCGAAGGCACGTTTGGTTATTTGAAAACTCCTCTGATTACCACCTGCTCCAACCCAAATTAAATTGTCCTCCTTCTCTTCTATTACCCCACTTAGGCTTCTATATACTAGATATTTCTACTCTTGTAACATCTTAGGTTTTTATTTCCTTGGGTGATTAATCCCCCCACTTAACTAGGGCAGTGTGTTTTTTTTCTATGAACGTTGAAGTCAGAAAAAGTTAATTTGGTATCCAGGCTCCATCAGATCTCTAGAGTATGTGAGCAAATATCTCTGAACATCATTTTTCTCATCTGAAATATGATACCAGCCACAACAACCTATTCTTTATATACCTCACAGTGATATGAAGATTAAGTGAGAATGTCTTGTAAACTGAAGGTACTCTACACCTCCTACTAGATCTGATTTTCATTTGCCAGCCCATTTCCAGCCTCAATCTAGTCCTCTTGGCTCATCCTGCCCCATTGTTTCCTGAAACTAATATAACTTGTGGTGTTGCTGGTACCAAATTAAAAAGATTACTAAAAATCATAGATCAGCATTTTCAGATACACAAATACACACATGCACACAGAGATAAATAACAACAGCTGTCTGTAATGTCCTTTTTGAACAGAAGGGAAAGTGAAATAAATAGCTCCTGCATGCACTTTTTTTTGTATGCAAGGGCAGTGATACACACCACTTTCAGACCCATCCCAAAGTCCACCGGGAAATTAGACCTCATCAGTGTCAAGCATCAATTCACAATCACTGCACCAAGTGGCAGAAGTTACTAGAGTGACATGCTCTGCTGCTGAGGCCAGATCTCTTGACACAAAGTAAAGAAGAACAATTATCCTGAGATTTAAGTCTGTGTACACAGCCACCTTTTATCATTCAGGACTAAAAAACCTCACATTGTCTGTGCTCCCTAATGACAATCCCCAACTACTAATATGTCCACCTTAGTTTTTCCAGAGCATACTGAGTCTGAACTTGAAATCTAAAGAGGGAGAAGGGCCACCACTGAATTATACTTGGTAAGTGTTGACAGCTCCAGGCAACCCGAGATGCCTGGAGCTGTTGTTCCCCTGGGGCTTCCCTCAGAAATGACACATGTATCTCATGAAGATATTCTAGCAGGTAGCATTTGAAAATAAGTAAATAAGTCTCACTGTAGAGCACTATCGGGTATAAGTGTAGAGTGTCTTCAGCAACTAAAGACATCAGCCTCTTGGGGATATGTTAATCTGCTTGTGTCTGCAAGGAGGAAGGATGAACTGCCAGATGAAAGCTTGAGGCTGTCAATGCCTACAGGGAAATGATGGGTGAACATCAAACTTTAATTCAGATGAACATTTCAACGCCTGGGTAGGAATTTCACTTTTGGGATCAGTTTATTGGAAGGAGTCAAAAGGAGAGGAAACACACCAACACAATCAGGATACACACGCATCATGAGTCAACATGACTTTTATGGTAGTAGTAAATTCTCATAGAGGGCACGCAGAAAAAGTGGGTGTTGGGTTCAGAGCTCTACATGAGATAGACTTTCAATAAATGTTAATGACAACTGAAAGAGGCTTCAGAATAATACCTTATAAATTCTGCCCAAAAGTTATTGCAGTATATCAGTAAAGAAAATACCACTGAAATGAATATGCTTAGAAACAAGAAAAACAACGTTCAAATTTAAGTGAAATGCAAATACTGAAATAATGAAGATCCAGGGTAAGTAAGAGTAAATTGTGAAGGGCACTGTCACTGGGGCAAGGCTTCTTTCTCTGATTATCAGCCAAGGCAAGAATTCTATTTTGTCATTTGGAGTTATATTTTACTCCATTCTTGAAATATTTTTGTGTTGTTCAGTGATTTTTTAGTGCACATTCAATTTTCACAAATTAATATATTAAGAAAAATGGTAATGAATTTTTCCTGTAGCTCTGATAAGAATCAGTAAACTTCTAAATATTCATTTACAAATGTAAATATTAAATATTAACAGTATTTCCCCACTATTCAATGTCAGATTGGCCATAGGATACAGAAACTTATGTCATTACCACCACACAAATAATAATAAGCATGTTTTGGTTGTTTTTGTTCAAGGACCTATGAAGTTCATTTTAAATAGATCTTGTCATGTAATCTTTAAATCATCCAAAAAAAAGTTGGTATTATTATTTGTTTTATAGATAAGTAAGTTGAGGCTTAGGGAATCCGAATAATAAAACCAGGATTCTATGGGGAGTAATGGCAAACGTGGTGGTGTAGTAGTTAAGAGCTATGGCTCCTAACCAAAAGGGTTGGCAGTTTGAATCCACCAGGTGCTCCTTAGAACTGTATGAGGCAGTTCTACTCTGTCCTACAGGGTCGGTATGAGTCAGAGTCAATTCGACGGCAATGGATTTGGTTTTTGGTTTTGTGGGTAGTAACTGGTAGGATAGGAATTTGAACTCAAGGAGTTTACAGCCAGAGACTTCACTTTGAAGACCTTTATTATATTAAAAAAAAAAAAAAAACTTACCTTCCACTTATTCAACATATGTGATTCTAACCTAGTAGAACTTTGTACTAAGTACTTTCATCACAGTAAGACACATATCAACTGTCCATGTAGTATAATATTATACGCCCTGCCTTCTTTCAGACAAGCTCTAATCCACTGAAATTGTCAAATATTTTTAAAAGCAGAAGCAAAGCCAACATGGTGCTATAGACAGAAGCACCACACTGTCCTTCCACAGCAAAGACCTGAAAAACTAAGTAAAGTAGAGACTAACTTCTATCCTGGAACCCTAAGCATCGAATGAAGAGATAAAGAACTCAGCCAAACACCAAATGGAATAAGAAACTGACAGAGAACACAGAGCAAAGAGAGATACATGGAGAGGTCCCCTATCAATTAATGCAGCAGGGATTTGCCATCTTGGACTCCTGTCTGAGATTGGCAGACAGGGAGTATGAGACAGCAGCTGCACAGAGCTCCCAGCAGGAGACAAAGCACGAAATAAACAGAGACATACGTTTCCCACCTTCCATCCTTCTCCCTCCTGCTCAGCCTCTGCAGGTTCCTAGCCAGCACGGGTCACTCAGCTGACAAAGAAGTTCAGGATCCGTGCTTCTTGGCTAGATCCTGCCCACATCGAAGACTGGCTGACAGGGAGTACAGAAAAGCAGCTTCATGGGGCTCCCAGGAGACAGAACACCTGGTAACCAGAGATATACACTTTCCCATCCCCAATCCTTCTTCTCCACTGCTCGGCCTCCTCTGTTTCTTGCCAGCCACAGTCTTTTGACTGGGGCTTGGATTCACCCTAAATACACTGGCAAGCTCCATCAGTGCCAATTGTTTGTTGCTGTTGTTGCTTTTTTCAACATCTTTTGGTTTACTTCCTGCCTCTCACCACCTCCCCCTCCTTTCTTTTGAACATCTGGCTCCATGTGCCAGCTTTGCTTCTTCTTGAAAGGCTGTGAAGTACTGCTCCACTGGAGAACTGCTTCCCCAGACTGCACCACCACTTCGATGGGATCCCCAAGGCCTTGTTTTGTTTTCTTCTCCTTTTTGAAGTTTAGAAGCCCCTTCTAGCTGGGCTATACTACCCGGATTGGGAGCCACTTCCCCGGTCTGCACAGCCACGTTGGTGGGATGGCTGGGGGTATTCCTTTTTGCTTAGTTTCATTTTCTTTCGTTTTTTTTTTTTCTTTCTTTTTCGTTTCATGGCTTGGGAAGCCCTTTCTAGCCAGGCTGTACTGTGCTGCCTGGGAACCACTTTTCTGGTTCTCGCGCCCACACTGGTGGGATTTCTGGGAGCTTTTCTTTTCTAATTTTTATTTATTATATTTATTTTTCTTTTTCTCTTTTTTTTCCCCTTTTTGTTTTTCTCCATTTCTTTGTTTTTCATCTCTCCACTCCAGTGGCAAGCTCAAGTAGCATGCTTTTATTCTTTTCTTTTTGTTTGTTTGTTACTGGTTCTTGTTTCCCTCTCCTCTCTCCTCTCCTATACCCATCTTAGCTCCACATATCACACCCTCGCCCCTTTTTCCTGCGTACCTGCATCATGCACTGAACATCACACCTCGAGCAGCACAGGTACGGCTTGCCAGAAAGTGCCCTGCACTGATTCCTGGCCGCCCCTGTTAGCCCTAGTACATGACACAAACAGTCCATACCAGGCTCTCCCCTTCAGTGGGACCTGCCCTGCTGCACCTAGCTGAGCAACTGGCCCTTGGATGAGGTGAAAAGTATCATACACACAGACAAGAAAAAACAAAGAACATGCAGCCCGACTGCTCAGACCTAACCATATAAAACAAAAAAGCAAGAAAAAGCAAACAAATGTACAATCAATGAATAAAAAAATAACTACTGAATTTCCCAAAGACAGCAGACAATATCAAAACATAAAAAAAAAAAAAGACAAGATGATTCCAGAAGGCAATGAAAGTAAAATACCAGTTGAGTTTCCAGTAGAAGAAAAGTCACTAGAACTACCTGATGGGGAATTCAAATCCCTAATACTCAGAGTTATCCAAGAGTTGGAGCAAAAAGCAGGACAAAATGAGGACAAAATAGATGAATTCATGGAAAATGTAGACATTCATGGAAAATACAGACAAAAAAATGGAATAATTCAGAAAAATAATACAGGAACAAAATGCCAAAATAAATTTACAACTAGAAATCATTAAAAACAAAACAAACAAAAACAATTAGAAATCCAAAAGTGAAACAAGATTTGAGAAATGGACAGCGTCACAAAAGGGCTGAAAAGCGGATCTGAAACACTGGAAGACATTATAAGAGAAATTGAAGACAAAACTTGGGTACAATCTTGTTTGAGGAAAAATCAGAAAAAAGAATGAAGAAAAATGAAGAAACTCTGAGAATTATGTATAATACAATTAAAAGCAAAAATTTGCAAGTGATTGGAGTTCCAGAAAAGTGGGAGAAAACAGAAAATATAGAGAGGATCATTGAAGAATTGTTGACAGAAAACTTCTGAAAGATCATGGAAGATGAAAAGTTGACCATCCAAGGAACTCAACAAACTCCATATAGGATAGGCTCCCCCCCAAAAAAAACCTTTAGGCATATCATAATCACACTTGCTAAAACCAAAGACAAAGAAAGAATCCTGAGAGCAGCTTGACAAAAATGAAAAGTGACATACAGAGGGGAAACAATAAGACTAAACTCTGATTATTCTGCAGAAAACATGCAGGCAAGAAAACAATGGGGTGACATATACAAAACATTGAAAGAAAACAAAAAAAAGCCAACCAAGGATAACATTTTTGTCTACTTTTTGCTTCAACTCTTGGATTGCTCTCACTATTAGAGATCTGAATTCCCTGTCAGGTAGTTTTAGTGAATAAGAGTTTTGGAAAAAATGAGGAAAAAAATAGACAAATTTTTGGAGAAGGCAGACAAATGCAAGGAAAATACAGACAAAAAAAATGGAACAATTCAGGAAAGTAATACAGGAACAAACTGCCAAAATAAATTCACAACTAGAAATCATATAAAAACAACAATTAGAAATCCAAAAGGTAAACAACAAGATTTCAGAAATGGACAGTGTCATAGAAGGGCTGAGGAGCCAGTTTGAAATGACAGAAGATAGAATCAGTGAAATTGAAGACAAACACTTGGATACAACCCTGTCTGAGGAAAAATCAGAAAAAAAGAACTAAGAAAAATGAAGAAACACTGAGAATTATGTGGGATACAATGAAAAGCAAAAATTTTCGAGTGATCAGAGTTCCACAACAGGGACACTCACTAAAACCAAAGACAAAGACAAAATCCTGTGAACAGCTCAAGAAAAGCAAAAAGTCACATACAGAGGAGAAATAATAAGTCTAAGCTCTGATTATTTGGCAGAAACCATGCAGGCAAGAAGGCAATGGGATGACATGTATAAAAACTTGAAAGAAAAAAACTGCCAACCAAGAATAATATATCCTGCAAAACTTTCATTCAACATGATGGTGAAATTAGGAGAGTTCCAGATAAACAGGAATTAAGGGAATATGTAAAAATGAAACCAAACTTACAAGAAATTATTAAAAGAAGTCCTTCAGTTTGAGAACAAACAAATCAGACCACAGCCTGAACCTAGGACACAAGATCACAGCAGCCAGATACCAACTAGGAAATGAACTCTCAAGGACTATCCAAAACCAAAAGAATTAAAACAGGGAACCAGAGAGGTTAATCTGTAAATGAAAAAAACATCAAAACAATAAAAGAGGGAATAAACGGTTTAGGTATAGAACTTTCTAATGGAGAGAAAGACAAGGTGATACCAAGGAATAGTAGGCTGGTTCAAACCTAGGAAGCTAAGGGTAAATTTCTAGGTAACCAAAAAGAAAATGAACAAACCTACTCATCAAAATAAAGTAGAAAAACAAAGCCTCAGTAAAAACAAAATCTACAGAAACAAAATAACAAAAAATCCATAAACAAAAGGAATTCAGCACAGGAGCATAAGAGAAACAAGAAAAACTTCAGCACCACAAAAAAGAGCACTACAAATGACAGCAATGAATGCACACCTATCAATAATTACACTGAATTTATGTAGCCTAAATGTACCCATAAAGAGACAGAGTGACAGAATGGATTAAAAAAAAAAAAAATAGGATCCATCAATATGCTGTCTATAAGAGACACATCTTAGAAACAAAGCCGTAAATTTATTAAAAATCAAAGGATGGGAAAAAAGAAAAATCAAGCAAATAATTACCAAAAAAGAGCAGGATTGACAATGCTAATCTCAGACAAAACAGACTTTAAAACAAAAAAAGCCCACAGCCACCAGAAGAAAGACATATTAAAGATCAGAGCAGAAATAAATGAAATAGAGAATAGAAAAACAATAGAAAGAATCAGCAAAACCAAAAGTTTGTTCTTTGAAAAGGTCAACAAAATAGACAAACCACTGGCCAAACTGACAAAAGAAAAACAGAAGAGGATGCAAATACTCCCAATAAGAAATGGAATGGGGGACTTTAAACAGATGCAACTAAAATAAAATGATCTTAACAGAGTATCATGAAAAATTGTAGTCTAACAAATTTGAAAACCTAGAAGAAATGGACAAAGTTTTGGTAACACACCACCTACCCAAACTAACACAAAATTATATTGAAAATCCAAACAGACCCATAACAAGAGAAGAGATTAAAAGATAATTTAAAGAACAAAAACAATAATAATAAAAAAACTACCAAAAACAAACAAAAAAAAGCCCTGGCCCAGATGGCTTCACTGGAGAATTCTACCAAACATTCAGAGAAGAACGTAGACCAGGACTACTAAAAGTATTTCAAAACATAGAAAAGGAAGCGATACTTCCGAATTCATTCAATGAAGCCATCACAACAATGATAATAAAACCAGGCAAAGACACCACAAAAAAAGAAAATTATAGACCAATACCTCTCATGAATATAGATAAAAAACTTCTCAACAAAATTCTAGCCAATAGAATTCAGCATCATATTAAAAAAAAAAAAAATACACCAAGACCAAGTAGGACTCATGGTTCCACATTAGAAAATCAATCAATGTTACCCACCACATAAATAAAAGGAAAGAATCACATGATCATCTCAATCGATGCAGAAAAGGTATTTGACAAAGCCCAACACCCATTACTAATAAAAACTCTCAATAAAATAGGTATGCAAGGGTAATTTCTCAACATAATAAAAGGCATATTTGCAAAACAAACAGCCAACATAATTCTTAATGAAGAGAGGCTGAAAACTTTCCACTTGAGAACAGGAACAAGACAAGGATGCCCTTTATCATCACTCTTATGTAACATTGTACTGGAAGTCCTCGCTAGAGCAATAAGGCAAGAAAAAGAAATAAAGGGCATCCAAATTGGTAATGAAGAACTTAAACTGTCCCTATTTATGGATGATACAACAATATACATAGAAAACCCAAAAGACTCTATGAGAAAACAACCGGAACTAATAGATTCAGCAGAGTAACAGGATACAAGATTAACATACAAAAATCAGTTGGAATCCTATGCACCAATAAAGAGAAGGGTGAAAAAGAAATCAAGAAAATCATACCATTATAGTAGCCCCTAAAAAAATAAAATACTTGGGAATAAATCTAAAGAAAACTACAAAACACTACTGCAAGAGACCAAAAAAGATTTACATAAATGTAAAGACATTCCATGCTCTTGGATGGGTAGACTCAACATTGTGGAAATGTCAATTCTACCTAAAATGTTTTACAAATACAATGCAATCCCAACCCAAATACCAATAACATTCTTTAAAGAGATGGAAAAGCTAATCATTAAATTTATATGGAAAGAGAAGAAGCCCCAGATAAATAAATCACTATTGGAGAAGAAGAGTAAGGTAGGAAGACGCACACTACCTGACCTCAGAACCTAGTACACAGCTACGGTAGTCAAAACAGCCTGGTACTAGTGCAAGGACAGATACATTGACCAATGGAACAGAGTTGAGAACCCAGATGTAAATCCATCCACCTGTGGTCACCTGATCTTTGCCAAGGGCCCAATATCCATCGAATGGGGAAAAGACAGACTTTTTAACAAACAGTGGTGGCAAAACTGGATGTCCATCAGCAAAATAAAATGAAACAGGACTCATACCCTACACCGTTCACAAAAACTAATTCAAAACTGATCAATATATAAAGCCAACAATTATAAAGTTCATAGAAGAAAAAATAAGATCAAGCTAGAAGCCCTAATACATGGCATTAACAGGGTGCAAACCATAATCAAAAACATATAAACCACAGAAGATAAGCTAGATAACTGGGATCTTCTAAAAATTAAACATTTATGCTCATCAAAAGGTTTCACCAAAAGAGTAGAAAGAGAACCTACAAGCTGGGGGGAATAAAAATTGGCTATTAAAAATCTGACAAAGGCCTAATCTCTAAAATCTGCAGGAAAAATCCAACACCTCTACAACAAAAAGACAAACAACCCAATTAAAAAATAGGCAAAGGAAAATGAACAGTCACTTCTCCAAAGAAAACATTAAAGCAGCCAACAGACACATGAGGAAATGCTCAAGATCACTAGCCATTAAGAGAATGCAAATCAAAACCACAATGACATACCATCTCACGCTGGCTTTACTGGCAAGAATCAAAATAACAGAAAATAATAAACGTTGGAGAGGCTGTGCAGAGTTCGGAAGTCTTGTGCAGTGCTGGTGGGAATGCAAAATGATACAACCATTTTGGAAAATGATATACACTTCCTTAGAAAGCTAGAAATAGAAATACTATATGATCCATCAATCCCACTCCTAGGAATATATCCTAGAGAAATAAGAGTCATCACACAAATGGATATATGCACACCCACGTTCACTGGAGCATTGTTCACAATACCAAAAGATGGGAACAATCTAGATGCCCTTCAACAGACGAATGGATAAACAAACTATGGTATATACACACGATGGAGTATTATGCAATGATAAAGAACAATGATGAGTCTGTGAAGTATTTCATAACTTGGATGAATCTGGATGGCATTATGTTGAGTGAAAGAAATCAATTACAGAAGGACAAATATTGTATGAAACCACTGTTGTAAAAACTATGAAAAGGTTTACACACAAAAATAAACAATTTTTGCTGGTTATAAGGGAGACGAGGGGTGGGGATCGAAAAACACTAAATAGACAATAACCAAACAAACAAACAAACAAACCCATTGCCATCAAGTTGATTTCAACTCATAGCAACCCTATAGGACAGAGTGGGACTGCTCTCTAGAGTTTCCAAGGAGCTCCTGGTGGATTCAAACTGCCAATCTTTTGGTGACCAGCTGTAGCTTTTAACCAGTATGCCACCAGGGTTTCCAAATAGATAAGAGATAAGTGGTAACTTTGGTGAAGAGTAAGACAGCACACAATACCAGGGAAGCCAGCACAACTTGTACAAGGCAAGGTCGTGGAAGTTCCATAGACACTTTCAAACTCCCTGAGGGACTGAATTGCTGGGCTAAGGGCTGTGGGGACCATGGTCTCAGTGAACATCTAGCTCAATTGGCATAACACAGTTTTTAAAGAAAATGTTCTACATTCTACTCTGGTGAGTAGCATCTGGGGTCCTAAAAGCCTATGAGTGGCCATCTAAGATACTCCACTGCTCTCACCCCTTAGGGAGCAAGGGAGAATGAAGAAAACTAAACACATAAGGGAAAGATTAGTCCAAAAGACTAAGAGACCACATCCATCACGGCCTCTACCAGACTGAGTCCAGTACACCTAGATGGTGCCTGGCTACCACCACTGACTGTTTTGACAGGGATCACAATAAAGAATCCCAGACAGAGGTGGAGAAAAAATGTAGAACAAAATTCTAAGTCACAAAAAAAGACCAGACTCACTGGCCTGACAGAGACTGGAGAAACCCTGAAAGTATGGCCCCCAGCCATCCTTTTAGCTCAGTAATGAAGTCACTACCGAGGTTCACCCTTCATCCAAAGATTAGATATGCCCATAAAACAAAAGGAGACTAAAGGGGCGCACCAGCCCAGGGGCAAGGACTAGAAGGCAGGAGAGGACAGGAAAGCTGTTAATAGGGAACCCAAGGGAGAGTGTTGACATGTAGTGGGGTTGTTAACCCATGTCATAAAACAATATGTGTACTAACTGTTTAATGAGAAACTAGTTTGTTTGGTAAACTTTCATCTAAAGTACAATAAAAAAGGAATAACTTTTTTTTTTTAAAGTGAACAATTTAACTGAAACAACCTGGAGAGCTTTAGCATTCCTAAGATTGAAATAACTGAAACAAAAGTGATGAAAACCACTGTGCTTAAAAACCAAAGCTATATGCTACATTTTTGTTTTGTTTTGTTTTTACTTTCTTAACAAGAAATGAACAACATTAAGAAGAAAGAACAAAATGTTGTTCATTGGAAAATTATAAGTATGTTAAGAAAGGTCATCCCAGGGACATACATCTTACAAGACACATATCACTACATATTTCCTGATTTTTCCAAGGCGAATTCAATTCTATATAGTATGTCCTTTTGCTCCTATTTTTGTGAGACTGTACATCCCTAAATTTTATACTCAGTGTATTTTTTAAGACTACTGATATTACTTATTTTTTAATTTAAATATAGCTATGTTACATTTATTGAAATTAAAGACATGCATATTGTATACATAAAAACATTGAAATGGAAATTTTTTGGTATATATGTATATTCATCACAATCAAAAAGTGAATAATTTTGTTAAAATACACACATATTGGAAGTAGAAATTTCTATGCTTCAAATTCTGCACAGTTAATTTCAGTTTTCTGCTGATTTTCTGTTATAAAATTAAGGACCTATTTTTTTTTTTTTTGAGAAAAAGAAAAACTAAACCCTAACGCATAATATAACCACACGTAAGAATGCAGTAAATCTTTTAAAGCCATACACTGAAAAAGGACTTAATTTTATAATAAAATGCTAATAATTCTAGGAAAAAATCTTATATTATAAATGTAAATAAGTATTCTTTTTGTGTTTGGGAAATGAATGAATGTCCACAGGGAGAATAAGACTGGCAACCTAAGAGAAGAGAAAGAAGAGTGAGAAAGTCTTTAGCTTTAAAAAATCTTTGGTACCCAGTATTGTACAAGGAGAGAATATGTGCTGTCATTCTCCCTCAGAACCTTTGCCCAGCATTTCATGGAAGTGAAACCCTGGTGGCATGGTAGTTAATTGCTAGGGCTGCTAACCAAACGGTTGGCAGTTTGAACCCACCAGGCGCTCCTTGGAAACTCTATGAGGCGGTTCTACTCTGTCCTATAGGGTCGCTATGAGTCGGAGTTGACTCAATGGCACCGAGTTTTTAGTAGAGTTTTACTGCCTTTAAGAACAGATTCAGCTGAGCTAATGAGCAGGGCAAATCATTTTCTCTTTCTCTCTCTCTCTCTGTCTCCCTCTAAATACACAGACACACACATTCACTAGTTCATACATACTTACGTATGTGCTTTAAAGGAAAAACAAACAAATGAACGCTTGTTTCTCTTGGTATAAAAATAAGTATATGTTAATGTTTGTTGTAGTTTTTATTAGGTGCCGTCGAGTCGGTTCCGACTCATAGTGACCCTATGTAAAGCAGGACAAAACACTTCCTGGTCCTGCACCATCCTCACAATTCTTGCTTTGTTTGAGCCTATTGTTGAACTCACTGTGTCAATGTTGTGGGTCTTCCTTTTTTCCACTGACCCTTTACTTAATCATGATGTCCTTCTCCAGGAACTGGTTACTTCTGATAATATGCTCAAAGTATGTGAGATGAAGTCTTTCCATTCTCCCTTCTAAGAAGCATTCTGGCTGTACTTCCAAGACAAATTTCATTCTTCTCACAGTCTATGGTATACTCAATACTCTTTGCCAACGTCATAATTCAAAGGCGTCAATTTTTCTTCAGTCTTCCTTATTTATTGTCCAGCTTTCACATGCACGTGAGACAATAGAAAACACCATGGCTTGGGTCAGGCACATTTTAGTCCTTAAAGTGAAATCTTTGCTTTTTAACACTTTGAAGTGACCTTTTGCAGCAAATTTGCCCAGTGCAATGCATCGTTTAATTTCTTGGCTACTGCTTCCATGGGTGTTGATTGTGGATGCAAGTAAAATGAAATCCTTGACAACTACATATTTTCTCTGTTTATCATATGTGTCTGTCAGACGTCATACTGTGGTACATGCATGTGTCTGTGATACTGAAAGCTTTGCCACCAATATTTCAAATGCCAGCAAGGTCACCATTGGTGGCCAGTTTCAGCAGAGCTTCGAGACTAAGATAGACTAGGAAGAAGGACCTGGCAGCCTACTTCTGAAAAAAAATTGGCCAGTGAAAACCTCGTGAATAGCAGCAGAACATCGTTAATGTTATACAGCCTAAAAAAAAATGCAGAAAAAAATAAAGAAGGCATTTATGTCTTAGTTTAGTTTCCTAGGGTTGTCATAATAAAACCCTTTGCCATCGAGTCGATTCCAACTCAGCGACCCTACAGGACAGAATAAAACTGCCCCATAGGATTTCCAAGGCTATAATCTTTAAAAAAAAAAAAAAAAAATTTTTTTTTTTTAATCTTTATAGAAGCAGACTGCCATATCTTTCTCTTTCAGGGTCTGCCACAACAAAATAACACAAAGTAGGTGGCTTTAAAGACAGAAGTTTATTGTATCACTGCTATGGAGGCTAGAAGCCCAAATTGGCAATTCTATGCACCTGTGTCCACTTTAGGGGCAGATCCTTCTTTGCCCCCTTCAGCTTCTGTTATCACCAGGTGTTTCTTGGCTTGTAGATGCATTGTCACATGGTGTCTATCTTCCCCTCGTGTGACTCTGTCCCCATGTCTGTTTCTCTCTTTCATAATACACCACTCAGAAGGGGTGAGGAGCCAGCCTACTTTAGTATGACCCCGTTAACTGATTATGTCTTCAAAGAAAATTCCTATTTCCTAATAAGGTCACTTTCACAGGTACGAGGGTTAGGAATTCAACATATCTTTTGGAGAGACGCAATTCAATCCTTAACAACATCAAACATAACCCATAATTCCAAACTCAAAGGTAATTAATTGGTAAGCTTTCTTCTCTCAGTATGTATGTGTTTAGAAATGTTTTTATTAATACACCATGATGATTTTTGCATACACATGGTTTTAAATCTGTTCTGGTTTGCTTAACAGAATTTTGAATGCCTAAGCAAGAATGGGAAAGGAATTTCTTTTTTTTTTTGTAGAAGACTTGGGGATTCAAGGAGTAATTTGGTAGTCCAAATGGTGAAGCAAACGCTTAGAGGTTTGAGTCCAACTAGAGGTGCCTGAAAAGAAAGGCCTGGTGATCTACTTCCAAAAAATTAGCCATCAAAAATCCTGTAGTGCACAGTTGCACTCCGACACTGTGAGGTTGCCATGAGTCTGAATCAACCCAATGGCAACTTTTTTTTGGGGGGTGGACACATGGAGAGGAGCGCCGTAGAACATTCCAGTGTTTTTCAGAGCTGTTAAGAGAGGGAGCTAAGAGCTCTGAACATGTCAGGCTAGGAGAGCATTTGCTCAAAGGAAAAAAAAATTATATATACTTAGTAGCTATGATTAAAATTAAAGAATTTTCAGATCGTTACAGGGAGAAACATCCAAGTCATAAAACAGCCAATGTGCAAGAGAAATTAAAGAATGCAAAAAAAAAAAAAAAGCAAAACTATATATTTAGATACAAATAGCATTACAATGTGATAACAAAATTAAATTTCACATTAGATTGTCCTTTTTTGTGGGATTAGAATTACATATATAATTTTTTCCTTACTATTTTAGCTGTGTTAATTCAAATGTAATATTACATATATACAGAGCCCTGGTGGCACAGTGGTTAAGAGCTGGACTGCTAACCAAAAGTCAGCAGTTCAAATCTATGTGTCTCTCCTTGGAAACCCTATAGGGCAGTTCTACTTTGTCCTATATGGTCAATATAAGTCAGAAATGATTTAATGGCAATGGGTTTTGTTTATATGTATATCTGTGTGTATATATGGAAACCCTGGTGGCGTAATGGTTAAGTGCTATGGCTGCTAACCAAAGGGTCGGCAGTTAGAATCCGCCAGGTGCTCCTTGGAAACTCTACGGGGCAGTTCTACTCTGTCCTATAGGGTCGCTATGAGTCGAAATTGACTCAACAGCACTGGGTTTGGTTTTGTTGTTTTATGTGTGTGTATATATATATATAAATTTTTTTTTTATATATATACATACATACATATATTTTTATTTCTGAATTTATTAATACATCTTTTATGCTCCTTTTAGTCCACAAACAAAAAATCAGCATGTAACTTTGGGCAGTAGTATGGTTCCATTCTAAGACCTTTAAAATAAAGGAAATAAAACTAGCCTTTATGGTGGATGATTTGACCCCACCTAGAGGTGCCTCGGAAGAAAGTCCTGAAGATCTGCTTCCAAAAGGTCACAGTTGTTGAAAACCCTATGTAATACAGTTCTACTCTGAAACATATGGGGTCACCGTGGGTTAGAATTGAGTCAACAGTACCTGGTTTGTTTTTTTACGGTTTTGAAACTGCTAAACTATAAAATATATGCATACCACATTATCAAAAAATGCACAAAGATATAAAATATTAGAATTAATCTGCTCAAAGATTGACAAATCTAGAGCAAAAAAGGAAGTGATTAGTAGTCAGCAATAGAACTTTAGGTAAAGGAAAGGTAAACTTAGAAACTTCATGTAAATCTACCCCAGAGGTGGTTGCCTTGGCTTAAGTGTATGACCTACTCTTCCTCATGCCAGGGATATCAACATTTCTGTCCCTATGTTGACTAATTAAATCTCTGATCATAATTTGACTTTCCATGGAATACTGCCACCCCCAGAGGCAGTGGTGGTCAAACGTGTGTTCATCCAGTCACATGGGCAGTTATTTTACTCAATGTCAATTACTCCATTGACAGAAGAGTAGAGAATGTGGACATGCAATCCTGTATCTGTTCAACTCCAGGATACTTTCTAGATAAAGTTTTTTTTTTTCTTTCAAAGCTGAAGACTAGATCTTAGACAGTACTGATTTTATTAGTGATATGTACATATCTTGTCCAAATATTTATTTTATAAATAACACATGATCCATGAGTTCTCTTGGCCACTCGAAAATTGACATTTCTGTGGCAACACCGCATACCCCCTGAGTCCCTTCATTTGCAAGTCCACACAGATATGTTTCAAATATTAGCGCGTGTTCAGTCTGGGTCCAGTGATTGTGGTGATAAAGAGGAACAAAAAGCAGAGACGGGAAAGATAAAAATGGATTCAACTAAGATCAGAATCTGAAAGAACAGAAGAGTTACGTATAAGAAATTAAACAAAGCCCAGGAAAATAAACAATACAAGATTAGGCACATGTAACAAGGCCACACACAGGACTGATGGCCATTTTAAGGGGGAATAAAGAAAATGAAAAGAAACTGTTCTGCTTAAGAGGAAAGAAAGGAAATGTCTAACATAGCCACATCTATGCAATTTAGGGCTAAACTAATGATCATATTGGGCAGAAAGGACACGTAAGATGACAGTGTCCTGAGGCAAAGGTTTCCGTGATATCCCTGGTTTTCAAAGACCTTTTTGAACTGTCTAATTAGATGATGCTTCATTATGTTCAACATACCTTCTTATATAATTTAATTCAGTAGAGTATGTGGATCCTAATTCATTAACAGCATTCCTCTGGCAATTTCATTTCCTATTATTATTCAAGTAAAATGCAATTTTTAACCAGTAAATTTCTTAGGATAATTTACCAATATCCATTTCTCCATAAACCCTATTCCTATGTAATGATATTGGTTGTATTCTATATCAGGCTTTGCTAGACCCACCGATTCTTTTTACACAGTTAAGAATTATTTATTTAACACCTGCTATTTTTATGCAGGTGTTATAGGTGGCATAAGCAGGGCCACCCTGATGTACAACTCCTGGGGCACCATCAACACCTTAGAATAGCACTCTGTAGTTGTAAATGTGAAAGCTGCATGGCCATGTCCAACAGCTTGTACCTGGGCTCTGCTGAAGGCTGTGGACAGCTAGAGACTTGGGAAACCTGATTCCTGCCCTAGAGGTTGTAGCCTTCAAACCTCCAATTTAAATTAAATAATCTGCAATTAGAATATAGAGTAATAATATGTTACTAGAGACTGTAGTAGATATTGTACTTACAAAACGGCAAGCTGTTCTGTTGTCGTAGAGAAACTGCTGATACCAAATATATGTGGTCGCATTGGGCTAAAGGTTACATAGATCTCATTCAATCCATTATTAGGAAAGAATCTGAGATTCATTCCGCTAATTATGAAAATATTCATCTCAATTTAAACAGGAACTTGCAGTTTGTTTTCCTGTTTTCTCTTTTCCTTGAATGTTTTGAAACATCAAACAAATTGAAGAGCTATACCATTAGTAATTGACTTTTGTTTGGGGAAATACATTGCAAACAGCTCAATTTTGTGATGCATCTGCAACTTTAGAAAAATTAAGTACCCAGTTTCAAAGAGATAACAGTTAAAAATATACATATATATATCCTAGGGAGGCTACCTAACTGATGGGCAAAGCTCTCAAGTTTTTGAGGTTCAGCTCAGTGAAGTACCCATATGTTAGAATAACCTCTAACTTGTCTGAATATGTTACATCTGTAAATTGATTCTGAAAATATCCTCAGGATATTCTTTATTTTGAAATTTGTCTACTACTTATTTTTCCTCTTTAACATCCAAAGTGTTAAAAAAAAAAAAAAAAAGAAAGAAATATCACTTTCTATTCACCTCCTATACTCTTAATGAAGTCATGCTGCAAAATCTGAAAGAAATATTACTAATTTTGATTTTTTTGGAATGTGATTCATGGTTAGGTGTTCACAGAGGCAGGAAGGAAAGAGGCTGAGCTCAGAGGCCAAATAAGCTCTGTGGATTGTGGATTAAACATTATAGTCTAAGAGATGGAAGAAAGAGAGAGTGACAGGGACTAAAAGGGAAAACAAACAATCAAAAAAAATTGCAAATGAATTCTTTTTTCTGTGATGTGCCTTCTATTTTATTTTATAGCAAATTATGTGCAAATACTTTCAGAAGGGAAAAGACATTGCAAGTAGTCCTTTAGATCTCCACTCATGTCTTAAATATATATATATAACTGCTTCATAAAATGAGGAAGAGAAGAAAATATAAGCAGAATGCTCAATAAACAGTAGAGGTGGAAGAGATTATAGATTTTGGTATTGGTTCTTTTGATCAGGTTAGTAAAAAAAATAGTTTTGAATCCTGAAGAACTTTTAGATTTGTGACATGCATTGGGAAGAAAACACGCTCTGTCTTAGAGAAAAACAGTTTTTTGTCAACTTTCATATAAAGCATGTTTGCATCTGGAAATTTAAAAAATAGCAGGTGCTTAGATCAAAGTTTTAAAACAATATTTTTTTATTAACTTTCATTAAGCTTCAAGTGAACGTTTACAAATCCAATCAGTCTGTCACAAATATGTTTACATACATTTCACTCCCTACTCCCACTTGCTCTCCCCTTCTTGAGTCAGCCCTTTCAGTCTCTCCCTTCCTGACAATTTTGCCGGCTTCTCTCTCTATCCACCCATCCCCCCTCCAGACAAGAGTTGCCAACACAATCTCAAGTGTCCACCTGATATAATTAGCTCACTCTTCATCAGCATCTCTCTCCCACCCGCTGACCAGTCCCTTACATGTCTGATGAGTTGTCTTCGGGGATGTTTCCTGTCCTCTGCCAACAGAAGGTCTGGGGACCATGGCTTCTGGGATTCCTCTAGTCTCAGTCAGAGATTAAGTTTGGTCTTTTTATGAGAATTTGGGGTCTGTATCCCACTGATCTCCTGCTCCCTCAGGGGTTCTCTGCTGTGCTCCCTGTCAGGGCAGTCATCGATTGTGGCCGGGCACCAACTAGTTCTTCTGGTCTCAGGATGATGTAGGTCCCTGGTTCATGTGGCCCTTTCTGTCTCTTGGGCTCTTAGTTGTCGTGTGGCCTTGGTGTTCTTCATTTTCCTTTGCTCCAGGTGGGTTGAGACCAATTGATGCATCTTAGATGGCCGCTTGTTAGCATTTAAGACCCCAGACGCCACATTTCAAAGTGGGATGCAGAATGATTTCATAATAGAATTATTTTGCCAATTGACTTAGAAGTCCCCGCAAACCATGTTCCCCAGACCCCCGCCCTTGCTCCGCTGACCTTTGAAGCATTCATTTTATCCCGGAAACTTCTTTGCTTTTGGTCCAGTCCAATTGAGCTGACCTTCCATGTATTGAGTGTTGTCTTTCCCATCACCTGAAGCATTTCTTATCTACTGATTAATCAATATAAAACCCTCTGCCACCCTCCCTCCCTCCCCCCCTCGTAACCACAAAAGTATGTGTTTTTCTCAGGTTTACTATTACTCAAGATCTTATAATAGTGGTCTTATACAATATTTGTCCTTTTGCCTCTGACTAATTTCGCTCAGCATAATGCCTTCCAGGTTCCTCCATGTTATGAAATGTTTCAGAGATTCGTCACTGTTCTTTATCGATGCGTAGTATTCCATTGTGTGAATATACCACAATTTATTTACCCATTCATCCGTTGATGGACACCTTGGTTGCTTCCAGCATTTTGCTATTGTAAACAGAGCTGCAATAAACATGGGTGTGCATATATCTGTTTGTATGAAGGCTCTTGTATCTCTAGGGTATATTCCGAGGAGTGGGATTTCTGGGTTGTATGGTAGATCTATTTCTAACTGTTTAAGATAACGCCAGATAGATTTCCAAAGTGGTTGTACCATTTTACATTCCCACCAGCGGTGTATAAGAGTTCCAATCTCTCAGCAGCCTCTCCAACATTTATTATTTTCTGTTTTTTGGATTAATGCCAGCCTTGTTGGTGTGAGATGGAATCTCATCGTAGTTTTAATTTGCATTTCTCTAATGGCTAATGATCGAGAGCATTTTCTCATGTATCTGTTGGCTGCCTGAATATCTTCTTTAGTGAAATGTGTGTTCACATCCTTTGCCCACTTTTTGATTGGGTTGTTTGTCTTTTTGTGGTTTAGTTTTGACAGAATCATGTAGATTTTAGAGATCAGGCGCTGGTCGGAGATGTCATAGCTGAAAATTCTTTCCCAGTCTGTAGGTGGTCTTTTTACTCTTTTGGAGAAGTCTCTAAATGAGCATAGGTGTTTGATTTTTAGGAGCTCCCAGTTATCGGGTTTCTCTTCATCATTTTTGGTAATGTTTTGTATTCTGTTTATACCTTGTATTAGGGCTCCTAGGGTTGTCCCAATTTTTTCTTCCATGATCTTTATCGTTTTAGTCTTTATGTTTAGGTCTTTGATCCACTTGGAGTTAGTTTTTGTGCATGGTGTGAGGTATAGGTCCTGTTTCATTTTTTTGCAAATGAATATCCAGTTATGCCAGCACTATTTGTTAAAAAGGCTTTCTTTTCCCCAATTAATTGACACTGGTCCTTTGTCAAATATCAGCTGCTCATACGTGGATGGATCTATGTCTGGGTCCTCAATTCTGTTGCATTGGTCTATGTGCCTGTTGTTGTACCAGTACCAGGCTGTTTTGACTACTGTGGCTGTATAATAGGTTCTGAAATCAGGTAGAGTGAGGCCTCCCACTTTCTTCTTCTTTTTCAGTAGTGCTTTGCTTATCCGGGGCTTCTTTCCCTTCCATATGAAATTGGTGATTTGTTTCTCTAACCCCTTAGAATATGACATTGGAATTTGGACCGGAAGTGCGTTAAATGTATAGATGGCTTTTGGTAGAATAGACATTTTACTATGTTAAGTCTTCCTATCCATGAGCAGGGTATGTTTTTCCACTTAAGTATGTCCTTTGGAATTTCTTCTACTAGAGCTTTGTAGTTTTCTTTGTATAGGTCTTTTACATCCTTGGTAAGATTTATTCCTAAGTATCTTATCTTCTTGGGGGCTACTGTGAATGGTATTGATTTGGTTATTTCCTCTTCGATGTTCTTTTTGTTGATGTAGAGGAATCCAAGTGATTTTTGTATGTTTATTTTATAACCTGAGACTCTGCCAAACTCTTCTATTAGTTTCAGTAGTTTTCTGGAGGATTCCTTAGGGTTTTCTGTGTATATAATCATGTCATCTGCAAATAGTGATAACTTTACTTCTTCCTTGCCAATCCGGATACCTTTTATTTCTTTGTCTAGCCTAATTGCCCTGGCTAGGACTTCCAGCACGATGTTGAATAAGAGCGGTGATAAAGGGCATCCTTGTCTGGTTCCCGTTCTCAAGGGAAATGCTTTCAGGTTCTCTCCATTTAGAGTGATATTGGTGTTGGCTTTGCATAGATGCCCTTTATTATGTTGAGGAATTTTCCTTCAATTCCTATTTTGGTAAGAGTTTTTATCATAAATGGGTGTTGAACTTTGTCAAATGCCTTTTCCGCATCAATTGATAAGATCATGTGGTTTTTGTCTTTTGTTTTATTTATGTGATGGATTACATTAATGGTTTTTCTGATATTAAACCAGTACCTGGTATAAATCCCACTTGATCATGGTGAATTATTTTTTGGATGTGTTGTTGGATTCTATTGGCTAGAATTTTGTTGAGGATTTTGCATCTATGTTCATGAGGGATATAGGTCTGTAATTTTCTTTTTTTGTAATGTCTTTACCTGGTTTTGGTATCAGGGAGATGGTGGCTTCATAGAATGAGTTGGGTAGTATTCCGTCATTTTCTATGCTTTGAAATACCTTCAGTAGTAGTGGTGTTAACTCTTCTCTGAAAGTTTGGTAGAACTCTGCAGTGAAGCCGTCCGGGCCAGGGCTTTTTTTTTGTTGGGAGTTTTTTGATTACCGTTTCAATCTCTTTTTTTGTTATGGGTCTATTTAGTTGTTCTACTTCTGAATGTGTTAGTTTAGGTAGGCAGTGTTTTTCCAGTAATTCATCCATTTCTTCTAGGTTTGGAAATTTGTTAGAGCACAATTTTTCATAATAATCTGAAATGATTCTTTTAATTTCAGTTGGGTCTGTTGTGATGTGGTCCTTCTCGTTTCTTATTCGGGTTATTTGTTTCCTTTCCTGTATTTCTTTAGTCAGTCTAGCCAATGGTTTATCAATTTTGTTAATTTTTTCAAAGAACCAGCTTTTGGCTTTGTTAATTCTTTCGATTGTGTTTCTGTTCTCTAATTCATTTAGTTCAGCTCTAATTTTTATTATTTGTTTTCTTCTGGTGCCTGATGGATTCTTTTGTTGCTCACTTTCTATTTGTTCAAGTTGTAGGCACAGTTCTCTGATTTTGGCTCTTTCTTCTTTTTGTATGTGTGCATTTATCGATATAAATTGGCCTCTGAGCACTTCTTTCACTGTGTCCCAGAGGTTTTGATAGGAAGTATTTTCATTCTCGTTGCTTTCTAAGAATTTCCTTATTCCCTCCTTGATGTCTTCTATAACCCAGTCTTTTTTCAGGAGGGTATTGTTCATTTTCCAAGTATTTGATTTCTTTTCCCTAGTTTTTCTGTTATTGATCTCTAGTTTTATGGCCTTGTGGTCTGAGAAGATGCTTTGTAATATTTCGATGTTTTGGACTCTGCAAAGGTTTGTTTTATGACCTAATATGTGGTCTATTCTAGAGAATGTTCCATGTGCGCTAGGAAAAAAAAGTATATTTTGCAGCAGTTGGGTGGAGAGTTCTGTATAAGTCAATGAGGTCAAGTTGGTTGATTGTTGTAATTAGATCTTCCGTGTCTCTATTGAGCTTATTACTGGATGTCCTGTCCTTCTCCGAAAGTGGTGTGTTGAAGTCTCCTACTATAATTGTCGAGGTATCTATCTCACTTTTCAATTCTGTTAAAATTTGATTTATGTATCTTGCAGCCCTGTCATTGGGTGCATAAATATTTAATATGGTTATGTCTTCCTGATCAATTGTCTCTTTTATCATTATGTAGTGTCCTTCTTTATCCTTTGTGGTGGATTTAAGTCTAAAGTCTATTTTGTCAGGAATTAATATTGCTACTCCTCTTCTTTTTTGCTTATTGTTTGCTTGATATACTTTTTTCCATCCTTTGAGTTTTAGTTTGTTTGTGTCTCTAAGTCTGAGGTGTGTCTCTTGTAGGCAGCATATAGATGGATCGTGTTCCTTTATCCAGTCTGTGACTCTCTGTCTCTTTATTGGTGCATTTAGTCCATTTACATTCAGCGTAATTATACATAAATAAGTTTTTAGTGCTGTCATTTTGATGCCTTTTTATGTGTGTTGTTGACAATTTCATATTTACGCATACTTTTTTGTGCTGAGGCGTTTTTCTTAGTAAATTGTGAGATCCTCATTTTCATAGTGTTTGACTTTATGTTAGTTGAGTCGTTACGTTTTTCTTGGCTTTTATCTTGAGTTATGGAATTGATATTCCTTTTTGAGGTTACCTTATTATTTACCCCTATTTTTCTAAGTAAAAACCTAACTTGTATTGTTCTATATTGCCTTGTATCACTCTCCATATGGCAGTTCAATGCCTCCTGTATTTAGTCCCTCTTTTTGATTATTGAGATCTTTTACCTATTGACTTCCATGATTCCCTGTTATGTGTATTTTTTTTTAATTACTCTTAATTTGTTTGTTTTTGTGATTTCCCTATTTGAGTTGATATCAGGACGTTCTGTTCTGTGACCTTGTGTTGTGCTGATATCTGATATTATTTGTTCTCTGACCAAACAATATCCTTTAGTATTTCTTGTAGCTTTGGTTTGGTTTTTGCAAATTCTCTAAACTTGTGTTTATCTGTAAATATCTTAATTTCACCTTCATATTTCAGAGAGAGTTTTGCTGGATATATGATCCTTGGCTGGCAGTTTTTCTCCTTCAGTGTTCTGTATATGTCATCCCATTCCCTTCTTGCCTGCATGGTTTCTGCTGAGTAGTCTGAACTTATTCTTATTGATTCTCCCTTGAAGGAGACCTTTCTTTTCTCCCTGGCTGCTTTTAAAATTTTCTCTTTATCTTTGGTTTTGGCGAGTTTGATGATAATATGTCTTGGTGTTTTTCTTTTTGGATCAGTCTTAAATGGGGTTCGATGAGCATCTTGGATAGATATCCTTTCGTCTTTCATGATGTCAGGGAAGTTTTGTGTCAGGAGTTCTTCAACTATTTTCTCTGTGTTTTCTGTCCCCCCTCCCTGTTCTGGGACTCCAATCACCCGCAGGTTATCCTTCTTGATAGAGTCCCACATGATTCTTAGGGTTTCTTCATTTTTTTTAATTCTTTTATCTGATTTTTTTTCAGCTATGTTGGTGTTGATTCCCTGGTCCTCCAGATGTCCCAGTCTGCATTCTAATTGCTCGAGTCTGCTCCTCTGACTTCTTACTGCATTGTCTAATTCTGTAATTTTATTGTTAATCTTTTGGATTTCTACATGCTGTCTCTCTATGGATTCTCGCAACTTATTAATTTTTCCACTATGTTCTTGAATAATCTTTTTGAGTTCTTCAACAGTTTTATCAGTGTGTTCCTTGGCTTGTTCTGCAGTTTGCCTTATTTCGTTTGTGATGTCTTGAAGCATTCTGTAAATTAGTTGTTTATATTCTGTTTCTGATAATTCCAGGATTGTATCTTCATTTGGGAAAGATTTTGATTCTTTTGTTTGGGGGGTTGGAGAAGCTGTCATGGTCTGCTTAAGTGGTTTGATATGGATTGTTGTCTCCAAGCCATCACTGGGAAACTAGTTTTTCCAGAAAATCCACTAAAAAAAAAATGCAGTCAGATCCCTATCAGAGTTCTCCCTCTGGCTCAGGCTATTCGGATGTTAATGAAGCCTCCTGGGGAGGGTGGGGGAGGGAACAGAAGATAGGAGAGTAAAACCTCAGAATATAGCCAGAGTTGCTTGTCTTGCTTGGAATGACTATTATATCTGAGATTCCCACGGGGCGCGTCGCCTATGTGTGCTGGCTGTGTGGAGATTGCCCCCGGGGGGTCTGGCCCACTGGAGTCAAGGTCAGATCCTCCGCTTCCAGCCCCACGCCCAGCGTCGAGGCTCCCCTACTAGGACGGTGCGCTCTCGACTCCAAAATCAGTCGCTGCCTCCCGGGGACTTCTCGTCCCTCCAGCCGCGTGGCCGTGCCGCCCCCGAGAATCAATTGGGCCGCCTCCCGGGGTTAGTTCAGTTGGGTGGAGCAGCTCCCCGTGCTTGTGCGGTGACCGAGTGTCCCGGCTGGGACGCTGTTCTCCCCGCTCCAATACCAGTCACTGCCTCCCGGGGACTTCTCCTACTGGCTGCGTCCCACGCCGCCCACGCGACCCAACTGGGCCCCCTCCCGGGGTTAGTTCAGGGGGGTGGAGCAGTTCTCCATGTTTATGCCGTACCTGCGTCCAGTCCAAATCCCGGCGGGATGGTTCCCTGGGTGGGATGCTGCTCTCCCTGTTCCAAGACCAGTCACTGCCTCCCGGGGACTTCTACCGGCTGCGTCCCACGCCGCCCGCGGAACCGGCTGGTCCCCCAACCGGGGTTAGTTCTGGGGGGTGGAGCAACTCTCCGTGTTTATGCCGTACCTGCGTCCAGTCCAAATCCCTGCGGGACGGTTCCCCGGCTTGGACGCTGCTCTTTCTGCTCCAAGACCAGTCACTGCCTCCCGGGGACTTCTCCTACCGGCTGCATCCCACGCCGCCCTCGGAACCGGCTGGTCTCCCTCCCGGGGTTAGTTCAGGGGGGTGGAGCAGCTCTCTGTGCTTGTGCCGTACCTGACTGGTACGCTGGCTCCAGGCTCTGGAAACAATCGCTGCTTCCCCGTATTAGTTCATTCTCCGTCTCTAAATCTGTGTTTGTTGTTCAGGGTTCGTAGATTGTTATGTATGTGATCGATTCACTTGTTTTTCCGTGTCTTTGTTGTAAGAGGGATCCGAGGTAGCGTCTGCCTAGTCCGCCATCTTGGCTCCGCCCCTCCCGCTAGGAGCTAAAACAATATTTTAAAATTCTAAACAGTTCAGTTCTATTTTAAAAGTAGGAAAATATCCAATTCTAAAAATCATTAAGGGCTGAAAACCAATGATCTACTTTGGGAAATAGAATGGCAAGTGTACAGGGTACAATTTTAATATAAAATTAGGTTAGGAAAAGAGCAAAAAGATGCAATGCGTTTATATCTTAGGCTTTATAATGTCAAAATGGCAGCTGTGGTACTGAAAAGTGAATACAAAAAACTTACAGCCTAAACCAAGAAATTTTCTCAAAATCAGATGAAATGATGTTTATTTAACTATTATGAAAAAGAAAAAATACGCAAATTTCATTTTTTTTTTTTAGTTAAAAATATTTAGAAAAGTTTCTGTTAAGAAATAAAACACCTGGCTATTCATATGACATATGTTTCAGGCGGGGGGTGGGGAGGATAATACAGTAAATCATCTGAGGAAAAAGCTGGAAGATTTAATAGACATTTTGGTCACAGACTTTTCAAATTACCTAGATGTGGGCTATCTAGTATTTACTTTTTGAGGAAAGGGTTGGGACACCCAGTAGACAATATGTCACAGGCTTTGCTAATTACTTAATACTAGATTGTTGTTGTTTGCCATTGAGTCCATTCCAACTCATAGTGATCCTATATGAGGGAGGAGAGCTGCTCCATAGGCTGAAATCTCTAAGGCAGCAGATCACCAGATCTTTTCTCCCTCAGGGCCACTGGTGGGTTCAAATGTAGCCAAGCATTTAACCATTGTGCCATCTTCCTAAAAACTATAACATGTATTATTTGATTTCCAGAGAATCCAGTACATGAAAGAGAACGACTTGTCCTTTAAAAGGATAGATATACATAGCTCTTAACAGTTCCTTCCTCTGCTTTCTGCAGGATCTTTGCTCTTTGCTATTTTTACATGATGTTAATGAAAAGTATTGCTGGATCTTGCTTTGCATGTACTGCAATGTCTTTCTTTTCTCTCAGGAAAATTATTCAGTCAACACTGCTGGGCCTGCTGGGAGGCATCTAAAATAGTGTACATCTATTTGTTGAGCAGGATTATTACTATGAACTGAATCATGTCCCCCCAAACTACGTGTTGAAATCTTAACGCCTATAGCTGTGGATGTGATCCCCTTTGGGAATAGAATTTTCTTTATTATGATGAGGCCATATTAGTGTGATGTATGTCCTAAACCTAATCACTTCTGAGTTATAAAAAGAGCAGATTAAACACCTCTTAAACCTGTTGTCATTGTATCGATTCCAACTCATTGCAACCCTACAGGACAAAGTAGAACTGTTCCATAGGGTTTCTAAGAAGCAGCTGGTGGATTCGAACTGCTGACCTTTTGGTTAACAGCCAAGCTCTTAACCACTGTGTCACTAGGGCTCCAAGATTAGACACAGGAGCAAGCAAAGATCACCAAGGAACCCATGAATACCTGACTACAGAAGCTAAGAATCTTCCCTCACAGCTAACAGAAAGAGAGCTTTTTCCTTTAGTGGGTGCCCTGAATTCATATTTCTAGCCTCCTAAACTGTGAGAAAATAAATTTCTGTTCTTTAAAGTCACCTACTTATGGTATTTCTGCTACAGTATCACTAAGAAACTAAAAGCAAGTGACCAAAAGTCATCCCTTCAGATAGAGGCAGCCACACTCACAGGTCCACAGCTTGGTAAGAGGAGCAGGTCGTGGACTTCAACACCATGTGTCCCCTCAGCTGAGTGCCCTTCTGCAAAACGTAACTGTAGCAAACAAGTCTGATGGACTCTAAGGAAAATGTAAGGTCTATAGTGACATAGTAAGGCCAAAGGAGGGGCATGATAGATGTATGAGTCAGGGTATGAAACCGGGGTCATTGAGGAGAGATTAATGAGTTATTCTCAAAAACATGGGTAGGGCTAAGAGAAATCAGTAAAGGATGGTAAAGCACTCAGGGGCTAAACCCAAAGAAGAGAGTGGAACCATTATCAGAATCCAGAGACAGGGGTGACAATAGCTGTTGTTATAGCTGTGTCTATACTCATATGGTAAGCACAACTCTACAGGAGCTGTGACTTTCATTAGAAGGACACAGGTACTGCCATCTCTTGCCTTGAATACAAGGAACTAGGGTATAAATACTATGACCTCTCTCTCCTTGCTTCGGTCTATCTCTTACCCTCCTCCTATTGACCAAACCCAAACAGAAACCAAAGGGGAAAGGAGCCTGGGTGATACAGTCCATAAGGATCAACCACCTGAAGCAAAGAGCAGGGTAAAGAAGGGTGGAAAATAGATCTGGACAGGCAAATGGAAAATATTCAGCAAAGTTTATGCAGTGTCTAATGGTCTAATCTGGCCTTGAGACAAATCTATTTGCTTATCTAAAATAAGTTATTCTCAGATATCCCCTATTATTGAGACATTTCATTGACCTTAATTATTTCCTGGATTATTTTCAGGAACTAAAGGCACTTGCATCTTTATCTCCTTCCCCACTGGAACACAGTAGATGGTCCACCCTATACTGTCAGTCCTGGTCTTCTCCACTTCGGTCTTTATTCCCTTGGCTACATGGGTTACTTACTTGGAGACTATATTGGCAAACAAAATCTCTCATGATATATGAGAAGGACAACATTGCTTCTCACCCCTTCCCAACACATGGCTTCTGTTGATTCTTTTTTCCCTGTATATATAAGAATCAATCTGCACCTTGAGTTGACGGGTCTAACAGGACATTTGTTCTGATTGAGGTATTGCTCAATTCATATTTTACTCCTGTTGATTATAGTCACTCCCTCAAAAACAGTATCTGTCTTTACCTACTGAGATGCACAAGTATATTCATCTTTGTAACTTAGAAAGGTAAGTTATTAGAATGAAGGAAGAATGAAGAATGAAGGAAGAAGAGAAACATAGACCATGGTACAGAGCATGACTCATATCCATTCTCTATCTTACCACCATGAGACTTTATATTTAGAAGGGCAGGGCTAAAAATAGTTAATAATGTTAATGGTAGACTCAGGCTCTGCCACAAACAATGGTGTCCTAGACCAGAAGACAACATTTTCTATAGAGTTGGGGTTGAGGTTCTTCTCATCGTCATTTTGTGGAGCCAAGAAATCAGCACCCTAAAAATATGTAATTTTGGATACTACACTCTTCTATCAACTCGACAGCACTGGGTTTTTTTTACACTCTTGTATAGACATATATGTGCTGTCACAGTCATAATCAGCACTGGCGACATAAAAGCTCTTTCCAGAGACTTAAAGGACATCATCCATTGACACCTGGGAAAAAATGTAGAAGATGCATCTGACAGATTAACTTGTAGGTCCAAGTCAACCCCTCTTTCAGATTCCATGAACTATGCTGAATTTGAGCTACGGTGGAGGGGATGCTCAGACGCATTTTAATTTGGGCATAATTAAATGTGATCTCACTAATCAGCCACAGAAGTTCTAGTCCAGGAGACACTGGTTACTATACTACTATCTAATGGGAGGAGTGATTCCAGCTAAGAAATGAAGAGTGAATTCAATGCAAGACACAGCCCTTAAAAGGAGTCCGGTCCCGAGAGAGGGAAGCTGGCAAAATTGTCACGAAAGGAGAGACTGAAAGGGCTGACTCAAGAGGGGGAGAGCAAGTGGGAGTAGGGAGTGAGATGTATGTAAACTTATATGTGACAGATAGATTGGATTTGTAAACGTTCACTTGAAGCTTAATAAAAGTTAATAAAAAAAAAAAAAAAAAAAAGAGTCCAGTCCCTTATTGCTAACTGTGCCATCTCTGGGTTAAAGTCAATAGGGAAAATTGCTACTGGGTACAAGCTTAGGGGCAAAGCTGGAAGAATAAGAAGATGGGCCTTCTCTTAATGTAGTAGGTGGGCAAGTATATGGGGAATAAAAAGATAGTTCTGACTAATAATAAAAAAAAAAAAATAGGGAAAAACAAATAAAGTGTGTATAATCAGACTTTAACTTCTCCTGCCCGTTATGAATAACATGAGGAGGAAATGGTAAATTTTACTATATAGGGATGTTTCCTACTAAGAGCTAAGGATTTTACTTTATTATTTAATTCCTTCACAAGCCTATAACAAATAAACAAAAAAGAAACCTTTTCTTTATTGCTCTTTCCTGAAGTAAAACCTGGGATATAGTGGATTTAACTTGCCAGATTTATAGAAGTCCATAAGTGATAAGTGATAGGATTTGAACTTGTGATCTTTAATTTCCTCTTGTTCTTTCTTCACTTTCATCCTTTCGCCTTTAAAGTTGTCCTTTAAAAATTACCCGTTATTTATATATTTAATCTCATTTCACCTGCATAAAACTTTTGGCAGGGGATCCAGAAGAACAGTGAGTGAATTCTGCTGGGTTTTAAATGCCTCAATATATTCTACCTGAAATCAACTTTAGGACTAATTCTGCCTGTTGGGATTTAGTTATTTCAAATTTAAAAACATAAATAGGTATTTGAAAGAGAAAGTCCTTTTAATACTTTGTTGTGTGCCGTCTAGTTGATTCTGACTCATAGTGGCCTATAGGACAGAGTAGAATTGTATCAGGTTTTCCTAGTCTGTAATCTTTACAGGAGCAGATAGCCATGTCTTTTCTCACATGGAGCAGTTGGGTTAAAACTGCCAACCTTTCCTTTAGCAGCTGAGCACTTTAATAATTGCACCACCAGGGCTCCTTTTACTAGCATTTATGGTCTAAGGTTCTGATTGTTATTCAAAGAAGAATGAATCTGCTTCCAGTTCGACCAAAAATTCTTTACTGAGATGGGAACTTTCTTCCTGTTTTTTGTCCACCCATTTACAGAACTTATTGAGCATCTGCTATGAGTCTGGTATTCTGTTCGGGATTCAATGGTAAGAAGAACCCAAAGATGAGATGTTCTCTGGAATTCAAGCAGACTGTTTGCCAGTATTGAATGTGCTCTCTGCTCTCTATACTGAAAGGAAACAAAAAGGCAAGCCCTGACATGAGGCTATAATGTTGCTTGTATAGTGGAGAAAAAAAAAAAAAAGTCACTAATATTTTGAAAGGAGTATACTATAGAGCTGGTCTTCTTCCTTCTTGAGACAGGGAAATTACACTAGTCAAAATAATTAGCATTGTCTGCCGTAATACATGAAACTTGGGACCACCATAGCACAATAAGGCTTACTTTCCTCTCACATCACAGCCCGATGTGGGTAAGGCAGTTCTGCATCTTGTAGCTATGTCATCTAGAGCATCTGTCCTGCAAGATCACTGTGGCAAGAAAGGAGAGAGATGGAAAGTGGCACACTCATTCTTCATTATCTCAGTCAGAAGTGGTACACATCAATTTCTCTCATGGTCCACTGGCCAGAAATAGGCATATGGTCTCTTCCTAAATGCGAGGCAGGCTGGAAAATACAGGAAAGAAAATGAAATGTTTGGTAAGTATTATCTCTTCCATAGACTGATTGTTAGCATGTGTCCATAAATAACATATGTTTCTTGTGGAAGAGTAGTAGGGAAGATGTGCTAGGAGACCTACCTCCCAGTAGTAAGATTTTAATTCTTCCATGGTGCAGTCCTTTCACTGATTACAAGGATGTGAGCAGGGCAACAGGTGTAGGTGCAAAAGAAAATTGTTTCTATACCACCTTGACAGAGTGCCTATTTAGATTTTTTGATCCCTATTATAGCCTAGTCCAACTGCTAAAATATAAGAATCCAAGTATAATCTACTTTAAATAGACATTTTCAGGAGTATATGATAGACTTTGCTTTAACAGAGAGGCAAATGTATCTAATTTAAAGGGCCAATCATAAAAGTCATCCAATTGCCCTCAAAAAGCTAAAGAACACATTAATGTGAATCTGGTTTACTAGCTCTGTGGAAATCAGGACAAAACCAGCACTATATAATTCAGCACAACATGATTTTCTCCTCAAATTGAGTAGGCATATGGCTTTCCATTACAATTCAACAACCATGTCAAATCTTGAGATCTAATTGTAGCTCACACTCTCTATTTTGAAATGGTTGACTTGGGCAAGCAACCAACAACAGAAGCACCGGGCAGGTGTTCCTGAATAGATAGCTGGTTTCCATTTGGTTATTCTTCAGGCCCTTTGGCAAGGCTGCAAGCTGATAAACTCAAACCTGTTCATTGTTTGGGATTCCTGGATCATAAAACGGATGTCTTTAAGTGGATGGTTTCATGTGCAGCTGACACCCAAGGATTTCTATTTACCTTTGAGACTGTGTGGGGCACCGTTTGATTATGAAACATATGCTGAAGCAGCAGGGTTTGAAATAAATACAAACAAAAATGTACCATTTGGCATGGGCATATTGATAACAAAAGTTAACTATGTTCCCAAATGATATTTAGGTTAAAAACAGACCCATTAGAATTCTGAGGGGTGTCTTTGGGAGTCAAGGTGGCCCAAAATTATACTGATTGTAGAGGCACTAACATGAAAAACTATATGATCTGCTTAAGAACTACCTTGTTTCAGTGGAATCAAATCCCACATGTCTGATCAACGTTAGTGCCTACACTTGGATCAAAATAACTTGGGTAAAAGATATTTTGTCATTTTGAAAATAGGTTCCATTGAAATATTTAGTGATTATTTAGGGAGAAAAACATTCAGCCTGTTCCCAGTCTATTGGTTTAAACTTTTCATAGGTGAAGGTCACACTTCCTAAGCAAGGAAACTTGCTCCTGTCTGAAAGATACAGGAACCAAACCAAACTCGTTGCCACTGAGTCAATTCCGACTCAGAGAAACCCTACAGGACAGGGTAGAATTGCCTCATAGAATTTCCAAGGCTGTAAATCTTTATGGAAGCAGACTGTCACATCTTTCTCCCATGGAGCAGTTGGTGGGTTTGAACCACCGATCTTTCATTTAGCAGCTAATCGCTTAACCCATTACACTACCGGGGCTCCTTGTAAGAAGATACAGGGTAGACTAAAATCCCTGTAGTGCCACTCAAAAGGTGGAAGAATTGCCATCTTTCCTAATAGACTGGTGATAAAGCCTTTCAGGTGATTTCAATGTACAATCATAGTTGAGAACCACAGCTCACACACTTGTTATAGATAACTCTGTATTTTGGGTTATTAAAAAGTCTTTAAAAAGTAATGTATATTACTGGAGTACAGGTGGTTGACAGGTTCATTGTTTAATATGTTGATAATATTGGCTTTATGAATGTGAATAAGAAACTTATTCAGAAAAAGCAGTAAGAAAAAGAGAAAAGAACATAGAAAAGAAAGGCCCCAGTACCAAAATCAGCTTTGATTTATTTAATATTCGGTCATTCTGACAAGGAAAGTTTTCATACCTTCGTAATAAGTGACCTACGCTAGAATTTGGAAAGGGCACAGCTCAGGGCAAGAAGATAAACCTGCTCACATTTCTTCACTTTTGTTTCAGTTTTCTCATCTGAGAAATAGGGTAATAGAAAAGAATGCCATGAAATTCCTTTCTAGGTTCAAATTTCCATGACTCAAAGGTGAGTCTTGGCTACCCAGTGATTTGGAGTCCCTTGTTCTTTCTCCAAACCAAGCTTTCTCAAAAATTTGATTTGAAGTTATTTTTTTGGGCTCAGGAAATTGTGAAGTTGAAAGATGGTGTGGACTTGAATGCAGTTTGCCTCTGAGATACCCTCTTGGTCTACACACTGAGCAGAACTCAATTGGAAGAAAGTACCTGTTATCGCAGTATCCTGATCCTTCAGAATGGGCTCAGCTAGGATGTATGTGTGTAGGAGCCAATCTCCATAGGTCCAGAGAGGTAGAAAGCTGTGCCTTTCCAAAAGCTCAGTAACTATCAAATCAATACAATTTTGGGGGGGAAAAAAAAAACAAAACTGACAGGCAAAACCAATTTTGTCCCCATAGAATAACAGAATTTTTTATTTAAAAATCTGAATTATCCAAATAAAAGTCAGAAAAATAGAGGAAAAATGCCATAAAATTAGTAGGAAGGTGGAAGTTACATAAAATTGACTTTCGATTCTTTAACTTCTGTTCGAAGACCCTTTATGGTGACGTGTTTTTATTAGCATATCATTTGTTTGCTCAAAGTTTTGATAGTTTTTTTGAAGTGCTTTCATAAGCATCCCTTTCTATACCCTATTTGAAAAGAAAGGCAAGTGATTCATCCTTGACTGGGTGAGAAATCAAGATGGCGAGGTAAAGAAGTAAAAACGTTAAATTGGAATCTCCGAGTCCAGGCACAAAAACCCTTCATGCAGATCCTCATGCTTTGCAAGAACCTTAAGGCCAGTAGACACTGGGTTTTGCCTAATGTCACTCAGCATGGCAGTTACGGCAAGGCGGAGAGAGTCCAGCCCCCCAACTAACCTCTTGAATATTTCATGCTACTTTCATTTGGACAAAACCACATAAATGCTTTGGAGTAATGCTATTCCCAAAACTGAATACTTTTTCAGGACAATCACTGCCTCCCATATAATGGGAAATCTCCCCTGGAACCTCCCTTTCTGAGCTGCCAGACACTGGAAAATCTACATAATATGATATGATCACAGTGTTTTAAACAAAAATTGGGAGATATTAAGATATATTCATCACACCTTATTCTGGGCAATTTATTCTGGAATAGCCACAAGACAGTTTGGGGGTATATATGACGTATAGCCAAACAGTATTTGCAACTGATTTAATGATCTGAACAGATTCAAAACAACACTGTCAAAATTCTCATGGACACAGAGGTTAAAAGATGACTTCTAGACTACCAAAAGGGGCAATGAATTTTTACCCCAGCTATCTCTGATAGGCCCAAGGAGTTTAATGCTTCAAGTTGGACTTGTGCTCTAAGTAAATACCCCGTACTTAAAAGCTCCCTCATCCTCAAAACCTTCTCTGACTTATATTATCTTTACGTTTCTGAACTTCCACAATCCAAATAATAAAGTAGTGGAAACTAGGTGAACATGATGTCTTAGGGTTAATTTAGTCTATTTCCCAGAATTTGGTGATGAAGAAATGTCATGTCCAAGGTCTCAGAACTGGTTGATTGCTTTCAGAGATTTTAACCTCTCCAGGTCCTCCCTGAGCCTACCGATTTATGTTTGCATTAGTCAAGCATAAATTGGTACAGCACAAACATTTGGTCTTATTCAGGAAGTGCCTGTGGTCTTCATTAATAGTTGCACCTTTCAAATATGTTCATGGCACCTGCCCTATAAGATTTTCTTTAGAAGAGAACTATCTTTGTTGACATTTTCCCCAGCCTAAAGCCAACACAGTACTAACCTCAGGAGGCACACACAAATCACAGTTGGTCAGTCTCAATCAATCAATGGAATGTTAGTCTCATAAAAAAAAAAATCCAAGATTATTTTGGGCCAAATGATGCTTGTTTTGATCTCTGACATCTCTCTACCTGCAGTTATTTCATTGTCAGAGTTGCCTTAGAGCCTAAATAAGAATGAATCTTTTAAGTACAATGTAGGGAAGGCAACGTTTAGCCCAGGTGTTTTGAGAATTGAGAGGGTGTTGGGTTAGTGGGCAAGTTCTAATTTGGGTTTTAATAATGGCATTCCCAAGCAATTAGCTGAACAGACAGGAGGAAATTAAGGAGGAGGTGGAGAAAGAGCAGCAATTTATGAACAGCAGCATAATGGGCAGCTAAATGGGACTCAATTTTGTTCAACCAGAGGTAAGACACTCAGGAGGATTAGGCTAAAATGTTGCTTTTCTTTGGCTAGTGAAGGATGGTTGCATAATCTCATGCAGATCTTGTAATGAACTTCTCTTTGTTGAGACTGTGGTTGAAAATTGAGTGGTATACAGTTACTGTTTTGTGGCATCTGTTTTTTTTTTTAATTAATGAATTACGATGTGCCCTTTTTTTTTTTTTTCCCAACAAACAGGGTCAATAAATAATCTCAATATATTTCTTTAATATCATTGGTAGAAATTTTTGCAGGAATAGAACTGTAATATTCTGTTTCAATACACAATTAGTAAAAATTTCCTCTACTGAAACAGACAGGATTTTGGCCATTGGATTAATTTATCTGGTTCTCTAAACGTGTGCAGAGAAGCCAATGAATAACTGGCAAGGTATTGGATATTGGACTGGCTGTTTTGCTGAAAAAGAATTGTATAAAGCAAGAACTTTTGAGAAGGAACAAAGGTGAAAATAAAAGAACCTATCATCATAGGTTCATTTATTTGTGATTGCATATTGGAAACACTAAATATTTAGAGGTGTTGCTAGAAGGTTGGAGATTACACTTGACAAGAGTGATTATCGCTCCCACATTCCTGAAAGGATTGAAAATGATATTGCCTTACAAATCTATCCCTCTAATTCTGGAATGGATTTTCCAATTGTCCTTTCAGAGAATCAGACTTTTAGTACGATAATTAGCTAGTTTACTTAACTGAGAAGCAAATATCTCTGTGATCACTCAGGCTGATAGAGAGAAAGAGACCAGGAGAGCTAATCTGTATTCTAATGACTGCAGATGGCAACACCATTGCACATCTCATCTGTTCCTAGGTGGGAATTTTCTTATTAATACCCAAACTTATGTCCGTTTCAGATTGATGTTGTGTTTGTTGTTGTTGTTTATTTTGTTTTGTTTTGTTTATGTCACCACTCACTTTCCACTGGGGTTTGTTACTAAAATCTCTCCAGAATAGATTATAGTTAATCTAAATTTGTTTTTCCCTCTAATAATAATATAGAACCTGATAACTATAAAGTTACTACATTTATGGCTGTATATACTGCCTCATCTTTTATCCATTCCCAAAGTAACACTGCTATGATTTTTAAAGCCAGAGATATGGCACAGTGCATAGAAAGAAATTTAGCCAGGTAACAAAGACTGGCAAGCTATAGTAAATAAAAGAAAAAAAAAAATCCGGACAGGATGGTCCTTTTGGCATGCAGTTATAAGGTCAACTGCAGTAGCAATGATGATGATACTAGATTGCCAAATTCTTCTTTTGGCTTGGGAACAAATTGCTCACGGCTCTCTACTCCTGATAGCCACTTTTGTGCTTAAGAAACCTATTGAAAATTTGGGCAATAGAAGCCAAGCACATTGCCTCATAAAAAAATCAGTCTACCTGAACCACATTACGGACACAATTGCTGCCCATTTTGAGCTTCTCAAATGATGATCTACTTATTTAGGTTTAATGCATTAAATGAGGATGTTGAGTTTCAAGGTTCTAATTTTTAAGGTTGTCCTAATGTAGTGGATAAAAAAAAAAAAAAATTAAGAAAATGAATCTTTGTCTTTTAATAAAGAGAGAAAAAGGAGAGTAGTCACATTTATTCTAAAAAGATTCTATTATACTTTTCTAAGAAAGAAAATTAACGGTTGTACATGCCCCCATTATATTTTATTTTTTAGTTTATCACTTTGCTTAATCAACATATAAAAATGAGATACACATTTGGGAGATTATGAGTGAGTTAGTTCACATATGGTGAATTTTACACAGCTGTTGATATCTGTTTCTATTAATATCATTTTGGGTAGTTGGGCCTTTGATTCTGACACATGATGTCACCATGAGTTGGAATCAATGCAGCAATTGCTTTTACTGAGATGTCTCCTCCATTGTCTGTTACTTTTTATTCAGATGCATTCACTAACCTCTCATCTCCATCTGGGTAAACACTTAAAGAAAGGTCTTTTTGGCCCTTTTTAGGAGGAAAGGGGGTTAGTCTCATTTTCCTCTACAAACCCAACAACAAACACCCTTGAAAGGTGTGAATGGCACTGTGCTCCAATATCTGAAGACAAATTCTTAAATATATATTCATTCAATAAATAATAAAGTGTTATTTATATAGGGATACAACAATCCAGAGCTTATAATTGAGCTGCTTGTTTTCCATTTTCAGAGATTTATGCTAAAGCATCATGAATTTCCCTCCAAAAGTCAACCAATAGTAGATCAGCATGTATGTCCTAAACCTTTCTTGTGGAATCAGTTCAACATTCATGTTTACCTATGGGATTTCCCAGTATGGCTTAAGCAGAGACTTCCTTGGTTGAAGTCTCTGAGCCATTCATCTGGACATAATAACTATTTAATTTTACAAATTATTCTACTGGACTTAAATTAATAATTAAAAAGTTAAAAAGGGAAAGACTAGTCCAAAGGACTAATGGACCACAAGTACCACAGGCTCCACCAGACTGGATCCAGCACAACTAGATGTGCCTGGCTACTACCACTGACTGTTCTGATAGGGATCTCAATAGAGGGTCCCAGACAGAGCTAGAGAAAAATTTAGAACAAAATTCTAACTCAAAAAAAAAAAAAAAGACAAGACTTACTGTTCTGACAGAGACTACAGAAACCCCAAGAATATGGCCCCTGGACACCCTTATAGCTCAGTAATGAAGTCATTCCTGAGGTTCACCCTTCAGCCAAAGATTAGACAGGCCCATAAAACAAAATGAGACTAAATGGGCACACCAGCCCAGGGGCAAGGATGAGAAGGCAGGAGAAGACAGGAAAGCTGATAATGGGGAACCCAAGGTTGAGAAGGTGAGAGTATTGACATGCCATGGGGTTGACAACCAGTGTCACAAAACATGTGTATTAATTGTTTAATGAGAAACTAGTTTGTGCTGTAAACCTAGATTGAAATGATTTTTCTTTTTTTTTTTTTAATTGACATAATACATGTGAGGCAGTTTCTTAAAATAGAGATGAGTCAAACAAGTGATTAAGATAAAGTGAGATAATTATTTTCAGCCTTAACTCATAATCATTGTCAAAGACCTTCATTGAACAAGCTGTGGTGTTACAAGGCAATGCACATAATAAAGACTATAGTAATTTTCTGTCCTGGATAACTTCACATTTTAAATGCCATGGGAAATTTAATCCAATTATGTAAAGCTATCTTTTGAGATCCATGAAAAAGATTTGTTTTCTACCAGCCAAATGTCTTAGCCTACTATTATTTTTCTTCTTGCTGAATTTTCCTGTGGTCTAATATTTATACATTATGACCATTTTGCATCTTTATCTCAATAAAAAATACCTGGTGGCACAAAGTTTAAGTGCGCAGCTGCTAACAGAATGGTTGGTACTTGGAATTCACCCAGGGGCTCTGTGGGAGAAAGATTTGGCTGTTTGCTTCAGTAAAGATTGTTGTTGTTGTTAGGTGTCATCTTGTCAATGTTGACTCATAGTGGTCACATGTGACAGAGTCAGAACTACCCCATTGGGTTTTCTAGTACGGAAGCAGATAGCCAGGTCTTTTCCCAAGGAGCTGAAGGGTGGGTTCGAACAGCCAATCTTTAGTTTAGTAGCCAAACGCTTAACTGTTTTGACACAGACGAGAAAACACTATGGGGACAGTTATAATCTGTCACATGAATCACTATGAGTAGAAAATAGACTTGATGACATCAAGCAACAACCATCTCATTGAAATTATTTAAGTAAATTACAATTTTAAAACAAAGAAGATTTTGTACCCATTTTCCTGGAGATAATATTAATTCGAATGTAAATATAATTATAATGTTCAATTTCTTATTTTCAAAGCTGAATCTCTCAGTAGTCAGAAATTTTATCTTTTTTAAAAGCTTTGTCTTGTTAAACTAAGGTAAATAACTCCAGAGAAAAGCAGCCCCTGCTTCCAAGGACAACAACCAATAAAGAACTTAAAATGACAATCAAGCAACAGAAAAGGGGAAAAGAATCTACAAGATTCCATTAAAATTAGCATTTAATACTGTATCTATCAGTCTATATAAAGCAGAAGAGAGAAGAGAGAAATGCTAATTCTTCTTGTATTTGTATAAAACATTACAAAACTCTTTCATAGCAGTCTCATATTAGATCTTTTTTAGATACTCTGGGATTAAAAAAAAATTTTAATTAGTATGAGACTACTATAATAAGTAATCCAACTCACTAGTTGTGTAACATAAATTAGGCAAATACTATTAAAGTTAAATTTACAGATGAAGAAACTGAGGCATGTAGTGGATAACTTTTCTTATCCCTTGCCTGGAATCTCAGGCACTATCCACAGCAAACCCAGGACAGAAATCCACATATTTTGGCTCCAAGCAATTTCTTTCGAGGAACTAAAACTTCCTCAAATCAATAAGCTGGTCTTTAGCAGAGTAAAAACAATCACAGAATTCCCTTCAACAATCTCTGTGATGGTCTGTGCCTGAAATCAAAGGGGTTGACAATTAAGATACCCCAGGGCAAACTCATTGTGACATTGATTTTCAATCCTCAACCTTTTGGTTAGTGACATTTGGTTTTAAGATTTAGGTGCTTAAAAAGCACAACATGAAGCTGCTCTCCAAGGAGAGGAGATTTGAAGACTCCATCCAGCTTAAATCTCACCATCAAAGCAGTGGTTTCCAAGCTTCAGTATGCTTAGGAGTTATCTGAGGAGCTTAATAAAACACAGAACCTGATTCAGGGACAGGATCCAGAAATCTTCATTTTGAACAGTCACCCAAAGTTAAATTAATACAGATGACCCAGAGAACCCATTTTGTGTAAAACTGATCTAAATAGACTTTGAGATAGGTTAGGCTACCAGGTGAGAGAATATAGCAAATGAGGTAGTTATGTTTTTAGGTACCAGTTAAGATGAATAGTAATGTTTCATCTTCAAAATAGATTCTGTTAGAGTAGAGAGAGAACGTTCCCCCACATGGCCCCATCCAGTTATTCTGACTACTGACCTAAAGGGACGGCATCTAGATGAAGGTTGTAGTTAAATTATCATGGCCCATTTAGTCCTTGGCCTCTCTGGTTTCTTTGCCTGCCAAAAAAGGGGCTGGTTAGTGAAAATGGTTGAGATACTTTTTTCGGACGCAAATCCCTTCCCACTAGGGAATGATATAAGCCTACCAACATACTTTACATAACATGAAAAATCAGATCTAGGCAGGGCTACAGATTCTGATTATGGACTGGAGGAAAACAAAGCCACTAATCTTTTCTGGATGAGCGAAAGGTTGGCCAGTGTGAGTAGGGTAAGTTTTATCTGCCTTACCCAAGCCGGGTAAGGCAGATAAAACTTTTGAAAGGTGTTGGTCCCACAAAGAAGGTACTCTTGTCTACGTACTTTAACTGTAATGATAACTCTGAATTCTTACATTTCCTTTCATAAAGCATTCAGATAATGCAGTGTGTATTTATTCAGGGCTGTTATGAAAACAACACAAAATGAAGACATCTTGCTATATAAAAGGAGAAACAAAATGCAATCTTTTACTCTGAATTTTTGTAGCAGTATCTTATAAAATCTCCCTGTTATAGGAAGCTTTTAATCTATCACCCGAGTCCTAAGTTTCTCATTGAAAATACGTTTTTATTGAATTGCATTTAAATTATTTAGTCGTTTTTATAGGCATAAGGTAATCAGATACATAATGTATCACGCAGCTCCCCAAACGTCCCTGACGGATGCTGTCTTTCTGCTAATTAAATCTACACCGCTGTTAGAGGAGAGCAAAAGGTTGGTTTGTTTTTTTTTTTTCTTCCTTCTTTTCTCTTTTTTATTATGCTCAGTTTCTTTTCTTTAAAAGAAAAAAAATTAAAGGTCAGCTGTTAATTAGCTACTTTTGAAAAGTACTCATTAATATTACATAAATTACTGCCTACAAATCCAATTAAATTCTTAGGTCATATTGAAACTAAATAGATAATTTAATTTTCAGGGCACATTATGAAATGAGGTCTATAGAAGAAATCAATACAGATACAGCAAAGGACTAAGTTATGTGTGTGTGTGTTTGTATGTATGTGTGCACGTGCGAGCACACGTGTGTGTGTGTGTGTGTGTGTCTATCTCCAGGTCTTCTACATATTTTTCAAGTGCTTAAGTTCTACTATAATAAGATGAAAGTGTTCTGGATGCTCAGGTAACTTTCGTGGACCTCTGGGTTACTCCTGAGACCAACAGCCAAAATTGTACCTCAGTGGTTAAAAAAAAACAACAATAAATCAGGGATATGGGGGAATAAAACAAAGCAAAACAAAACAGAAATTTAGAAATGCTTCCCAGAAATTTAGAAAAGATTATGTTTGACTGTAAGAAATGGAGCGGTCTGAATATTTGTGCACCGACCCATTTACTTAGGCCTTCGGAAAATATTCATACGCTCTTACTGTTTGTAGTATGCATGACAGTGAGAATGATGGTCAAATTCTATCAATGCAGTAGAAAAATAGGATACTAAAGGGAATATACAGAATAAAGAATCCACTAACTCTTAAATTATCTTTAAATTGATACTTTTCAACGTTAATTTTTCCTTGTTGACGTCCCTGTACTATGTCCTTTGATGGGTACTGGAGTATGCTGCAAAGAACACTGCACTTAGTCCTGTTAGCAGCATAACTGAGAAATTATTCTGAGGCTTTAAGCAGTGCAATGTAGTGGAAAGTCATAGAGTTTGAAGTCACAAGTAGGTATAAACGCCAACTCACTTACTTACTAGTTGAGAAAGGTGTTATTAGTTGTCTTTGAGTAGGCTCTGAGTCATGGCGATCTTAAGTATAAAAGAAGGAAACATTGCCAGGTCCTGTGCCATCTTAATGATTGTTGGCATATTTGAGTCCATTGTTGTGGCCATTGTGTTAATACATCTCATTTTCCTCGTTTTTGCTGACTCTGTACTTTACCCAACATGCTGTCTTTTTCTAGTGGTTGGTGTTTCCTGATGACGTGTCCAAAGTAAAGAGGACAAAATCTCACCGCCTTCACTTCTAGGAAGCATTCTGGTCGTATATCTTCAAAGCCTGATTTGTTCATTCCCTGGCAGTTCACTGTATGTTCCATATTCTTCACAGACACCACAATTTGAATGCATTAATTCTTCTTTTGCCTTCCTTTTTCATTGTCCAGCTTTCTTATGAATATGAAGTGACTGAAAATTCCATGGCTTGGATCAGGCACACTTTAGTCATCGCAACTAAACAAACTAGAACATGCTATTTAACCTCTTTGAGTTTCACTTTCCTCACTGAAATAATTAAAAATATTTCTGAAGGTTTGAGGATTAAAGAAAATATGTTTAATCATTCACCAGTTGATTGGGCTTTGTAGTGTTTCCACTTTTTAGATATTATGAATGATGCTGTATTAACATTTGTGTACAAGTTTTGGGTGGATGTAAGTTTTCATTTTTCTTGGGCAGATTTCTAGAATTTTCAGTTGCAGACTTGTACGATAACTTTGATTTTACTTTTGAAAAACCTTCTAAATTGGTTTTCAAAGTGGCTGTACCATGTTACATTCCCAAAGCAATATAAATATTCTCATTTATTCAAACCCTCTTCAATTCTTGTTATTATATATCTTACAGCCATTCCAGGGGATGCAAAGTGATATCTCATTGAACAGATTAGTTCTTTTTCAAAATTGTCTTTACTATTCTGAAACCTTTGCATTTCTATACAAATGTAGGATCAGCATGCCAATTTCTTAAAAAAAAAAAAAAAGATGAGATTTTGATAGAGTGTTTATTCATTAAATCTATTGGTAACTTGGGAGGACTGTCATCCAACAATATTGAGTTTCCAGTCCATGGACATAGAATGCTATTTACCGTAGTTAAATCTGACTTACTGATGTCCTTCTGTAAGGCCAATAGCAATACCTTTTTTACCAACTTAAACCATATCCCAGACTAACTTTTTTTTTTTTTTAAAATATTATTGCTTATGTGTAGGTTCTGTATGTGACAAATACCTAACATTGACAAGCAGGAGATAAAGACCTTGCTAAGTCCAGATAAAATCAAGTTTGTCATCTTCAGGTTTGTTTTCACCTCCTCTTCCTTATGACTTCAGTTGCTAGCTGTAAGGTATATGTTGTTATGGTATGTGCATTGGAATAGAGAATTAAGTGAAAGGAACGAAATAAACTTTATAGAAAACTTTATAATGGTATACCAATTTGAGCTACAACTCAGCAGCCCTCTCAAGTAAGAGTTCATGATTTTAACAGACCTTTGTTGGATACACACAATATTCAGGAATTATCCAAAATAGACAACTGACCACCTACCTTAAAGTACTCATTAGGACAGCTCGATGCTCATTAGTAACGGCTTCCAGCAGGGTGGAGGTTACCCTGGTGGTATACACACACACACACCCCTACACTGTTACAAAAATACTCCAGCAGAAAAAGGAGATAAGTATAGAGAAAGGAGATAGAATCACTGGAGACAAGTGGAATCAGGAAATGAAATGCTATTTTGGCCATGGATACATATCTTGATACATTCTATATTCCCTTTTTTTATTCCTCTCCCTTTCAGAACTTTTCCCGACTTACCTCCTTGTATTTCTCACATTTACTTTCCTTATTATTTTTTCCCTACACTAATGTTGTCTTACTTTTCCCCTGTGCCCACACTTTATTTCTTTTCCACAAAATGCCTCACCCAGACTTGTTTCTCTTTGTCCTTTCTATACCATTCCAAACATGTCCAAGTATATTGGGAGCAGTTTACACCCTCCAAATAATCCATTCTAAGAAGCAGTTAATGTTATCTTTCTAATAAACAATTTCAATCCTAGTAGCCATAAATATCTCAAAGATTATTCTCTCTACAACATTTTCATTAAAGCCAGGGCTTTGTTTGGTATTTTGGTTTTAAACAAACACTCATCCCAGCAGTGCCGCTCACCAATATAGAACAGAATTACAATGTACTTCCAAGCCAAATTCAGTTTATTGTCAATTTCAGTAGTGTTTCTTATGATAGCAATTATTCTCTGTAAGCCTGCAAGCAACCAGCAGAAAACTGAAATCATCAAAGAGTTTTTATCTGCAGCAATTCCAGAAATGGCAGGTAGCTGATAGTTTAAACTTTAGTTCTCTGCAGTGGAACAGTGCAAATAGGAGAATGCCATCTGCCTGCTCCTGGAGGCTTTCTGAAAAATACACCCAAGTTCATAAAGTTTTGGGGTGATATTCGATGACTTTGGTTACTGTTGCAATGAATGCTATGGCATATCTCTGGCCCTCTGCTGTTAAACTAGACACTCTGGAGACGAATTTCACTAGCTGGAGTGGCACTGCTTCTTTATACAAGAATTAGACAGTTGAATGTATCTCCATTATCTAATTACCTGGAGCTAGGTTCTAAATAGACGTTCCTTGATTTAACCTGGAAAACAGGGTGGTTGCTGAGAGCTGCAGGAGCAGGAACAACTGAAGATAATGGACAACCGGCTTTGGACTTATTCTTGGGAGAGTTCTTCTAAGGAATTTGAAAGAACAAAGATTGGTAAATCTTAAACCAAAAGAGAGAAAATTCAGGTTTGTTTGTAAAATGCCACCCAGTTTATCCTTCCCGTTGGAGATAATTTATTTAAAGCATCCTAGATTTTTTAGATAGCAAGTGGACTGCGATTTTCTGTAAAGGTTCTACAAATGATTTTCTTTTTTTCTTTAGTCATTAACTCCACAAATGTTCGTTGATCTCCTTCTTTGCTGTGCTTTGGGGATAGAGCGGCAGGAAAAGCCTTGGGATTAAAAGAGTGAACAAGATAAAAATGTTCTCTTCTGGTTTATATTCCAGAAGAGGAGACTACTAATGATACAATTATTTAATTACAATTGTAATAAGTCTACAAAGGACTCAAGTAGAGGTGCTATGAGGACATATGTGAAGGGGAATTGATTTTATCCCTAGGGGGCTCCTTGAGGAGCTGGCTGAACCATGAAGATAAGGTGAAATTAACTATGAAAGTGAGGAGGGAGAGGGAAAGATCAGCACAGGCAGAGGGGACAGACTGAGCAGAAAAGCTCATAGGATATCAGAGGTCAGAAATAAATCTAGTGTACTTTGAACACAAAGAGTAAATGAAAGAGGGATTCAAGATCTGGTTGGTGAAGGAGGCAGGGTTAGGCAGTAGAGGGATCTGTGGGTGAGGTCAAAGATTTTGATCTGCATTTTAAGAAAAATGGAAATCTGCTTTAGGGCTTTAAGCAGGTTTGTTCTGTCTTTTGAAATGCTAACTCAGTTTGTAAAGTAGAGAATTGATCTTTGAGGCCAGTAGTGGACATCAGAAGACCAAAGCTTACTTCACCAGAACGGCAGTAAAGAGGAGAAGATGTGGGTGCTTTTAAGAGAGTTTTATGTGACAAAGTGACATGTATTGGAGATGAATGGAATATGGTATGTGAGGGAAAGGGAGATACAAAGACTGATTCCCATGTTTCTGGCTTGTGGAATTGTAGGTAGACAGGTGGAATTAATATAGATATTAAGGAGACATTTGGTGGAATAATCTAGGCTGGAGTAAAAGTAGTCATTGAGACTGTGTCTGACATCACCTGAGGAGAGATTATGGAATAAGAAGAGAAGACCCAAGTAAGAGAATGATATTTGGTTAGAAGATGCTGAACCAACAACATATAGATTGGCAGAGGTAGAAGAAAAAAAAATAGGAGGATGTGATCACCAGGGAGTCCAGAAACACGATGGTCCATGAACAAGCAATTGGCATTTCTCATATGCTGCCATAAAGGTAAAATAGCTTCTTGTATAAATTGTTCTTGATTCTAAACAACCTCTTTTCACATGTTCCATCCTAAAAAAAAAAAAAAAAAAGGAAGGGGGAGACATGCCAGCTTCTCACTTTCATTATTTAGTGTGGTCATTTCATCCCCTTTAGGTTAATAAGGCACCTGAGTGGTACAACTGGTTTGCAATCCGCTGCTTACCTAAAGATTAGTGGTCCCAACCCACGCAGTGGCTCCGCGGAAAAAGAGCTGGTGATCTGCTTCCGTAAAAAATCATAGCCTAAGAAAACCCTACGGAGCCAAGTTCTACTCTATAACAGATGGGATCGCCACGTGCCAGGGGTCGAGTTGACAGCACCTAATACCAACAGGTTAAGAATGGAGTCGGAGTGGGGTCTGACTCCAAAGAAACTTCCTTCCTTTACAGGAAGTGAACTTGTAAGGCTAAACACAGCCGCAACAGTCTTCAGGTGGGAAGTAGAAATGCAGCTGGACATGGGGGTTCCAACTCTGACTCTTATTTATTTATGTTTCTTTTAAGAAAGTTTCTGTAAATAAATTTTCTGTAAAAAAAATCTATCCAGGTTATGTACATAACCTAACAATATCTGCAAGGACTCTGTAAGATTAAAATTTCGTTACGGTAAAGAAAAAAAGATAATAATGGTTCTTTGAACTTTATAAAAAAAAAAAAAAGATAGCATTCAGTAAATAAAAATATTGCATGTTAACAAACATGTTCACAAAAAAGAATTAGTTGATCAACCATTTCAAGAGGTGGTATATGATCAGGAACCAATGGTACTGAAGGGAGAAGTCCAAGCTGCTCTGAAGGCATTGGAGAAAACCAGGTTCCAGGAATTGATGGAATATCAATTGAGATGTTTCAACAAACAGATGCAGCGCTGGAGATGCTCACTCATCTATGCCAAGAAATATGGAAGACACCTTCCTGGCCAACTGACTGCAAGAGATCCATATTTATGCCTATTCCCAAGAAAGGTGATCCAACCGAATGTGAAAATTATAGAACAATATCATTAATATCACATGTAAGCAAAATTTTGCTGAAGATCATTCAAAAACAGCTTAAGCAGTGTATCGACAGGGAACTGCCAGAAATCCAGACTGGATTTCAGAAGAGGACGTGGAGCCAGGAATATAATTGCTGATGTCAGATGGATCCTGGCTGAAAGCAGAGAATACTAGAAGGATGTTTACCTGTGGTATATTGACTATGCAAAGGGATTTGACTATGTGGATCATAACAAAATTATGGATAACATTGTGAAGAATGGGAATTCCAGAACACTTAATTGTGCTCATGAGGAACCTTTACATAGATCAAGAGGAGTTGTTTGGACAGAACAAGGGGATACTGATTGGTTTAAAGTCAGGAAAGCTGTGGGTCAGGGTTGTATTCTTTCACCATACCTATTCAATCTGTATGCTGAGCAAGTAATCTGAGAAGGTGGACTATATGAAGAAGAATGGGGCATCAGGATTGGAGGAAGACTCATTAACAACCTGCATTATGCAGATGACACAACCTTCCTTGCTGAAAGTGAAGAGGACTTTAAGCACTTTCTAATGAAAATCAAAGACCACAGCCTTCAGTATGGATTGCACCTCGACATAAAGAAAACAAAAATCCTCACAACTGGACCAATGAGCAGCATCATGATAAACGGAGAAAAGATTGAAGGTGTCAAGGATTTCATTTTACTTGTATCCACGATCAGCACCCATGGAAGCAGCAGTCAAGAAGTCAAAAGATGCATTACATTGGGCAAATCTGTTTCCAAGGACCTCTTGAAAGTGTTGAAAAGCAAAGATGTCACCTTGAAGACTAAGGTGCTCCTGACCCAAGCCATGGTATTTTCAATCGCATCATATAAGCTGAACAATGAATAAGGAAGACTGAAGAAGAATTGACGCCTTCGAATTGTGGTGTTGGCGAAGAATATTGAATATTCCATGGACTGCCAAAAGAACGAACAGATCTATTTTGGAAGAAGTGCAATCAGAATGCTCCTTAGAAACAAGGATGGGGAGACTGCGTCTTACATACTTTTGACATGTTGTCAGGAGGGATCAGTCCCTGGAGAAGGACATCATGCCTGGCAGAGTACAGGGTCAGCAGAAAAGAGGAAGACCCTCAAGGAGGTGGATTGACACAGTGGCTGCAACAATGAGCTCAAGCATAACAACAATTGTAAGGATGGCTCAGGACTGGGCAGTGTTTCTTCTGTTGTGCATAAGGTCACTATGAGTCAGAACTGACTCGACGGCACCTAACAACAACAACAACATGTTCACAAACATAATTACAAAAAGAAAAATGTATATATAATGATATTTTATTGAGATGTAATTCACGTGGAATAAAATTCACCATTTTAAATTGTACACCTCATTGGATAGAGGCTTTTGACTAATAAATCACAAATCTTTTCACTGTGGGTTTGATGAAACCCTTAGATAAGTGTGACAATATAGGTTGATGTTTTGACAGGAAACTTACAGGCTCGTTTCCACAGGGAATACAGAAGCAGACCACACTGTTGTTCATGGATTTCTCCTTGTTCTTCAAGATCCTTTAAGATGTCGAAGCCTAGTTGTGTCCATTTTGAATAGGTTCTGCTGAAAGATTTCTGATCACTCAGTAAAGAACAGATCTTGCCTTCTGCTGCATATTCCACAGTATATGATTTGAAATACACTTACTATAATTGGGCTTTTTGTGTAGGAAGGACAAATGGCATTTTATATTCAATTCTTTAAAATTTTATGGTGTTCAGTTTCAAAAATTTAAAAAGCTATTTTGGCTATAAGTGAAATAGTCATTTTTGATAGTTTCTAGCTTTTTTTCACTGATCATTTTAAATGTGTCTCCTCAGGTTCTTATTTCCTTTGAAAAATCCTTTCCGCCTTCTTAGGATTACTACCACTGGTGTCTCTATTCTTATTCTCTTACTTCTTTATTGGACTTTATACTTTTCAAATATCTTTATAGTAATTATGTTTTTACTTGTCCCTCATTAAAGCACTGTGAAATACCCAAAACATATCTCATTGAACTTAATAGATAGGCAAATGAGACACAAAAAAAGTGATGTAAAGTTTTGAAGGTAACTTTGAGAGTCATAACAAACTGGATTCCATTTTTTTTTCTGGATCACCAACTTCTAACTCTCCGGAAATCATAAATCCCTTTTCCAGGACTCATTCCTAGGGATGTGTGGGCCCATGCTACATCAAGGAGTCTAGGAAATTTCAGAAAAATAGTTGAACTGTGAACTTCAGAAACATCTGCTGTGATAATATTGTTGATTTTTTGACAGTTAATTTATGGCCTCATTTCTACACAAATTACTGAAGCCGACCACACCTGTGCTCATGGAGCTCTCCTTGACCTACAAGATCCTTTACGTTATTGAAGTAGGTTTCAGCCCACTTTGAGTGAGTTTCTATGAAGCATTTCTGATCACTCACTGAAGAACAGATCTTGCTTTCCACCTCACATTTCACTGTGTTCTGGGAAAAACTGGAACAGAAAACAAGTGTATAAGCTTTATAGGGGCCATACAATTCCTTCTAAAAACAACTAGAGCAAACTTCAATGAGTTTCCTACATAGGGTGATCGTTCCAACAGCTTGTTGGAAGTAATGCATTTTATGTACGTTTATTGGAAGTAAGGAACATGGGTTTAGAAGTGAAGGTAATAAAACACATCACATGGGAAATGGCAAGATACTGACTTTAAGGTTGTTGGAGGAAACATTAGCTCTTTGTTTTCATTCAATTCAATAGATCTTTATCACTTATTGAGTGACTCTCCCTATTTTCTGGAAACATAAAGGTCTATGGACATATAAAGAAAGAATGTGCATGGCATTTACATTTTGAGAATATTAAATATACATATATTTAGATAAATTCTGACTCATAGTGACCCTATAGGACAGAATAGAACTGCCCCTTAGGGTTTCCAAGGAACAGCTGGTGGATTTGAACTGAAGACCTTTTGGTTAGCAGCCAAGCTCTTAACTACTGTGTTACCAAGGCTCATATATATATATATATTTTCCATAAAACCCATTGCCTTCGAGTCGGGTCCGACTCATAGCGACCTTACAGGACAGAGTAGAACTCCCTTTTTGTGTGTATATTTCTTTCTGTGAAGTCTATATTCTTTAACTATGAAAACCCACCTCTAGTTTTTTTTTTTTTTACTCCAGATTTGACTTCCTTCTAGCTAAACCAATGTTTAGGACCTGAGGAATCGTAGCACAAAGGTAATGTGTTTTTATAATGGCAGGCCTGATTGGATTTCCTCCCAATCTTCAATGGTTCTCTTTTTCATTTACTAAAAATCTGGGTAAGTGTTGGGACCAAATGTGGTACTAGCCTAATAGTAACTGAACAATAAAATCACATTGATAATTATGTTTTCCTTCCCCACTGCTGGCAGTCAAAGAGAAGAGAGAGATCCAGTCCAAACTCATTTTCTCTGCATTAAGCCTTTGTAACGTATTTCTAGCATAATAAGAAAAGTAACAAAGGTTTACAACCCACCCTTTTTTCTCAAAATAAGAAAGCATTTGCCATACTGAGAGTGAGAAGAGAGATAATTTTTCATTTTAGACAGGAGCTCTGGTGTTCATTCACTACCTGTCTATCAGTTTGTCATACTATGGTGTCTTGTGCATTATTATGATCCTGGAAGCTATGCTACTGGTATTTCAAACACCACCAGGGTCATTTATGGTGGACAGGTTTCAGCAGTGCTTCCAGATTAAGACATACCAGGAAGAAAGACTAATTCCGAAAATTAGTCAATGAAACCCTACAGGTGACCAGAATATTGTCTGACTCTCTTGCTTTGCTCGTGTCATCAGAAGGAATCAAATGCTAGAGGAAGACATCATGTTTGGTAAATTAGAGGGTCTACAAGGGCAAGGGAGACTCGTACTGAGATGAATTTGCAAAGTATCAACAACAATGGACTGGAACATGCCGACCATCATGAGGATGATGCAGGATCAAGCAATGTTTCCTTATATTGTGCATAGGATCAACCATGAGTCAGAGTCATCTTGATGGCAGCTCCATCCATCTATCTGTCTGTCTATCACCTATCTATATGCTTATCAATATGGTGTTCATAAAGGACAAGTTGGACTTGTATATCTTTGATACAATTAAATAACTTGGATTCACCTTCCTCTGTGCTTTTCAATTTTCTTCTTTCATCTTTCTTCTTCTTCTCTCCTCCCCTTTCCTTGTCTTTACTTTTTTATTAACAGAGTTCTTATTATAGGATTGGCAGGAATTATATCAGATTCAAGAAATCGATTACTAGTTGTTTCTGCCCTCAAAAAACCATAATTCCTGGCATTAGGATTGAGCCAAGGGAAAGTAGACAAAACTTATGGAAATGAAGAATGGAGAAAAAAGAATTTAACTAATTCATATAACCAGTGGAAACCCGGGTGGCGTAGTGGTTAAGTGCACAGCTGCTAAACAAAGGGTCAGTGGTTTGAATCTGCCAGGTGCTCCTTGGAAACTCTATGAGGCAGTTTTCTGCTCTGTCCTATAGGGTCGCAATGAGTTGGAAAGGACTTGATGGCACTGGTTTTTTTCTTTCTTTTTTTATATAACCAATAGCTACAAGAGGGCATACAAGAGAAAGAAGGTGAACAGGAGAGTTGTCACATAAGGTTTTGTGGCAAATACAACATTATCTAATTATTCAAACTTACTGGCAAATAGTTTTCATTCTTTTATTATCTTCTTAATACTTGCTACATCTTAATTGAAAAATTTTTCACTCTTGTTTGTGGAAAAAATGTACATACTCACAATTCTCTGAATCAGTATTGTTAATGGATTTTTAATTTTATTAGCTTTTTTTTTTTAAATAACCAACTTTTTGCTTTGTTTCAGTAACACTTGTTAGAAAGAGTACCCTTCATGGAATCACTTTTGCACCTATGTGAATAACTCAGGTGACAATGCAGATGTGGGTTTATTTCTGGATTCTGTTATGTGCCATCAATCTATGTGTCTGTCATTCTTCCAATACCACACTATATTACTTATCGTTGTTGTTGTTAGGTGCCGTCGAGTCGGTTCCGACTTACAGCGACCCTATGCACAACAGAATGAAACACTGTCCACCCCTGAGCCAACCTTACAATTGTTGTTATGCTTGAGCTCATTGTTGCAGCTACTGTTTCAATCCAGCTCGTTGAGGGTCTTCCTCTTTTCCGCTGACCCTGTACTCTGCCAAGCATGATGTCCTCCTCCAGGGACTGATCCCTTCTGACAACATGTCCAAAGTATGTAAGACGCAGTCTCGCCATCTTTGCTTCTAAGGAGCTTTCTGGTTGTACTTCTTCTAAGACAGATTTGTTCTTTCTTTCGGCAGTCCATGGTATATTCAATAGTCTTTGCTAACACCACAATTCAAAGGTGTCAACTCTTCTTCAGTCTTCCTTATTCATTGTCCAGCTTTCACATGCATTGATGTGGTTGAAAATACCATGGCTTGGGTGAGGTGCACCTTAGTCTTCAAGGTGACATCTTTGCTCTTTAACATTTTCAAGAGTTCCTTTGCAACAGATTTGCCCAATGTAATGCGTCTTTTGATTTCTTGACTGCTGCTTCCATGGCTGTTGATTGTGGAGCCAAGTAAAATGAAATCCTTGACACCTTCAATCTTTTCTCCATTTATCATGATGTTGCTTATTGGTCCAGTTGTGAGGATTTTTGTTTTCTTTATGTTAAGGTGCAATCCATGCTGAAGGCAGTGGTCTTTGATCTTCATTAGAAAGTGCTTCAAGTCCTCTTCACTTTCAGCAAGCAAGGTTGTGTCATCTGCATAATGCAGGTTGTTAATGAGTCTTCCTCCAAACCTGATGTCCCATTCTTCTTCATATGGTCCAGCTTCTCGGATTATTTGCTCAGCATACAGATTGAATAGGTATGGTGAAAGAATACAACCCTGACGCACACCTTTCCTGACTTTAAATCAATCAGTATCCCCTTGTTCTGTCAGAACAACTGTCTCTTGATCTATGTAAAGTTTCCTAATGAGCACAATTAAGTGTTCTGGAATTCCCATTCTTCTCAATGTTACCCATAATTTGTTATGATCCACACAGTCGAATCCCTTTGCATAGTCAATAAAACACAGGTAACAATCTTTTTGGTATTCTCTGCTTTCAGCCAGGATCCATCTGACATCAGCAATGATATCCCCGGTTCCACGTCCTCTTCTGAAACCTGTCTGTATTTCTGGAAGTTTCCTGTCGATACACTGCTTAAGCTGTTTTTGAATGATCTTCAGCAAAATTTTGCTCGGGTGTAACATTAATAATATCGTTCTATAATTTCCACATTCGGTGTATTACTTATTACTCCTATATATTCATTCTTATAATTGAGGAGTATGGTTTTTCCAACTTTATTCTTAATCCTCAAATGTGTTTTAACTATTCTAATTCCTTTGTATTTTCACACAATTTTTAGAATTGGCCCTTCTATATCTACAGATTTTTTTTTTTTTTTATATTTACAGATAAGGAGCCCTTGTAGTGCAATGATTGAGGCTGATAACCAAACCAAAATGTTGGCAGTTCCAACTCACCAGTCTCCCCACGGGAGAAAAGACCTAGAGATCTGTTTGCACAGGGTTACACCTAGGAAGTCCTATGAAGCAGTTCTACTTTGTTATGTAGGGTCCCTGTGAGTTGGAATATACTCAATGGCACACAACAGAAACAGCAACTTATCTACAGATAACCCTGCTGGGTTTTTTAATTAAATTTGCATTAAAACAATAGATTTATGTCAGAATTGACATATCTACTATGTCCAGTCTCTCAGTCCATGATCACGGTATTCTGTCCATTTATTTGAGACTATGATTTCTTTCATCGGCATTCAAATCTTGTATATGTTTTTTCTAGATTTACAACGAAGCATTCATTTTCTTTAGAGCTATTTTAATTGGTACTAAGTTTTTAAAATTTGTTTCCAAATGTTCATTGTTGTTGTTTAGAACAGTTTGTAGTACTGTGATAGCTTTCATGTTGCTGTGACACTGGAGACTTTCCCACTGGCATTTCAAATACCGACAGGGTCAACCTTGGTGGACAGGTTTCAGTGAAGCTTTGAGACTAAGACAGTCTAGGAAGAAGGATCTTGCAGCCTACTTCTGAAAAAAAATGGCAAGAGAAAACCTTATGAATAGCAGTGGAAAATTGTCTGATATAGTGCCAGAAGATGAGTCCCTCAAGTTGGAAGGCACTCAGAATAGGACTGGGGAAAGCTGTTTCCTCAAAGTAGAATCACACTGAATGACGTGGATGAAGTCTTGCTTTCAGAACTTTCATTTGCTGATGTGGCATGACTCAGAATGAGAAGAAACAGCTTCAAACAACCATTAATAATCAGAAGGTGGAATGTACGAAGTATGAATCTAGGAAAATTAGAAATCATCAAAAATTAAGCGGAAAGTATAAAGATATATACCCTAGGCTTTAACGAGCTGAAATGGGCTGGTATTGACTATTTTGAATCCGATAATCATGTGGTATACTACAGTGGGAATGACAAATTGAGGAGTAATGGCGTCATGTTCATCGTGAAAGAGAACATTTCAAAACATTTCAAAATCTATCCTGAAGTACAACACTGTCACTAAAAGGGTAATATCCATACGGCTACAAAGGAGAACAGCAAATACAGCATTATTCGAATTTATGCACCAACCACTAATGTCAATTACAAGAAAATTCAAGATTTTTACCAACATCTGCAGTCTGAAATTGATCAAACGTACAATCAAGATGCATTGATAATTATTGGTGATTGGAATGCAAAAGTTAGAAGCAAAGAAGAAGGATTGGTTGTTGGAAAATATAGTCTTGGTGATAGAACTGATGGGGACGTCAGGATAGAATTTTGCAAGATAAATGACTTCTTCACTGCAAATACCTTTTCTCAATGAAGTTAACAACAACTATACAAGTGGACATCTCCAGATGGAAAACAGAAAAATCAAATTGAGTACATATGTGGAAAGAGATGATTGATAAGCTCAATATCATCAGTCAGAATAAGGACAGGGGCTGACTGTGGACCAGGTTATTAACTGTGCAAGTTCAAGTTGAAGCTAAAGAAAATTAAAATAAGTCTGCAAGAGCCAGAACATGACCTTGAGTATATTCTACCTGAATTTGGAGACCATCTCAAGAATAGATTTGATGTATTGAACACTAATGACTGAAGATAAGAAGAGTGGTGGGAAGACATGAAGGACATCATACATGAAAAAAGCAAAAGGTCATTAAAAAGACAGGAAAGAAAGAAAAGACCAAAACTGATATCAAAAGAGACTCTGAAACTTGATCGTGAACATAGAGTAGGAAAAGTGAATGGAAAAAAAATGTTGAAGGAAAAGACCTGAACAGAAGATTTCAAAAGGCAGCTCAAGAAAACAATGTAAAATATTTTAATGAAATCTGCAAAGACCTGGAGTTTGAAAACCAAAAGGGAAGAACACACTCGGAACTTCTCAAACTGAAAGAACTGAAGACAAAATTCACTCAACTATGCCAAGAAATCTGGAGACAGCTACCTGGACAACTGACTGAAACAGATGTGTATATATGCGTATTCCCAAGAAAGGTGATTTAACACAATGTAGAAGTTATTGAACAATATCATTCATACCACACTCGAGAATTTTGCTGAAGATCATTCAACAGTGGCTGCAGCATTATATTGACACGGGGCTGCCAGAAATTCAGGACAGATTCAGAAGAATCTGGAAACAGGGATATCATTGCTGATGTCAGATGGATCCTGGCTGAAAGCAGAGAAAACCAGAAGGATGTTTACCTGTGTCTTATTCGAAGAGAACAAGGGGATACTGTGTAGTTTAAAGTCAGGAAAGGTATGCATAAGGGTTGTATCCTTTCACCATACCTATTCAACCTGTGTGCTGAGCAAATAATCTGAGCAACTGGACTATATGAAGAAGAATACTGCATCAGGACTGGAGGAAAACTCATTAACAACCTGCACTATGCAGATGACGCAACCTTGCTTGCTGAAAGTGAAGAGGACTTGGAGCACTTAGTGATGAAGATCAAAGGCCACAGCATTTGGTATGGATTACATTTCAACATAAACCCACCACATAAAGAAAACAAAAATCCTCACAGCTGGGCCAATAGGTAACATCATGATAAATGAAGAAAAGATTGAAGTTGTCAAGGATTTCGTTTTACTTGGATCCATAATCAACACCCATGGAAGCAGCAGTCAAGAAATCAAAACACTCATTGCATTGAACAAAGTTGCTACAGAAGACCTCTTTAAAGTGTTGAAAAACAAAGATGACACCTTGAAGACTAAGATGTGCCTGACCCAAGCCATGGTATTTTGAATCACCTCATATGCATGTGAAAGCTGGGCAATGAATAAGGAAGACCAAAGAAGAATTGACACCTTTGAATTGTGGTGTTGGTGAAGAATATCATGAACTGCCAAAAGAAAGAACAAATTTGCTTTGGAAGCAGTACGATCAGAAGGTGTCTTGGAAGCAAAGATGGTGAGATCACGTCTTACGTATTTTGAACATGTCAGGAGGGATTGGTGCCTCGACAAGGACATCACACTTGGTAAAGTAGAGGGTCAGCAAAAAAGAAGAAGACCCTCAACAAGATGGATTGACACAGTGGCTGCAACAATTAGCTCAAACGTAGCAAGGATTGTGAACATGGTGCAGGACCGGGCAGTGTATTGTTCTGTAGTACACTGAGTCACTATGGATCGGAACCAAATAGATGGTACCTAGCGACAACAAGAACAACATTCTGTGATCTTGCTTAGCTTACTAATTAGTAAGCTAATTAGTTCTGAGTTGTTTTTTTTTTTTTCCCCCTTTGTATATTTTTTAGAGTTTTCTATACGATAGTACCATTTGGCCATTTGCCCTTAGAGAGAAATTTCTTCCTTTTACTTTCATTTTGTGTACATTATTTCCCTTTTTAAATTTTTTTTTTTGCTTAATGCCATTGGCTTGGACTTACTAAAAAGAGTGGAAATCCTTGCCTTTTTCCTTATGGGAGAATGGTTCTGTTTTTCATTGATAAGTATGATGTTTGCTGTATATTTTTGTAGAATCAATTTACTGGGTTTAGAGAGTTTCCATCAATTGTGAGTTTGGCGAATGTTTAAATTCTGAATGGGAGTTTAATTTAATTTAATTCTTCTTCTGAATTAATAGCTATGATCGTATAATCTTAATTCTTTTATCTATGTTAACGATGTTAGTGAAAGATATCGATCTATAGTGTTTTGTTTGTTTATGTTTTGACTTTGCAGAATCGTAATATCAAGGTAATGCTGATATGGTAAAATGAGTTGGACAGTGTTAATTCCTCTTTTATTTTCTGCAAAATATTTTCTAGAATTGTTATTCTTTAAATGATTGCTAGATTTCACTATTGAAAACACCTAGAAATTTCAGTTTTTAACTACAAATCCAATTAATTTCATAGTTGTAGTACCGTTCAGATTATTTCATCTTGGATGAATGTCGATAGTTTATGGTTTTCCATCAATTAGCTCCTTCAACTAATTGTCAAATGTATTTGTGTAGAGTTGTTTGTGGTATTTCTTCATTATCCTTTTAATGTTTTTAGTGCCTATAGTGCTATCCCCACTGTCCTGAATTTGGTAATCTGTATCTTCTCTGTGTTTTTTTTTTTTTTTTAACCTGGCAAGTATTGCTAATATTTGAAGAATTTTATTGATCTTTTCAATGAATCAACCTTTCAGTTGAATTATTTTCTCTGTTCTCAATTTTGTTGATTCTGGCTCACACTTTATATTCCCTTTTTTCTGCTTGCTTTGAGTTTAGTTTGCTTTTATTATTTTGTTTTATTTTTCTTTACCCTCTCAAGGTTGAAATTTAGATTATTATCTTGACAGTTCTCTTCTAACACAGTATTTATTAATTTTTTCCCTCTAAATACTTCTGCTTTACTTGCATCCCACAGATGTTGACGTTTTGTGCTCTCATTTTTACTTAGTACAATATGTTTTCTAACTTGTCTGGGTCCTTTGTAAAAATGGTGTAAGGACGGTTTCTGACCTGCTCTAACTTCAAAACGGAGAAGGAGAATCAAGGTCAACAGTCTAAGACTGATTCCTATGAGGCAGAGGCTGATTCTTATGAGGCAGAAGTCAGGCATGCCTCCTCTCTCTGTCATCTTTACAATTCTAACATCAACCGTCACTCACATGGCACTCTCTACTTCTCTGCTGAACTTGATAATTCGTTGCAATAGCCACACAAAACTCATTCACAGACCATACTCTCAGTTATGGGTTTTTTTTAGGGAAGTAGCAGGTTACAATTCAGATTCAGAAGTGCTCAGATACAGTTTTTCCATTAGGACAGTCTCTTCTCAGCTGTGCCTGCAGGCAGACCTCTCTCTAGCCTTTGGCCTCTGCCTTGCTTGGGCAAGAGTTATAAAGCTCGTTTAGCCCTGCAGATATGTGGCCCAAGGCACCTCACTTCACCAGCAATCCTCACCCACCTGAAGGTGCTCAGCTCTAGCACCATGGGTCTGCAAACCTAGTACCACCAAATGCCTGGAGGCACCCTACTCCTCCCTTCCGGAAAGCACTCAGCTCTCTGGCTCTGTAGGCTGGGAAGCCCAGCATGCTGTCTCCTGCCAGTCTCTTGACAATTTCTTGATTCTGCTGCCTCTGCTGCTACCGTTTCTCTGCTGCTGCCTCTCACAGTCTTGTCTTTCGTGTTATAGCTCTCTCTGTCTCTTGGGTCTAGAAGGGTCTCAACGCAGGGACCCCAGGTCCAAAGGATGTGCTCCACTTCTGACTTTTCTTCCATGGTGGTGATGAGATCATCTCCTCCCTCCTCTGGAATGTCTCATTTTAAAACTAGTGGGATGGAAAAACTGATCAATCCTTTCCTTAGAGTTCCATATACCTTATTAATATGGCTCCTCCCAGTCAGTTGGTGGGAGCTATAAAGACTATGGCTAAAAAAAAAAAAAAATATGGCTAGAAGGGCCATATTAAGTAATTCATTGCATAGAACACTTCTATAATTCATGGATTATTTAGAAATGCATTGTTTAATTTCCATGGTGTTGGAGAATAAAGTATCTTGTTATTATTTATTTAGAATTTAATTTCATGTGGTCAAAGAACTGTATGATTTTAATTCTTACAAATTTGTTCAGATAGTTTTATGACAAGAATATGGTTTATACTGGTGAATGTTCCATGTGCATTTGAAAAGATTATGTATTCTGCTGTTGTTGACTGAAGTGTTTTGTAATTGTCAAAGGATTCTATTGGATGGTAGTGTTTTTCAGTTTTTCCATATCCTTGGTAATAGTCTGTCCATAGATTCTACTATCCATAGATTCTATGCCCCATAGCACTTATTTTAAACTAGCATGTTGGATAATGTGAGAATAAAGCTTTCCAATTCATAGTCCAGTAGTGTGGGAGACATCACCAGTTCTTAGCAAAATTGTGTACTCCTTTCCTTCAAGATATATCTCTCCTTGACTTTAGTAATGGCCATATGACATGCTTTGGTCAATGAATATGAGCCAAAATGACATGTGTCATTCCTGCATAAAAACATTCAGAGGCAGTGTGCCATTTTCCATATTCTCTTCACTTGCTTTGGACATGTGTTGATATGAAGACGCCACAAGATTAAAATAACCCAGAATGGTGACCCACCACATGGGTGACGTCTACTTTTGACAGCTGCCTTGTCCCCTGATGGCTATTGAGAGAGTGAGAGATAGTCTTTTGTAATTGTTAAGGCACCAATATTTTTGTATTGTTTTTTACTGCTGCATGACATAGCTTAGCCTGCCTGACACAAGTATACTTTTACTGTGCTCATGATATGTGTGTTTCTACCTCCTTAATTTTTATTACATTGTTCGTACACAGTCATATGCTCTACTTCTTGCTCTTTGCCTAAATATATTTTCCTTAGACCCAAGGTCTCCTGAACCCTTTCCTTTTTTATTTAACTTCCTATGAGTGTTTGTTTTTTTCTTACTGTATAATTTCTAAGTTCTAAGAGATAACACAATGTGTTAAATACTTTATTTCACCAAATCACCCAATTCTATTTTGTATCTACACTACTGTTTATTTTTAATAATTATTTGGTGAAGTAAAAATATGTTTCAAATACAAATAATAAATTTAGGATCTCCTTTATATCATTTCCAAGAATGTATCCAATCAGAGAGATGCTAGGAGGCTTAGGGTATAATGTTTGTGTGTGTATATATACGCATATATATGTACATGTATACATAACCCAACCCACCAGTGCTGTCGAGTTGATTCCGACTCATAGTGACCCTATATACACATACATATTTTTTTCTTTCACATAGAATATTGTAAAAATATGTTAAACAGCAGTCATAGTGATACATTTGTAAAATGGGCAGTTTACAGGAAAAATAAATTATTTGGATTAAATGGTCCTTTAAAATAATAATAATAAAAAGCAGGTTGTGTTCATTTATTTGGCCATTCATTTTCTCACTTCGAATAATACTGACTGGTTTCAGTATTATTGGTCCATACCCCAAAGCTATAGCACATGTTTTATAACAGATGTTTTATTGCCTGGTACTTTGCAAAACTCATCCGTCCAAAATACTATAATATGCCCCCAACCCCAACCACTGCTGAAAATAAAACAGCAAGAATGAAAAACAACTCAAAAATGAACCAAAAACGGCATTCTGAAGCTTAAGGACTCTTTTGTCCTAAAGTCTCTCCACATGAAATGCTTTCTCTTTCTTAATTAAACTTTAGTCTTAAAGCATGAGTACTGTAAGATTTTGTATTTCTCTTTTACTTTATGCCAGTGCTTCCTGCTCATCAAAAATCACGATTGTGGGTGATGTTACTCGTACAGTATCACTACCTTGACTTTAGTTAAGAGTTTGATTAAGGTTTATCAGAAATCTCTCCTAGGGTTCTTAACATAATGGAAGGGACTGGCAGCAAAGAAAATCTATTGTTCTTTATTGTATACCTTTGTACAGATTAATCCTGATTATACTTTTGCCTTTCTGACAACATTAATCTGTGGTTTGCTAGAACAAAGGCTTCCAGTGAGTAGGCAAACAGGAAAATGGGTCAATGTAAAGGGGTGATGGTTAGAAACACAATAACTAGTAAGTGGATGGAAACCCTGGTGGCGTAGTGGTTAAGAGCTACAGCTGCTAAACGTAAAGGTTGGCAGTTCAACCCCACCAGGTGCTCCTTGGAAACCCTATGGGGCAGTTCTACTCTGTCCTATAGGGTTGCTATGAGTTGGAATTGACTCGACAGCAACGGGTTTATCAAGTGGATAGTGAATGAAAAAGCCCAAATAAAATTTTTTTTCCCCCTAGAAGAAAATTTAGCCTTTGGTCTGCCAGTTTGCATCCCCCTAGTTTACCTGGATATTGCTTGTACCTCATTTCTGTAATGATTCGTACTGGGAAGAATAGTTTTCACTGAGTTCTTTAGGTCTCTGGTACTTCTGTAAACTTAGTGTAATATTCTGTTATGTACCAGGACTGAATCTCAAGGCCTTTCTAGTCTTTCATCTGTTCATTCATGCTTCTTTCCTTCAACCCTATTTATACCTAATGCACCCATAAACATCAGCACCCTATATCCTTTTCTCTACCTCTGTCACTACCTCCTGTAATCATTAACCTCTTGTGTGATGGGGCAGAGATTTCTAAGATTATCCCACCATATCGTCAGTCCCATGATCATTACTGTCATGTAAAAAGAAGAAAACCTGCAGGAAATAATTGCTTATACATTTATTTTTGTAGTTAGTTGCCATGGAGTCAGCTCTGACTCATGATGACCTTATGTACCCTGGTGGCACAGTGGTTAAGAGCTCGGCTGCTAACCGAAAGGTTGGCAGTTTGAATCCACACTGCTCATTGGAAACCCTATAAGGTAGTTCTACTTTGTCTTGTAGGGTCATTTTGAGTCATAATTCACTTGACACGGCGAGTTTGGGTTTTTTTTAACAAGTTTCATGTATGGCAGAAGGAAACTGTTGCCTGGTCCTATTCCGTATTCACAGTCCTTGGTACGCTTGAGTCCGTTGTTGCAGCTACTGTGTCAATCAATTTCATTCAAGATTTCCTTCGTCCTTGTTGGTCCTCTACCAAACGTGGTATCCAAATCAAATCAACACTTATTATTGTTTTAAGGAGTTCCAGAAGAGATCATTTTCTTTTCCCAAACTAGTAACGAAGGAATTTTCCTCTTGATGGTTGCTCCACATTTGAGATAAAGTGATGAGGAGGAAAAGAAAAAGAATAGCGTAGTCTTTACTGTTTCATTTTGTCATCAAGTCATGGGGAGAGAATGGCTTTGTGTTCAAGCTTCAAAATACTTGATCTTTACTCCAAAATTATAGATATTCTTCCAAAGTTATATGCATATTTTAGGAGCAAAGAAATTGAGAAGAAACATTCAAATAATACCTATTGGCCTGAAGATTGTTTTCATAATTTAGAAATCCTTGGAGGATTTGAAGATGTCTCTTTATAAATTTGAACTTTAAGTTCATTAAGAATTTCTGGCATGACACGTTGTCTCCAGTCAGTAACAATGTCCTCAAAGCTAACCTACGTAAGGAACCTGATGAGTCTTTGTTTGCTTCTAGATTATTAATAGAATCTACTTAGCCATATCAGGTAATTGAAATAAATACTCCTTTTTCAGAATATTTGAGAGTTGTTAAGCTGCAGTAGATAGTAGATGCTCTCTTCCTTGTGAACACCTGAAAAGACGCAAGTACGATCAGGCTGATGGTAGTGGTTGGTGCAGGGGAGGGGAGGTAGGAGGGCTGATATGAAGTATCTAATATCCTCTGAAGAGGACACTACACATTAGAAGAATTGGGGTTCTCACACTATATAATGCGTGATTACTCACAAAGCACTCCTGTAAAAGAGTAGAAAATATTTCATGTAATTCTTCCCTTGGGACTCTATGTGAATCTGGAAATTTCCCAATATGGTCTAAAATTATAAGATTATAAAATTTCTCCAATATGCATTTGATTTTATAGATGAGGTAGGATTTGATGAGCACTTATAGAAAACACGAGAGTGTAAGAAATTCTGTATTAATCATATTCACTTAATTGTAAGTTTCCAATGTAATACCATAATGAGGTCCTAAAAGTTAGACCTTTTCTCATTTCTCCTGCTTTGGCCTTTCTCAGCTTCTCACATGGGTGTATTTATATTCTCTATATTAAAATGAAACCATTGTAGCTGCAAAGCATGGAACTAGGGGTCTAACCAGCTGTTGGGTTACTAGTGCTTCCAAAGGCTCTTTCATTGACAAGCAGCCTTGGATTTTTTTGCACCAGAAACACTTCCTGAGCCACATTTAGCCCCAAATAGCAGCACTCTTCTATTCCCTCTACTTCAATTTCCCAGTAATTTTATGGGGTCTAGTTCTAAAGCCAACACTGTCTGTCAGTTTGTAGTACTGTGGTGGCTTGCATGTTGCTATCATACTGCAAGCTATGTCACCGGTGTTTCAAACATCAGCAAAGTTACCTGTGGTGAAAAGATTTCAGCAGAGCTTCCAAATCAACGGAATAAGAAGAAAGTCCTAGTAATCTCCTTCTAAAAATTAGCTGATAAAAGCCCAATGTATCAAAACAGAATATTGTCTGATAGTCTGCTGGAAGATGAGCCCCCTAGGCTGGAAGGCGCTCAATATACACAGTGGCTGCAACAACAGACACTTCACATACCAACAATCACAAACATGGCATAGGGCGGGATAACATTTCACTGGGTCGTACGTGAGTTTGCCATGACTTGAAGCCGACTTGACTGGCAACTAACAACAACAGCTTTAAGAGAGAGGATGATTCTCTGGGAACCCATCTGTTCCAGCCCATTCATCTACCCTCATTGACAAAGGGAACAAAATAGAGCTGCTATTGCCAAAGCTATTAAAATATTGCCTGTTTAGGGCTCCTTAGGGAGGTATAAAAAGAATAGACACCAAGAAATGAATATGGAGATTTGAGGTTATGTTATTAAAACAGAGGTGGTAAGAAGATGGCTTAGTTTGTTAATTTTGCTAATTATGGGATGATGTGCTCACACAGGAGCCCTGGTGGTGCAGTGGTTAAGCATTTAGCTGCCAACTAAAACATCAGCATTCAGATCCACCAGTCACTCCTTGGAAAGCCTATGGGGCAGTTCTACTCTGTCCTATAGGGTCACCATGAGTCAGAATCAACTCGAAGCCAATGGAATTGGCTTGGTGCTTGCACACAATACTTGTTTAAGCTGGGGTCTAGATAGGATATGACGTGGAGGCAAAGTTCAAGTAATATAATTTGTTATTTAGCTTCTGAATTCAGAGTCTTTTGTTGTGCTTATCAGGAGAATGGATATCCCTCTGGTGTACCCAGCCAGTGAGGATGTTTTTAAAACCAAGTCATCAGGGCTTGGGCCACATCCTAAATGCCTCAATCTTGAGCATATAAACCCCCTCATTATGTCTTGGATTCAACCATACCCCTCTTTGAAAAGAATGATTTTGGGTTTTGCACAGATGGAAAGTTTGCAGTGGGCACCTGATGTATTTACTTCACTAGTGGATAAATCTCTGGCTCTCTAGATCCTACAGGGGTGAAGACAAACTCACGACGATCCTATGTCTGCCATTTTTTTTTTTTTTTTTGTCTTTTAAGGCAGAGCCAAGAAACTCTCAAGTTCATGGTCTTGTTGTTTCTCACTAGACCCTGAACTACAGGGATAAAAACTATAGTTTCAGATGTCCTTGTGTGATCGTGTCTGTTTATTTCTGGAAATCATAGGGCTTGATGTGGAAAGAACCAAAATTTTACCATAATTTTTTGTTGATCTCACACTGAGTCTGCTTTTAGGAGTAAGAGGAATTTGGAGTTAGTACTGAGCTCAATAAGGACAGACTTGCAAATCCATCTGCATAATTGCCAGTCCTTCCAGAGGCCCTGACTAGCCAGAATTCTGACGCAAAGCCTTGTAATGAAGTTGCAAAATACCCACTTGGAATCTTGGAGTTCGTAATTCATTGTTATAGCATGGTTCTCATAAAATTATGTAAAAAACTCATTTTACGGTTGTCAAGGGAAATAACTACCCAGATAAATAAGCATGAAAGTACCATAACTACAGCAGAGCAAGCCAATTCCAAACTGGGCCCCAACCTCACTCTCTTAATTGGCCTTATTATAGTGTCATAGGAATGAAAAGTCCTATTAGCAGTAGTTTTAGGTTTAGCCCACTGTTCTGTAAGGTATTGCTCTATATGCATTATTGATTAGAGATTGTGCTCTATTTTGCTAGATTATAAAATCATTGTTTCAATGTATCCTATGTGAATTTTGAGCACTTAGGCAAAAATGGAGAGAATTTCTCCTGTTCAAGTCTCATCAGCCTTTCTACTACTTACTGTATATTAGGAAAGACTTTATTTTTAATTAAACATGCTTCATGTTCAAGAATATCTTCAAATATAAGTTTTCCATTTGCTAGGGCTCCTCATCGTTTGATAACCAGGTTCTCAAATAAATAGAAATGAGATAGAATGCCTTGTTTATGATTTTTTCTTCAGAGAAAGGATATTAATAGCACTTCTGGGTTCTCAGGGCCTGAAAAGCATATGTGTGTGTGTGTGTGTGTGTGTAAATAATTATTGCAAACTCTCAGGAAACAAATTATTAAAAATTATGTACTTTAATGAATGTCTTTGCATGTATGAGGATGTATATATATATATATATATAAATATATATATATATATGGTATAGTGGCTAAATGCTAAAGCTGTGAACCAGAAACGTTGGCAGTTCAAATCCAACAGGTGCTCCTTGGAAACTCTATAGGGCATTTCGACTCTGTCCTATAGGGTCTGTATAAATTGGAATTGACTCGATGGCAATAGGTTTTTTTTTGGTTTTACATACACACATGCATATATGTATATACACATATATACAAATATGTACATATGTGTGCATTAAAAGCTGAAATGTAATATTTAAGTTAGAATAAAGAGAAATCATTATGCACACTGATATGCACATATTCACACACAAATGAAACTATTAAATAGTGGAAACTCTAATATAATTCAATATACCACATTTTCCTCTGTAAGTATCTCTCACTTCTGCTTTCTCCAAAAAAAAAAAATACATTCCCTGTTTCCCAGAAATTCCAAGTTCTAGGGGGAGTGTTCTGACTTCTTTTCTCCTCAAGAACATTTATGGAACAAACCAAACAACAACAAAATTGTTAGCCTAGGGAGATGGTGATGGAGGTTTGAAATTTGGTAGAAAAAATACTTTTTTTGCCTGTTTGATAACCTGATTCATAATAAAAGACTCATGATTTGGCTTCAGTTTGTGGGATAAGGAGTTGTTTTATATTATATAGGTGGTGAAGAATATCCCTAACTGGAGAAAAATTGCAAGATGTTTATGCAATGACTTTAGGTTGATGACTCCATGGATACTAAATGTGTGTTTCTCAGCTTATCCCGATCAAGTACAATAAGGGAAAATGAGAAAAATTTAGTCCACGTCATACTCAAGTATTTATCATTATACCGAACCCCAGCATGTAGGAAAGAGTGTATAGAACATATGTCTTCTGTACTGTTTTCTCAGCAAAAACTCAAGACGAGTGAGCTGGGGGTGAGATGGGGGTGAGGTGGGGGTGAGGTGGTGGAGCCACAGCTCTGGACAGCTCATCTGAGGACAATAAACACAGTTAGAACCCTTATTTATTTATTTTAATTACTTTTCATCCTATTAAATGTCTCCTCCTTTGTTCTTAATTTGAAAGCATCCCCATCCCCATTTAATTACTGTGCTTTGATTGACAAGAGCAGAGGACAGGACAGAAAAAAAAAAAAAAAAAAAAGCTCTCTCCTTCATGTCCTATTTGACACAATATAATCAATGTGTGATGGCTAGTTTATTTTTTTCTTGACAACTTAAACATTTGAAGATGAAATGTGGAATTTAAGAGTATAATGCGAAAGAGAAAGAGAGGGCAAGTTAATTGGACCAGGAACCAAATACACTACTCATTTGTGCATTTGCCTAATGGCTTAATAACTGCCAATTTGGTGCAGGAATTCTGTGTAATTGTAATAAGAATTTCTATCTCTAGCTCTTCCCAGGCAAAGAGGAGTCAGCAAATAGACTGTGTCCACTGCATGCCCTGGTCCTGTGTTTTATTATGTTTACTTTATAATCCCATCATCCCCATGCCACCAGCATGCTTGAGGGGTAGTGAAGGCAGCAGCGGCTGCTCCCTCTCGGCCCCCTGTCTTTCAGAGCTACCCTAAGGTACTTAAGAATGACAGTATAAAGAATATCTGTGCAGATGAGCCTGTAGATTTGGGGAATTGGCTGCTTATAGACAGGGATTCTTTTGGTAGACTTAATTCCTTTAGCAAGGGTGAAGTACCATCTGTGGGGATTCCTGTCATGTATGAGGAAGTTAGTCATGCTCTCTGTGGAGTTGAGTTTCTTGAATTTTAATGAAACCCATGTCAATCTGTCTCCTCTATACCCTAGTGTTAAAATCAGTGGTCAGCTCCTCAACAATCGCAACAGTAAATCACAGTAGATAAACCAACCAGGACAGCTCTGAAGAATTTAAGGCTGTGTTCCCCCAACCACCCCCCTTCACAACTAGGACACTGAGAGAATACATAATGAACTGGTGGCACTTCTGCTTTAAAGGGACAGTGTTGTGTTCAAACCAGGATTCTAGAATTTTTTTTTTAATGCCTTTCTTTGTTGGGAAGTTTCCTTTCCCCGTTATTATTTATATTCTTTTTAATAGATCTGTCATGGATTCCAGGGCTTTTGTCCAGGTTATGTATGGTAAAGCTGTACTTTTACAAAATACTCAGAGAGAAATGCTGATTCTAACCAAAGAAAATGAGCTGTTATGCAGAAATTAAGAGAAAATGATGTGTGTGCCACCTGAATATAAATTAAGTGTGAATGATGTAACTCAGGGAAGCAGGTGGCAGTTCTATATGAGATATTTACAATTAGCTGTATGCATCATTCTGAGAACACAGCATAGGAAATATCTCACCCAGATTGGATTGGCTCCCAGCGGGTTATAATAGCGTTACAGACCTCAAGGTAACTTTCTAATTCTTCTATGATATGTCACCACTGTCTCAAAGACAAGGTCATTGGAACGTAACTTTCATTGTCACTTTGTTTGCATGTACAAGCCAAAAAATGTTTCTATGGGGAGGACTGACAGAGCAAGTTGGAACTGAAAGTTCTTTTTGGCAGAACTGTTCTGGCACAAAATGGAACTCTAACTGGTTCCTTAATGGTAAAAGCTACAACCTCCATTTGTCTTCTTGTTTGAGCTAGTATTTGGAATTACTGGCTGGCTGCTTTCGTGGATCTATTGTCTCTTTCTAGTGCCCTGTCTCTCTTTATTTTGTTCTTGTTCTTGGTGGTTGATATATGCCACCATGTCAAGACCCGTCTTTTATCTTTTGGTGTAAAATTGACACCTTCCCTTTCAAATTAATTAATATCTCTATCTCATATACTTATTTGGGTCAAACAAGTAGCCCACATTAAATCGCCTACTAAAATAGTGTGTATCTTATTTTCAAGCAACACATGGATATGTGTTTTCTTTGTCATTTTCTATGGCTTCATCCATTTACTGACACTTGGCATTTAAATGTGTCTGAAATTACACTGACACAAAGATCTCGAGATACAGAAAAAGGGCAACATTGAAAGACACATTTTACTCTTTTTCAAAAAATAAACAAAAAGTTTTTTGTTTTTTAAGAAAGAAAAAAGCATCTTAGATTTGGCTGCTAGCATTTACCGTCTTACACAGTTTAATTTACTCACTGGAAAGCAGATATTAAGTACTCAATACATTTGCTTGGTTAATGATGGCATAATATGTTAGCTATTATACTATAGTATAATAACTAACGTGTATAAGGAAAGATGCGAAATTCTGCATGCTCTTATTTTAGAGAATGTTTGCTAGAAAGATAACATCACCATTTGAATCCACCCTATCGATAGTAATGATACCTGACAATTATTGTGTGTTTACTATGTGCCAGGTAATGTGGCAAATACTTTCCTTGGATATTATTTTGTAATTCTAAGAACATCCCCAGAACACAGAATAAAACTTGCTCAAAATACCACAATGCTATTTCATGGTACTGTGATTTGAATTCTAACACTTTACCTTCTCAGACTATATTTCCTTTGCACATACATCGCCATTAATTCAATGGGTCATGTGAGTTGAGATCTGTAGTAGAAGCTCTAGTATGCTGCCTAAACCCTCCTTTGGCACTGGGGCACTTATTTCTCCAGTTGCCAGAACAGTTTGCTGTCGATTTCTCACATTTGAATCCTCTCCAGGAATTTCCTTCTCTCAATGTGAGCTCCTTCAATTTTGTATCCTCTCCCTGGGGTAGCCCTCATCCACTGGCTAGTCAATGTAGGATCCAAAGACCTGGCTTCCTTGCTCCAAGGTGGGAAATCTCTGAAGAACAATCCAGCTCCAGAGGTCCACTGGAATTGGCTGGAGACTTTGTTGCAACTGCACCACAGTTCAATTTCTCTATTCTAACCTTGCTTCCCTCACTCCCTCAACACTTTCATTACTACATTTTTTCCTCCTTATTTATTTATTTATTTATTTTTGAAGGTTCATGTTTTCACTATTAGAATGCATGCTTACTAAATGAGTGCATTTAAATTTGGCGATATGGATTTTGAGAAATATGATCTGGTAATACGAGTCACCAATAAGGCAAGTGGCACTGTGGCACCACAGATTAGTGGAATGACAATATGCAAGCTAGGTAAGTAATTTTTTCCATAGATGCCTCTGCATTTAAGTTACATGGGGAACCTCGGGTTTTCCAAATATGACAGAAAAAACAAAACAAACCCATCAGGACTACCTAACTATCACACAGGAAAGCCATAACTATGCTTGCAAGCCTTATCTCACAGCAATACAAAGGAAAAAAAAAAAAACAAAAATTTACAAAACTAACACATCCAGTTACCAAAAAAAAAAAAAATAGAGACCAAAACCAAACCCATTGCCTACTGGTTGATCCTGACTCATATCATCCCCTAATATAATGCTCAACCTACACAACGAGGCTCCAATTCTGGTCTGTTGAGTTTCACACATTTCAAAAGAGACCGACCTTGGCACTAAATGCATTAGAACCGGACTAACGCCTTACCTCTGAGATCCAGAGGCATAAAAGGTGGCCGGTATACCATTAATCCAACGGTAACGAAAGGGAAGACTTCCCAACAAACTCCATGGATTCAAATTTCCATCTCAAACTCTATTTCCTGAGGAACCCAACCTACATTTGGGCTTCAGTACCTGCCAATGATAAGGCGTAGTCTATGAGTTCCTCCAGGTAATACAATCTTGGATCAAGAGGGTGGAGAAAAAATAAAAACAAGTGGTATTTGATGTGTGAAAAGAGGTATGAATGTATCCAAATTTAGGTCCCTGACAGAATCAAATCAGAAGGAGCATACATCAGTTTTTCCTTTTAAGATGTTTTTCTCTTAAGAGTACTTATTAAGATTAACAATACTTCTAAACTGATCTTGCAAAGAACATTCTCTGCAACCTCTATTGCTTATCCAAATATTTTCTATTTCACTATATTTTCAACTAAACTAAAGATAATAAAACACCTATAATCTCAGCAAAAATTTACTTTAATTTTATACCATATCGTACCTTGTTCTTTTACTGTACAAATAGGTGCTTGTCTTGTCTTCCAATTTAAAGAGATTGCAACTTCTGTGAGGACAAATGCCATGCTTTCAACTTCCATATCCCTCAACGCTGCCTACCATGACCAGAATCTGGCAGCATGAAGAATATATAGAAATGTCTCAACACTTGATAATTATTCAAGGGGAGAAAAAAATTCAATTCATTCATTTTTAGAAGCATTTGAGAATTATTTGGAAAAGTAAAAAAAAAAGGTCTATTGAAATTTGAACATGATATCTTCCCTTTTTTCATGTCCTAGTTAGCTATATATACTGTCAGATTATAATATTAAAATTGTTATTAATATGAGTTCTGATATTGCCTAGAAATAACTACATTAAAATATTAAAAATAAACAAAAGAAAATCAAAGAAAAGTTGAAACCATAGAATGTCATAGTGCCTAATTTGTTAACAGAGTTTAAAATTGCTTAGAAAAAAGAAAATTAAATATCTCATTCCATTCATAAGATATGACTGTTTTATCTGTTTGCAGTTATAAATAACCCAAAAGTAATACTTCTTATGAATATTTTTCTCATTGCAGCTTCTGGTTTTTCAAAATGTGGATCCCTGTGCCTTGTCATCTCTATACAGGCTGGTTTTTCTTGTTGTTATTACTGTTTTGACTATTGTTGTGGCATCCATTAATTTTTTTTTTTTCATCTAAGATAAAGAAATTGGATCTCTGCAATTTCTGAGATGTTTGATTATTCTTCAGCTTCAATAAGGAAATTTATTCTATGTGAGGAGCTGGCTAGAGTGTCATTTGATCACTTAGATGCAGTCAAATATCATCAGGATCCCTTTCCCTCTCTGTCATAATGAATGGGGTGATTTCTTTCTTATTTCATTTTGGAAGTCTCAGTAAAAATTAATCAAGCATGTTTTACTAAACCCCAGTTGTTAAGCCTCACAATTGATATATTCATTGCCTCTACTTAAAAGGCTGGGTTGGGATAGGTCAGAAGGATCATTCGTTCCTTTTCATTAATACACATAAATAGATAGTAAGAATTTCAATTATGGTATTTGCATCCATGACTTTATTTTAAAGATTGAATTTTGTGCCCTATGATTGCTTATTTATTATTCATAAAGTATATGTTACTTTGATTTTATATATTAATGGTCTTCCCAACAGCAAAGATATTACATTCAAACTATTTTCTCCATTGTTACTGGCATCTATGAAAGACTACTTTTGATATTTTAGATTTTGTAATTTTCAAAAAATTGTACTTTCAAACAAAAAAAATGTATTATTTTGCTAAAAAGAAAAAAAAATCTATCATCACCATACTGATTAGAACAGTCAAATATAAAACATTACAAAAGATACAAGTAAGTAAATTACTGCTATAAAACAACAAACAAACAAAACCTGATGGAGTGTTTGGAATGCATTTGGAACAATTTATTGAAACAGTTCTCAAGGTCAATCTCATTTCAACTCCCATTTGTATATATTTTCTCTGTTTTAAATAATAGATTTATAGCTTTGCCATCAAGAGCCAGATAAAATATTCCTGGTGGCATAGTGGAAACCCTGGTGGTGTAGTGGTTAAGTGCTACAGCTGCTAACGAAAGGGACGGCAGTTCAAATCCGCCAGGTGCTCCTTGGATATTCTATGGGGCAGTTCTACTCTGTCCTATAGGGTTGCTATGAGTTGGTATCGACTTGACGGCGCTGGGTTTGGCTTTCGTTTTTTTTTTATAGTTTATGCAGTTTATGTTTAAATTAATCATGCAAAGATTTAACAGTATTATGATGTCATCTCTGCCATATGCTTGAAAAAAAAAATATATAGATCAGTTCTCTTCCACATTTCTTTAGTTTCCCAGTTCCAGCTTTCGATTCAGCCTGCATGCAGGGTAAGAGAGATGAACCAATGGAGCCAGGGGAGCCAGCGACATCAATGAGTACTATGTAGAACCTGAAAAATCAGTGAAAACTCCCATTCCAACCAAAAGCAAGTATTGAATGAGCCACTGTAATTGCAGCTGTGGTAGAATGCAGAAATGAGAAGTCAAAGTTCTAGATTCCAAAGGTTTGCCAGCTCAGGGAGAGGTGGACATTTATCCCCCTAACGCTAACATGTGCTAAAATTGAGATATCAAGTTTTGTATGCTATTGCCTAATAAAGCAGCAGTTACATTTCATTTGGAAATAGTACCTGTCTCTTTGGAATTTATAATGCGGCATGGAAGATCGCGTACATAAAATATCCTACATACCTGTCATATTCCGTGTAATGTAAAGTGAAAAGTTTTCTGCCTTAATTATTTTCCTTATCTAATGAGCAGTATAAGATCAACAGTTTGCTGTGTGCTCCTTTCTGATGTGAAATTCAAGAAGGACTTTACAGATATAAATTTACTTTCTTGCACTAATGGACGCGTTCAAGTTAGCAAACTGTAATAAACAAATGAACAATTAGCCTTGAACATTCTGATATTCTTCAGGGCATCTCAGAAAGAAAATAGACTGTCATGTGCATCTGACATGTCAACATCCTTCTTCTAATCTTTGCTTCTCTACAGAATGGGCATTGACTCAGCTCATTTAGAGTGTTCTCTGAAATCTCAACTTAATCATATCATAGTGTTTCACACGCAAAGCTCAATTTTTGACTGCAACATAACTACTAAGAGTTTTTCTTTTTACTTTTCTTTCTTTGCTTCCAGTTATTATGCTAAAAGGAAAATAAAAAAGTTACTCTAGGTTAGGATATAGAGTCCCCGGGTGACACAAATGTTTAAGCTCTCAACTACTAGTTCAATCTGCTTTTAAAAGATCACAGTCTTGAAAACTGTATGGAAAAGTTCTACTCTGCACACACACATGGGGTCGCCATAAGCTGGAATCCACTAGACGGTAAGCAGCAACAACAGCTTTGGATAACTTCTTTTCGAATTTGTTTCTCTTTTAAAATTTCTGCTTGTTTTCCAACAAATAAAAAAATGCTATGATTAAAGCCTAAATGTGGACTATTGAAATTAATCTTGTATTTTGTTTCGGCCTTCTGGAAAAACTACTTTAGTGCAGGGCCCATGGGAGGCAGTTTAGAGATCTTAGTTATATATACTTGAATTAATAACGACCTAACAGTTTTTTTTTTAATAGTTAAGTTATCAGAAATGAAGATGTCGAGGTGAAAGGAAGAGAGGTAAGCATCTTAATGAAGTTTTGGTGTTGCTAAACTCCAACCAAAAAGGCCAGCATGAAATTCACCAACTCTCATTACCAATGTTGCCTTTTCTTTTTTTTAATCAAAGAGGTCAAAGACTTTGTTTTGTCCTTATCATGATCTTGCTGAATTGTTGGTAGCCTTGGCGTCAATTTCAAAAGACAAGGTTCAAAAGCTAAAATTCCTCTGGGGTCATCAGAGTAAGTTAAAAACAAGCAAAATGAAACTATCAAAAACAACTAAACAAAACCATAAAGTGCCAAAGAGCAATGTTTATAAGTTTCCAAATAACCACTGAAAAGCACCAATAAACTTTGGATTCAGCTCAAATGTACCGTCAACCTCAGGCAGTCCCCTCCGCCCCTACCCCTTTTTAATGGTCCATTTGTCTAGTCCCCCTGGAAGATCTATAGAGAAAATTACCGGGGCAGAATGTAGATGCAACTGCACATCCTGCTACAGGAGAAACGATTCCTGTTCTCATCACTGGAATCAATAATTTGCTAACACAGTATTAGCAAGAGCAACAACTCCACCAGGTTAAAGGAGTTTTACACTGAATAATGACGGCCCAGGAAAGGGAAAAGCCATGTGAGTAAATCCTGGAAGCCTTTTACTATTGAGAGAGCACACGCCAGTGAATCAATAGTGGCTTTGGTGAGTCTGGGCTGTAAAGATGCTTTATGGTTCTGCCTAAGTACATTGGCAGAGGCAGTCCTCTTAATATCCGTACACAGGAGCCACTGGGATCCAGGTCTGCCCTATTAACAAAACCATTTCCTCTTCAGAAGAATGGAAGTCCTTTCCAGTGACCCAGAGCATGGCTGGGTCATAACTATATAGAAACTTCAAGGGGAAAGCAAAGGTGGGAGATGAAGTGCAGGAAGGGAGCTAGACCTACCAAATGGTACTGTACCTCAAGGGCTTTCAATGCCTGATCAAGAGACCTTTCTACTAGAAGTCTTTCTGAGTCATTTCACTGAATCTGTATTGATAGAAACAGGGATACTGAAATTGATATTATTCTTGGCAAAGCACTAGTTGATAAGAAAAGCAAATTTCTGAAACAGTGACTTACTTTAACCAAAGTTGTCAAATATGGATGAACTCTGCTGATCACCAGGCTAGTGGTCTCCCCATGGTCTACAATGATAACCTACCTTTATGGCCTGTTGTAGATTTTTCTAAGTCCTCTTTCAGTAAATAGTTAAAAAAGGAAGTCTTCATCAAATATATCTTGTTCTCTCATTCTTAGGCACACAGGAAAATTGTATTTTCTGCCCCTCTTGTGGTTGGAAAGGGCCACGGGATGAGTCCTACAAATGAATTGTGAGCAGATGTCCTTCCTGGACTGGAACAATTACTTGCCCATTAAGTACTTGAATTAGACAAAGTGGCTAAGAGAGAGGAGATGCAAGAGGTATCTCTCCCATGTAAACTTGAAAGCCTCAGAGAAACCCACAATTAAATTAAGAAAAAAAGTCAGGCATATAACCGAGAATGTAAAGAAGAAAAATAATTTAAAAAATCTATTAAGAAATGTTGTGGGGGTGGCTTTTGTCACATGTAGTTAAATAGATGATAAGACAACTAAGTATCTCAGGACTACCAATATGGGTGGTCAAAACAAAACAAAACAAACATCAGCTATCTAAAATGCAAAGTAACACTTATGCTTCTAACTTTCCATGGTCAAGAAGCAGGCTGCAAACGCTGCTTAGCCACCAAGGAAGGCACAGTTTCCAAGTCCCTCTGCAATTGTTGTCTGGTGGAAAGAAGGAGAATGAAAGAAGTTTCTCCCAGTGAGTGGAGCCAAGAGCCATGGAAGAAACTCGATTAAGTCCACTTCCCGTAAGATGGCTCAGGGCCTAGTCAAAAAACATTTCCCATGCACGTAGTAGGACTCTTACTGCATCTGCCCAGAGAATTTCAGAACCGCAGCAGACTAGCAGCAGTCTTGTGTTTTCTGTTACTGAATGGAAATGAATACTGTGATTACCTTATCTTTGTTTAGGTGAGTAGAAGCAATCTTTCCAATACACAGGCTTCCTAAAAAGAAGGGCTTTAGCTGGATCTAAGACTCATTTGAGCTACATTTCTTAGAACCCTTAATTTTGATCTTGGTGGCCTGGATAAAACTTTTTGGCATGTCTCCCTGTGAGGGAGTACATGTATATGGTCAGAAGGAGGGAGTGTGAGTTGAGTATTTTGTGCCTGGAGGGGTAAATTTTGGTTATCATGAATGGTGTTTATCAAGTATTTCTAGCTCTCTACCATCTAATCATATGTTAGATTTTACTTCCTAGACCTTCTGTAGTTGGATCTAGGAATGTGGAGCAGCTAGTCAATGAATTTTGAGCAGCTATGATGTCTGTTACTTTGAGCAAGGGTATTTAATTGCCAGTACCAAATCCTTCAGAGCTCTCTTCCCCCTGGGCGTCTTTTGACGTAGTGACTGCTTTTCAGCTGGGATCCCAGAATGAGGAGGTACAGAGAAGATTCCAGTCAAATCACAGTTGGCTAGCATATAAGCAAGAGTAAGCATGTGTTCTTATGAGTCTTTAAGATGTGAGAGTCTTAGTTACTACCACATAATTTAGCCTACCCTGACTGGCAGAGAGATCCTGTCATCACCTTCTTTTTTATGTCAAACCACATTTAAGGGAGTTCTGTGTCTAAAGCAAATGGTCACTAATAAAAAAAAAAAAATTTATAAAAATGGAATGGAGTAAAATAATCTTAAAGGGAATTATTATCTTACCTACTTCTTGCTACAAGATTTTTTTTTTTTTTTTCTCATCATGCCCTCAGACCGAAAATCGGAAGAACTACACAAACCTGTGAAAGCTAGGACATGTTTCTGCAGTTAAAATAGTTATTCCAATGCTCATATAATAATTGTTCTGCACAATTTTTAGAAGGTTTTTGTAACAACCTCTTCAAACTACCCCCAAAGTAGGTATTTTAGAGCAGTGATCAAAATGGGCTCCTTAACATGCAATTGGCTTATAAAGGGCATTTATATCTCCACTAGTAGGAAATAATCTAATACATCCTCTGAATGGTATCTCTACAAATGATTTCCTGATGATGTCTGCTCTAATATTAGACCCAGGCTCATGAAATGGCTTCTAGAAGTCAGCCACTTGTTAGGCTTTGAAGTCTTGGGGATTTAATTGTTTTCTAAAATTGGGGACTGGTTTTATATGGTCTTCATTGCATATACATATTTATTTAAAAAATGAGACTTTTGCTTAGGAATCTACCACCAGCCTTGAATTGTAAGGTCTGGCACTTTGTGGAAAGAGCTACTGTTCTAAAGGTAATGACCTTTCATATTGGCAACAAGATGAGATTTATGTCCTATTTGTTCTTCTAATACGCTTACAATATGCCATGGCTTGCGAAAGTAGTTATTTGAGGCAGTACTTTCCAAAGTAATCTACCTTCCTTGGAACATACCACTGACACATTCCAGAACAATTTAGAGAACTGTTAACTATGTTCAATAGTACATGGTTTTTCAGGGTCCAGCCAAGTGAAATAAGTGTCTGGCAAAAACAGCCATGTTCTTAAATTAATCTCATTGGCAGCATTCAACAATGGAGTTAATTTTATTGGAGAAGACTTCACTGGGCACTGCTTTCTCTTATTGACCTCCTGTTCCTTATCTATGAGGATGATGTCCTATATGTAGAGCTGCAAAGTGCTACAAGCTGTTTCTGAAATTCACTTAAAGAAGCAGGAAGTGATCATTATCATTGCCCAAACAAATGTGTCAGAGTGGATTTCCCAAAGAAAGCTATGTCCAGACTCACAGAAAAAAGAAAGATTATAGAAGGAGAAGGAGTCACTGGGTGATGCTGAATGGGTTAAAAAGCTCAGCTGCTAACTGAAAGATTGGAGGTTTGACTCCACCTAAAGGCACCTTTAAAGAAAGGCATGGTTATCTACTTCCTGTGCAGTACAGTTCTACTCTGACACACATGGGGTCGCCATGAGTCAGAATAACTCCACAACAACAAACAGCAACAATTAGCGTCAAAGCCATTATTGGCACCTGAGGATATTGATTCCTTGTCTCACAATGCACGGATCAGAAAGTCTAAACCCCTGACACTCATATGTCTGAACCAGTCAGTAAAAATCACACTGGGTTAAGACTTGGTTCACCAGATCTCCCAGTAATAAGAATGAAAAACATAAAATAAATCAATCCAAAGTAATTTCTTTGTACATATCAGCTAAATCATAGTTATTTAAATGCTTTACCTCAATGGTCTTCCAAATGGCTCCTTATGCTCCGAAGTTCTCCCAAGAGACCTCATAGGTAGGTTTGCTATATAATTAATTGTCCAAATCAGGTCACTAGTGAAAGGGGCATTCTTCATAAATTTACCAGGCCCACAGTCATAAATTCTAAGTATCCTGGGTTGTGTGTATCCTGTACACTTTAAGTCCAACAGAGGAGATCTGCTTTTCCAGTTTGAAATGTGAAGCTGCTGTGCAAAATTTTATTAAAAAATGTTTTCCATAATGATGACAATAAGAAAGTTTGAAAAATACTACTCTGAAGAACAATCATTTGGTTACCCAACATAGTAATAACATTAATTAACATCCATCCATGTGTTTCTCAAAAACCATATCTTCTTTGGTACCAAGAAGTAGGAGCGGTGCTCTAAAAAAAATAAATTTTTTTTTGTGTGTGTGTTCTAACAGATACCTAAAATGTGGAATTAGTTTTGGAATTGGATAATGTGTAGAGGTGATGGGTGGGGACTTCATCTCATGCACTTTGGACATGTTCTTAGGAGGGAGCAGCCCCTGGGGAAGGACATCATGCTTGGTGAAGTAGTGGGTTGTTGAAAAAAAGGAAGACAGTGAGATGGATTGACATAGTGGCTGCAACAATAGGCTCAAACATAGCAAGGACTGTGAGGGTGGCACAGGATTAGGCAGTGTTTCATTGTGCTGTACATGGGATTCCTATAAGTCAGAACCAACTCCATGGCATCTAACAACCACAACGATAGTACAAATCTCGATTGCCTCGAAGAGACTGTTGTTAGAATTATGGATGGCAAAGAATTGTGGCAAGGGCTCAGAAGGAAGTGAGGAGAGCTATAGAGAATGTCTCTATCATCTCTATCATCTTAGAGAGTACATACAGTGCCAGCAACAGAATGTTGCTAGAAATATGGATGCCAAAGGTACTCCTGGTGAGGCTTTAAAAGAAAATAATGAACATGTGATCAGACAATGGAGGGAGTAGTGACCCTTCATTTCCTGGTATCAGGACTTAAACTCTCATGAGTAGTTTTCTCACTGTGGACCTACACATTCAGTTTACTCTGTTGTGGAACGTGAGAGATCAGAACAGGGAAATGAGGTCAATTCCTTTCCATGCCCTCCCTAGTCACACTCAGAGGACCACCAACATCAATCTCATCGAAATTAAAGAGGGATGAAAGGGATCAGAAGTAGAAAGTGGAGCAGGAGTAACAGAATTTTCTAATCTTTAATCATGTTAAACATTCTGGGAATGAATTATATTTCATTCCCAGAGTGACTTACTCAGAGATCACGCTTATGTTTGCTGTGAACTCAGGAGTAGCCAGCATGTTCCTGAAGGACTTGAAAGAAGAGAAGAGGAGAAATATGTACTACCAAATTTCATTTTGCATATTTCCAGGTGAAGGTCCAGATAATAGTGTAATGTACAGAAGAACACGCAACGAGTCTACATTCTTTTGTATTTTACTAAAGGTCATTTTTTTTTTTTGGTTAGTGTGTTTTCTTTCCATCCTTGACAAATTACTTCCTTACCTCAGTATACTTTTGATAGCCATATTCTCTGAGCCCTTCTCAACAGCTTTTGGCTTTGCACATTGGGCCCGATGTACTTCTACTTCCATGTATCAATTTGTTTACTGTCTGGATACAAGTCATTCAATCATTTTCATGGAATATATGTATATTTTTAATTTTTGATACTCATGCTCCATACTTCTAGTCCCTCGACATCACTGGCATCTATTAAAATGGAACAATTTATATAAAATGGTCCAATATATTTTAATAATATACGCAATCTAAAAAAATTATATTTAAAATTTCTAAACCTAACATCTAATAAGCTTGATGTTAATCATTTGGAAAATTTTCTCAACTGCTTATTCTGCATTGGACATCCACCAGATCATATAATCATGTATATTTATTAAGTAATTACCCTATGCCTGGAGCTACCCAATTATTGGGGTACAAAAGAAACAGATGTAGTCCCTATTTTTTTAGGGGTTAACAATCCAATTAGGGAGACAAAACAAATTCAAGAAACAATGCCTTGCAATATCCAATTAATTCACAAAATGTGAGCTACAAATAATAATTGATTCAGGAGTTGGCAAGAGGGTAAGATCAATGAATGGAGAAGCTTTTATATCTGATGTTGTACCAAAGCGGATCTTGAAAGTTTAGCTGGATTTAAATGAAGATAAGGTATGAAAGATACTGCTAGGTGTCTACCCAGGATCTATTCTCTCCTTCCGTGTAACAGGATACAAATCACCAATTTCAGCATTAGGCCCAGACAAATAAATTATATTTTCTTGTCTCCCATACTGCTGATGGTAGAGACGGTGGGCATTTGACATACATCTAATCAAAGAGCAGAAAATGGAAATTATACTAGAGATCTCTGGGAAAGTTTTGCATTTTCTAGTATAAAATCCATTTCCTTATTTAGGCTCTTGCCTGAAATGCTTTCGTGATGCTAGAGATAGAGCAGCCAATGTATGTTTAGGAGGAGACCACTCAGATAAAAGCCACCACTGACTGCTCTGACAGGGATAACAACAGAGGGTCCCGGACAGAGCTGGAGAAAAATGTAGAACAAAATTCTAACTTAAAAATATAGACCAGACTTGCTGGCCTGACAGAGACTGGAGAAACCCTGAGAGTATGGCCCCTGGACGCCCCTTCAGCTCAGTAATGAGGTCACTCCCGAGGTTCACTCTTCAGCCAAAGATTGAACAGACCCATGGAACGAAATAAAACTAAAGGGGTGAACTAGCCCTGGGGCAGGGACTGGAAGGTAGGAGGGAACAGGGAAACTGGTAATAAGGAGCCCAGGGTTGAGAATGGAGAGAGATGACATGTCATGGGGTTGTTAACCAATGTCATACTGTATACTAACTGTTTGATGAGAAACTAGTTTGTTCTGTAAACCTTCATCTAAAGTTCAATTAAAAAAAAAAGTTACCTGCTACAATGGCAGAAAAAGAAGCTAGAAGTGGCTACTTTCTTGATGGTCTATCTATTCAAGCAACTTCACTATTCTTAAACTGTCTATCTCCAGGATTCTGGAGGTAGGAGCAAAATAAAACCCCTCTTTGGTTAAGTCACTGTAATTAGATTTCTGTTATATGCAGCCAAATGCAATATTTCAATGATATCACGGGAGTTAGAGAATTCAAGCTGAGAATAGAAATCAACCTTGATGTTTGGAAATAGAAAGGAACTGACCAGAATGGATATACCATTCTTGAGAGGGACATGTCTCTGTAGTGTGGAATCGGAAACTATGGCATCAATTTTACTCAAAGAAAATGCTCCAACTAGAACTTTTCAAGTACTGCCACTCTCATTTTCAGATGTATTCTTGGGTCATGCAATTATCTATGATTTATGATTTTCTTCAGGGATAAGCACACCTCCCTGATACAAGAACCCAAAGGAGAAAAAAAATGCACTTTAAAAAAAAGGTCAAATTCTTTTGCTTTTCTTGGTTTTGTCATGTCTGTTGTGGGAGACCCAAATCCTCTCCCCACCACTTTTTTTTGTTTTTCTGTTTGAACTTTGTTTCATTAATTTTAAAAATAATGCAAAAAAAAAAAAAAATCTCTTGTCTATTTTAAAGCACACAAACTATAAACAAGGACACAGAAAAAAAAAGTGAAAATCCTTCTTCACACCTCTCCCACCTGTCTCCTACACCCTGAAGCCCCTCACTCTTCTTTATACAAGTAGTCAGTATTGTCAATTTCCTGTATGTGCTTCTGGGCCCTTTACTGTATACCAAAACACACAAACACACAAACAACCAAACCTGTTGCTGCTGAGTCGATTTAGACTCAACAGAGGGTTTCCAAGGAGCAACTGGTTAATTCAAACTACCAACCTTTTTAGTTAGTAGCCTGAGCTCTTTACCACTGTGCCATCAGGACCCCTTTACTGTATAGTTACATATATTTTATAGAAATGTACACATAGGAAAAAGGTCTTTTTGTTATTGTGCTTTGTTTTTTGTACGGTTGTTTGTTTTAACATTAATAGGACCACTTTATTGGAATGAATATTTTACTTACTTTTTTTAACTGAATCCATCTTGGAGATCTCTTCATGTTAGCATGCACATCTACCTCACTCTTTTTAGTGAGTAAATCGTATTTCATAGCCTTTTTAGTGAGGACAGGACTGGGTTATACTATATTAACGAACAATCCCAGCGACTTAAATTAGCAAATCTGTGTTTCTTAATCATGATACACTTCCATCTCCACTTGGCGGGAGATCTGTTCCTTGTTGCCTTTACTCTGGGACCAAGGCTAATAGAGGAACCAATGTCTAGAATGTTGCATATCACTAAGACAGAAGAGATCATGGCTAATCACTCATTGCCTCTTGAAGCCTTCCACAGAAGTGATACACATTATTACCACAGATTTTCTTGGCCAAAGCAGACCATGTGGCCATGCCTAACTTGAAGAGGATGGAGACATGCATTTCTTCCATATTTCCAGGAAAAGAAAACTGAAAAGATTCATTCACTCTTTGACTCAATAAACCCATCTCTAACTGGTATAGCAAGTCTGTTTAGGGTACCCAGGGAAACAAAACAAAGCAAAAAAAACAACAGTTGTCATCTAGTCAATTCCAACTCATAGCAATTCCATGTGTTTTGGAGTAGAACTAGGTTTTCACTCACTGGTTTCTCAGAAGGAGCTTGTCAGGCCTTTCTCCCTAAGTACCTCCAGCCTTTTAGATAGCAAAAGTATCTGAAAACAATGAGAATTTCCTTTTCTTCAGTGCAGAGTCATCCTCACCAATGGCCACAAGTTCTTCTAGGGAGCTAAGACATTGTTTTATAATAGTGGCATCACTGCAGAGTCATGTTTTTCAAAAGAACTAGAGCATCTCCTCACTTAAAGAATTCCTGATCTGTGAACAAATTCAAGACTGGACATTGGATAATGCATTGTGAAAACACAACACTATTCATTGATTTAGAGATGCTTGTTCATTCAGATAAAGTTAATATGAATTCAAAGGGCTGGCCATTTACTTCAGTGCTAGAAACAATATGGCCAATTAACACCGTCAAAAGACCTCTGTGCTTAATTCATTTTGACTTATGCTCCAGCCCTGCTACCCATTACAGTAGCCCCACACTCATTGTCTCTGGCAGTTAAGTGCTGCCATTCAACTTTGAATATCTGGGTTCAGAAATTACGAAGTCGGTTTCAAAAGTGACATCTCTTACTAAGATCCCCAGCTTTTAGAGGCCAGCGTCTGCAGAGCTATTTAGTCATGTTAATATTCTCCTTATCAATGTGTTTCTCAGTGTTGTGGTGATAGGTATGTACTCTGTTCCTTCCTAGGTATATATTTAAAACTAAAAAACCAAAACCGGCGAAACAAAAACACCCAGTTGGCATCACATCAATTCCAGCTCTAGGTGGCCCCATGTGTGTCAGAGTAGAACTGTGCTTCAAAGATTTTCAATGACGAATTTTTTTGAAGTAGAGCACTAGGCCTTTCTTCTGATGTGTCTCTGGAAAGATTCAAACTTTCTAAGCATGTTAACAGTTTGCACTATCCAGGAGATTCAAGGCATATATATATATATATATATATATATATATATATACACATATAGTGGATGATAAGTAAGATGCATGTATTAAATTCAACCCAATTCTCTCTTTGACTGTTTGGATTCCTCCTACCATGGTATAAAAAGGAAGTTTTGGCATCACAGTTGTAGTTAGTGTAGGCCATAATCAGTCTCAGTTTTAGTAAACTAAGCAAATTGTTTGAGAATCTCACACTGCTAAGGCTTAATCACTGAATCCAGAGTCTCTGGTCAGTGCATCTATATCAATACATTCAATCTGATCCATCTTAAAATTGTGTCATTCCTGGCCTTACGCCTTTAGAATTCATCTTTACATGTAATTAGCAAATATTTGCCAATAAAAATAAAAATAAAGCCTTGCAATACTTTTGGTGTGTATGATGCTTCCTCTGGATCAGACTTGTGTGTATTTTCATACAGAGAATTAGAGGCTTATCCAACTATTGGAATAGCAGGGGGATTACAAGCTGTTGCCAATATCAACTCCAGTACTGGAATGGTTGTTCCCAAGAGTTTTTTTGGGAGAAAAGCAAAAAACTAAAAACCAAACCAAATGAAAAATCCCAAAACATAGGCAGGTATAGTGGGTTCTGCCAAGAGTCAAGGCAAATTCTGCCAAGAGTAAAGGTATGGTAGCAATAAGAGAAGGTAGGTCTTGAGAAGAATTGACACACCCCTGTAAGGCAAACACCTCATCTGTGGATAATAAAAGCCTTCATGCAAGAGGAAAGCTAATCACCTCAGATAGGAATGAGCTGCTTCTGCCAGCAAGGGATGAGGCTCCAAGGGATTCTGCATTTCTAGATACCCAGATTCAGTGGATTCTATCCAATTGTCCCTATTCTAATTCTCAGGATTAATTTTTATCTTGATCTTCGCTGTCATTTTTGCTTAAGAGATCTGGCGTTGACTTCAATGTATACTGTATCTTAGCCATCAACAAGATAAGCATTGGAGAGAATGTACAAACACTTTAACCTTGAAGATTTAAGACATAAGAGAACCTTTCGGATCAAAGATAGAAGCTCTCAGTCTTCTGGCCAAGTTTGGATTGATAATTTAAATACCTGAGTTTAAAATTGTCTTTTCTTCAAGCTTTACAAGGCAGCCTAATCCACAGTCCTTGTACCCATGTGTACTATATTTCCACCAAAATTATTCTATTCCAATAACAACTTGTTTACTAACACTTTCTACAACTACTTGAATTCAGGTACCTATAAACGAGAATAAAGAGCCCCAGTGACACGAACGGTTAAACACTCTGATGCTAACCAAAAGATTGGCGGTTCAGACCCACCCAGAAGCTCTGCGGCAGAAAGATCTGGCTTTCTGCTCCTGTAAAGATTACAGCCAAGAAAATTGTATGGGGCAGTTTTACTGTTCACATTGAGTCAAAATCAACTTGATGGCACCCAACAACAGTAACAAGATATATGATCATGAAAATTATTGTTTCACCATTATCTTCAATCTACCAATAGGCATGTAGTTATCTCTGATTTCAAATATAATACATCAGAACACTCTCAGCATTCTCAAGCTGAAAGAACTGAAGAAAAAGTCCAAGCCTTGAGTTGCAGTATTGAAGGATTCTATAGGGAAAATATAGAACACACAGGAAACAACAAAAGAAGATGGAAGGAATGCATAGTCACTGTACCAAAAAGAACTGGTCTACGTTCAAGCATTTCAGTAGGTAACATGTGATCAAGAACAGACGGTACCGAAGGAAGAAGTCCAAGCTGCACCTAAGGAATTCATGAAAAACAAGGTTTCTGGAATTGACAAAATACCAGTTGAGATGTTTCAACAAATGGATGCAACTCTGGAAGTTCTCAGTCTTCTATGTTAAGCAATTTAGAGGACAGTTACCTGGCCAGTCGACTAGAAGAAATTGATATTTGTGCCCATTCCAAAGGAAAGTGATCCCACAGAATGCAGAAATTATCAAATAATATCATTAATATCACACACAAGTAAAATTTTGCTGAGGATAACTCAAAAATGGTTGCAGTAGTACATCAACAGGGAACTGCCAGAAATTCAAGCTGGATTCAGAAAAAAGAAGAGGACATGAAATCAGGGATATCATTCCTGAAGTCAGATGGATCCTGACTGAGAGCAGAGAATGCCAGAAAGATGTTTACCAGTGTTTTATTGGTTATGCAAAGGCATTCAACTGTGTGTAGCATAACAAACATGAATACTGTTGTGAAGAATGGGAATTCCAGAACACTTAATTGCCCTCATAAGTCACGTGTACATAGACCAAGAGGCAGTCGTTTGAACAGAACAAGGGGAAACTGTGTGTCTTAAAATCAGAAAAGGTATATGTCAGGGTTGTATTCTTTCACCACACTTTTTCAATCTGTATGCTGAGTAAATAGTCTGAGAAGCTGGACTACGTGCAGAAGAATGGGTCATCAGGATTGGAAGAAGACTCATTAACAATCTGCATTAAGCAGGTGATGCAACCTTGCTTGCTAAAAGCGAAGAGGACTTGAAGCACCTGCTGATGAAGATCAAAGACCACAACCTTCAGCATGGATTGCACCTCAAGATAAAGGAAAAAAAAAAAAATCATAACAACTGGACCAGTAAGCAACATGACAACATGAAGTTGTCAAGGATTTCATTTTACATAGATTCATAATCAAAGCCCATGGAAGCAGCAGTCAAGAAATCTAACGATGTATTGCATTGGGCGAATCTGCTGCAAAAGACTTTTTTAAAGTGTTAAAAACCAAAGATGTCACTTCAAGAACTAATGTATGCCTGACCCAAACCATGGTATCTTCAATCATCTCATATGCATGCAAAAGCTAGACAATAAATAAAGAAGACTGGAGAAGAACTGATGTTTTTGAATTATGGTGTTGGCAAAGAATACTGAATATACCCTGGACTGCCAGAAGAAAGAACAAATCTGTCTTGGAAAATGTACACCCAGAATGGTCCTTAGAAGCAAGGAGGGCAGGACTTTATCTTACATACTTTGGACATGCTATCCGGAAGTACCACTCCCCAGAGAAGGACATCATACTTAGTAAAGTAGAGGGTCAGCAAAAAAGAGGAAGACCCTTAATGAAGTGGATGGACACAGTGGCTGCAAAACTGGGCTCAAATACAGGTAGGATTGTGAGGATGGCAAAGGATTGGACGGTGTTTCATTCTCTTGTGTCTACGGTTGCTGTGAGTTGGATCCGACTCAAAGGTACCTAACAACAACAACCTATCCCACATTTTAATCTTTGAGATTCTGTTTCCCAGAATACAGCATCCCACATGACATAATGTGTTAGTCGGAAGCATTCTATTTTTTCAGTTGCAGATGCTTTTAATATAGAGAATGAGAGGTTTACCCAGGCATTATGAAAACTTGTTAACTGAATATCATGGAAGCTGATGCTAATAATATCAATTTTCAGCACCAAAATGGTGTTTTGTAGGGATTAGCTGGTAACGTGCAGGTATGTATAGAAACCTTGGCAAACCTCTACCAACTGTTAGTTACCTACCCCAGCTCCCTCTCTCTCCCAAAAATAAAATCATACCCATTGCCCTTGAGTCATTTCCAACCTACAGTGGGTCAGATTATGTTAATTTGAGATTACTTCAGTTGTTACCAATTTTCACTTTACAAATGAATTTGCAATATCTATTGTCCCAATAACTATGTGAGTTTCTATTTTCCACACTTCCATTGAGGGTTTTCACCAAAGGGTTTTAAAAATTTTAATAGGAGTCGATGAGAGTAAAACAGCGTCTCAGTGTTAAAATCTACTTTCTAGCCATTTGAATAAATAGTGATTTTCTTACCAAGGCAAATCTATACTGCTGATCGCATTTTTCTATTTAAATACTTTTAGAACCCCACATATTAGCTGTGGCTATAGATAAATTTTTCTTGGGTTTGGGATCTAATCTTAGACAGCACCTGAGAAAGCAGATAGAAAATGGAGAGGGACATATACATTTCTGTTTTTGATGATTGATTTGGTGCCAACTCCATGAGTCGAACATCATCTGCCATCCCCATTGCCAGTTATATACATAAAATATCATGCACGCAATGGATTTCAAAGGACCTGCCAAGTACAGTGTTGAAAACCCTAGAGATATTGATTTTACAGTTTCTCCAGTGATTCTACATCATGCTCCTTTACTTTCTGGCAATCTTTATAACTTTTACACTGACATAAATTGCCATAAAATACACATCCAGCACACCACTCCCCTTCCTCCTCTAGAAATGGTTAAGGACGCTCCATTATTCCATTAACATGTTTGACCATTAATTCAGCTGATCTCCCTGGGAATGACGAGGTGACTCTAAACTTGAAGGGCAATTTGTACTGCCCAGGAGATTTATTATTATCTTCTCTAGTGGAAAGCACATGAATTCATCTAAACATTTATTTTCCTTAGTGTGCTGCTATTTTTCTTTTTATGTTTTCTAAAGTAGATTTAGTGGCAGAATATTAGCAGTGGAGAATACCAGAGTTGTTGTCTACGCAAAAAGGCAGGCAGTTCAGCTCTCTGAATGTGGCCTCAGACATTCAGAATTTCCCTTGGCTGTAGTGTGGGAAAACCATATGGCTAATGGGGAGGGCAGTACAGTGTTTCCTAATTGGCCAGAAATTAGCCAGTTGTTAGGTGAGCAAAAAAGGACTGTAGGCCATAAAGTCGATTTCACTGACTGAGTCACTGCTTAGCCTATATAATATTGTTGGATTGATTTTTTATTGTTGCCATAAGAAATTACCCCAAACTTGGTGCTTTAAAACAATGCACATTATCTCATCCTGTTTATCAGAGGTTCAATACAGTCCTCACTGGGTCAAGATCAAGGCGTTGGCAGTACTGTGATCAATTTTAGAGGTTTGAGGGGATAATCGGTTTCCTTGCCTTTTCTAACTTCTAGATGCCAGGTGCCTGTTCCCTGGCTCATGGGGAGCTTTCTCAATCTTCACAGTTAATAATGGAGAGTTGAGTTCTTTTCATATTGCTCTGTTTCTCTTTTCTGTCTATTTATCTCTTCTTCTCCCACTGCCCCCTTTCTGTCCCCACATTTAAGGACTCACATGGTTAGATTGAGCTAATGTAGATAATCCAAGATAATCCTCCCTTCTCAAGGTCAATTGATTAACAACAACAACAAAAAAAAACCTGTTGCCATTCAGTCAATTCTGACTCTTAGTGACTCTATAGGACAAACTAGAACTGCCCCACAGGGTTTCCAAGGAGTGGCTTGTCAGCTCATTAGTAACTGTAATTGCATCTGCAAACTTAATTCTCTTTTGCTATGTAAGGGAACATATTCACAGGTTCCAGGGATTAAGCATGTGTTTATTTGGGGATCATTCTTCCGCTTGCCACAGCTGATAAAATCGTACTGGTCTTTAACTGATTAATGATGGATAAGGCTCTGTTAACTGGGGCTTTACAGTCAAAATTGTATGTATGAGTCACACTAAGCCAAAAAAAAAAAAAAAAAAAAACAAACCCATTGCCCTCGAGTCCATTCTGACTCATAGCAATCCTATAAGACAGAGTAGAACTGCCCTATAGAGTTTCCAAGGAGCACCTGGTGTATTCGAACTGTCGACCTTTTGGTTAGCAGCCGTAGCTCTTAACCACTAAGCTACCAGGGTTCCCATGACTTACACTAGGTTTTACAAAACAAAAGGAAGAACAGCAATATTCTAAAAATGCTGAATTAACAGGATTTTTTTTTTCTCACTAAGAAATGGGCACAATGGTCAAATGACTTTTGACAGGACTGCCAAGAAAATTCAATGAGGAAAAAAATAGTCTCTTCAACAAATGGTGCTGGAACAACTGGGTATCCACATGCAAAAGACTTCCATCGATCTGAGCAACCCAATATGAAAATACAAACTTCCAAGGTCTACCCCTGGAGATCCTAGTTGAGAAGAGTTTAGAACTGAAATGGTGGAGACAGATATTTGAAGTCAGGATTGAGTTGAAAAATTATTCACAATAAACCATGCAGGAGAGAACGAGAAACTGGATTGGTAGTCATGGAAATATCAAAAATCTTAATGGATGAGGGGAAAACCGACAGAACTTTGTGAATTGAGGATAATAAGCAGATGAGAGGAAAGCAGTAATAGACAACCAAAGTACTCATTTCCTGATGTAGGAGATTCTTAAGGGCAGGCTCTCCTGTTTCTCTGTTGCATTTGCAGAGCTTCACACAGTACCTGGCATCTGCTAAAAGAGCTGGCACCAAAATGGTCCAGACCAGCAGACCGAGTGATTGAAAATCAGTGTACGCAAGGTCCTACTTGCTCTAATTCTTTCATTCTCACTTACATCATTTCTAGTTGTTGTTGTTACTTGCCATGGAGTGGATTTCAATTCATGTGGACCCCATATGTGCAAAGTAGAACTGCTCCATAGGGTTTTCAAGGCTGTGACCTTCCAGAAGCTGATTGCCAGGCCTGTCTTTCCAGGTGCCTCTGGGTAGGTTCTAACTGCCAACCTTTTAGCTAGTTGTCAAGCACTTAACCATTTGTGCCAACCAGGGACTCTTCCATTTCTAGTACTCAAATCCAAAATAATATCACTGTATTGGCTTGGAAGATGAGTAAAATCTCCAGAGTCATATGAGAATCATTTTAGAAGAGAGGGCAAAGGACTTCAGATGATTTAGCAGCATTTTTGACTCTAGTGCAAACTGATCTTGACAGGGGAAAATGTTCCTCTGGAGACTTCAGACTTAGCCGTCAGACAATTGATACCATTGCCACTGATGAGAAAACAAAAGAGCTTTGCATGCTTGAAGAAAACCCACAGACCCTTTAATTAGAGACAGGGTTAGTGGGGATATCCTAATAAAAGCAGATCCCTCCTCTTAGAGAAATGAAGGTGTGCTGCTGAGGAAATCAACCGGGCTGGCCCAAAGCACTTCCCTGGTGTTTGACACTGTAGTTATTACGTTTAGGGGAAAAAAAAAAAAAAAAAAAGCTGTGAGCCTTGTCCCAGAAAGAACGCTTTCTCAGAACAATGCCCACTGAGAATGACTGCAGCATGGAGAATGTGGCTGCTGAGAAGACCTCAGCAAAAGAAAGCACATCACGTGTTTAGAGCATGTAGGAATTTTGAGGCACTGTGATAATGTGGGAGGTTTGACATGGAGATAAGAATCCTGCTTTAGGAAGGAAAATAGCGTGTTTCTCTTCTTGTCTCTCCCTTTGTCTAGTTATTCGACATTAAGTGTATTATTTAAATGATAAAGATCTCAGTTTCCCTGTTTGCAAAATAAATTTACTGCTGAAGATAATTTCTGAGATTCCTTCCTGTGCTAAAATTCTATAAAATCAACTAGAAAATCAGTATGTATCACCTTCCATGTGGCTGCATATATTATTGTCTTTATGTATGACCCTGAACAAAGAAGGGCTGATACTATCTCAAAGCAATGAATTAAACACAAGGGAAACACTCTAAACCGAGGGTCCTTCTTGAAGACGAAAATTATTCACAAAAATACAAGAAATCAAAAAAAAAAAAAAAAAAACTGCTCAAATTTAAATTGTTGCTGATTTCACAAAAAAAGAAAGAGAAGAAATTATGTTTGGTCTCAACAACTCGTATAACTTAGTAAGTAGTTGTTAGCTTAGCTGAATAATTTTAAGGAAAAAATAAATGTATTTTCCTGTGCTGGTTTACTTAGTAATAATCATGCTTACCACGTAGTCATCTGAATCAATACCTGAAATTTTTATATTATATAATATTTTATATTATATATAATATATTTATATATTATATATATAGTTATAAGAATTTTTCTAATATATAATTCCATTACTCTGGATTTTTTTTTTCTTTTTTCTACCAGTGTTGAAAATATTTGAAAAGGAAAAAATTCCCCTTCAGTGCAAGAATTACTACAATAGTCCCTATAAGGAAACAACATGAATGAGATCAGAAGATACATTTAGGGAGACATGTGCTTAACAATAACAGTTCCAGGTAAAGAGAAGTCATGGATCTAATTTGAGAAACACAGTCATGTAGATTATGGTTTTTTTCTAGGTCTTGGAGAAATAGTAAAACTAGGTACAGAAAAAAACAGAGGGCTCATTCTCTATATGATCAACTCTTTATTCGTTTTTCAGTTAATCTAACAACAAACACTAAGTATCTGTTTTGTAGAAGTGATTTTTACATTGATCACTGTTTCCCAGTTGTAGTTCCTTGTGCAGAGAAAAGAATCCCCTATTAGGATTAACTAGGACTTGTTCCTTAGTGCTGACATATAAGCTGATCCAAGAGGGGTAAATAGGAGCTTGTTACGTGGAGGGAAGGTGGGAAGGATGTTTTAGACAGAGAGAATCACATGGAAAGTGGCATTTAGTATAAATGGCATGTAGCCTTCTAAGAGCTGCCAACAGAATGGCAAGACGTGAGTTAGACTGAACGGTAGAATGGTGGTTGGGGAGGGGTGTTGGGACATCACTGTGAGGGTGTACTCCTAGGCCATACTAAAACACTGTGCTGGCTCATCCTCCAGGATTTAATTCTTCACTGAAAGAAGTAGATCTTATGTGCTGATATGCAGCCTGTCCCCAAGCTTTGTGAAACAAGGCTAAGCATGACAATCGTGTATTCAGTTAGTACATATATATATTTTTTTATTTTTTATGAGGACATTTGATACCAACGATGCTTTCTTTTTTGCACATCTTCCTTTTATAAGTCCCTCCAAGATCTCTGCCTGTATTCTGCACTTAGCACCATCACAGTGAAGCCAGTCACATCTTCAGGCCTAGTTAGCTTCAGCAGTTGACAGGAATTGAAATGCTAATAATTTTTTTTTTTTTTCCTGAATTCTTGTAAAGATACAAATAAGTCACACAGCTGCAAATCATCTGATGGCAGGAAGAATCTTGACAGCTTCATTTGAAGTTCCAAAGTTTCTGCTTTATGACTGGTTTAATGTTTAGTAAAAGATAGGGTGTTTAAATTATAGAAACCTCATGGTAGAATATATAGTCTCATGGCAAATGATGAATTTTTCCACAAAAAATCAAACAGGGAAGAAAATATACAATTTTGCAAGCTTGTGAAAAACAAAAATCTTTCCTTTTCCATGATTTTTCATTTGTTTGTTTAAATTTTTCACAGTTTGCAGTTTTGTACAACACAAATATTTTCAACTTGTTCCATTAGTTCAGGGTTTTTTCCAGTTCTATTCAAAAGTGTCTTCTGTATATGTAAGTCAAAGGAAAGCCAAAATTATATAAACATTCAGATATTTGAGCAACATAGGAAGTAAATCAGAAAAACCTTCAAATTTACACTGAAAAATGTAATTATTGGAATGGACAATCCATGATGATCCCTTACTGGTAGGTTAAAGTCTACAGGGTAGACAAATATGGAGTGCTGGGGCTTCTAATCAAAATGCTTTTATCTCTATGTCCAGGGGACCAATACCCACTTTCAGTTTCCTTGTTTGTAAAGTCATGAGGATGCTTTCTAGTTATGCAACACTTAGAAGTACAGCAATGGTCCTTTCTTGTCTACCTGCCCCTACGTTACTTCTTTGCTGTCTGCTGCCATGCTAAAAAGATTTCTGCTGCGTGTATTCATCCTAAAGAAACTGATCGTGGTTTCTTTAGGCCATTTGATTGGAGACTTCTGTATTGATTAATATCAGTGGTAACTTCCTCTTGAAATATTATGAAATATTACGGCATGAAGTATCCTGCTCTCTTTGCCTACCAAGGTCCTTCTCATCCTTTATAAAGGAACCAAAATGATGGTTTCCTTTGTAAATATGTCCCTGTCTTTTCAAGCTGAATTAACCTTTCAGATGCTAACCAAAAGTTTGGCAGTTCGAATCCACCAGCTGCTTCTTGGAAATCCTATGGGGCAGTATTATTCCATCCTATAGAATCTCTGTCTTTTCAATGAACTCTTGCTTTCTTCGTGTATGATGTCCTTGATGTCATTCCACAACACATCTGGTCCTCAGTCACTAGTGTTCAATGCATCAAATCTGTTCTTCAGATGGCCTCTAAATTCAGGTGAGGTATAAAAAAAAAAAAATATTCAGGTGAGGTATACTCAAGGTCATATTTTGGCTGTTGTGGACTTGCTCTGATTTTCTTCAGTTTCAGCCTGAACTTGCATATGAGCAATCGATGGTCTGTTCCACAGTTGGTCCCTGGCCTTGTTCTGACTAATGATATTGAGCTTTTCCATCGTCTGTTTCCACAGATGTGGTCAATTTGACTTCTGCGTGTTCCATTTGGTGAGGTCCGTATGTATAGTCACTGTTTACATTGGTGAAAGGATGTATTTGCAATGAAGAAGTTGTTGGTCTTCCAAAATTCTATCATTCGATCTCTGACATTGTTTCTATCACCAAGGCCATATTTTCCAACTACTGATCTTTCTTCTCAACTTTCTCATTCCAATCATCAATAATTATCAGTTCATCTTGATTGCATGTTCGATCAATTTCAGACTGCAGCAGCTGATAAAAATCTTCAGATGAGTTGTGGAATGACATCAAGGACATCATACATGAAGAAAGCAAGAGGTCATTGAAAAGACAGGTAAGAAAGAAAAGACCAAGATGGATGTCAGAGGAGACTCTGAAACTTGCTCTCAAATGTTGAGCAGCTAAAGCAAAGGGAAGAATTGATGAAGTAAAAGAACTGAACAGAAGATTTCAAAGGGCAGCTCGAGAAGGCAAAGTAAAGTGTTATAATGACGTGTGCAAAGGCTGGAGATGGAAAACCAAAAGGGATGGGCATGCTTGGTGTTTCTCAAACTGAAAGAACTGAAGAAAAAATTCAAGCCTCCAGTTGCAAAAGCAAAGGATTCTATGGGGAAAATATTAAATAACGCAGGAAGCACCAGAAGAATATGGAAGGAATACACAGAGTCATTATACCAAAAGGTATTAGTTGATGTTCAACCAATTCAAGAGGTAACATATGATCAGGAACCGATGGTACTGAAAAAAGAAGTACAAGCTGCTCCGAAGGCATTGGTGAAAAAACAAGGCTCCAGGAATTGATGGAATATCAGTTGAGATGTTTCAACAAACAGGTACAGCGCTGGAGGTGCTCACTGGTCTATGCCAAGAAATATGGAGGATGGCTTCCTGGCCAACTGACTGGAAGAGATCCATATTTATGCCTATTCCTAAGAAAGGTGATCCAACAGAATGTGGAAAGTATAGAACAATACCATTAATATCACATGCAAGCAAAATTTTGCTGAAGATCATTCAAAAATGGCTGCTGCAGTGTATTAACAGGGAACTGCCAGAAATTCAGGCTGGTTTCAGAAGAGGACGTGGAAACAGGGATGTCATTGCTGATGACAGATGGATCCTGGCTGAAAGCAGAGAATACTAGAAGGATGTTTACCTGTGTTTTATTGGCTATGCAAAGACATTCGACTGTATGGATCATAACAAATCATGGATAACATTGCAAAAAATGGGAATTCCAGAACACTTAATTGTGCTCATGAGGAACCTTTACATAGATCAAGAGGCAGTTATTTGGGCAGAACAAGGGGATACTGAGTGGTTTAAAGTCAGGAAAGGTGCGCATAAGGGTTGTATTCTTTCACAACACCTATTCAATCTGTATGCTGAGCAAATGATACAAGAAGCTGGACTATCTGAAGAAGAACGGGGCATCAGGATTGGAGGAAGACTCATTAATAACCTGCATTGTGCAGATGACACAACCTTGCTTGCTGAAAGTGAGGAGGACTTGAAGCACTTACAAATGAAGATCAAAGACCACAGCCTTCAGTATGGATTGCACCTCAACATAAAGAAAACAAAAATCCTCACAACTGGACTAATGATCAACATCATGATAAAAGGAGAAAAAATTGAAGTTTTTAAGGATTTCATTTTACTTGGCTCCACAATCAACAGCCATGGAAACAGCAGTCAAGACATCAAACGACACATTGCATTGGGTAAATCTGCTGCAAAGAACCTCTTTAAAGTGTTAAAGAGCAAAGAAGTCGCCTTGAAAACTAAGGTGTGCCTGACCCAAGGCATGGTATTTTCAATCACATCATATGTGTATGAAGGCAGAACAATGAATAAGGAAGACCAGAGAAGAATTGATGCCTTTGAATTGTGCTGTTGGTGAAGAATATCAAATATACCATGGACTGCCAAAAGAACGAAAAAATCTGCCTTAGAAGAAATACAACCAGAATGCTCCTTAGAAACAAGGATGGCGAGACTGTGTCTTACATACTTTGGACATGTTGTCAGGAGAGATCAGTCCCTGGAGAAGAACATCATGCTTGGCAAAGCACAGGGTCAGCGGAAAAGAGGAAGACCCTTAACGAGGTGAATTGGCGCAGTGGCTGCAACAATGGGTTCAAGCATAGCAATGATTGCGAGGATGACGCAGGACCGGGCAGTGTTTAGTTCTGTTGTGCATAGGGTTGCTATGAGTCGGAGCCGACTCGACGGCACCTAACAACAACGACAATAGAATCTCTATGAGTCAGAATTGACTCCACAGCAATGGATTTAGTTTGGTTTTGTTTTTTCTAATTAGGGCTTACATAAATACTTAATGCAAGCCAATGACGCCATTTTTTTTTAATTCATTCATTCCTTCATTTATCCATTGATTAATTTACTAAAGTGTATATCATTCAAAACAGGCAAAATTTTCTGCAGATTAGCTAGGAGTCCGAGGTTGGGTAGGAGGATGCGGGAAGAGATTCTGTTCATCATAGTCACCCAGGAACCAGAGTTAACAAAGACTACGTGTCAACATGTGTTTCCACGATCACAAAGAGAACACGGTGAATGACACACAGGCTCTTCAAGTTTCCACTAGAAGATATATTTGTTACTTGTTCACATTTTTTAGCCAAAATACATCATCTGGCTGTACCATACTTCAAAGGAAAGATAAATATAATCTTCCAGATGTCTGGACATGGAAAAGAATTGAAAAATTTGTAAACATCTCTGATGACTGCCCAGACTTGGACAATACACTGTGATAAAAGCTGGGATTACAAAAATGGACACGATCTATCCATATCACTTGCCCTCTCATACATGTCACATGTCCATAATTACTGGGCTGCATTCTCTCTTAACTATGATCTCTACAAGTACAAGAAACCAATTTAATTCATCTCTGTATCACTGTGCCTGAGCATTGTAACCGACATGTACTATATACTTAAGAAATACCTTTTAAATGACTAAGGAAATCTGGTGGCCAGGTGGGTGAGCACTTGGCTGATAACCCGAAGATTGGTGTTTCGAACCCATTAGTTGCTCCACAGGAGAAAGGCATGGCTGTCTATTTCTGCAGGAGAAACACATGGCTATCTGTTTCCGTAAAGATTACAGCCTTGGAAACCCTATAGGGCAGTTCTAGTCTGTCCTGTAAGGTTGATAGGTGTGGGAATTAACTGGACAGAATTTTTTTTTTTTAATGACTAAATCAATAAGTCATGATGATAGTATTTATATTAATTTTATATTTATTTATTTATTGCTCCATTATTACTTAAGAGCCAAGAACAAAAGGCTGAGAAAAGACTTTTTTGCAGAATTGTTCCTCTACTCCCATGCGAAAAACTCTGTAAAGACAGTAAGTTGGAGCTACCATAGGGCTTATCTCATTTGTTCCCTGCCTTTTAGGCATACCTGTGTTTGGTTGCCTGATGTTGAGTGTCTTGAGAACTATTGTTTTAAATACATTATCCTTTTGTTTTCATTGTTCAGATAGGAAGATAAATTAAGTCCCTGTTACTCTATCATGGCCAGATTTAGAAATCTTCTCTTAATCTTGTTTTTAACTAATATAGCCCTCTGTCCTTATAGTGAGCAGTTTTCTTTTTTTATATAATTTAATTTTGGGGGAGGGAAAAAAAATAAACAGAACTAAGAAAAACTCAAAATAGCCCTCTATGTTAAAAAAAAAAAAAAAAAAAACAATGTTAGCTCTATGCTAAAAAGCTCCCAAGTTCTAATAGTGATATAAAATTCTAAGTCTACAATATTGAAAACCTGTTTGGCCCTCAACAATATTTGTTTACAAGACTACAGTCACTGTATGTAATTTAAATTAAATAATTTCACAATTAAAGCTGTAGATTAAATCTATTCCCCCCCCCAAAAAAATCTAGTATTTCTGAACTATTGTCTCATAATGTACTTAAAGGAAAATTCTAGTTTCTAACTTGACACTGTGGTTTATGGGGGAAGACAAATACATTGTTTTAATATCTCAAAGAATATGGTTCCTTTGTATATCTATACATCTAGATAGATACACACTTATTTCGATTATATATACCTATATATTTGTTATTGTTGTTGGGTGTTGTCAAGTCGATTCCAACTCATAGCCACCGCATGTGACAGAGTAGAATTGCTCCATAGGGTTTTCTAGTCTGTAATCTTTAGGAGAACAGATTGCCAGGTCTTTACTCCCAGAGAGTCACAGGTGGGCTGGATCCGCAGCCAACCTTTTTGTTAGCAGCCTAGCCCTTAACCATTGTGCCACCAGGGCTCCTACCCTATATATTTAGACATACAACAGTACAGTACAAAATTTTTTTCTATGTTAAAATTTTCACATAGAAAAAAACACACACAGCTCTTCTGAACCCAAGATGAAATTATTACAAGTTGTTATGGATAAAAAGTTATAGCTGAGGCGCGTGGGGACTCTCTTGGGTAGTTGTGAATGCCCCCACTGACTAAATTTCCCTCATCCTCATAAATAATAGCCAACCCTACCTCTGCTGCTATCTCCCTAGTATAAGCCACTATCACCTCTTTCTTGGACCACTGCTTAAAAACTTCTTCCCTTGCTTTCACCCTTGTCTTCCACATCACAACCACAACAGCCAATCCGGTCTTTTAAAATGTATGTCATGTTATCTTATTCCCCTCTCAAACCACTCAGTGACTTCTCATTTAAATTAGTCTAAAGGCCTAACTGCTGACACAGCCTACCTGGTTCAGTGGGATCTGGCCGCTGCCTCTCAGGCACTAACTCTTCCTGTTCCACACCTTTCTCTCCTATAATCCTGCTGAATGAGCCCCCTTTCTGTTCTTTGTTAGTCACCTAAAACTTCTGCATCTGCTGTTCACCTGACTTGAATACTTTTCCCCCAGATCTTTCCATGGCAGTTCCATTTTCTTCTTAGTTTTTTACTGAGGCACCACCTACTCATCTGAGTGTTTTCCTCAGATCACATTCACCCCCAATACTCTCTATCCCATTATTTTATTTATTCATCAGTGTTTAACACAAGCTGAAATTACTGTTGTCTTAGTCACCTGGGGAAATCCTGGTGACATAGTGGTTAAGTGCTGTGGCTGCTAACCAAAGGGTCAGCAGTTTGAATCCACCAGGCACTCCTTGGAAACTCTATGGGGCAGTTCTACTTTGTCCTATAGGGTCACTATGAGTCAGATTCAACTCGACAGCACTGGGTTTTGGTTTTTTGGTTTAGTCGTCTGTTGCTGCTCTAACAGAAATACCAGCAGTGGACGGTTTCAATAAACAGAAGTTTATTCTCCAACTAGTAGGATAGAAGTCCAAATTCAGGGCATCGGCTCCAGGGAAAGGGCTTCCCTCTCTGTGGGCTCTGGAGGAAGGTCATCAATCTTCGCCTGGACTAAGAGCTTCTCAGCTCTGGGATCCTGAAACCAAAGGAGGTGCTCTTCCCCTGCCATTATTTTCTTGGTGATATGAGGTTCCCATGCCTCATGTCTCTCTGCTCGCTTCTCTCTTTTATATCTCAAAAGAGATTGGCTTAAAACACAATCTAATCTTCTAGATTGAGTGCTGTCTCATTGACATAATGCCCAGTAATCCCATTTTATTAACATCATAGAGATACAATTTACAACGCATAGGAAAATCACACCAGGTATCAAAATGGTTGACACGCAATACTGGGAATCGTGGCCTAGCCAAATTGATGCACATATTTTGGGGGGGCACAATTCAATCCATTACAAGTATCTATTTATTTATTTGTTTATTTAAAGTTACATTTTTCATTATGCTGAGAAAAATAAGTTAATAATAAAAGGATAAATATTGTATGAGCTGATCCTACTTCTGTAACATGAGAAGAAAAGCTATATACACAGAGACCAACATTCATTGATGGTTACCAGGGCTTGGGGGGGGAAGGGGGGTTCATTCACTAGACAAAAACCAAAAACCAAACCCATTGCCGTCAGGTTGATTCCGACTCATAGTGACCCTGTAGGACAGAGTAGAACTGCCCCACAGGGTTTCTAAGGAGCAGCTGGTGGATCAGAACTGCCTACCTTTTGGTTAGCAGACAAATGCTTAGCCACAGTTCAAATTTTCAAACAATTCAGACTTACTGGACCAACTGAGACAGTAGGAATCCCTGAAGGCTATGGATGTAAGATACCTTTAAACCTTGAACTAAAACTATCCCCTCAAATCACAGTGATGGAAAAGGTAGCACCAAGTATGGGAGAAGTGTGTTCAGCTTAACCAAGATAACTGATGTCACTAGGTTGTATACACACATACACATACAGAGACTCAAAGTTGCTTTGGTAAATACTATGTTTACCACACATACATGTGTGTGCCTAAAAGAGACCTGGTAGTGCAGTGGTTAAGTGCTGGGCTGCCAATCAAAAGTTCAGTGGTTCAAACCCACCAGCAGCTCCATGAGAGAAAGATGTAGCAGTCTGCTTCCATAAAGATTTACAGCCTTGGAAACCCTATGGGGAAATCATATTCCATCCTATAGGGTCACTATGAGTCAGAACTGACTCAACAGCAGTGGGTTAGTTAGGGCCATAGTCTCATGAGACTTCATCAATTGGCATAATATATTTCATGAAGTTTATGTTCTACAACCTAGTCTAGTGAGTGGCACCTGGGGTCTTAAAAGATTGCAAGTGGCCATCTAACTCTACAACTATTGATCTTTGTTAGCCTGAAGCAAAAGAAAAAGAAGGAAATCCAAGACCCAGAGAAGGAACCAGTCTGCAGGATTAATTGTCTCCATGAACCACAGCCTCCTCTACCCTGAAATCAGAAGAACTAGGTGGTAACCAGCTATCACTACAGTATGTTCTGATCAGGACTATGGTAGATGGATTCTGACACAAAAGGAGAAAAATGTAGAACAGAACTTCAAATTTTCAAACAATTCAGACTTACTGGATCAACTGAGACAGGAGGAACCCCCAGAGACTATGGATGTGAGATACCCTTTAGGCCTTGAACCAAACCTATCCCCTCAAATCACTTTTTAGCTAAATAGCAGGTTAGCTCGTAAAGTAACAAATATCACCCTTGAGTACTGTGCTCTTTTAAAAAGCCACCTATATCAGACCACATGGTCAACAAATACTCTAAAGCATAGGTAAGAAGGTTGGGAGGCTGTGAGATAGGTTAACGGCAACAGAACAGAAGTAATGAGAATGTTGATACAATGTGAACAATATAAACAATGCCACTGAACAATATGTGTAGAAATTCTTGAATATGAACCTATTTTGCTTTGTATACTTCAACTAAAAATACAATCAAATATTATTAAAAAATAGATATATGCTTTTCCTGTTTCATCCTTACTACAACTTGGTGGAAGACACCTTTATTATCATATAAGGAAATTGAAATTTAAAGGAAATATATGACATTTTCCTAGAGCAGTGGTTCTCAAAAACAAGGTGGCTTTCCCCCACCCCAAGGACATTTGGCAAGATCTAGAGCCATTTTTAGTTGTCATAACTGGGTAAGGGAAGCTGGCACTGGTATCTAGGGAGGAAAGCCACTAAATGCCCTACAATGCACAGGGCAGTTCCTGATAACAAAGGATTATCTACTCCAAATGCAGCTAGTACTGAGTCATAGAGCCACAGAATCCAGGTTTAGAAACCAGACCTATCTTATTTCAGAGTCTGGACTCAAATATTGTACTAATCTGCTTATCAGTGATAAAAGGTTAATCACCATCCCTCCAGGGGCCTCCAAGAGCGTAAAATGTACCATGACAGACAGATAGGAGGTGATATTAGAGGTTTGGCATGTACGTGAGAGCACACTTCGATTTATCCTGTTAACCAGTAGAGAGCTTCACCTGTTTATTTTCAAAGGCAGTTTTGTAATTAACAATTTGTCTGATCCTTTGGTTATGAAAGTTCATCCTGATATCTGTAGCCAAACCTGTGCCTATCTTCGAAGGTTGCTTTCAAATCACTCCACATTCCTCTTTCTTCCTGTCTCTACCTATCCCCTCCCTTTTATCATGATTGATACTTGACAGCCTGCCCTCTCTAATGTTGTAATTTCCCAGAAATCCACAGATGAATAGAATCCAAGAAGGGCGCCATTAAGACAAAAGCTCTAAAAGTAGTAGTCTTATCACCAAAGGTCTCCTTGAGATTGGCTAAATCTTATTGTCTGGACACCAGAGCCTCAGTAATGTAAATGGTCCCCAAACAAGCAGACCTGTCAGAGAGACATGTCCGTGTTGTATTTGTTATCCAGGCTTTGTAATTGCTGAAGAAGATAATGGAATTGTCACCCCATTGATAAAAGTGGATCCTGAAGAACAAGAGGGAGATTTAATGAGCAGCTCACCTCTGTCCTCACAATGCAATACACTTGCTATCTGAGTCCTGACACCCCTTTGTTCCAATCTTCTGTAACACATCTGACTTACCAAAGAGAAAGTGGTCAGTTTTTCCTATAATTGCTTCCAAACTTATGTCTCTGATAAGTGCTTTCATTTAGCTTGTTTTACAAATCGCCCCTTTAAGGCTCATTCTAAATATGCTTCTTGCAGTATGTAGTGATTAGATTGAGTGTGGTGCTTTAGGTAAAGGTCTAACACAACACAATGCATTTTTTTTTCAATAATAACGGCACTGAATAATCTTTAATATATTTTTTTAATAAAATAACTCATATCTCTCTTCAGGTCAATATGCTGTAGTACTTTTCCATTAAGCAGATATTATGTCCTTTTATTACATTCTACAAGACTCATTATTCTGCATTAATCTGCATTGAATTCTCTGTCTATTAGCCCAAGTATTTAAGTGAGCTAATTCTTTTCCTATCCAAAGATTGTTTTTCAGGGATGACCTTTCCTTCCAATTTACCGTCATCTGCAAACCAGAACACTGTATTGTAAGGAATGTGGTTGGAGTCAGTTATTTAAGATCCTTAATTGTAGGATATCCAACATCATTTCTGGGCCAAGGTAACTCTACCATGAGTAGCTTAGCTGTGATTATATTCTTTAGCTCCTATTTTATAATATAGAAGGCTTGATTGGAATAAAAGCAAGAAAAAAGATCTTGATTAGAACAAAATCTCATTTTCAGTAGAAGTTTCTTCTGCATGATTTCTTTATAATGCAATGTGCGCCAAGATGAAGCTGCAGAGCACCTCTGGCAACCTGGCAGGTAACTATTCACTTTACAACCCTGGGTCACCAAGGTAGACATCACTTAGACCCAGAAGATTGGTACAATTAATTCCAGGCTTCCACTTTAGGAGTCCCTGAACTGGTAGCTGTGGGTCAGTGACTCAAGGAAGGAGGTAGGGGGAGAAGAGAGGTGGGGAGGGGGAGAAGACAAAGCGAGGCTTAGCTGCTTACCTGCAAAGATTTGCTAACTTAAAATGAGGAGATACACCCAAGCTCCCTTTCATGCATTCATGCTAGAGGGTAATGAGGCCCCTTTATATTATCTCAGCATCGATGATTGAAAAATCATTCCATGGCCATTCCCAGGTTACTGTTACACCTTGGGAATAACTGTGGTAGTTCTGCTAATCCATTCAGATCAGCTCGTAGTTTCCTTTCTGAGTTGATTCTGGAGGGACTAGTAATAATCTTTCTTTTTGTCCAGATGCTCTGGATATGGATTATGTGGTAGGCAGTGTGATGGTGAAGATCGTGTGTCAACTTGGCTGGGCCATTATTCTCAGTGTTTTGGCAGTTGTATAATGTTGTGATCACTTCCCTGTTGAAATTTGACATGTGATCACTCCCATGATAGAATCTGTTGAGTGGTATCTGTGAGGGTGGGGCCTGTGGCAGCTCACCACCCCCTCACCTTTCATCTCTCTGCCCTCCGCTGCCTACTTCCTTCCTGCTTGCTTGCCAAGGCTTTTGGCATGTTCTGGATCCTGCAGCTGTCTCTTGTCTTTTGATCTTTGGTTCTTGGGACTTGAGCTAGAAGCTTACCTGATGATCTGGGGATTCATTGATCTTCATAGCCTGTGAGCAAGAGTTCTGCTCTTCAACCCACCGATCTTGGGTTTGTGAGTCCCAGCAGCTACATGAATCGGGAGAAAACTTGTGGTCTTGCCTGCCGATCTTGGGATTCATTGACCTTCATAGTCTGTGAGCAAAAGCCCTGCTCTCCAACTTGCCAATCTCGGCACCAGCCCCTGCAACTGCATGAATCTGGAGAGGCCTGTATTCTGATAGAGGGATGTTCCAGCCTCTACAATTGCTTGAGCTGTTTCCTTGGTATAAATCTCTCTCTATATATACATATATTTATATGCTTTACTAGTTTTGTTTTTCTAGAGAACCTAGCCTAAGACAGGCAGAATGATGCCCCCCTTGCCCCTGCCACCACCACCACCACAAAGATGCCCTGAAGGTTGCAGCAAAATTAAGGTTACTAACCAGCAAACTTTCAGATGGAAAATTATCTAAGCAGCCAAATGTATCACAAAGGTCCTTAGAAGTGAAAGAGGGAGGTAAGAGAGCCAGAGTCAGAGTCGTGTGATGTGAGGAAGACTGCACTGGCCATCGGATGGCTTTGAAGTTGGAAGGGGGTCATTACCTTGGACAGCATCTACAACCTGAAAAGGCAAAGAGTAAAAATGGCATGAGGGTGGCATCTGGCATCCTCTAAATTCACAAGGGGGAAGGAGAATCAAAATCAACAGCCCAAGGCTGGTTCCTATGAGGTAGAGGTCGGACATGCCTCTCCCCACCATCCTAACCAGTTCTGACACCAACCGTCCCTTCCGTGGCACTCTCTACTTCTCTGATGAATTTGATAATTCATTGCGATTATTAAACACCGAACTCACAGACAATACTTATGATTATGAGATTTATTAGGGAAGTATAAGGTTACAATTCAAGTTCAAGAACATGCAGGATATAGGTCTTCCATCAGGACAGCCTCTTTTCAGCTGTGCCCACATGCACACCTCTCTCTGGCCCCTTGGTTCTGCCCTGCTCAGGCAAATTTTACAAAGCTCTTTTAGCTCTGCTGATAAATACCCAGAGGTACTCCATTCTGCCAGTAAACCTTCACCTTAAGGCACTCAGCTGTAGCTCCGTGGGTCAGCAAACCTAGCTCCACCAAGTGCCCGGAGACACCCTACTCCGCCAACAAGCATCCTGCCCAAAGTCACTCAGCTTTCTTGCTCCATAGGCTGAAAGGCCTGATGTGTTCTCTCCTGCCATTCTCTCCTGCTGGTCTCTCCTGCCAGCCTCACCTGCCACCGTTTTCTCTGCTACCACTTCTCACTGCCTTGAATATTATAGCTCTCTCTCTCTCTTTCTCAGTCTCCTGGTTCCAGGAGCTTCTCAGTGCAGGGACCCTGGGTCCAAAGGACATGCTTCACTCTTGGTTCTTCTTCCTTGGTGGTGGTGATATCTTTCCTTTCCCACTTCTGGGCTGCCTCATTTTAAGCCTAGTGGGATGGCAAAACTGACCAATCCCTTCTTTAGAGTTCCACAGACCTTATTTGCATGGTCCCACCCACACATGGCTGCCACAAACTTTATTTGCATTATTAGCAAGCTATTCAATCCCCTTGGTGAACCCCAATTACTTTGTTTGTACAGTCTCACTCATTTTCTTGGGGGTGAGTTACAAAAACCATGGCTGGAAGGGCTATATTAAATAATTCATTGCACCACAGCAAGGGAATTGATTGTGTCCTCTAGAAGGAGCACAACCACGTCAATACCCTGATTACCCACTTTGGACTTCTGACTCCTAGACCCATAAGATAATAAATTTTTGATATTTTAAGTCTCTACATTTGCAGCAATTTGTTAAAGTAGCCATTGGAAACTAATATAGGCTGTTAGAGAAAGACAAAACCTGCTTTTAAAATCACTATACGGTGATAAGTAATATGACTCTACTTTAATATGTTATAAAGCATTTTCAGGATATTGACTCTCTGGACAGAGTTCTACTTTAAGTATTTCTGGATATGCGTAACTGGTATTTAACGAGTTGCCATTGAGCTGACTCCCCAACTCCCACTCATGGCAACCCCATGTGTGTCAGGGTAGAACTGTGCTCCATAGAATTTTCAGTGTCTGAAAATCAGAAGTAGATAACCAGGTCTTTCTTTCAAGGGGCTTCTGGGTGGATTCAAACGGCCAATCTTTCAGTTAATAGATAAGAGCTTTAACCATTTGCACACCCAGAAACCGACTGCTATTTAAAGATCTTAAAAACTAGTTGTCCAGACTTGTTAAAAAATATGTGAAAGCTTAATTAACAGTAAAACTTTATTCTGTGTGCCTCATTTTCCTGATCTATAAAGTCAGGAGAGGTCATATCATATGCTTTCTTGGATTTCATTGAGTTATTAACCAAGAGTCTACGGCTCTAGGATAATGTAGCCTAATTAAACATATCTCTTCTTTCTCTTGTCTCACACATCACAATGTATTGCATATTTCCTATGATATTATTTCTAACGCAACATTCCCACACTTTAATGCTAGAGCATTGTGTTCATTTTAGTGATCAGGTTAACATAAGATAAAATATGCCGCACCACACGTGTAGCTCTTGAATCTCCCAAGTAGAGATAATGCATATAGCTAAGGTACTCCATTTTTTTCACCTCTGTTTAATTTGCAGTCAGGTAGACTATCCTACAGGGTAGGGCTATGGGCTCTAAAGTCAGGCTCCCTAGTTTTAAGTTCATTCTTCATAACTCACCAACAGAGATTTAATATAATGAGCAAAATATATCTCAATTGAAGTGCTGGCATTTGGATTAAATAAGTAAAGCATTTAGGACAGTTCCTGGCATATCATTAAATGCTAAATCAGCATTTACTTCTAATATTTGCTGTATTCCTGGCAAATAAAAATTTTTAATGACACCTTTAGCATTTTGTTATTAACACTTTTATTCTATTCAGAGATTTTTTTAGGGGGACCGAATCATTTTAAAGTAGTCAGCCAATATATGGGAATAGAACTACATGTACGCCTTTGCCTTGTTGACCATGTTAAGTTGTTGGGGATATTATAAAATCTGAAAACTAAAAATAATTTCCTCAGCTTATGGCTGCATGTTTAATTCTTCTCAGTACCAAAGAGCTCATCAATCTGTTGGCTTCTCAACTCTACATTTTTCAACAGAACAGAAAACATACTTTCATAATAATAAATCGCAGCTATTCTTGGAATTCTCAGTTGGCCCAAGATCTCTGTTATGAAGCATAACCACATTCTCCACCCTATCTGGGCATCCTTATCTCATAAGCCAAAAATATCCTTCCCTCAGGACACTGATAATGGAGACAAGTGAGGGCACCAGTTGCTCCTTGTCCCGTGCCTGGGAAGCAAGAGAATGAAAATAGCTCTCATCTATTAAGTGCCAACCATTTCACTTAATCCTCCCCAAAACCTACAATAAATATCCAGTTTTTCCCATTGTGTAGATGAGAAGACAAGGACTCAAATAAGATTAAATAATCTACTATAATCACTCAGTGGGAAGGTAGAACAGCTGGGATTGATTTCTATGTTTCCCTTTCTCCAAAGCCCAAACTCTGCTTTCTATTTCCTCCAGCTTCTCTGGTTTAGTATTCAAGTTATGGAGTTAAATATAAATGATTCCATTGTTTTGTTGTTGTATTTTTTTTTTTTTTAGGGCCAGTGCTGTATGTAAGAATACCATGTAGAATATTGAGCTAACACATTACTACATGTGATATTCTTATCAAATCACTTAAACACTCTGTGTCTCATTTTCCTTTCAGTGAAATAAGAATACTTCTGTGTTTAACAGGGTAAAAGCAGCAGAAAAAAAAAAAAACAATATGGGAAAACACATCGTGTATATGTTTTTAAAAGTTCTGGCTTATGCAGTTCATCTAAAAAAACAACAACAAAAAAAACCAAACCCAGTTCCGTTGAGTTGATTCCGACTCCTGGCAACCCTATAGGACAGGGTAGAACTGACCCATAGAGTTTCCAAGGAGCGCCTGGCAGATTCGAACCGCCAACCTTTTGGTTATCAGCTGTAGCACTTAACCACTATGCCACTAGGGTTTCCTAGCACCCTAAAAAGTATAAAGATCATGGAGTCAATTTAACAGTCTTATTAAGTATGGATTCATTGGCATTCTTTGTTAAAAGTCTCAGGGACAACTGTTTTTATGGAGTCTGTGGCTCCTTCAGCAGATGCTACTTTGCTTCAAGATTACCATTCTCTGGTTCCTGAACCCAGCTCAACCAAATCCACTGCCTTTGAGTTGATCCCAACTCATAGTAACCCTGTAGGACAGACTAGAACTGCCCCATAGGGTTTCCAAGGCTGTAAATCTTTACAGGCGCAGACGGCCATATCTTTCTCCCCCGAGTGGCTGGTGGGTTCGAACTGCCGACATTTCAGTCAGTAGCTAAGCGCTTAACCACTGTACTACCAGGGCTTCGCCTGGTTACCGAAGTGCCCATTAATTAATTAATTACGTCTCGAATGCCTTGAATGGAAAGCCAGAAGATGTGGCTTCTTAGATGCCACTACTGTGTCGGCAACGTGAGTAAGAGTGGTTTGTGCTAAGCACTTACTGTCGTTCACTCTGAGTTTCTTGTACGTGAGCAGCACATACCTAATCCCTGGTTCTTGTTATCACCAAGACCTGTGTTCAGCTCATCCCATTAAAGAAAGTGCCCAATATCTACATCTTTACGACAGCATGAGGAATAGGGAATCGTTTGGTTCACGCTTCTCAGTCTCTATGAAGATCTGCTATAGAAACATTATTTTTTCTACAACAGACAAGGGAAGTCCAGTTTCTTTGGGGGCAGGGAGCCTGTTGTAATGTCTTCACCACCTTACTTCACTGTTGTCAATATGATAAGACTGCTGAGAAAATGTGACGCTTACCTCTGCTCTTTGAGGATGAATCTCCCCCTTCTTCTCTGCTGAGTCTTAGGAGAGTAGAACGTGGCATTAAAAGCTTGTATTTCACTGTGTACACTGTAATTCTGTGTCTCTAAACAGTTCACTCATTTTGTAGATTAAAAACCTGTTTCTTTATCCTCCACATAAACCATGTTGTTAGCCTTTAATAAGATTAATATAGCTCCATGGGGGTCAAATGGCTTAAATCTGTGTCATAGACAAATGACACTCTTAGGCCTGAGGGACTCCAAAAATCAAAACTTCGTTATATTGGAAATGGAAACAACTACTTATTTCCTACTGGCAGTGAGATGAAAGTCAACTTTGCTTATTAATTTTTATTTGGGGTGCTTTTTTTGTGCTTCCTCACTTTTTTTTTTCCTGCTACATTCATTCTCCTTTTAGAGAATGTAGATCCTCAGAAGTTGGAGAAGTTCAGGAGACCTTTTCTTTCTCCTCTTTTATAAAAGACATCTTCAATAATGCCCAACCTTCCAAAAGTTATATCCATCTTTAACAACATCCCAGCAAAAAAAAAGAAAAAAAATCCACAACCCAATATTATTTGTCACTGTAAGGATGGAGTAAATTTAAGACATGAGGGTTGTTTAAAATACACCTGACTTTGTGACATCTGCTTACAATTTGTCACAATAGCCCTTGGAACTAGATGAAATGCAAAAAACAAACACCCCAAAAATAATATGAAATAATGTAGAATAACCTTCCTTATCCAAATCTAGCATTAAAGAATGAAAGTAAGATTTACAGTAGAGAAACAGAATAGAAGAATGAAGTAAATATAATCAGTTCCAGAAGGTTCTTTTCTAAAAGCAAGAGATGAATAAAATCTCTTTCCAGGGTCTTTAATAATTTAAATTCTATCAAGCACATATTTCCCCCATAACAGGTTCACACAATTTTCACGATGCTGTAAGCTGTTACTTTCTTTGGCTTTGGCTTTTCTGCACTCCCTGAGGATGTTCTGTGATGATTATTTCTTTCTGTCTTTATTTTGTTTCTTTCTATTTTTTCTCAACCCCCTCCTGTTCCCCGAGGAAGTATGCAGCCATAATGCTGAAGCGCTGCTAAATGCAATAAGGCAAAAATCATCACTGCTTGATGGCACCAGAGTGCCAGCGCTTTGGATAAAGAATTATCTGCTAACACAGCGTGAACCAGCCAAAAGGAAAAAGAAAAAACAATCTATAAACTTATGGTATATTTATTTATTTTTTTATGATTCTAAAAACCTTTATTTAAAAGAGATAAAATGGGAATCAGTGGATGTATATATTTGAAGGCAGGCATCTCACAGGCAGTTTGGGCCAGTCTTAGTTCTGTGTGCTGGTTTCAGGCAATGAATTTTCAGACCTGGGAGAAAATCTACACTGTCCACCAGCTTAACCCTGAAATTGAAGGTCTCCTCTTTGTCTCATCCTTTGTAACCAAAGGCTGTGACTTAAAAATAAAGTTTCTCTAAGTAGGAAATTTAAAAGAAATTCAGTGAAACCCAGGTTCTGGTTTTAGAGTATAAGGAAGAAAAAAATGACTCATCTCAAAGTCTCTGGAAGATAGTTTACCTAAAAGTGACTTTTCTTTGTGAGCTGTACCCATTATCTAGGACTATTCTTCTTACTGTACCTATTCACTCTTTGTTGTTGTGTTTTTAGCTGCCATCAAGTCAGCCCCTGACTCATGGTGACCCCAGGAACGTGCAACCAAAAGCTGCTCGTTCTGCATCATTCCCATGATCAGTTTCATATCAGACCATTTTGATCCATAGAGTTTTCATTGATTGGTTTTTTGAAGTAGATTGCTAGGCCTTTCTTCTGAGGTGTCTGGTTAGATTAGAAGCCTAGGTGATGCAAGCAGTTCACGATTGGCTGCTAACCTAAAGGTTGAGAGTTGGAACCTGCACAGCCTCTCTGGGGAACCCCAGCACAGTGATCTGCTTCCATGAAGATTACAGCCTTGAAAACTCCAAGGAGCAAGTTCTGTTCTGTAACATGTAGGGTTGCCACAGGTTGGACTCACCTGACAGGAACTAGCTAGGTAGACTTGAGTTGCCAACCTTTCTGTTAGCAGTCAAGTACATTGACTGTTTGCACCACCTAGGGACTCCTGAAAAAGCCCCTAAAGGGAGAAAATAACAAGTGTTTTCTTAGTAATTTACTCTCTTGTACAGGAAAGGGTCTTATTCTAGGAGTTATTCTTTCAGACACAAATAGCATTGTATTTTTGGAGAAGCAGCTTCATGTCCAGCTTGTAGTGGGCAGTGTGTGTTCCATGGAGGTGGCCCAGGAGTAGTTGGATTCCACCGGGAGTCCATGAAAAGTCAACCTTGCCTTCTCCTTAATGCACACACACAGGTTCCTTCCTCCTCCTCAGGTTGTTCTCAAACTCCACCAGCAACTCTGTGCACAGGCAGTCTTGAGGTACAATGGAGGAAGAGTGCCTAGCAGCTGCTGGTTCTAAACTTCCTCAAGCAGCTGAGTGTGAGCAGCTTTGCAGCAGCATGCGGAGGTCTCTTCTTAGGACATTTTATTGTGGCAGCACCTGGGAACTTATCAGTTTGAAAGGTGGGGCATAGCCATCACAGCTCAGGGGGCAAATGGGTCTTTGTTTTCCCCTCCTCCTTTCTCCAGTGTAAAAGCTCAAAGGAAATGCAATTTGCCTGATTTATCATAATAGAGAAAACATCTTTTGTTTCAAAACCACTAATGTTAGTAATTCCTTAAACAAGTCACCTACTTGATATCCTTGCCTTTATAAGTATAGTATGCTTGTTTCCGCAGGTCCGCTACATGATGGAGTCTTCTGATTTCAATGGAGTAATAACAATAGAACAGCAAGAGTAATAAAACTTATTCTGGGTTAGACTCATTTTCTAAGACAGTGTTCTGGTTTAAGCATCCAGTAAATACAGGGTTCTGTCTGTGATGAGGACACCAGGGACCATTTTTCATTGAGACACTTGAGAATGTCTTTCATGATATAAGCGACCAAACTGGAGTGTCTGTCATGACATAAATGACCAATTATTCTCTAAATTTCTTTTAGTTCTCTTTAATGTAATTTATTATTCATGTAGTTATTAACTCAGTCTTCATTCTCTTTGTGTTTTCAGGTTATTTTTGATCATGCGGATAATGGGTTACTTAGGACTACACGTAATTCTATATGAGAGTATTTTCTTTTTTCGTAGTAAACTTTACCTTTCAAACTTTAACTCATCCACATAATGCAGCGTTGAGTAAGTCTGTTTTCCTTTCCCTTTATGACTTTATTGGCATAAATTATATCCTTTTTAAGCTGCATACATGTAGCTTATAATGAATACAGTTTATCCTCATACAGAGGTAAACTCATCTCTTGGCCATTTTGACTGATTCTCTGTAACTTCACTGTAGAATTGGGGAATGTGATAAATCCATGACCCCTTTCCTCTAATGTCCCAACTGGGAAAAAAAGAAAATGCTGAAAACTTGGTAGAACTCTGGCATAGTTTATGAATTACGACATGCTTTTTTTTTTTTTTTTTAATTTAAAAGTAAAACAGTTATCTTTGGTTATCAACAGTGGGAAAATCAATATTTAAAATCTATTTGGAAAAGAGGAATAGAAAGTACTTTTTGAGCGTTTTAATAAAATTCAATTTATACTAACACTTTAAGAAAATCAAAACGTAACATATTTCCACTTCCAACTAAATGTGTGTCCCTAAACATTACACACATGTTGGGGCTATGTTTTCTAGTTGCCTACTAGCCCAGTTATCAGATAGCATAAGGAAAATCACATGCAAATTTCCAAATTTTAAAATGATGTAGAATTGTACAGGGTTGATAAATGCATATCTCATGTTTATTTATATTTTTAGAATGAACGAAAAGTCTATGTTGGCTCAATCTGCTATAATTTATATACACCCTTAGCAATAAATAGTTCTTCCTGTAATTTCACACACTAGAAATCTGATTAGTATTTTTGAGGCAGGGCTTGTGAATCAGTCCACATCAGGGCTTGTGTTTTTAGATTTCCACTTAGGCAGTTTTTGGTGCTTCCTGGGTATTCACATTACCGAACTTTTCTTTGATTCAGCTTTTCTTCCCAGATCAACCTCCCCTTCCCCCCCGACAAAAAAAAAAATTGCCCTCGAGTCGATTCTGACTCATAGCAACCCTATTGAGATTTCCTCCCAGAGTACAGGATAATTCAATAATTCATTTTTCTTTCATTCAATCATTTATTGATCACATATTAAGCTCCAAGCATTGTCTCAGGCAGTAGGAGAAATAAGGGTAAGCCATAGTCAGTGTTGTGCTTAAGATTTCAGGCTTTAAATAGGTAAAAAAAATTCCAGATTCACACCCAGCCTATATTAACTGGCTGGAGAAGCTTGAGTAAGTCATATCACCTAAGTCTCTTTTATAAATAAAATAATAATAACTCACAGGTTTGTTCTGAACAGGGGTATAGATAAGAAGTCTGAGAACAAGTGTCCAAATGGCTTGAAGGACCATTAGAAGTACAGAAGGACCACAAAAATTAGGAAAAGAGTAAGCGCCAAGAAAGATGATTCCCCTTGTGAATTGCTGTAGACAGGTTCAGCAGAGGTTTCCCCTGGATGCAGCAATGATGAAACCTTGGGTGACGCTGAGAATGGTCGTTTCATTGATGCACTAGGGACCTTAGACAGAGGTAAGAATATGAAATCAGAAAGCACCGACATTTCTTAAAAGAACTTTGCTGATAAAGAGGATGGAGATCATATTTTCTGTTAGTTAATCCAATAAATCCCTAGTTATTTTCTTTTTTTTTTGGTCAAATTACCTCTGCATGATGCAACAATTTGCCAATTTACTTTAAACCTCCATCTGGTCCATTTTTTAAAAAGGAATTCAAATCTCACCTCCTCTGAGAAGTATTTCATGATCAGGTCAGCATGAAGTAGCCAAGGCAACTCTATCAGGATCTATGGAAATGGAGTTACAGTTGATTAAAAATGTTAGTAATTCAATCAAGGACATAAAACGTATTTTTTATCTTTTTAAATACTTTTTTGTTTTGGTTGATAGTTTGCTTTGGTCAGTAATTATGCTTACCTGGCACCAAAATGAGGTAATAATAATAATAAAAAAATAATAAACCATGCAAATTAATTCCATGCATTACCAGGAAGGACCGGGATTAAGGGAAATATATGACAAGTGGCAGCACAAGGCAATACAGAGAATGAAGTGCTCTACCAAACCAAACCAAGCAGACACTCTACAGTGGTTTGTTCTTTACTTAATTGACAGATGCACAGAAATTTTGCATCTACTTGCCTATCTGGAGCTTCCCTGACGATATATATAGTCTTTGTATCTTGATCATTCGTATACTTGGGTTGATGTTGTTATCATGTCTTTTCATTTAATATTTCTAAATGGTATGTCTAGACTGGACTTATATCTTGAGCTCCAGAATGCTGTTTTCAATGATTAAGTGACTGTTTTCATCTGGGTATACTAAAAAAAAAAAAGAAAAAACAACAACATAAACTTCATTTATTTTCTCTTTTCCACCCTGCCTACACACCTGACAAAGTTGTTCTAATATTTGCCGTAATGAGTAATGGAAATAATCTTTCCCCAATCACATACGCCAGATGTTCCCTAATCATCCTCAACTGTTTCCTTTCATTTATCTTTACATACAGTTTTTTACTCTTATAGCTAGCTTTTTTTTTTTTTTTTTTTTTTACTATCCCTAAAACTACTATCTTAATTCAAAAAAAAAGAAAAGCCCATTGCCTTAGAGTCAATTCTGACTCATACTGACCCTATGGGACAGAGTAGGACTGCCCCATAGAGTTTGCAAAGCAACGACTGTTGGACTTGAACTGCCGACCTTTTAGTAAGCAGCCTAGATCTTTAACCACTATGCCACCAGCTTCTCAATTTCTTGACTTCAGTTTCTACGGACATTCAATCCAACTATCATTACAAAGTGCATGCATAATATCCTCACTACTAGAGACCAGATAAAGGCTAAACTAAGTTTTAAGAACTTTAAGATGTGGCTCATATGCCTTTCTGGCTTATCCTTCTCCATTCTCTTTCCCTAATTTTCCTCTATCCTTTCACACTAAGATTATATTCCAACGATAACTGCTATCAATTTTCCAAACATATCGTAGTGTTTCAGGCCTCTGAACTGTTGTTGTTTGTTCCCTTCCCTCCTAGCTAACTTGTATGTAAGCTATTTTAAAGGTGAAGCCCAAGCATTTTCTCTACTCTAAACTCTTATTTTTATCTTAGCTCTAGAGAATTTTGTTCTGTATTTCAGTTATTTTGCATGTGTCTCATTTTTAGTACTTATATCCTATTGCACCTATGTTTTAAAGTGTCCCCTCGCCCCCAGGAGACTAAATGACATTGAAGGAAAGGTAGACTACATATATTACCATTTTATTCACAAAGTTTAGCACAGTGAGTCATCAGAAATGATTGTTGAACGACCAAATAAAGAAATGCATTGGAAAATATGAACAGGCAGTAAATGGCACCATTTCCAAATAAAGAGGAAAAGTTTTGAGAAATTCTAGAACAAAGCATAAAATATTTTTAAGAGTGAGTAAATAGCCCAAGTCATCTCAAGTACAGGTTCTATTTAGTTCTATAGGGTAAAATACCCCCATTAGTTACCAGACTGGAAACATAATATGTTCACATTTTATTTCCAGAATCACTAAGGAAAGATCCTTCATTTTTCTTGATGATCTAAATGACTCTCGATGCCATCAAGCCAATTCTACCTCATAGTAATACTATAGGACAGAATAGAACTGCCCCCATGGGGTTTTCAAGGCTGTAATTGTTAAGGAAGCTGACTGCCACATCTTTCTCCCACAGAGTGACTGGTGGGTTTGAACTGCCAACCTTTCAGTTAGCAGCCAAGTGTTTAAGCACTGCACCACCAGAGCTCCTCCAAATAACACCAGGGATATTTTTTTCAGTTCTATTGTATATAATGACATAATACCATCCTGGCTCCATATAATGACCACCACCATGCATCCCACCTGTGTAAGCTCTATTGAAAAGAATAAATGAATAACTCTTTTTGAGTGTGACTTGAAGGTATCTTAGAGGCCAATTTAGTCTGGAGCATTGATGAGTCAATCAGCTGAGCTATAAGACAGCTGCAAGTCTAGATCATGCACAAAACGCTCAATTTGTTGGCCATGTGTAGACATAGGCTTCATGATGAATAAGCAAGATTAAACCAAGTCTTTTCATATATGGCGAGTGCACATGCATGTTGATGAGCTATAAGAACCATCCACTGCTGACTCAGGGGAGTAGAAAAGGAAGCCTCCAAAAATCTATTCTGTACAAAAAGAAAGCAAAGAAACTTCCACTAAGTTTCATTTGCTTCACGATTTAATTTATTCATACCTGTTAAGGACACAAAAGCCATTCAGTCTATTGACTTCTGCAATCAGTAAATTTATTACTGAAGATTTGTACATGGAAAATGTGGTCAATGGACACAATTCACTATGCAGAAGGTTAACTGGACACATTAATGGCTGATTCTCTAAAGCATGAAGGATCATTTTAGGGCTAGCATTACTATTTGTAGTTAAATAGCCAGGTAAATGTTAAAAGGGCAAACAAATTTCATTCCCCTCGGCATTAGCTAATGGCCAGAGAGATCAGGAAGTCAGCTGGCATTGCCTACTCATCTGTCCCAAGCTCTTTGACTCCTGTTCTGGGGAAAGAAGGTTATTTCTTGATGCCCTCTAGCAGCCTTTGATCTAGGTGGCCTTTGTCCTTAACTGGCCCAATGAATGCCAGGCATGCTGTGAACAGCTGTGCTCCAGCTGTGCCATGGCCTGGAGGAAAATCTCTTCTGCAGAGTCTAGGCAGAATTTTAAAATGTGGGAAGTAAGTCTTTGATGTCCTATTAACCTTAATTCTGCCTTTATTTTTCCCTCTTCCTGTCAGACACTCTGGAATTTTATGGTGCCCCCCAATGACTATGTCACTTCTCCATAAAGCTTCATCTAAAACTGTCCTCTCAAAGTCGCACCACAAGCGTGTGATCCTTCTTTGCATCTCACCATCAAAACTTCCCTATCCTTTGGGCTTTGCCTATGGAGTTTTCTGTCAGTATGAATTAATCTGACAAAACATATCAGATGAGTGTGTTCAGAAGATTTCTGATGATCTTAATCTGAAGAAGAAATATTTGTGGACATGTTTGGTGGCATGGCAGGGTATGTATGAATAAATGTATTTTGGTAAAGGGGACTTTTGGAGGCTGCAAATCATGCCAGTTTTATGACTGTAGCAATCTGGCTCTGAAATCTGCCATTACAACAAAACAAAACTTCATAACATAATTTTTCTAACATATCTCAATTATTTACTTTTCTGGAAAGTGCTTCCTGGGTACTTCAGCTCATACTGATCCTGTTCTAGAGATTGTGAGAAGTAAAAGCTAAATCATATATCCCTCTTATGTGGGACAGGACCTCATGTTTCATTGAAACTGAGGGTTTACGGCATGGTTTCTCATTTACAATGTTTACCACTAACTTTCGGCACTCAGAATATTTTTTGTATACAAATCTTCATAACTTTGCTGTTGTTGTTAGGTGCCATCAAGTTGGTTCTGACTCATAGTGACCCTATGTACAATAGAATGGAGCACTGCATGGTCCTGTGCCATCCTCACAATCATTGCTATGCTTGAGCACATTGTTGCAACCACTGTGTCAGTTCATCTTCTTGAGAGTCTTCCTCTTTTTCAATGGCCCTCTACTTTACCAAGCATGATGTCCTTCTCCAGAGTCTTATCTGCCTGACAACATGTCCAAAGTATGTGAGAGGTAATCTTGCCATCCTTGCTTTTAAGGAACATTGTGGTTGTACTTCTTCCAAGACAGATTTATTTGTTCTTTCGCCAGTTCCTGGTATATTCAATATTCTTCACCAACATCACAATTTAAAGGCATCAATTCTTCTTCAGTCTTCCTCATTTATCTCCCAGCTTTCACATGCATAGAAGGCAATTGAAAATACCATGGCTTGGATCAGGCACACCTTAGTCTTCAAGGTGACATCTTTGCTTTTCAATACTTTAAAGAGGTCTTTTGCAGCAGATTTGCCCAATGCAATGTGTCTCGATTTCTTGACTGCTGTTCCCATGGGCGTTGATTGTGAATCCAAGTAAAATGAAATTCTTGACAACCTCAATCTTTTCTCATTTGTCATAATGTTGATTATTGGCCCAGTTGTGAGGATTTTTATTTTCTTTATGTTGAGGTGTAATCCATACTGAAGGTTGTCGTCTTTGATCTTCATCAGTAAGTGCTTCAAGTCCTCTTCATTTTCAGCAAGCAAGGTTGTGTCTTCCACATATCACAGATTGTTAATAAGTCTTCTGCCAATCCTGATGCCCCATTCTTCTTCATATAGTCCAGCTTCCTGAATCATTTGTTCAGCATACGGATTGAATAAGTATGGTGAAAGGATATAACACCGAAACACACCTTCTTGACTTTAAACCACACAGTGTCCCCTTCTTCTGTTCGATCTATGCCTCCTGATCTATGTACATGTCCTTCATAAGCACAATTAAGTGTTCTGGAATTCCCATTCTTCTCAATATTATCCATAATTTGTTATGATCCACACAGTCGAATGCCTCTGCATAGTCAATAAAACACAAATAAACATCTTTCTGGTATTCTCTGCTTTCAGCCAGGATCCATGTGACATCAGCAATGATATCCCTGGTTCCACATCCTCTTCTGAATCTGGCTTCAATTTCTGGCTGTTCCCTGTCAATATACTGCTGCAGCTGCTTTGAAATGATCTTCAGCAAAATTTTGCTTCCATGTGATATTAATGATATTGTTTGATAATTTCTGCATTCCATTGGATCACCTTTCTTGGGAACAGACATAAATACAGATCTCTTCCAGTTGGTTGGCCAGGCAGCTATCTTCCAAATTTCTTGGCATAGATGACTGAGCACTTCCAGCACTGCATCCCTTTATTGAAACATCTTGATTGGTATTCCATCAATTCCTGGAGCCTTGTTTTTTGCCAATGCCTTCAGTGCAGCTTGGAATTCTTCCTTCAGTATTATCAGTTCCTGTTTATATGCTACCTCCTGAAATGGTTGACCATCTACCAATTCTTTTTGGTACAGTGACTGTGTATTCCTTCCATCTTTTTTTAATGTTTCCTGTGCCTTTTAATATTTTCCCACAGAATCCTTCACTTTTGCAACTCGAGGCTTGAATTTTTTCTTCATTTCTTCCAGCTTGAGAAATGCTGAGCATGTTCTTCCCTTTTGGTTTTCTATCTCCAGGTCTTTTCACATGTCATTGTAATACTTTACTTTGTCTTCTCCAGTCACCCCTTGAAATCTTCTCTTCAACTCTTTTACTTCAGCATTTCTTCCCTTTGCTTTAGCTACTCATTGTTCAAGAGCAAGTTTCACAGTCTCTTCTGACATCCATTTTGGTCTTTTCTTTCTTGCCTTTTTAAAGACCTCTTGCTTTCTTCATGCATGATGTCCTTGATGTCATTCCACAACTTCTCTGGTCTTTGATCATTAGTACTCAATGCTTCAAATGCATTCTTGAGATGGTCTCTAAATTCAGTTGAGATATACTCAAGGTCATACTTTGGCTCTTGTGGACTGATTCTAATTTTCTTCAATTTCAACTTGAACTTGCCTATGAGCAATTGATGGTCTGTTCCACAGTCAGCCCCTGGCCTTGTTCTGACTGATGCTATTGAGCTTTTCCATAGTCTCTTTCCACAGATGTAGTCAATTTGATTTCTGTGTATTCCATCTGGTGAGGTCGACATGTATGATCTCTGTGTATGTTGCTGAAAAAAGGTATTTGCACTGAAGAAGTCGTTGGTCTTGCAAAATTATATCATTTGATCTCTGGCATTGCTTTTTGTCACCAAGGCCATGTTTTCCAATTACCAATCCTTCTTCTTTCTCTCCCACTTTTGCATTCCAATCACCAGGAATTATCAATGCATCCTGATTGCACGTTTGATCAATTTCAGACTGCAGAAGTTGGTAAAAAGTCTAAAAAGTCTTCAGTTCCTTTAGCCTTAGTTGTTGGTGCGTAAGCAACCTCATAACTAGGAGCCTTCCCACCCCACCTACGCCTCCCCACCCCCACCTTTTGCTTTAGCCTTCAATGGGGTAATTTGAAAAAATAGAGAAACTACATTTTAAGCTTCCAAAGGCACCATGGCTTACAGAAGCCCAGAGACTGGCTCCAATGCGCAAACACATTGGAGAGGGTTCACTTGGAGTCCCTGAATTTCAGCCAACTAGAGTTAATGGTGCCCAAAAGTCATTTCCTGACCTACTCACATGGTTGGAAGGGGGTGGTTTGATGGCGACAGTTTCAGACATCCACCTCCCAGATGAACATGGCCATATGGACTCAGAACTGGAAGGGAGAATTGGAGGCAGCAAATATGAATGAGTAAAGAAGCAGTGTGAGTCAGGCTGCCAGAGAAAACAGGGCATAAATGAGGAAAAATGGTTTAGAGGAAAGAACTTATGGCTGTGGATCAGGATACCTCAGTTTTTTCTGGCTCTGCCTCTATTCAGCTAAGTGACCTTGAAGACATTACTTAATCTATATAGGAGAGTTTTCTTTTTTTGTGTGAAACAAAATGACTATAATTGCTTATCCCTACAGTTTCTTCCAGTTCAAACATTCTGAAGGAGGCATTTTTGAACAGTAGTTTGTCATCAAATACTTATATTTTGAAACTCTTTAAACATATCCGCATCCCAGTTTAATCTGTTTAAATGTGAAATGGAAAGTACTCATAGCTGCTTTGCAGGATCCACAAGACAATATAAAAGTTAATTATATTAACATTTAATATATGTACATTATACATGCTCCTTCACATATGTTTTCATTTATTCTTAGGAATCCTGTGAAGTATTATTATTCCATTTTTATGAATGAAGAAACTTAAGTTCAGAGAATATAACATTTTTCTAATGCCACATGGCAGATAAAAATCCAGGTTTTTTCCTGATTTGAAGGTCAAACTCTTTCACTGTTATATAGTAACTTCAGACACACACACACACACACACACACTGCAAAGACAGTTTCTGCTTTCTGTAAACCCACCCAGTGCTGTCGAGTCGATTCCGACTCATAGCCACCCTATAGGACAGAGTAGAACTGCCCCATAGAGTTTCCAAGGAGCGCCTGGCAGATTCAAACTGCCGACCCTTTGGTTAGCAGCCGTAGCACTTAACCACTACGCCACCAGGGTTTCTGCTTTCTATACAAAAAAAAAAGAGCTTATGAATTCTCCATGAAATTCACACACACACAGACACCAAACTATGTAGTATAGTCTTTTTACACAAGAGAAAACTAAGGTTCAGAAGCTTGAGTTGACTTGGTTAGAACTCACAAAGTAGCAAAGCCAAGATTTTTTTTTTTTTTTATTGTACTTTACATAGAGGTTTACAGAGCAAACTCGCTTCTCATTAAACAATTAGTATACATATTGTTTTATGACATTGATTGCCAACCCCACGACATGTCAACACTTTCACCTTCTGTTCCCCATTACCAGCCTTCCTGTCCCCTCCTGGCTTCTTGTCCTTGCCCATGAGCTGGTATGCTCATTTAATCTTGTTTTGTTTTATGGCCCTGTCTAATCTTTGGCTGAAGGATGAACCTCGGTAGTGACTTCATTACTGAGATAAAAGGGTGTCTGGGGGCCATACTTTCAGGTTTTCTCCAGTCTCTGTTAGACCAGTAAGTCTGGTCTTTTTTTTTTTTTTTTTGAGTTAGAATTTTTTTCTACATTTTTTCCCAGTTCTGTCCGGGACACTTTATTGTAACCCCTGTCAGAGCAATTGGTGATGGTAGCCAGGCTCCATCTACTTATGCTGTACACAGCCTAGTAGAGGCTGTGGTAGTTGTGGTCCCTTAGTCTTTTGGACTAATCTTTCCCTTGTGTCTCTGGTTTTCTTCATTCTCCCTTGCTCTGGATAGGGTGAGACCAGTGGAATACCTTAGATGGCTGCTCACAAGTTTTAAGATCCCCAACATTATTCACAAAGTAGAATGTAGGACATTTTCTTTATGAACTATGTTATGCCAGTTGAGCTAGATGTTCCCTGAGACCGTGGTCCCCATGGCCCTCAGCTCAGTTATTTGGTCCCTCAGGAAGTTTGGATGTCTCTGTGGAGCTTCCATGACCTTGTCTTGTACAGGTTGTGCTGGCTTTCCCAGTATTGTGTACTGTCTTACCCTTCACCAAAGTTACCAAAAACCAAACCAAGCCTAGTGCCGTCGATTCCAACTCATAGCGACTCACCAAAGTTACCACTTACCTGTTGTCTATTTAGTGTTTTTCCCTGTCCATCCTTCCTATTCCTCATAACCATCAAAGATTGTTCTTTTTGTGTTTAAATCATCTCATGAATTTTTATAGTAGTGGTCTCATACATTATTTGTCCTTTTGTGATTGACTTATTTCACTCTGCAAAATGTCCTCCAGGTTCATCCATGTTGTGAGATGCTTCAAAGATTCATCATTGTTCTTTATTGTTGTGTAGTACTCCATTGTGTGTATGTATCATAGTTTGTTTATCCATTCATCTGTTGTTTCCATCTTTTTGCTGTTGTGAACAATGTTGCAATAAACATGCATGTGTGTATGTTTATTTGTGTGATGGCTCTCATTTCTCTAAGATATATTCCTTGGAGTCAGATTGCTGAATCATATGGTATTTCTATTTCTAACTTTTTAATGAAGCTAGAAAATGTACCATTTTGCATTCCCACCAACAGTGCATAAGAGTTCCAAACTCCCCTCAGCCTCTCCAACATTTCTTATTTTCGCTTTTTTGATTTGTGCCACTAATGCCGGAGTGATTTGCATTTCTCTAATGGCAAAGTAATCCAGAGCATTTCCTCATGTGTCTGTTAACCCCTTGAATGTCTTCTTTGGTGAAGTGCCTGTTCATACTCTTTGCTCATTTTTTAAGTGTATTATTTATCTTTTTGTTGTCAATGTGTTGAATTTTCCTGTAGATTTTTGAGAGTAGACCTTTGTTGAATTTGTCATAGCCAAAATTTTTTTCCCACTCTGTAGGTTCTCTTTTTACTCTTCTGGTGAAGTCTTCTGATGAGCAAAAGTTTTTAAATTTTAGAAGATCCCAATTATTTAGCTTATCTTCTATGATGTGTATACTGTTAGTTATAGTTTGTACCCTGTTAATGCCTCATGTATTAAGGCCTGTAGCATTGGCCCTATTATTTCTTCAATGATATTTATAGTTTTTGTTTTATGTTTAAGTTTTCAATCAATTTTGAATTAGCTTTAGTATATGGTGTGAGGTATGGGTCCTGTTTCATTTTTTTGCAGATGGACATCCAGTTTTGCCAGCACTACTTATTAAAAAGACTGCCTTTTCCCCATTTGATGGACTTTGAGATTTTGTCAAATATCAGGTGACCATAGGTGGATAGATTTACATCTGTGTTCTCAATTCTGTTGCATTGGTCAGTATATCTGTCATTGTACCAGTACCAGGCTATTTTGACTACCATAACTATATAGTTGGCTCTGAGTTCAGGTAGTATGAGTCCTTATACTTTATCCTTCTTCTTCAATAGTGCTTTACTTATCTGGAGTCTCTTCCCTTTCCATATAATGTTAATGATTAGTTTTTCCACTTCTTTAAAGAATGCTGTTGGTGTCTGGATCAAGATTGAATAGTATTTGTAGACTGCTTTGGGTAGAACTGATATTTTCACAAAGTTAAATCTACCTATCCATGAGCATGGTATGTTTTCCCATTTATGTAGGTCTCTTTTGGTTTCTTGCAATAGTGTTTTGTAGTTTTCTTTATGTAGACCTTTTGCAGCCCTGGTTAGATACTTCTGTTTGTTTTTGTTTTTGTTTTTTTAGGGGGTGTTATAAATGGTATTGTTTTCCTGATTTCCTTTTCATTGTTTTTTTTGTATTGGTGTATAGGAATCCAACTGATTTTTGTATGTTTATCTTGCACCTTGCTACTCTGCTGAATCTATTAGTTCCAGTAGTTTTCTCATGGAGTCTTTTGGATTTTCTATATATAGTATCATATCATCCGCAAATAGAGACAGTTTAATTTCTTCACTACCAGTTTGGATGCCTGTTTTTTCTTTCTGTTGCCTTATCGCCCCTGATAGGATTTCAGGCACAGTGTTGAATAGGAGTAATGTTAAAGGCATTTTTGTCTTGTTCCTGTTCTCAAGGGGAATGTTTTCAGCCTTTCTCCATTACGAATCATGTTGGCTGTTGATTTTGTATAGATACCTTTTATTATGTTGACGAATTTCCTTTCTATACCTATTTTATTGAGAGTTTTTATCAGGAATGAGTATTGGACTTTTTCAAATGCCTTTTCTCAGTCCATTGAGATGATAGTGTGATTATTTTTATTTATCGGGTGTATTACTTTGAGGAAACCCTGGTGGAGTAGTGGTTAAGTGCTACGGTTGCTAACCAAAGGGTTGGCAGTTCAAATCCACCAGAAGCTTCTTGGAAACTCTATGGGGCAGTTCTGCTCTGTCCTATAGGGTCGCTATGAGCCCAAATCGACTCGACGGCACTGGGTTTGGTTTTTTTTGGTATTATTTGATTGATTTTCTAATGTTGAACCATTCTTGCATACATGGTATGAATCGGTAGTGGTGTATTATTTATTTGTTATGTTGCTGAATCTTATTGGCTAGAATTTTGTTGAGAATTTTTACATCTATGTTCATGAGAGATATTTGTCTATAATTTTCTTTTTTTGTGGTGTGTTTGCCTGGTTTTGGTATCACGGTTATGCTGGCCTTGTAGAATGAATTCAGAAGTATCCTATCCTTTCCCTACATTTCAAAATAGTTTGAATAGTACTGGTGTAAGCTCTTTTCTGAATTTTTGGTAGAATTCTCCAATAAAGCTATCTGGGCCAGGACTTTTTTTGTTGGGAGTTATTATTATTATCATTTCAATCTCTTGTTATGGGTCTGTTCAGATTTTCAACTTCAGTTTGTGTTAGTTTGGGTAGATAGTGTGTTTCTAGAAATTTGCCCATTTCCTCTAGTTTTTCAAATTTGTTGGTGTATAATTTTTCATAGTACTCTGTTATAATCCTTTTTATTTCATTTGGGACTGTTGTAATGTACTCCATTTCATTTCTTATTTGGATTTTTTGCATCCTCTCCTGTTTTTCTTTTTCAGTTTGCCAGTGGTTTCTCGATTTTGTTGATCCTTTAAAAGAACCAACTATTGGTTTTGTTGATTCTTTCTATTGTTTTTCAATTCTCTATTTCATTTATTTCTGCTCTGACCTGATCTTTATTATTTCTTTTCTTCTAGTGGCTGTGATTTCTTTCACTGTTCTTTTTCTATTTGTTTGATTTGTGTAGCTAATGATTTGATTTTGTCCCTTTCTTCTTATTTGATGTGTGCATCTATTGCTGTAAATTGACCTCAGAGCCTTTGCTCTGTCCCAAAGGTTTTGGTATGATGTGTTTTCATTCTAGTTTGATCCTAGGGATTTTTTTATTCCATCTTTATTTCTTCTATTACCCAGTGATTTTACAAAAAAAAAAAAAAAATTAAGCAGGGCATTATTCAGGTTCCATGTATTTTATTATTTTTCCTTGCTCTTCTTATTAATTTTTACTTTTCTTGTGTTGTGATCAGAGAAGGTACTTTCTATTATCTCAATGTTTTAGATTTTATTGAGGGTTGCTTTGTAGTTTAAGATATGATCTATTCTGGAGAAAGTTCCATATGCATTGGAAAAGAATGTCTACTTTCTGCTGTTTAGTGGAGTATTCTATATATGTCTATGAGTTCAAGATGGCTGATTGTGGCCTTTAACTCTCCTGTATCTTTGTTGAGTTTTTTTCTAGATGTTCTTTCCTTTATTGAAAGTAGTGTGTTAAAGTCTCCTACTATTATTGTGGAACTGTCTATTTCTCTTTTCAGTGCTGTTAGACTTTATTTTATGTATTTTGAAGCCCTGCGTACATATTTATTATGGCTAAGTCTTCAGGAAGGATTGTCTCATTAATCATTATATAATGTCCTTCTTTGTCTTTTATGGTGGATTTTGTTTTAAACTCTATTTTATCTGAGATTAGTATTGCCACTGTGCTCTTTTTTGGTAGTTGTTTGCTTGATATACTTTTTTTTTTTCCATCCTTTGATTTTTGGTAAATTTATGCCTTCATTTCTAAGATGTGTCTCTTGGAGACAGCATATTGATGAATCTTGTCTTTTTTATCCATTCTGTTACTCTGTCTCTTTATGGGTGCATTTAGGCTATTTACATTCAGTGTGATTACTGATATGTCTGAGTTTATTGCTGCCACTTTGCGGTTTTTTTTTTTTTTTGTGTGTGTGTGGTGCTGATGTTTTCGTTCTTCTCTTCTGTGCTGAATTCCTTTATTTTGAGGATTTTTTTTGTCTGTTTCTTTCATTTTTGTAGATTTTGTGTATACTGAGAGTTAATGTTTTTCTTCTTTATTTTGATGAGTAGGTTTGTTATCTTTCTTGGTAGGTACCTTAAAACTTACCCCTATCTTCCTAAGTTTAAACCAGTCTTTTATTACTTGGTGTCACCTTGACTTCCTCTTCATCTGAAAGTTCTTTACCTATCACATTTATTCCCTCTTTTATTATTCTGATATTGTTGTCAGTTACAGATTAACCTCTCTGGTTCCCTGTTTAAAGTTTCAGTTTTGTTTTATCCTTCAGAGTTCATTTTCTAGGTTGTTATCTGGCTGATGCAAACTTACGTCATAGGTTCAGGCTGTTGTCTGATGCTGTTGGTTCTCTAACTGAAGGTCTCCCTTTAATAGTTCTTGTATATTTGGTTTGGTTTTACGTATTGCTTTAATATCTTTTTATCTGGAAATGTCCTAATTTTGCCATCATATTTGCGTAACAGTTTTGCAGGATATATTATTCTTGGTTGGTAACTTTTTTTTTTTTTCCTAGGTTTTATATATGTCATCCCATTGGCTTCCTGCCTGGATGGTTTCTGCTGAGTAATCAGACCTTTGTCTTATTGTTTTCCCTCTGTATGCAACCTTTCTGGAGCTGCTCTCAGGATTCTTTCTTTGTCGTTGGTTTTAATGAGTGTCATTATGCTGTGTCTTGGTGATTTTGTTTTTGAATCTATCTTATAAGGGGTTCATTGAGCTTCTTGGATGGTCAGCTTTTCATCTTTCATGATATTAGGGAAGTTTTCTGTCAGCAATTCTTCAATGATCCTCTCTGTTTTCCATTTTTTCCCTCGCTCTGAAATTCTGATCACTAGTAAATTATTTTATTTTCATTGTATCCCACGTTGTTGTCAGGGTTTCTTCATTTTTCTTCATCCTTTTCTCTGATTTTTCCCCCGAACAAAGCGGTATCCAAGGATTTGCCTTCACTTTTGTTGATCCTGTCCTCCATTGTTTCAAACTTGCTCCTCAAAACTTCTATGACACTGTCCATTTGTGACATTTTGTTGTTTATCTTTTGGATTTCTAATTTTTGTTTTTGAATGATTTCTTGTTGTGTGTTTATTTTGACATTTTATTCCTGCATTATTTTCCTGAACTCTTCCATTGTTTTATCTGTCTTTGCCATGATTTTGTCAATTTTTTTCCCTTACTTTTGTCTGCTTTTTCTGTCATCTCTTGGATATCCCTGAATATTAGAATTTTGATTTCCCTATGAGGTAGCTCCAGTGCCTTTTCTTCTACTGGGAGGTTATCCAGTGCTTTATTTTGAAAGCCTACTGGAACCATCCTGACTTTTTTTTTTTTTTTTTTTAATATGTTTTGTTATTGTCTGCTGTCTTTGGGACACTCAGTACTTATTTCTTTCATTTATTGGTTGGAGATTTATTTGTTTTGTCCTGCTTTTTTATTTTATTTGTTTATGTTTGGGCAGGAGGGTTAGATGTTCTTTGTTGTTTGCTCATCTGTAAGCATGATATTTCTCACCACTTTGTTCAATGGACAGGGCCAGTTGCTCAGCTATGGTGCAGCAAGGCAAGTCCAGAGGAGGAGGAGGGATGATGATGGGTTGTTTGTGGCACATACTGGGGCCTACAGGGCAGGGTCAGGGGTAGTGCACATCAGGGTTCTGTGGTCCACGCCTGTGCCATCCAGGGGTGTGATGCTCAGCACATGGTGCAGATAGACAGGAGGGAATTGTAGGACTGATCTGTAGAGCTAAGTGGATGTGGGGAAGAAAAAAAGAAAAGAGAGAGGCAGAAGCCAAAATAAAACAAAGAAAAAGAGTGCTGTGGGAGCCTGCCATTGGAGTGGCACAGACCCAGAGAAGATGTGTGCCTGAGGCTTTCTAGGTGGGCAGTGTGGCAAAGCTCTTAAGAGGCAGAATGGGCACACAAGGCTAGATCGTCAGGAGAAAGGACAGGAGGGAAGGTAGAGAGAGACAAGAAACTGGTGGGGGAAGTCAGGTGGTTGGGAAAGAGGAAAGGAAAGAAGGTAGAGAGAGAGAAACTGAGGAAAAAAAGAAAGAAAAGAAAAAAACAAAAAAAGTTCTAAGGGAACACACTGGAAGCTGCTCCCCTGCCTAGTGGCACTGCACACCCTGTCAAGAAGTAGCAGAGATGGCATGCAGGACCAGGTGTTCAGGAGAAGGGTAAAGAAGACAGACAGAGAGATACAGTGAACTGAGAAAAGAGAAAAAAAATCTGGAGGAGCCCACTGATATGCCAGTGCACACAGGGAAGCAGCTCCCTAGCTGAGTGGCACTGCTCATCCCATCAAGAAGGAGTCCGAGCTGAGTGTTTGGGAGAAAGTAAAGGAAGGAAGATAGAGATAGACAAGAAACCAAGAAAAGAACAAAAAAATGAAATGCCCTGATGGAGCCCACTGGCATGGTAATGTAGACCAACAAAGGGACTCTTCAGCTAAGTGACACTGCACAGCCCATCTAGAAGAAGTGGAGGTGGGATATAGCACGAATTGCTCAGGAGAAAGGAAAGAAAGAAAGGTAGAGACAAGAAACTGAAAAAAGAAGAAAAAAAATTAAAAATGCCCTGAGGGAGCCCACTGCTGTGGTGATATGGACTGAGAAAGGGACTCCATAGCCAAGTGGTATAACTCACCCCTTCTGGAAGGAGTGGAGATGGCAAACAGTGCCAGGTGTTTGGGAGAAAAGAAAGGAAAGAAGGTAGGAACAGAGAAGATACTGAGAATAAAAAAGAAAAAAAATGCCCTGAGGAAGCCCACCATCTTGGTGCTGTGGACCGGGGAAGTGACTCCCCAGCCAAGTGGAACTGCTCAGTCCATCAAGAAGGAGTGGAGATGGCAGATGGCACCAGGTGTTCATGAGAAAGGCAAGGAAGAAAGTGAGAAAGAGAGAAGGAAAAAAAAAAAAAAAAGGCACCGAAGGAGCTGGCCAGTGAGGGTGAGATGAATCCAAGCAGCAAGAAGCCACTGTCTCCCCTACCAAGGGAACTCGGCCTGCTCAAAATCAGTAGAGGCCACACAGGGCAAAAAAGGGTGAAGGACAGGAAAGCATGTATTCCTGTTTACCAAGTGTTCTTTCTCCTGCTGGGAGCTCTGTGAAGCTACCTTCCCATGCTCCCTGTCAACAGAACTTGGTGGATAAGGTGTCCAAGATGGCAAGTACATGCTACGTTAGCTGATGGGGGCCTCCACTCCGTAGCTCTCCTTCTTCTCTGTTCTCTGTCAGTTTCTTATTCCATTTCATGCTTAGATGAGCTCTTTATTCCTTCATTTGATGTGTAGGGTTCCAGGATTGATGTTTGTATCTGTTTTACTTAATTTTTTGCGTCTTTGAAATGGAGAGATGAAATAGTGCTTCTGTCTATAGCTCCATGTTGGCTCTGCCTCCACAAAGCCAAGACTTAAATTATAATCAACAAACTCCACAGTTCTATATCTTTCTATTAAGGGCCAGGTCTATTGAAATACCTTCATGAAGAACTTGGGGGACATGGTGAGAGGAAGAGGAAGAGCTTTCCATATTGAAGCTATAGTGTGAGAAAATGCACAAAAGCAATATGAACTCTATCTTGGGGAAAAAATCCAGAAATCATGTACCTTTCTGGGTAGTTATATGCAGGAAATATAGGAGTAAGGAAAGTCAAATGGCCATCATTCCAAAGAAAATAAAATAAATACATGTAAATTTAACAAAACATGTGAAGAATGTGTACACTGAAAATGACAAAATTCTGTTCAAACCAAGACCTAAATATCGGCTTTATGGATCCAAAGACTCAAAGTAATATAAAGTTGTCAATTCTCCCCAAATCAATCTCTAAGTTTAATTCAATTCCTTTCAATATCCCAGCAAGTTTTTTTTATTTTTTGCAGGCATAGGCAAACTGATTCTAGAATTTATGTGGAAAGACACAGACCTAGAATAGCAATAATAATCTTCAAAAAGAATAAAGGAGGAGGAATCATTCTTCTTGATATTAAAGCATACTTAAATTCTGGATATTAAGACTACAGTAATCAAGAAAGTGTGAAATTGATAGAGGCAAAGATGCATAGCTCAATCAATGTAACAGAATAAAGAACCCAAGAAAAGACCAACACAATTATGCTCAACTGATTCTTGACAAAGGTATAAGAGTAGTTCAGTGGAGAAGTGATAGCATTTTCACTAAATGGTATGGAGCAATTGGGCATCCATGAGTTTATAAAACAGAACAAAATAAACAAACAAGAAACAACTATATTTAAAAAAAAAGCCAAAACTAGATCACTGGCTTAAATATAAAATGCAAAACTATAAAACTTTTAGAACAAAAAATAGGATAAAATCTTCAGGATCTACGGCTAGGCAAATAGCTCCTAGAGTTGACACCAAAAGCATGACCCACAAAAGGAAAAATTGACAAATTTACATGATCAAAGTTAAAATCTTTTGATCTATGTAATATCCTGTTAAGAGGATGAAAAGACAAGCTATAGAGTGGGAAAAAAAAAAATTTACAATTCACATATTCAACAAAGGAGTTTAGAATATATAAAGGACACTCAAATCTCAAAGTAAAAAATACAAAAACAACGCGATTAGAAAATCAGCAAAACTTATGAACTGACATTTCACTAATAAAGGATATACAGATGGTGAGTACATGAAAAGATGCTCAACATCATTAACTATTAGGGAAATGCAAATTAAAACCACAACGAGATATCACTGTACACCTATCAGAAGGGCTTGGGAAAAAAAAAAAAGGTATCACCAAATCCTGGTGAAGATATTTAGAAACTGGATCATTCCACTTGCTGGGAAATTCATAAGTTGCTGGTGGAACTATATAATGGTCCAGCCACTCTGGACAACAGTTGAGAATTTTTTTAATAAAACAAAGCACCCAATGACCACATGGCTCAGCAATTGCTCTCCCGCCTATTTATTCCAGAGAAACGTAAACACGTTTTTACACACACACACCCCTCCACACAAATGTTTATAACAACTTTATTCCTAATTGCTCCGAGCTGGAAACTACCCAAATGTCTCTCAAGGCTTAATAATTTAACAAATTATGGTACATCCATACCATAGAATGTTACACAGAAATATAAGAGAATGAATATAAATATTTATATTCGTTCCTTTATAACAACAAATCAGATGAATCTCAAGTCAGTTATGCTGACTAAAAAAAAAACAGTCATCAAAGATTACATAACGTATGATTCAATTTCTATAACATTTTTGAAATAACAAAATTAGAATTTTGTAATCATATGGCAAACAGATAATGGTTGTCAGGGATTAGGGAAAAGAGGAGGAAGAAAACTGATAAAAGAGCAACAGGAGTGATTTTTGTGATGATGGTACTGTTCTGTATCTTGATTGATACATTGTGATTGATGTACAAACCTACACATGTGATAAGACTGAACGAAACTAAATGCCCCCTCTGAGGTCCCTAGGTGGTGCAAACAGTTTACACTGGACTGTTAACTTAAAGGTTAACAGTACAAACCCACCCTGCAGTACTGCAGGAGATAGTTCTGGAGATCATCTTTCATTAAGACTGTAGCCAAGCAAACATGATGGAGGAGTTCTGTTCTGTAATACATGGAGTTGCCATGAGTCAAAATCAACTCAATGACAAAATCAAGAACAACAACAAATGCCACCCCACCTCCCCCCAAACACATGCATACGTAGGAGTGCATGCAAAATTTGAAAAATCGGAATAAGTTCCAAGAATTGTATCAAAGTAAAATTTCTAGTCATGGTATTGTACTGTGGTTATGCAGGGTGTTAAAAATCTTAGACATTTAGAGACCATAAACCTTCATGGTTCCTTGTACAATGGCTTGCATTTTGCAAGAACAAAAGCTATTAATTTTAAGTTCATGGAGAGGTTTTGTGGCACTAGACTCTTGCCTTTTGACCTTTGCCCTGCATACTTTTCATTCAAAGACAAGTTTTTATGCTTTTCTAGTGTTTTGCCCTTCCACTAAGGCTCTTTGGGCCCACAGGTACCAGACCGTCTGGATTGATCCCACCAGTCTTGCTGGAGAATAGATTAACGAACTTCATTTTTGTGTTAATCGCCAGCATTTCTTAAGTACCTGTCTTATTAAGTTTCTGTCCCCAGGCAAGGGTGGATAGAGGAGTGTGCTTTATGTAATTGTTTTGCAGCTCTTCTTCAGGTTCCTATATAGACTGGCAATGACTCATCACCTTCCCTCTCTTGTTGCCAAAAATAATAATAATAGGGCTTAGGAGATTTGTACATACATCCCAAATGGTACACATTAAAATTGCTTACACTAACACAACTATTACGCTCTAAATGACATAATGTTTTAAGCCTGGTCAATGAAAATACTATAGTCTATGCACTATCAAACTTCTCTAAGGGGATTAGGCAGAAACCATTGTAATTTATCCATTCTGGAGTGTAGTGCCAAGAGTGCTGCAATGACAAAAACAAAGAAACTGCTGAGCGGGCAATTTTTATCCATCAAGAGAAGAGTCAGCTTGTTTTGGAAAAATAAGGAATAACACCACTCTTCATCCACCTTATACACTTTAAAAATGGGAGGCCTTTCTCCAAATTAAGCTTCCAACTGACTCCTAAAATCAGTTTGTTGATGTTATGCTGCTACTTTAAATATAAACAACTATTATCATTTTTGATGGGGCATGGGAAACATTTAGAAAACGTATTGTAAAAAGTGCCCCATATCTGAATAGGAGCCACACCCTGACTCTGATATGTACATTTTGTGGTGCAATTTTTTTCTGAATTCCTTAGGCAAGAATGTATCAAGACTTGCTTGGAGTGTGGATGTGCCTTCTAGATTGATGTTACTCTTCTGGGTCCCCTGCAGTGACTGAGGAAAACAGCTGGGGAAGAGGTAATAAGCTGTAAAAGGACCTTAAGGTGGACTTTTTATATCTCACCTCATAGCCTGCCCAACTTTCTTAAAACTACCTTTTATTTAGATGGAGGGAAGAAGTAAAAGCACCCCAAAAAGTATGTTAAAACTACTTCAGAGAAGACAAATGATGGTATATGAAGTCTTCACTGTTAAAATATGCATAAAGCTATTAGAATGTAAGAGTGAAAGCAACCTGTGATGTGGAGGTTTTCTAAGGGAAGTGTTAGAAATTTGAAAGTCTCAACACTTAGCTCGTAAACTAGATTTTTGACGAGAAATTTGACACTTAACTTCAGTGCCCACTATTTTCTTTTCAATGCCCTATTATTCCTCTAGTCATTTAACTGCACCCCACTATAGGTAACTTTCATGTCTGTCATTATGAGAAAATCTTATCCTTTACTGATAACACCTTGCCCTACAACCACCCTGACCTCTTTGAGTGCAGATTTGGTCTTCCACTGTGCTCAGGTACAATGCGTCATCATGGTTGGCTTCATTTGTGACCAAATGCTGAACAGCATTGATATATTTGCTGAAACATCTACAAAAATATTGCTTTTAGATAAAACATTGAAAGTCCCTATTACTATGGTGTAGTGGTTAAGTACTATGGCTGCTAAACAAAAGTTCAGCAGTTCTGATCCACCAGATGCTCCTAGGAAGCTCTATGTGGCAGTTCTGCTCTGTCCTACAGGGCCGCTATGAGTTGGAATAGACTCGACAACTTTTTTTTTTAATTACTATTCCAGTGCAAATGATGTGGAGCAGATGTTGGCCAACTATGGCCCACAAGTCTTATCTAGCCTGTCAGATGATTTGAAAATACGGTTTTATTGTAACACATCATAATTTTTTTTTAGTGTAATTTCTCTGGCTACTTTCACACACACATAAGAAGAGTTGAGTAGTTGTGACTGATACCTGTAATAGTTACTATTTCCTCCCCTACAGTAAGTTTGCCATCCCTGTTACAGAAAGAGTTTGTAGTAAAATTCTGTTGAGAGATTTTTCAGCTGAAATGCTTTAAAATTTAAAAGTGGCTTAAAATAAGAAAACTTTAATTTTTTACCTGTTAAGAAATCTGGAATTAAGGGTTTTCAGTATTGATTAAATCAGTAGTATGACAATATTATCACAGACATTCCATCTTTCTTTCCATCTCTCTGCTATAGGACATTCTCTTATATCCAAGTTCACAATTGTAATAAAGATACATTTTCTTCACCCATTCTTTTTTATTAGGGGATAAAACTTTTCCCAGAAACATATCAGCAAACTTTCTCTTAAGTCCCATTGGTTAAGTCCATCATTTTCTCTCTCCTATCAAGTTAAGCATTAAATTCTGACACTGGAGACTTGTCAATTTCAAATTATGAAAAACTCAATTTAATTTTGATTAAAGAGAAATGAGAGGAATCCAAAAGATAACAGTGCCTCTACTGCTGTGTATGTTGTGTCACATACGAACTTTGGAGTTTTTGGTTGATGGAGACTATCTCACTCTTGTTGTTAGGTGCCATCTGGTTGGTTCCGACTCGTAGTGACCCTACGTACAACAGAATGAAACACTGCCCATTTTCACAATTGTTGTTATCTTTGAGCCCATTGTTACAGTCATCATGGCAATCCATTTCATTGAGGGTCTTCTTCTCTTTCGTTGATCCTTTACCAAGCATGATGTCCTTCTCCAGGGACTAGCCCCTCCTGATAACATGTCCAAAGTCTCACCATTCTTGCCTCTGAGGAGCATGTACTTCTCTCAAGACAGATTTGTAAGGAGGAATTGTCAGATCATCATTTCCAGAGGGGTAGGGAAGACGGTTCACAGAGTGCCTGAAGAGGAAGCATCATAAGGTGGAGTGTCATGGCTAGTTCTCTACATCCATGATTGAAACTGTGGTGGATTTTAAAAAAGTGTTCCAGATATATATATATATTTTGCATAACAAAGTCTCCCTCAAAGACAATACTAGCCCCAGATTGCCTTACTGAAGGACCCCTGTAAAGATATTGCTAATTCCACCAACAAAACTTAAACCAGGACTGTAGACTCTCAGAGGAATTTACACTAAATGACATTTTCCACTTTTATTCTTATTTTTTTATGATTCTGAATAGATGTCCAAATCTAGCAGGTGTATTTGGACAATTTTGCCTGTCCAGATAAGCATGTGTAAATGCCATATTCATTTCAGGCTTGTTCTTCACTGGACCTCTCCTTGCCAAGGACAAGAGGAAAATGTGTCTAATGGTTGTCAAATGGCAATAGATAAAGCAGGTCTTTCTTCAAATGGTCATTTACGAATCCTCGCACACCTGTATTTTTTGAGCGGAGTGATTATTTTATTAACATTGCAGTTTCAGAAAGAAGAATATGCAGAGGTCTAAAATAAGAACAAAAATCCCCTTTCTAGAAGACATGGAAAAAATGGCTCATAGAATGAATTTGTGTGCTTTCTTCTGTATTATTTTTATATTGAGCTTATGGAACAAATATGATTAAAGTGAAGAAATAAGGTAAAATTGATTTTTGAAGGTATTAAAACCTCAATTGACTAAAAAAAAAACAAAACTCTTGGTGGCTTTTACTCTAAAGAAAACTAAGCTCACTTTATAGGTAACTATCTATAACTCATATAGACTGAATTTGCTTTTATAATATGAGAAAATTGCCCAAACCACACAAAACATACATGTGCGCAATTGTGTAACCACATACAAATGCGTACCCACACATATGCATGTAAATAATCTGTTTTTGTATATTGAAATGATTTTAAAATGTGTCATTATGTTGACTTTGCAACAAAGCAACTTTTATTTCAATAAGACCTACAGAAGAGAAGAAACAGGGTTTTTTAGTGATTTTTTCAAGTTTTATAAAGTAGGTTTAAGTTTATTAAAAAAAAAATTTATACAGAAAGTATAGAAAATCTCACATATGTCTTCCCCTATTATTTCTCCTATTAACATCTTGCATTCCTGAGGTACATTTGTTACAATTAATAAACCAACATTGATACATTACTATTAACTAGAGTCCGTAGGTTCCATTAGGATTTGCTTTTTGTGTTGGTCAATCTTAAGGGTTTTAATAAATGCGTAATATCACAAGTCCACCATTGCAGTATCATACAATTTCCACTGCCCTACAAATATCCTGCATTCTACCTATTTTATTTTCCTCCCCCTCACCTCCCAGCAATCGCAGATCTTTTTCGTGTCTCTACAGTTTTGCTTTTCCCAGAATGTCATATAGATGAAATTGTATGTTATTTAAGTTTTTTTGACTGTCTTCTTTCACTTAGGAGTATGCATTTAAGATTGCATTTGTAGCTTTATGGCTTATTTCTTTTTATCACTGAATGAAACTTTATTGTATGGGTGTAACATAAGTTATTTATCCATTCACCTATTGAAGAACATCTTGGTTTTTTACATTTTGGGAAAATTATATGAATAAATCTGCTATAAACATTCATATGAAGATTTTGTGTAGATGTACCTTTTCATTTCATTTGGATAAAATACCTATGAGCAGAATTGCTGGATTCAATGGTAAGCCCATGTTTAGCTTTGTAAGAAACTGAATTATATTCTAAAGTGGCTGTACCATTTTGCATTCCCACCATCAGTGAATGACTGTTTCTGTTGCTAAGCTTCCTCACCAGTATTTCATATCATCAAAGTTGTGAATTTTAGCCATTTTAATAGGTTTGTCATGGTATCTCATTGTTATTTTGATTTGTAATTTCCTGACAATGTGGGTATGACACTGAGCTTTTTTTTTTTTTTTATATGTTTATTTGCCATCTCTATATCTTATTTGGTGAAGTATCTTTTCAGGTTATGATATTAGACCAAATAAAACAAACTGGAAAATATATTTTCTTCCTCTAAATTCTGAGAAAGTTTGTGGAAAAATTGTATTATTTCTCCCTCAAATGTTTAATAGCATTCACCAATGAGACAAGGTAGACCTAGTGATTTCTTTGAGGAAGGTTTTTAAAATTGGGTTCAATTTCTTTACTAGGTAGAAGACTATTCATATTTTCTATTCCTTCTTGTTCAATTTTGAAAATGTGTGTAACCCCAGGAATATTTTATTCCATATAAGTTGCTAAAATTGATTTGCATAAAGTTGGTACTTAATATCCTTTTGTTATATTTTTAATAACTGTAGAGTCTATATTAATATTCACTTTTTCATGTCTCTTATTAGCACTGTGTTCTCTTTTCTATTTTCTTGATCATTATAGCTAGAGGTTTATGGATTTAACGTTTTCAAAGAAACAATTTTTGGAATTGATATTTTCTCTATTTTATGACTTTTTTCTTTGTTTCAGTTGGGACTTAATTTTTTTTCTCCTAATTTTGTGACGGCTGCTAACCAAAAGGTCAACAGTTTAAATCCACCAGGCTCTCCTTGGAAACTCTGTGGGGCAGTTCTACTCTGCCCTGTAGGGTCGCTATGAGTCAGAATCGACTCAATGGCAATGGGAATGGGATTTTTTGAAGTGGAAGCTTAAAATATTAATTTTACATATGTTCTTTTCTGACATATGTAAATAACAGCAACAACAAAACCCGTTGCTATTCAGTCAATTCCCACTCATAGCAATCCGTAGCAATAGGACAGAGCAGAAAAGCCTATAAAGTTTCCAAGGAGTGCCTGGTGGATTTGAACTGCCGACCTTTTGGTTAGCAGCTGTAGTACTTGACGGCTACGCCGCCAGGGTTTCCATATGCACATAAGTTTGTACACACTGCTTTAGGTCCATTTTACACGTTTTGTTTACAGTTTTATTAAAGTATAATTTATGTATTATAAGCTGTCTTATGTCAGGTATAAAATTTAATAAGTTTTAACATAGTGTACACCTGTAAAACCATTACCTCAATCAAGATAACGAACATACCATTACTCTTAAAATTCTCTGATGCCCCTTTGTAACCCATTCCTCTCACTCCTCCTTCCTCCCTGTCACCAGGCAAGCAATGATATGTTTTCTGTTACTGTAGTTTGCTTTTCATGTTATAGAAGTTTTTCATGAAATGATACATGTACTCTTGATATATGTGTCATGAAATATGTACTCTTCCTTGACGGGCGTATTTTACTCAGATAATTATTTTAAGATTCATCCATGTTAGTGTGTGTATCACTAGTTTGTCTTTTCATTACCGAGTAGTATTCTATCGTATAGATATACCACCTTTTATTAATCCATTCATATGCTGATGTACATTTGTATCATTTTCAGTTTAAAGTTGCTGTAAACAGGGCTTCTATGAACATCAAGATCGAGTAATTTTTTGGAGCTATGTTTTTTATGTTTTTATTTCTCCTAAACACTTAAATGGGAAATGACTACAGTTTTGGTAACCCCACTTATAAATTTCAAGTAACTTTTTTGTATAATCCAGGGATTGGTAAAGTTTTTCTATCAAGGGCACAATAAGAAATATTTTAGGTTTTGTAGGCAACACCTAATCTCTGTCTCTTCTCTTTCTTCTCCTTCCTCTCCTCCTCCCCCTCTTTTTTTCTTCCAACCTTTAAAAGTGTAAAAACATTCTTAGCCAGAGACAGCAGCCAGATTTAGTTCACTGGTTATAGTCTGCTATCTTTGTTGAATTTTCTGCTTAGATGGTCATGTCATTTGAGTTTAAAGATAGTTGTATTTCCTTTTTAATCTGGATGACTTCTATTTGCTTTGCTTTTCTTATCTAGCTGCTTAAAATTTCCAATACAATGTTGAATAGAAATGGTGACAGCATATATTCTTACCTTTTCTTAGTCTTAGGGACAAAGTATGTAGTGGTTTCATAGATGTCCTTTATCAGATTAAAGATGGAAACAAAAAGGTTAAAGATGGAAACAAAAAGGTCAAAAATGAATTTAAATGTCATATATCCTCCCCCCCTAAAAAAGAACAAAACATTGTCAAGTCAATTTAGATCATAGCTACCCTATAGGACAGAGAAAAACTGCCCCATAGGGTTTCCAAGGGGTGGCTGGTGGGTTCAAACTGTCTACCTTTTTGGCTAGCTGCCAAACGCTTAACTACCGCACCACCAGGTCTCCTTCTCAAACCTCAGTACATTTTACTGTACAACCCACTTTAACAACCACTTGATTAGAAAATTGAATGGCCACAAAACAAAAATCATGTTATATCTTTTTGGGCACACACATTTTACATATAGCAGGCCATTATTTATGTGAGGAAAATTATCAATAAAGCCCTATTTCCCCTGACTAAATTGGACATATTTTATTCAAGGACTTGCAAGATGACCTTTCATTCACCTATAAGAACTTCTAATCACCAAAATAGCCTCACAATATTTTGTGTCCTTTCACCATAATAAGATAAACAAAGTGAGTAAAATAGTTGTCACTTTTGAGATACCTATAACATTCTCCAAGGAGCCCTGGCGGTGCAATGGTTCAGCGCTCAGCTGCTAAGTTGAACCCACCAACTGTTCCTTGGGAGAAAGTTAGGCAATCTGCTTTCTTAAAGATTTACAGACTTGGAAACCGTATGGGGAAGTTCTACTCTGTCCTATAGGGTCACTATGAGCCAGAATGGACTCGTAGGCAATGGATTTTCCAGCATTCACCTGGGTTAAAATGGAATGGTTGATGTCTACAGTGTATTTTATCAAATTCACTGCCGAGCACAGTCTGATCTTATTTCCTCCCAATAAATTAGTGTTATGAAAATGTATGAGATTTGTTTTGATAATCGTATTTCCATAGACTTACAATCATGTTTTCCCCCATTCCATAATGTTGAAGATGCTACAAATTTTTATGCCTTCTTGCTGTTCCATGTGCTAACAATAACTTGTACTGTACCACACCTGGTGAACAAAAACTCATTCTTTAAGATATAAGTTCTATGAGACCCTCTGATGATGGCTGTCCGTCTACCCCAGGCAGATTAAATTGCTCCCTTTTCCAGATTCCTACAGGTACTTCTACTAAGGAACTTATTACACTGAATTATGGTGTGCTTATTTGTCTGCTCACCTCAACTAAATTACACTGTCTTTTTTACAATAAGGCTTAACAGAGATCGTATTCCTCATGCCCAATATAGTGCTCATGGAAATCAGCAATGATTTTTTCACTGGAGATTTCTGAACAAAAGAATAAATGAATGGTGACTTCTCTCATCGCAGAGGAAGAATTCCCTGACTTTTCAGGGCATCCGACACTCAAATGTTAAAAGTAATCTGCTGTACTCCTCTCGAGCAACTTTAGTCAGGAAGACAAACTACAGACAGTAAATAAAAATCTATAACCATTCTGCAAAACTGTCAGTGGCCTTGAACAGGAGATGCAGATAAGAGATAAGAATCTGAAAATCAGTGGGTCTAAACCGAGAATTGACAAAAGTCTAGGAAGAAGGCTTTGGCCTTGGACCAGGAAGAACAGTGCAGAGCTCTGATTTAAGGACTATGAAAGGGAAAAAAAGAAAATGTTTATTGCCTAGTTGAGCTTGTAGCAGAAGGAGAAGGTAACAATGGGGTACATGTGGCATGTGGCTTAGAGAGAGGAAAAATAGATAAGTATTACTAACGTTTTTGCTTCTGTCCCTCCCTATACTTTGCTAGCTTAAATAGGGCTTTGTTCATATCAGCCAGAGAACTGAACTTTGAAATGTTGGTATTAAATTTTTTGAACCCTTTTGCATAAAGGGATCATTTGTTTATTTCATTATTGTATTCATATGAGGAGAAAGATAATTTTTTCCTGGAAAACAAATTCAGCTCTGGGTATCCAATAACTCAAAAAACATTTTGGTTTGAAGTGAAATAATTCAATCACAAACAGTTCCTGTTGCTTGACAGGTCAATTTGATTTGCCCCTCAGCCTGACAGGAGGTATATGACTGAAGAGGACACATTTCCAACAGAGGACCCAAAGCTCTAAAACATACCACACTTTAGATAGATTGTTAACAGTGAAAAGGGAGTTTGACCAACCGCGAAAGAAGCTCTACTTGCTACTTTACAAAGTTCTTGGGAGAAAAAGCATCCCTATATGTTTGTTTTTTGTAGGCTTTATGCAAATGTATTGATGTATACCCACATGTTGGTGGGAAAATAAATGCAAAAAAAAAAAAAAAATGGAAGTTCCAACGAGTGAATATGTTGAATTGCTAAAAGTAACATATTGCAACTTATGTTCTGAGAGCTCTTTGCTCACCATGAAATCCCCAAGCTGAATGCATTCAGAAGAAATGCAATAAGGTATGGAATAGTTCCAGGTTCAGATGTGAACACAGATACAAACACAGTGAACGCAGAATGCGTATTTGATGCTGTTGTGCAATGCTGAGAGAATAAATTGGATATGGTTCATGTTGCTAATGGAAAAACAGAAGAATGTTAAAATGAAGTTATCTGCTGATGTTGGAATCTCATTTATCCCCTGCTGACTCACATCATCTGTTTTAGTTAGACACGTGACGCAAACATTCCTTTTGTGAAATCCCATGCCTAAATTTTCAACAACTTTACCCCAGCTTTTGAAAATTAGTGCTAGTTCAAATACCAAAAGCACAATGTAACTGATTTCAAGCTGGTTAAATAAGTATTTTCTGGGCTTGATGCTCTGAGGACTTTAAAAAATAAGAAAAAAAGATGCTTTTTGCACACAGTAGGAATTCCAAAATATTTATTCACTATGAAAAGGTGCTTTATTTTTTACTTAAAGAAGCTTAAAAGACAATTGGAGAAGACAGGGAATATATCTCTAACACCATTAAATGAAACTGCAAAACCAAACCAAACAACAATCACAATAGAAGGGCAATACATATTTAAGTGCCAAACTTAGTGACAGTTAATTGTGAAAGGATTTTAAAGAGGAGGGTTTCATGTGCTGGGCTTGATGGTGAAGGTTTCTCGAAGGATACAGATGTTGAGTTAGAGCTTCAGAGGAAAGCATGGTTAAACAGTTTTTATAGGAGGAAAGTCATTTCTGTTGGTGGACTCAGCCAGACAAAGGAGAAAAAATAAGGGTGGACTCGATATCTGTGGAAAACTAAAGAAAAAATAAATTCATTGTCTCAGTCTCTATTTTTTGTTTACTTTTTAAAGATGGAATTATAAGTCTTTGAGGAACTCTGGAATACAAATTAAAAACTGGCTGCTGGAGGGTATTTACACTCTTCTTCTGACTTCAATATTCAATTAGAGAATTAAAATCTAGCTGGCTTAATTTATTCTTAAATTTTACAATATATTAATTCCTTAATTGACTTAATTGAATTTTTTTGTACAAATTAATTCAATGTACAATTTAATGAGAGAATCCATGCCGTGGTGGGGGTTGGCTTAAGTATCCTTTAAATTTAAGATTTTTTGAGTCTGTGTATTTAGTTAATACATCTGTTATTTATTTTTAATTGATTAGCTTATTTCACTGAGTTTAAATTTGGACTTTCCAACTAAAGAGCCTCTCCTTAATAACTTAGAAAGTGGTAAGTGGATTTTACTGTGACAAGAAGGTGGTGGAAGGCTGGCTAATTTGAAGACCAATACATATTTTTCAGGAAATCACATCTGATTAGTTTTTGCCTCGATTATATTTCATGATAGAATATCTGTAAACATCTATTTGTGAGAAGTGAGTGTTGTTCAGGCAATCACCCATGTAATGCTCAACATCCAGGTAGTTTCTAATCTCTGAATATATTTTCTCATATAAAGGAAGCATGAATACCGGCCACTGCAGCAGACTTGACTGATTCTAGAAACCTCTTTTCTCCTACTCTAAACATGAAGAAATTCTGAATAAAATATTACAGTCCCCAGGGGTAGTCAGTGCCTGAGTGAGATCAGAATTGGGAAAATTAAACCTGGCATACCTTTAGGAAGTGAGCCTCTGAGACAAAGCCTGGGCTTGTGTACTATCTGGAGAGGAGCTGAGCTCCCTGGATCAAGGTGGAGCCACAAAGGTTTTCATCGTCACCCTTTTTTAATTCGCTCATTTAACAAATAATGATTGAAGGTCTACTCTGTGCTAGGTACTGGTAGTATAAAAATTAAAAAAAAATAATTCTGTTCCCTTGTGAAGCTTATATTCTAGTCTGTGGATGGAGTGAGATTATGAACAAAGTAAATAGGTATACATTAGATTGTGATAAATGATATAGATAAAAATAAACTGATAAGAAATATAAGAACCATGGGTATTTCCACAAGTTCAAATGGAGTCACTTGACCTGTAATGACAAAATGACATTTGAGTAAAGTCTTGAGGTAGGTGAGTTAGGACTTGAAAGACATATCCATGTGTATACCAGAGTGAGAGGAATTTAGGCAGATGAAACCAGATATACAAAAGCTCTTATTCAAGATCCTTCAAGGAAGGTTCAAGAAGAGTAAGATGACCATATTGGTAGGAACAGAGTGAGTAAATATAAGGAAATTAAGTGAGACAATGAATGAGCAGCCAGGTCATATGGAGGCTTTTAATGGGTGGAGAGGTACACACGGAAGGCTCATTTCGAGGCCATGATAATAATCCAGGTTGGAGGTGGTAGTGGGTTGAACCAGAGTGGTAACAGTAGAGGTGAGGAGAATGGTCAGATTCTGGGTATTATATTGAAGAACCAGTCACCAGGATTTGCTGACAGATAGAATTTGCTGACAGATTGGATATGTGTGTAAATCAGAGAAGAATCAAAGACGACACCAAAATTTTTGTTTTGGTAACAGGAAGGATGCGGTCATTAACTGAAGTGAGAAAGACTGTTGGGAGTACAATTTTTTTTCAGAATCAGTGCTCATTGGAGATACCTATTAAGATAAGTGTAGCTGTCAACTAGACAGCTGGATATATGAGTCTGCAACTGATGGGTGAGTTCCCAGCTAAAGTAGTAAATTTAAGAATCATCAGCATGTAGATGGTATTTAAAGTCACCAGACAATATGAGATCACCAAGGAAATGAGTAGAGATAGATTCATGACTATTAAATCATGTTCTTGAAAAACTATATCTCTTGGCCGAGGAGGAGGCTGCAAATGGAATGCCCAGGGTTGTGGCTAGGAAAAAATCCAGGCACTCACAATTAGAAACCTAGACCTATTCCCTGTGAAAGGATGGGTCCTAAATTTGTACTACTCATCTGCGGCAAGAATCTTAAACTAAGAAATTACCAAGAAGTCTGGCTCATATTTAATATAATCTGCCAGTCTCCAGAGAGGCAAATAAGTATATGCTCCTTAAAATACTTCCTCAGGCCAGGATTATAAGTTTTCATAAAACACAGTATGACTAAGGTTGATGCAGCAGCAGCATTTACAAACCATCATAATATCAACAAGTATTTAAATATTAAATATTAGCAGATATTAAAAACAGGAAAAAGAAAAAATTGACTTTTGAAAATGACATTAAATAGATTCATCTGTAAAAAAAATTGGTTTGAATTTTCAAAAAGTTAAAGAAAAAAGGAATACATAAAAATAAGAATATTACATTTTGAAAATGAATGCCATATTTTAATAATTGCCATTTATAACTTATAGAAATAAAAAAGCATTAAAAATTTGAAGAGTTGATAAACCCATAAAAAAAGAAAGTGTTAAAAAGTTGATAAAAATTTTAAGAGTTGATAGATGTGTTAAAAAGCAGATTATACATACATGAATCAAAATATTATAATTGGAAGCTAGGTTTGAGAAAGTCATTCAGAATGCATCTCAGAAAGATAAAGGGGATAAAAATATGAGGGTGAAATTAAGAAGCATATTGAATAGAATAAAAAGGAACAACTCAAATTTAATAAATACTAGAGGAGAGAATGAGGAAAATGAAGTGTCGAAGAGATAATGGCAGCTAATGTTTCACTATTAAAGAAAAGCACAAGTCTTTAAGTTGAAGGAGGATCCTATTATACAGAGGATAAATAAAAACTAATCCACAAGGAGACAAATCATAGTGAATCAGGAGATATCAAAGACAAAGAGAATATCTTAATCATAACCAAAGAAGATTTAATAACAATATTATCTACTTATAGCTGATGATTGGACTGACACTGGCCTTTCTCAAGAGTAACAATAAATGTAAGAAGAAAATAAAAATATCTATTCAAGAAAATGAGAGAAAATACTTGCCAATCTGGAATTGTATCATCAGTTACACTCTCATTCAAGAATGGAAGTGAAATAAACGTGTTCTCAGGCAATTTTCCATACCCAGACTTTCCTGTTGGGTTGTTGTTGTTAGGTGCCATGGAGTCAGCTCTGACTAATGGGGATCCTATGTACAACAAAACAAAGCATTGCCCGGTCCTGAGCCATCCTCACAACCATTGTTATGCTTGAGCCCATTGTTGCTGCCACTCTGTTAATCCATCTCGTTGAGGGTCTTCCTCTTTTTCAGTGACCCTCTAACTTACCAAGCATGAAGTCCTTCTCCAGGTACAGATCCCTCCTGACAACGTGTCTAAAGAATGTGAGACACAGTCTTGCCAACCTTGCCTCTAAGAAGCATTCTGGTTGTACTTCTTCCAAGACATCTGTGGGGCTTTTTGTCAGTCCATGGTATAGTCAATATTCTTTGCCAACACCACAGTTCAAAGGCATCAATTCTTCTTCAGCCTTTCGTATTCATCGTCCAGCTTTTGCATTCATATGAGGCGAATGAAAACAGCATGGCTTGGGTCAGTTTCACCTTAGTCTTCAAGGCGACATCTTTGCTTTTTTACCGGATGTGAATTTGCTGCTTCTTTATTTATTTCATGTTTATATATTTTATATTACAACATTCCTGTGTTTAAGGGAAGGGATTCCCACAGACACATTTCTATGAAATGCTCCCCAATTGATTGGTGCTTCTGCACTATCCCTTGACGTGCTGGATCCTTCACTGGACTTCATTGTTGTCAATCACTAGGACGAATCAACTGGGAACTAAAATGATTCCTCAGATAAGAACCTCAAGGTAAGCGAGAGGAATGGGGATCTTGGGAAAAATTAATCAAGATAAAAGATTTTAGGATTTGTCCTTAAGTATAGTAGGAATAATAGGTATAGTAGCATGTGGAGTCAGGAATAAAAGATGGAAAGAAAATGTGTAAAAAGAACTGGGATGTAGGTGCCTGGCTCAAGTGGATCTGAATCCTGGCTCTGCCTCTTCTAGCTATTTGACCTTCCGCAAGCTTATTTGAACTCCTTTGAAAATGTTCCTTTATCTATAAAATCAGGGTCAAAGAGTAGAAAATGTCTCTGTAAAGTATCTTCTAGATATTAATAGCTGACACTCGTTGAGTGCAATTATTGCTAAATGAATGTCACCTGGTTTAATGAGAGATCAGAAGTTTGGCAAAGATATTGATACTATTCTTGTGACTCATTTGGGGATAGGACACATGGATTTAGTAGCGTTTGGTCTAATAAAACATTTTCTATTCTTCCTGGAACTATACAAGGACAGAATTTGTGTTTCCTTTGGTGTTTAATACATTTCATTTTTGGAAATACCAATGTGTCTAATGGGATAGAGTTAAAAGATGATATTTACCTTTGGGATAAATTTTAAAAGGTGTTTGTGAAGTTCTGGACATGTGGTGATTAAAAAAAAAATTAGGGGGTTGATAAGAAAATATCACAGTAAGTGGGTATGCATGGAAATTAATTGTGTTACTCCATCATAAGAATATTTGCTTTTAGAGTCATTTTCTACTGAAGCATCAGATCAGCTATTACATATTTGTAGGAGAGTATCCCTTTTTTTAACTTCTAATGTTGTAAAAGAAACGCCAGGGATTGAATTACGTCCCCCCCGCAAAAAAAAAGTCATATCAACTTGGCTAGGCCATGATTCCCAGTATTGTGTGGTTGTCCTCCATTTTGTGATTGTAATTTTATATTAAGAGGATTAGGGTGGGATTGTAACACCACACTTACTCTAGTCACCTCCCTGATCCAAGATAAAGGGAGTTTCCCTGGGGTGTGCCCTGTACCACATTTTATCTATCAAGAGATAAAAGAAAAGGGAAGCAAGCAGAGTTGGGGAACCTCATACCACCAAGAAAACAACACCAGGAGCACAGCTCATCCTTTGGACCTGAGGTTCCTGTGCTGAGATGCTCCCAGACCAAGGGAAAACTGATGCATCACAAGGATCTCCCTTCAGAACTGAAGGAGAGAGAAAGCCCGCCCTGGAGCCGGCATCCTGAATTGGAACTTTTAGCTTACTGGACTGTGAGAGAATAAACTTCTCTTTGTTAAAGGCATCCACTTGTGGTATTTCTGTTATAGCAGCTCTAGATGACTGAGACAAGAAATGATTAAAACATTGCAATTCGTCAATTCACATGACTATGGAAAAAATATTAAAATATAGGATCCATAAAGGGGCTAAAATCTAGATGTTCAGGAGGATTTAAATACCTGATTTAAATATATGATACCTCTCCTCTCCTTGTCTCCTCTCTCTTTTCTCAATAGAGGAATACCTATTTAGATTTCCCAAATGTTTTACCAGTGTCTTTGGACCAAATAGGAAAAGGAATGCCAAGAGCTTAAGTCCGATCTTATGAAATCTGTAGATTTTCCAAGAAGGTCTGGGTATGGAAAATCGCCTAAGGACATATTTATTTCATTTCCACTCTTGAATGATAGTGTAACGGGTGATACATTTCTACATTGACAATTATTTTCTTGCATTTTCTTGAATATATATTTTTATTTTCTTCTCACCTTTATGGTTGCTGTTGAGAAAGGCCAACATCAGTCTAACTGTCAGCTCTGAGCAGGAAAAATGGAGAGGGCAGGCAAGTACAACAATGTAATAAAACAATAATACCAAACATATCAACAAGTTATAAAAGATTAAAAAAATTAAAAATCACAGTAGTGCCAGGAAGGGAGAGATCTTTAGAGAGTTGAGAACCCAAGTAAAATCTTCATGGAAAAAATGTACATTTTGGTACACAATTCATAGAAACAGGAATTACTTCCGCAATTATGCTTCCTCTCCTATTTCTTTTATCAGGTTTCTGTATAAAATGATAGTACTGCTACTCCTAATATACACTTACCTTTTCAGAGTTACAAGTCTACAGGATAAAGAAACAACAAGACTAAAAGACTGAGATACCTGTGTTCTAATTCTGCTTTCCTAATTTCATGTTTCGCTAATCAATTAGGTTCTCAGCCTTTCTTTTGTCATATGTAAATTGTGCTACTGGACTAGATAATTGATGATGTCCCTGCTAATTATAAATTTGGAGGGAAATGATGGTTCAGGAGCAGATTCTCCTCCTTCATATGGGGGACCCGGTCCATGTACCTCGTGTACAGCCACCGTCCATATGTCAGCAGAAGCTTGTGTATTGCTGTGGTGCTGAGGTTTCAGCAAAGCTTCCAGACTAAGGCGGACTGGGATAAAAGCCTGGATACCTCCTTCTGAAAATCAGCAAATGGAAACCATGTGGATCACAATGTTCTAATTCACAACCAACCACAGGAATGGTACCGGACTAGGAGAACTTAGTCCCATTGCGCAAGGGCTCGCCAGGAGTCACAGGCGCACTGAACAGCAGCTAACAGCAACAACAATTCTAAATTCATGAGGGCTAGTTTTAGGTATACATGAAATAGAAGCTCACTGAAATGAGCTCATCAGTGGTGATCAGAAGTGCCAGAAATGCCTCTCCTGGTTGGTATGCCTATCTGGGTTGATAACTGCCCTCTCCTGGCTTCTGTTATAGGGCCAGCTTCTGTGGGAAAGTGTACACTTTGGGCCTTCATTCTAAATTGTGAAAGAGCCTATCATCTTCTTTCCTCCTGGCTGTCTCAAGTCCATGAGAAAATTGGCAGAACCAGAGGGAGTCCAGAGGACCCAAAGGGGGAGTAGAGGGTGTCAAAGGCTCCCTCCCTGCATTAATACTTTGCTAAAGGGCCAGCTTGTATAGTAAGATATGACCCAATGGGGCCTCAGAGGAAGCAGATTTGTGAATGAAAATGGCATAATAACCTAGTGTTTCACCTGCAGAAAGCCATATATTAATTTCTGAATCTCAGATTTCTGTCCACACAACAGTTAAATGAATTTCCAACCTTGTTACCAAGACTTTTGCAGAAACAAATAATTGATGCTTCTGACATGTTACGGCATGGAAGCAGGAAGTCGAAAGTCTAATTGAGTAAGCTTGATCCATAGCAAGTGTATCTATTAGTCAGTGATAACAAGTGTCACCAAGTTGATGAATATATAAATCTTCCATAAAGTATTTGAATGTCTCCCTGACAGTCATTTGTCCCCAGATGTACATAGTTATCCATGATAGGATATGAGATTAAGGCATTTAAAAAAAAAAAAAGCTTTTTATTTTGAAACAACACATACTAAAAGGTTATAAAACGTAAATGTACAGCTCAACAAATTATTATACAGCAAATAATTATTTAACTAAATTAAAAAAAAAAAGTTGCCAGAACCCCAGAAGCCCACTTATGCCTCTTCCCAAAAACAATCCCCTCTCCCCCTCTTAAAGGTACAGATAAAGAGAATTTCGACCTCCATGATAATCATTTTCTTGTTTTCATTTAGAGTTCAGCCACATTAGTAAGTACCTCTAAACTCTTTAGATTCATGTTGACTGGTTTATGAGATACATCCATGTTGTCTTAGTCACTCTACTAACACGGACAATTGAGTTGTTTCCAATTTGGAACTATTTCAAACAATACTCTTATGAACGTATTTGTATATGTCTTCTGGTACATATGCATATACATTTTGGGGGGTTGGATATAACAAGGATTGATATGCCTATTTACTGTTAATTAGTTACTGAATATTCAACTTTAATGGAAAGCACCAAAGAGTTTCCCAAAGTCTTCTTCCAAGACAGATTTGTTCATTCTTTTGGTAGTTCATGGTATATTTAATATTCTTCGCCATCACCACAACTCAAAGGCGTTAATTCTTCTTTGGTCATTGATCTTGCAAAATTCTGTCATTCAATCTCTGGTGTCATTTCTATAACCAAGACAGTAATTTCCAACTACTGATCCTTTTTTGTTTTCAGATTTCACATTCCAATAAAAAGTAATTATCAGTGCTTCTTGATTGCATGGTTGATGAATTTCAGACTGCAGAAGTTGGTAAAAATCTTCAGTTTCTTCATCTTAAGCCTTAGTGTTTGGTGCGTAAATTTGAATAATGCTGGTATTTACCACTCATCAGTCAGTTTGTCGTACTGTAGTGTTGCTGTGATATTAGAAGCTATGCCACCAGTATTTCAAATGCCAGTGAGGTCATCCATGGTAGACAGATTTCAGCAGAGCTTCCAAACCAAAACAGGCTAGGAAGAAGGACCTGGCTATCTACTTCTGAAAAAATTGGCCAATGAAAACCTTATGAACAGTAGCAGAACATTGTCTCATATAGTATTGGAAGATGAGCCCCTCAGGTTGGAAGGCATTCAAATACAACTGGGAAAGAGCTGCCTCGTCAAAGTAGAGTCAACATTATTGACGTGGATGGAGTCAAGCTTTTGTGACCTTCATTTGCTGATGTGGCAGGACTCAAAATGAGAAACAACTGTTTCAAACATCCATTAAAAATTGAAACATGAAATGTATAAAGTATGAATCTAGGAAAACTGGACATTGTAGAAAATGAAATGGGACACAAAGAGATCTATATCCTAGGTGTTAGTGAGCTGAAATGGACTACTCTTGGCCATTTTGAATTGGACAATCATATGGTCTACTATGTTGGGAATGACAAATTGAAGAGGAATAGTGTCACATTCATCATCAAAAAGAGCATTTCAAGATCTATTCTGAAGTACATTGCAGTCAGTGGTAGGATAATATCCAAATGCCAAGGAAGACCAGTCAATACAGCTTTTATTAGATAGAAGATAGATAGATGATAGATAAATAATGATAGATAGATGATTAGATAGATAGATAGATGATAGATAGATAGATAGATAGATAGATAGATAGATAGATAGATAGATAGATAGATAGATAGATAGATAGATAGATAGATAGATAGATAGATTAGACAGATGATAGACATATAGACAGATAGATAGACAGGTAGTATTTTTTCCTATTTCTGTTCCTATATTTCATTTATACTATTCTGTTGGGTTTATGTCGCTTTTTTTTTTTTTCTAATTTCTTCCATGCTTTTTTTTTTTTTACTTCTTATACTTTGGCTTCTTCTTTTCCATGTAAGTATTTAAGACTACAAATGTTTATTTAGGCAATGCCCTTACACATTCTGATATGTGACATTTTTAGTGAACATTAAGTTCAAAATATTTTCTAATTTTCATTGTAATTTGTTTTTTTGTCCAACTTCTTATTTAAAAGAATAGCTGTTAATATCTAAATAGGTGTTTTTTTAATACAACTCTTACTTATTTTTGGCTTGTTGGTCTTATAGCCAGTTGGTCACTTGAAGTGTGTTAAGTATAGTTATAAGATTCATGGGTGCTAAGTTGTAAGAATTTTTCTTCAGTTCTTTCAGCTTAAGAAATGCCGAGCGTGTTCTTCCCTTTCGATTTTCCATCTCCAGCTTTTTACACATGTCATTATAACACTTTACTTTGTCTTCTCAGGAGGCCCTTTGAAATCTTCTGTTCAGTTCTTTTACTTTATCAATTCTTCCTTTTGCTTTAGCTGCTCGACGCTCAAGAGCAAGTTTCAGAGTCTCCCCTTACATCCATCTTGGTCTTTTCTTTCTTTCCTGTCTTTTCAGTGACCTCTTGCTTTCTGCATGGATGATGTACTTGATGTCATTCCACAACTTGTCTGGTCTTCGGTCACTAGTGTTCAATGCATCAAATCTATTTTTGGCATGGCCTCTAAATTCAGATGGGATATACTCAAGGTCATATTTTGGCTCTTATGGACTTGCTCTGATTTTCTTCAGTTTCATCTTGAACTTGTATATGAGCAATTGATGGTCTGTTCCACAGTCAGCTCTGGCCTTCTTCTGACTGATAATATTGAGCTTGCCCATCGTCTCTTTTCACAGATGTAGTCAATTTGATTTCTGTGTGTTCCATCTGGCGAGGTCCATGTGTATAGTCGTCGTTTATGTTGGTGAAAGAAGGTGTTTGCAATGAAGATGTCATTGGTCTTGCAAAATTCTATCATTCAATCTCCAGCATTGTTTCTATCCCCAAGGCCATATTTTCCAACTACTGATCCTTCATTGTTTCCAACTTTCACTTTCCAATTGCCAGTAATTATTAATGCATCTTGATTGCATGTTCAATCAATTTCAGACTGTAGCATCTGATAAAAATCTTCTATTTCTTCATCTTTGGCCCTAGTGGTTAGTGCGTAAATTTGAATAATAGTCATATTAACTGCTCTTCCTTGTGGGCCTGTGGATATTATCCTATCACTGACAGTGTTATACTTCAGGATAGACGTTGAAAAGTTCTTTTTGACTATGAATACAACAGCATTCTTCTTTGAGTGGTCATTCCCAACATAGTAGACTATATGATTGTCTGATTCAAAATGGCCAATTCCAATCCATTTCAGCTCACTAATGCCTAGGATATCGAGTTGCAATAGCAAAGGATTCCATGGGGAAAATATTAAATGATGCAGGAAGCATCAAAGAAGATGGAAGGAATACACAGAGTCATTATACCAAAAAGAATTAGTCAATATTCAACCATTTCAAGAGGTGGCATATGACCAGGAACTGATGGTACTGAAGGAAGAAGTCCAAGCTGCTCTGAAGGCATTGGTGAAAAACAAGGCTCCAGGAACTGATGGAATATCAGTTGAGATGTTTCAACAAACAGATGCATCACTGGAGGTGTTCACTCGTCTATGCCAAGAAATATGGAAGACAGCTTCCTGGCCAACTGACTGGAAGAGATCCATATTTATGCCTATTCCCAAGAAAGGTGATCTAACCAAACGTGGAAATTATAGAACAATATCATTAATATCACATGCAAGCAAAATTTTGCTGAAGATCATTCAAAAATGGCTGCAGCAGTATATCAACAGGGAACTGCCAGAAATTCAGGTCGATTTCAGAAGAGGATATGGAACCAGGGATATCATTGCTGATGTCAGATGGATCCTGGCTGATAGCAGAGAATACCAGAAGGACGTTTACCTGTGTTTTATTGACTATGCAAAGACATTCGACTGTGTGGATCATAACAAACTATGGATAACACTGTGAAGAAAGGGAATTCCAGAACAGTTAATTGTGCTCATGAGGAACCTTTACATAGATCAAGAGACAGTTGTTTGGACAGAACAAGGGGATGTTGGTTAGTTTAAAGTCAAGAAAGGTGTGCATCAGGGTTGTATTCTTTCATCATACCTATTTAATCTGTATACTGAACAAATAACCCAAGAACCTGGACTATATGAAGAAGAACAAGGCATCAGGATTGGAGGAAGACTCATTAACAACCTGCGTTATGCAGAAGACACACCTTGCTTGCTGAAAGTGAAGAGGACTTGAAGCACTTAGTAATGAAGATCAAAGACCACAGCCTTCAGTATGGATTACACCTCAACATAAAGAAAACAAAAATCCTTACAACTGGACCAATGAGCAACATCATGATAAACAGAGAAAAGATTGAAGTTGTCAAGGATTTCATTTTACTTGGATCCACAATCAACAGCCATGGAAGCAGCAGTCAAGAAATCAAAAGACGCATTGCATTGGGCAAATCTGCTGCAAAAGACCTCTTCAAAGTGTTGAAGAGCAAAGATGTGATCCTGAAGACTAAGGTGCGCCTGACCCAAGCCATGGTATTTTCAGTCACATCATATGCATGTGAAAGCTCGACAATGAATAAGGAAGACTGAAGAAGAGTTGACGCATTTGAATTGTGGTGTTGGCGGAGAATATTGAATACACCGTGGACTACCAAAAGAATGAACAAATCTGTCTTGGAAGAAGTGTGGCCAGAATGCTCCTTATAGAGGCAAGGATGGCAAGACTGCGTCTTATATGCTTTGGACATGTTGTCAGGAGGGATCAGTCCCTGGAGAAGAACATCATGCTTGGCAGAGTACAGGGTCAGTGGAAAAGAGGAAGACCCTCAACGAAATGGATTGACATCGTGGCTACAGCAATGAGCTCAAGCGTAACAATGATTGCAAGGATGGGGCAGGACCGGGCAGTTTTTCTTTCTGTTGTGCATAGGGTCGCTATGAGTCAGAACCGACTCAACCACACCTAACAACAACAACAACAAGTTGTAAGAAAAGGTAGCGTAATCTTTGTTTCTTGGGAGCTGTGTTCTATCTGTGACTGATAGGTCAAGTTATCTAATTTCCCACATTCTCATTTAATGATTTTTTTTGTTTTAATGTTACTTTGAATGAGCCCAGGTGGCACGGTGATTGAGTGTCTGGCTGCTTACCAAAAGGTCAGTGGTTGTGCAGGAGAAAGATTTGGCACTCTGCTTCCATAGAGATTACAGCCTTGGAAACCCTGTGGGGCACTTCTCCTCTGTCTTACAGGGTCACTATGAATGAGGAGCAACTCCATGGCAATGGATATTTTTCTCTGTAATGTGTGTTAAAATCTCTCACTATGATTGAGGATTTGATATCATCATATTTCTGTAAGTTTTTGTTTTAATTTTATGAAGCCATGGTACTTGTTGCAAACAAATTTAGAAGTCTTTACATTCCTTTTGAAGAGATATTATTACAATGTTTTTGTCTTAAACTTTATTTTGTATATAAACATAACTCATATATTGTTTTTGTTTTTTTATGTTATATATATTTTTTGTATAGATTTGCATGCTATATTTTCTATTTTCTACATTTCTGTACTTTAAACATGTCTTATTATTTTTTCTTTTTGACAATCTTTGTCTTTTAACTGGTTTACTTACTATATTTACATTTAATATAATTGTTGAAAAATCCTGACTTAAATCAATCATCCTTTTGAGGGTAACTGAAAGGCTGGACACATTATTATCTCTGAAAATTACCTAACTAACAAATAGTAAGACATTTTCAGGCTAAGATCCTAGGGAAGACAGAAATCCTCAAGGCTGAGGTAGGCATCAGGGACTGCTTTGGCCTGGAGATATTTGCCTGTCCTACAGCCTCTTCCTGTAATGGTCCCTGAATCATAAAAACTGAAAGAAAAAAAATCATGACTACTTGCATTTGAGTTTTGAATATCAGGGCAATTGCCCAGACATCGGAAATGCTGATTTTGTTAGACCTCCAGTCCCCACAGAGCTAATCAGTATGCACAGCCTCAACTACACATCAGTTTGGGGGCATTTTGGGGAAATGAGGCATAAACTACTGGACAAAGGAGAAACCATGTTGTGTACCACCATTGTAACTCTAAGCAGCAGTGTATTAATTTTGGAATAATGAAAAGTCATAAAAGAAAACAATAATATGCAGAATTGTTATGACCATTGTTCTCCTATATTCCAAATTTTAGTCTATGAAAGGACAAAGATTTTAGAAACAAAGTTTCATAAGTACAGCTATCGTATGTTTTCTAGACTCTGAAAACTTCAAACAACTTGTTCTTCACGTATGTCTACAAAATGGAACAACCAAAATATATAATGTTTTTTTTTCTTTCCTATTGTTTCTTGCCATGCATGATGTTCAATAAATTAGCAGAAGATAAAAAGGAAAGATCAAAATAAAATAAGTGGCATGGTAAGGGTCAAAGAAAGTTGAGTGAATATTAGAAGAGAAAAAGTATGAGGAGATAAAGGACCTTGAAAAATAGTGTTCTTTCATTCTTTCCCATATAAGTTTATTCCTACACTCCCAAACTTAAAAGACTTTAAATTTTTTAATTTTTATGGCATTAAAATTTATCCTATTGAGTGCCCGGCTACCACCGATGACTGCCTTGACAGAGAACACAACAGAGAATCCCTGATGGAGGAGAACAGTGATGTGCAGATCTCAAATTCTCGTAAAAAGACCAGACTTAGTGGTCTGACTGAGACTAGAGGGAACCCATACGTCATGGTCACCAGACCCTTTTTGTTAGCACAAGACTGGAACCATTCCCAAAGGAAGCCAATCCTTCAGACAGGGATTGGACTGGACTATATAAGACAGAAAATGACGATACTGGTGAGGAGTGAGCTTCCTGGCTCAAGTAGACACAGGAAACTATGTGGGCAGCTCCTGACTAGAGGTGAGATAAGAAGGCCGAGGGGGACAGGAGCTGACTGAATGGATACAGGGAATACAGGGTGGAGAGGAGGAGAGTGCTGTTTCATTAGGGGAAGAGCAACTAGGAGTACATAGCAAGCAAGGCATGTATAAGTTTTTATATGAGAGACTGACTTGATTTGTACACTTTCACCGAAAGCACAATAAAAAAAATAGTGAAAGACTAATCATCATTAATCACCACAGCCCACCTCTCCTCCCCGCTCCTGTGATACTGCCCTCATTAAAGCACCTGCCATGTGGATGGACATGGAGTGTAATGAAACCCACATTGGATGGGACTGTACTAAATGCCACCTAGAATGCAAGAACAAAGAGCACTAAAAAAAAAAAAAGAAAGAAAGAAACTTCTGCAGAGTCTAACTCAAGAGGACCCCATGTGTTACAGTGTAGAACTGCTCCGTAGGGTTTTCTTGGCTGTAATATTTATAGAAGCAGATCGCCAGGTCTTTCCTCCATGGGGCCACTGGGTGGATCCAAACCATCAGCCTTGAGATTAGTAGCCAATAATAAACCAATTGCGCCACCCAGAGACCCCAGGGAAACCAGCCAAGCACAAATTCAAAGCAGAAAGATATTTTAAATCCTGGAAAGATCAAGTCCAAATACAATGTACAGAGACTTCAGTCAACTTTGAGGTCATGGAAGCAAGAGTTTATTTCATGTGTTTATGAGATGAGATGGAGAATGGCATTGGGATGGAGGAAGGTGACTTATAATGTGATTGCTGCAAATGTTGCTGGTTCTTTTCTGCTTACATTATAGGTGACTGAAGTAAACATCAAAGGACATTTAAGAGTTCTGTTGTTAGAGATACTTAATATGATTGCTTCCTCTAAAACATATGCTTTTTCTAACATGCTTTTTTAGCGCTAATCTGATTGCTAAAATAAGAGATGTGGCCTTCTAAATTTCAAATTTTCTAAAGGCATAAGGGTAGAAAAAATCTCTGGAAAAGACAAGAGAGTGGAAAAGAAGATGTAGAGTATGAGACAATCTCATTCATACCTCTAAGACTTTGCTTCTGCTTTTTCCTCTTTTTGAAATACCTGCACAGGTGCCTCCACCACTTGGCTTTCAGCTCCTCTCTGCTCATGGAAATCTTTTGTTTCTTAAGGTTCAACTCAAGATCTATCACATTCCCTGAATCATATATATCTTCTTTGTATTGTAACATTCTGTCCTTACTTTAAAATGAAATAGTTCTTGTAGTCATATACTGCATTGCATATGTCATCTCTTTGCACCAGGTTGTCTCTGTGGGTATTATTAATTTTAAATATAATTTGTTTGTAGCAAAATTGTTTCAATATACCTTGACTGATTTTCTAGCAGTGATAGTTCTCTTAATGATGACAATGAAACAAAAGTTGGAATGAAGACCATCTAAACTGAATTTTTCAAATGTACAAAATCTGAAAGATGCATCGCCGTTACACGTTTTACTGCATAGTAGATCATTAAAGGTGAACTCAAGATAAAGCCAACTAAACATGAACCCTCTGCCAGTTCCATTGTGGTCATAATTGATACAGTGCAAGGTCTGCATTGTTTAGGAGTAATGGGGATAAGCATAAATGAAGTCTATAAAGTTGGATTATTTTTTACTTTGGGTGCTACAAAAGGTTGTAGTTTTGTAGAAATGAAGCTCTTTGGCTCTTCTAAATGTGTCCTGGGAAGTCTGTATTCCCAAACCAGGATCGGTAGTTTCCATATCAATGTGAAGGCTTTGTTTCACGCTGATGTACTTTTCTTCTCAACCATTCCCACATACACCAACAGAGTCTTTACCACTTCTCCTAGGAGACTATATTCTTTTAAAGAATTGCTTGTCCCATGAATGCATATTATCTCTCATCTTGAGAAATGCCAATAAAAAAGCAAATTATATTTGTTCTCTAAGATGTTTGCTACAAACCATGACTGATTAATGTTATATATGACATCCACAAGAACAGTAATCAAGGTTATGTTAGCATTGATTTTTACAGAGGTGAAGTCCCTTTGATGTATAACTCCATCAGCATCTGCAATGACAAAATTTGCACATGAAATTAATCCCGATTAATTATACTGTTTGTAGATAGCACTGGCTCTTTTATGTTGCAAAATAAATATTAATTTAGTGACTTTTTTTCACCTTGTGAGACTTATTTAGTTAAGGGAGGGGGAGCCTCTATTGATCAGTATCCTGAAATATAAAAGAAAGGTTAGACAGCTGACAGAATCTGGCAAGCTCTCTAGTCATTTGGGAGCAACTCAAATCTTAAAGCATTGTCACACTATTTTATTCTCATTTTTATTATTTTGGCTTTAAATTCAGGTTTCTGAGAAAAAGAGCTCGATCCTATATGACCTATATTTAATATTGACTTTTATCCACATATGAATTCATTAATGTTTTCATATATCCTTTTGGCTTGGCCACTGTGTCATAGCATCTTAGTCAGCATTCTCTATAAGAGGAGAAGAAAAGTCCTTGAACCACATGATGGTGAACACAGAGCTAGAAAGTGGTATTTTTTGAGAACCTTTTTTGTGGTTTCTTTATTCTTTAAAAAAAAAAAAAAAGCTGTGAAAATGGGGCCCGTGAAGTAGGAGAGTTCCTTTATGTTTCCTGTGTGATAAGAGAACATTCCAAAATTGTATTGTTAAAATAACATAAATTTATTAAGCCTTAATACTGTATATATATTAAAATATAACATCCATACGTTTCTGGTATTTCTATACATTCTCTTGGTGCAAGTGGGTTAGCTGTGACTTGTATGAGTCATTCTTATTATATATGTAAACACTTCATTGTGCTTAAAATAGAAGGTTTTTTTTTTTTAAACTATTTGCCCCTAGATTACTGTATTTTTACACAAATAATGTATACCTTCTATGTTTGCTTGCCAACCTTGCCCTTCCCCTGGGAGGTAAGTTCCTAAGTGCAGCTACCTCAAAGAGAAGGGCACGGGTGGCAAACATAAGTAGAATGGGTGCTTTATTTGCATGAAAATACAGTAAATAGCCCCAGCAGTCTTCATCTCTCAAGAACCTGCATTGGCTTCTCATGCTTGATAGCAGTTCTTTACAAATTCCCATATATTGCCTAATTTCACATTTAAATGCCTACTTGGGAGAGGATCTTCCAAACCTTACCAAGATTTGTAACTTTTTATAGTTATATTTCTGTGCACGCAGATAACAGCCCAAACTTCTGGGTATGTGCTCACATTCTAGATGTTTGAGCTTATTGGAAATTTGATCCTGGAATTAACATCAACACCCTTTTTCCAGGTTAACTTTAATGTGTCCTTCTTATATCCTGACGACGGCAGTCCTCTAATTTATTTAATTGAAACCTTTATGTAGACATGCTTTGACCTATACCATTGACATTGAAACTGCCAAGCCATGAGGTGTGGGATGATAGTGAAATCAGCCCCCCCACACACCTTTTTTTTTTCAGTCCTCCTTTCTTTGGTTTGTTCACTTAACATGCAATTATTTCTGTTGTTTCATCTAATATAATTAATCATTAATACCCTCTGATGTTAAAAGGTTCTTCCAGTAAATGCATTTTCTTTATATGAGCAATTGTTAAATGTCTGGGTGTGATATGTCATCTATTCAGTGATGTAATAGTTATGAAAGGGCAATATGTCATAGTATACAGAGACCAGGCTCTGAAATCAGATATTGTATTTACATCTGGCTCTTATACTCGCTGGCTACATGACCTTAGAGTAGTTATAAACTTTCTTATCTCTCTTTTATACTTTTAAAGTATTACCCAAAGCACTTAATGCAGAGCTCAATAAATAACAAGTTCTGTCCTTATACTTATGCCAGAACTTAAGCCATCAATGAGTGTTGCTGAAGTTTAGATGATTTAGCTAAATATCTTTAATCCTCATGATGACCTTGAGAAGTGTATTCATCACACTTCTTTCACTATAAAATATGTCCTTTGTTTGGAGACAATTTTAACCAGGTTCCAGTGTTGGTAAATTAGTCATTCTTCAAGTCCTCAGTTAGTGGTGCCAGCATACACACTACCAACAGACAAAGCAAATCCATACACCTATTAGAGAAAATCACGCTGAGAACAAATTGCTATCCCCTACACAGTGGGAGGAGTCTGATGTAATCTATTTGTCAGATGGTTTGATGTTGTTCTCAAGGGATGGTACCATGACTAGGTCTCAGCACAGTCTCTGCCACTGACAATTCAGCATTTAGCAGCAATAGTAGCCAAATTAACCTTGCTAAGTTGAAGCCCAAATGCTGAGCTCATTTAGAGTCCTCATCCTTGAAACCATAGGTAGTCCAACTGAAGGTCAATTGCGCTAACACTGCAATGGGTGAAAACAATGCTAGACATCAACCATGACAGAAGTCAGTATATCTACCTGGTAATTGAAAGCCTCTACTCTGGATGTTTTCTGGTGGGCATTCAAATGGTTAAAAAATATTGACTTACAAAGTTCTCAGTTCCATACATTCATCCACATCACCCTCCCCACATCTCATAGTCTCTGATTTTCCAGTTTGACTTCTTCCAGGCAGTGCAAGCATTGGGCTAAACCATTTATAACTGCCCAAGAGTTTCTGTATATTCTTCCCTAAGCCATATTACCCTTGTTATAGAGTTTCCAATCAATTGCAATGCTCACAGTCCTTCCCACTGAAAGGATTTTCCATTGCCACTCTTCTTTAGAACAGCCCCTATGTGCAACTATATTGTAGTTTGTACCAACCTACAGAGTCAACCCATTCCTGAATCAGTCCTGGGTTTTATCTTCTCTGTTGGCTTGTTTTGGAGAACCTCCTATGAGACCATGAGCGTGAGGTAAAGGAAAGGTGACGTTGCAAAAATGTCCTGGGCTACATGCATGTGTAACTCACTTATGCCCTGTGGACTCTTTTTATTATACAATCTTATAACATGGTAGGTCTGATAGCACCCAGCTCATGTTGGAGCTCTTGCCACATGGTTCTTGATGTCTAGTGATAATAAACAGTCTCCACTAGGGCCCGTTTGCACACCAGGGGCTACTTCTCAAAATTGTGTGAAGTTCTCTACCATATAAGACATGACCTCTGTAGCTTCAGCCATACTTTGAGGTGAGTCAAATGGATATAGTGTAGGGCTCCAAAAGTGTCTGCTTCAAGGAACTTACTTTCTTGTTTGGGTGATAGGATGGGGATATTTGTGGTAATTATAGAATAATCAGCTATGTAATGTAACTGTTATGGATTGAATTGTGTCCCCTCAAAATATGTGTCATCTTGGTTAGGCCATGATTCCTCATACTGTGTGGTTGTCCTTCATTTTGTGGTTAATGTAATTTTCCTATGTGTTATAAATTCTAATTTCTGCCCGTGGTTAATGAGGCAAAATTAGGTTATGTTAAAGAGGATTATGGTGGCATGTAACACCCTTACTCGGGTCACATCACTGATCCAATGTAAAGGGAAATTCCCTGGGGTGTGGCCCGCATCACCTTTTATCTTACAAGAGATGAAAGGAAAGGTAAGTGAGCAGAGAGTTGGGGACCTCATACCACCAAGAAAACAGCTCCAGGAACAGAGCACATCCTTTGGATACAGAGTTCTTCCTAGGAAGATACCTCTCCTAGGTATTTTGTAAGAAACAAAAGAAGACATAGTCTGTGAATTAAGAAGTTTGAATTAAAAAAATAAAATAAAATAAACAAAAACAGAGAAAGATTCAAGACGAAAACCCCCAATAAACCAAACCGGTTGCTGGGGAGTTGATTCCTACTCACGGTGACCCTATAGGACAGAGTAGAACTGCCCCATAGGGTTTCCAAGGAGCAGCTGGTGGATTTGAAATGCCAACCTTTGATTAGCAGCAGTAGCTCTTAACCACTGCACCACCAGGGCTCCAACCTACATTAGGCGGTAGGAATCTACCATGTCTCACTGTGATGCCAACAGTGAAATAACAAGAGGGGAATGGTTAGAGTGCTAGTGTGCACATATGTGCATACACGGACTGTGCACACCCACCTACCTACACACACACACACACACACACACACACACATTCATACATGGTGAAGGAAGATAAGGGTAGAAACAATAAATGCTAAATATAAAAGATACAACCAGCGAAAATATCAAACATTGACAAAGGGGCAGAAGAGCTGATATGTCAAATTGGTGAAGAATGTGGTATTTGTGGACAGTGAGAGCACTGAGCGATCGGGCTTGACGTGGGTCAGCAGCAAAGGCAGCCAAACCAGCTGAGAATGTGACTAGGAAAAGGGAATGGATGATAACATTATAAGCACTAAAGGAGCGTAAACAAGTGGGAGGGATGTGAGCTTGGAGGATTAAAGTATCCTGATTTGTTTAGGTTTAAATGCAATGGAAGACTGAGTTAATGCTAGATTATAAAGAGATATGATAGCCAGGATGGGAAGTTAAGATTTTATTGGTCAAAGAAGAAAAAGGTAGGAGTTTGCAAATTAATGTAATAATCATGTGCATATGTCCCAGGCTATGAGTGTGCTTACTGTCTGCGTTTGATTTTATGTTTTTATTTATTAAACATACAAACATACATTTTACTGACCCATAAATAAGGTCTATTAACTTGAGGAGAAAAAAAAATAAGAAAAAATGATAACAATTTTTATTTATTCTTTTGTTTCTCATGTCAGTACAAATAATATCTCTTAAGAAATCTAGTAGAATCTACACATATGCTGTGTGTCAGTGGACGTTAGCCAAATTGCAAAGTTTAACCACGTTTCCTAGCAATCTTATAAATTCAAAAGGCTATGGTCTACGTATTTACAGTGGGTGCCTTGTATACAACCCAGTATACCAGTGCCAAACATAATGTTTCCCTATAGATGCATATTAGTATGTTCAAAGAATCTGGGACTGTCTATTTGCATGTGAATATGAAATAATTCTCTGAATGTCCATGTGGGATTTAATTGTTTTTTAAACAATATACTCTTATCTTTCGGCAAGCAATTCAGGCCATCAAAGAGCTGTCAGTGATGAGCTCGCTAATTACTTTCCAATACTTAGCCTTGTATTTCCCTTCATTACTGGTGCTCTGTTCCCTCTGGTTTTACATTTACTATCAGGAAGTTCATTTAGAATCCAGTCAATCTTCCAGTGCCAGCTCTGCACGTTAAATTTTTTTATTCACCAAGGACACAATAGGAATAATGTGTATAGCTGCCAAGGAGACACATATAAACTTTCTCCTGCATTGTCTATGTAAAATTTCATGGAAAATGTAATTCAAAACAGAACAGATTACAACTATGGAGTATTCAGAAAAGGAACTGTCATTCTGGACCAGGAAACAAATAAAAGCATGTGAAAACTTTATATTAAATTTGTAGTTTTCAGTGGCGTGGATGTTGATTGTTACTCAAATTTGCTCGTTTCCTAGGCTTTTGAAGGTAGGCATTAGGTCAAAAGGAGTCTTGGAGGATGATTCCTTGTTTAATAGTCTTTTTCAGAAGGAGCTACAAAGCTCATGTATATCTCTGATTTTGCTGTTTATGTTTTTGACTGTGCTGTATACGAAAATTACAGAAGAGCACTATTAGCAAAATAGATTATCCTAGGGTGACATTATTCCTTTCAGCTGACTGGAGTAATAGTCTTTGGGCATGTTTACGTCTTCCCAATCATAGATGTTCCCAAACATCTGGACCTTGGGCATCAAATCAAGAAAAATATCTGGATAATAAAATATTTTTGTACTTAGTTTTGTATTTGATAGACGGTGGATATATGTAATTCTTCCTTCAAAGGAACAAAAGGTAGAATGTTTGGGTTTTATGAATGGCTTCCCAGATGATGTGTTCAGGGAAAGCCTTCCACATGTTTTACTGAGAAATATACCCATACATACACATTTACAATCACTGGTGAATAAATTTAAAGTCTTAGCAGAACTTTCCAAGTGGAGAAAGACTTAGCAGAAAAAGGTGAGAACAATTAGGGCAGTCAAAGTCAGATTAAGACCGTGTTGACAGTTTGTTTTGAAAGATGATTATAGGCAAATGCTGGTAAAACTGTTGGATATTCACAGCTTTGATGAGGATTCAGGGTTTGTGTGATATTGAAAATGAAACACTCGAATCATGTGTGAGTTCAAGAAAAGGAAATGCCCAGTGAGGAAGAAAATATCATCATCTCATTTTGAGACACACATGTTGACTGACTGAGGCTGGACAGTCATCTGGAAGGTGTGACATAAGACATTCGGAATGTATTAGGGTTTAAACTAGCATGGCCTGGAAAATGACAGAAGCCTTAAGTTGTCCCCTTTGATTTGGAGATGAAGTTGTATGGACTATATTCACTCTGTTCTAAAATTTAACAGAAGGCATTCCTTCCCCATGGCTTCTACTTCTACACACATATTTAGAGGAGATATTCCCTAAACTAAGATACTTACAAAGGTTTCAAAATGACCTCAGTAAACTGTAGATCATCTTCTGTGAACAATGTCCTAGTGCCTTTAGAAGCTAGGGAATTAAGGTAGATAAAAACGTGTCATTGAAAAAAAAAAAAGTATCCTAAGTGTTTGGTTCAAGCAAACCAAAAGAATCGAAATTATAAAATCCTAGAGCATAACATGATTGAGTGAATTCTATTAGAAGATTCTGCATTCTAACTCCGAGACCAGGAAGACAAAATGCGTCTGTATGATAAATATAGTAGACTTAGTCTATAAAAAGTGTGAATGAGTAGCAATTACATAAATAGGAGAAACATTTCAAAGGTAAGATTTATCCAATTCTGTACTTACAAGTTTGGGGTGTTGAATCAGATGCTCTTGGGCACTACGCAGGTGACTTGCTGAGCCATGAAAAAAATCCTGAACTATTTGTTTGTCTCCATGACATGAGACATTAAACCATGTCCTTCCTGGTAATTATAGAACTATTATTTTTTTTAATAAAATCTAGACAATAATAATATCTTATCTGAAAGAAATAGACACCTATGTGGTGTAGTGGAGGAAGCAGTAGACCACATGCTGTGGTATATTAAACAAATCACTGAACCTGTATTTCCCTCTATGCAATTTGGAGAAAATAATATCTGCCCTATCTACCCTACGGAGTCCCTGCATGGCATAAACAGTTAACATGCTCAGCTGCTAACTCAAAGTCAGACATTTGTGTTTACTCAGAGACATCTCAGAAGAAAGGCCTGGCAATGTATTTATGAAAAATCAGTCACTGAAAATCCTATAGAATACAATTTTACTCTGACACACATGGGGTTGCCATGAGTTTGGATCAACTCGACAGCAACTGGTTGGTTAGTAATCCTATTAGTTTGTTATGGTAATAAAAATGGAAAAGATGCAGAAGTATTCAGAAAACAACTACTAATAAAAATGTGAATACTATTATACATGCAGAAACCCTGGTGGCATAGTGGTTAAGTGCTATGGCTGCTAACCAAAAGGTTGGCAGTTCGAATCCACCAGCTGCTCCTTGGAAATGCTGTGGGACAGTTCTACGCTGTCCTGTAGGGTCGCTATGAGTCAGAATTGACTCGACAGCAATGGGTTTGGTTTTGGGATTATATCTGCAAAGAAGCTGTCATATGAGATCTATTTAGAGGATTAAAAAAATTAGAAGATTATGCTACATTTCAGGTTAAATGTTCTGGTCTGAAATAAAACAGACTATGCCAAATACACCAGCTATCCTATTTATACTCTTCTTTTTGAGAAGAGCTGAAAAGAAAAAAAAAAAGTTTAAAAAAGTTCCACTTATAAACACACAAAAATAAAAATGTCTTCAGTTTTCTCATTTATTTTTATTAGTTGAGTAGAAAGAGAAATGTGTAGATCTTCTGACAACTAGAACAGTTTATGAACCATAAAGTTAGGTAATGGAAGTTGTTGATTAAAAAATACATGTTTCTTTGAAAAGTATTACAAATAATAAGACACCCTGGTGTTTTAAAGGTTTGGGTGCATAAATCTCTTGTTTTGACATTTATATCATCACTGAAACCCCTTGATTAAACACTTAACCATCATCTGAATTTTGTTTGTTCTTAAATTTTACCTCACATTTTGATTCAACCCTAGCTTCACTGATTTAATAAACATAAACTATTAACTGTTTCCAAATTATTGAATTGTGGGACTTTATTGGGGATTGCTAACAGCAGATGAGCTTAGGAGTTAGCTTGGGAGAAAGATAACACTCATATGCTTTGTTTCTCACATTTCCAGGCTCTGGTCACTTTGCTATGCTGACAGCTGCTACAGGAGAAGGCTGTTGATTACTTTAAACAAGTTCTTGGTTTGGGAAGGATAGTAGGTATGGAGTGTTTATCCTCAAGTGCATAACTTGTGGAAGAGCAGAGGCACAATCTTAATAATCCTAAGAAATTGTGCATGAAAGCATTACTTACAACAAAATGCACATAGAGACGGAAAAAAGAAAAAAAAAACATTAAGTATATTTTAGAATCAAATTGCAAATCTGGGAGTCATCTTAACAACACTATTTCTGAAGGTCAATATACTTTTTTCATAATGACAAACTATTCTGAGGGTGCTGTAATCACATACTGGCTGAATAGGTAGATTTTAAGCCATGTCGTCCTAGGCCTTTGTCCCTGCTCTGCCATTTCTAACTGAGTGGTTTTGAGTAAATTACCTAGCTAGTTAAGAGTTATGACTGCTAACCAAAAGATCGGCAATTTGAATCCACCAAGCACTCTTTGGAAACACTCGGGCAGTTCTACTCTGCCCTATAGGGTCACTATGAGCCAGAACCAATTTTTTGTTTTGTTTTGTTTCTAACCCTTAGTATCCTTAAATTGGAATACTAATACTAGAACTTATTTAGAGGAGTTTCTAGTAGATTAACCACCACGTCTGTCAGTTTTTTGTAATGTGATGACCTAAGAGAACGCAGAAATTATCGAACAATACCATTAATATCACACGCAAGCAAAATTTGGCTGAAGATCATTTAAAAGCAGTTGTAGCAGTACATCAACAGAGAACTGCCAGAAATTCAAGCTGGATTCAAAAGAGGACATGGAACAAGAAATATCATTGCTGATGTCAGATGGATCATGGCTGAAAGCAGAGAATACCGGAAAGGTGTTTACCTGTATTTCATTGACTATGCAAAGGCATTTGACTGTGTGAATCATAACAAATTACGGATAACATTGCAAAGAATGGAAATTCCAGAACCCTTAATGTGCTCATGAGGAATCTGTACTTAGACCAAGAGGCAGCCCTTCAAATAGAACAAGAGCATGCTCTGTGATTTAAAGTCAAGAAAGATGTGCATCAGGATTGTATCATTTTACTATACTTATTTAATCTGTATGCTGAGTAAATAATCCAAGAAGCTGGACTAAATGAAAAAGAATGGGGGATCAGGATTGGAGGAAGACTCATTAACAGCTTGGGATATGCAGATGACACAACCTTGCTTGCTGAGTAAGGAGGACATGAAACATTTGCTGATTAGTATCAAAGACCACAGCCTTCAGTATGGATTACACCTCAACATGAAGAAAAATCCTCACAACTGGACTAATAAGCAACTTCATGATAAACAGAGAAAACATTAAAGTTGTGAAGGATTTCATTTTACTTGGATCCACAATCAAGGCCCATAGAAGCAGCCAACAAGAAATCAAATATTGCATTGGGCAAACCTGATGCAAAAGATCTCTAAATTGTTAAAAGCAAAGATGTCACTTTGAGGACTAAGGTGCCCCTGATCCAAGCCATGGTGTTTTCAATTGCCTCATATGTGAAAGCTGGACGATGAACAAGGAAGAACTAAAAAGAATTGATGCCTTTGAATTATGCTTTTGAAGAGGGTATCGAACATGCCGTGGACTGCCAGAAGAACGGACAGATTTGTTTTGGAAGAAGTACAGCCAGAAAGCTCATTAGAAGCAAGGATGGTAAGGCTTCTTTTCACATACTTTGGACATGTTATCGAGAGGGACCAGTCCCTAGAGAAAGACATCATTCTTGGTAAAGTAGAGGGTCAGTGAAAAAAGGAAGACCCTCAACGAAATGGATTGACATAGTGTCTGCAACAATGGGTTCAAGCGTTACAATGCTTATGAGGATGATACAGGACCCAGCTTCTTTTTCTTCCTTTGTACATGGGGTAGCTATGAGTCAGAACGGATTCGATGGCACCTAACAACAAAACCAGTGTATTAAATGAGGTGATATAGGTAACGTTCTGGGGATGTAGAAAGTTTCTTTGAAAATGCTTAGTTACTGTGTTTACTTCACATAGTATTTCTTTTGGATACCCAGGTTATTCTCTGAGGTGAGGCATAGGTTTGCTCTTGTTCTCTTACTTTGCATCATGCTTAACCCAAGACTTTATGGCTGAGTTAGTCTCGGATTTGGTCAGCAGCTCATGCCTTAATTATTTTATAAGGATTCCTAATTATATTACTGAATAGTGGAATTAGGTTCACAGCTACTTGAGGCTGGCCTAGATCAATGCCTAGTAACTCAATAACCTCTGTGGAGAGGGGCAAGAGAGTGCGTTATAGGGACCTGTATGGAATTCAGAAAATACAACATATTGAGTAATTCACAGATTAAAAATATTGTTTTAAGTTTTATTTAGAGATTAAACTGTGAAGGACAAGAGAAGAAGAGATTGACAAGAGAGATGTAATGATCCAGGTGAGTGATGAAGGTTATTTCAGTCAAGGTGTTGCAGGTAGAAATTTAGATTCAGGATATGCTGAAGGTAAAGTCAGAATAAATTGCTGGTGGTTTGTATGGTAAAAGAGAAAATAAGGGAAAATAGTGATCTTTACGAAGATGTTGGACAAAGAATTAGAACTTAAACTGTATTTGAAAATCGTTGGCAAATATACTTACCTTTGTGCCCATTGTAAATTATGATTTATGACTTAAGTTTTTTTTTTTTTTTTTTTTTTTAAATAGCAAGGGCCAGTCTATGTGCCAAGATTTAGGGTTACACCAACTTGGTTACTCTGTGATATCAGAATATACAATCAGATCTCAATCCAGGGTATTAGTAAGTGTAGTTTCTCTTTTTTGAATAGCAGGCAGCAAACTAGGAAATAGATGTAGCCTGGAAAGAGAGAGAGGACTTCAGGTTTCTACTTCTAGTCTAATAATTAAAATAGCTCCTAACCTTGGGCAACTTACTCAACTTTCAAGGACGTAGATATCCTCATCTGTAGAGTGGGAATAATGATCCTAGACTTATCTACCTCAGAGGATCATTATAGATCCCAATGGGATAAGAAATGTGAAAGGACTCTGTTTAAAATGTTAACATCATGGTGAATAATTTATATCACATTTTAAATTTCAATCTGATTCCTCCCATGGTGCCACTTGGTAAAAGCAACCACTTCTCATGCTTGTTCTCTCCAATTCCCACAGCAATTTGGCTTCTCAAAGCAGGTCAAGCAGACACCAAAATAAACTTGCAAAGTTAGAATCTTGTGCTTTTGGGATAATTAAGTTGCCTTTTTTTTTTTTTCCTTCTGAGAACCTGATTCATTATTTGTAATGAGTATCTCAAGCAACCTTATTATTAAGATTGACAACTATAGTTTTCTGGATAGCCAACAACATATCCATGTTAAATATGTTGAGCGAAGTATCAGAAATGCTTGACAAACTCCTCTTAACGTTTTTAATGTCTTCTAGATGTGAGCAATTTGAGTAAAACATTTTGCTAGATGTGTGACTATATTTTGGATTTAGGGCCAACAAAATAATCTAGATTTAGGAAAACAGAAGACAATTAGAAATCTTAATATTTACTTCCTTCCCAGAATCCTCATTGGGAAACAATGCTTGCCTTTTTTATTGTTGCAACAAATTTTTGACCGTCAAATTTTTCAAACAAAGTTTCTTTCACCTACCCTTGTGTGCCTAAGGGTGATGCAACTCCAATATATAAGAACAGTATGTCTTCCTCGCTGTTATTTTTTTTACTGGAAGATTTCAGAAAAATAGCTTAGAAATTTAAAATACTATAGTAAAATAAATATCATGAAATAAATATTATGAAAGTGATTGTAAAATTTAATGATTAAAAAATGAGAAATCAAAGAAACATTGAATTAGTGGTGGAAACATGAGGGCAAGCCACTGTCCTAGATTGAATTGTGTTCCCCAAAAATACCTGTCAACCTGGCTAGATCATAATTCCCAGTATTGTAACGACTGCCTACCATTTTGCCATTTGATGTGATTTCCCCGTCTTGTAAATTCTATCACTATGATGTTAATGTGATAGATTAGTGGCAGTTATATTGATGAGATCTATGAGATTAGATAGCATCTTAAGCCAATCACTTTTGAGATATAAGAGAGAGAAGCAAGCAGAGAGAGAGAGGGAAGTCGTATCACCAAGTAAGCAGTGCCAGGAGCAAAGCACGTCCTTTGGACCTGAGGTTCCTGCGCTGAGATGCTCCCAAAGCAAGGGAAGAGTGATGACAAGGACCTGCCTCTAGAGCCACCAGAGAGAGAAAGCCTTTCCCTGGAGCTGACACCCTGAATTGAGACTTATAGCCTACTAAACTGTGAGAAAATCAGCTTCTCTTTATTAAAGCCATCCACTTGTGGTATTTCTGTTATAGCAGCACCAGATGACTAAGACAGCCCGTGACCTCTAACGTGTACTTTTTTTTTTCCTGTTAGAAGAATATCAGGCAAAATATCTATGATCTAGAGTCCTAGTTCAGATTCAGATGATTGATATAATGAAGGATTATACAAACCAAACTATTTCTTGAGTCCTTCTCAAAGCCCTAAAACTGCACTACACATATTAGTAGATTGAAAAATCATTTGCAATACATTTTTCTTTCCTTTGAAATCATTTAAGATTACATTCTAGAGTTTATAGTCCAATGAACATATTATGAACGCCTAGTATCTATAGTCTGATGTGCCTAGTGTATATAGCTTGATAAGATTAGGTTTGATCCTATGTTAAAAATTAGATTATTTAGGAGAAAATTTGTTGTGTGGCATAACTGGGAAGCACAGGGATAGAACTGACCAGAGGCATGACAGAAGCCAAGGGAAACTTGCTTTCTCATTCTATTGGCTAGACCTCTATGTAGGTCATGCTTTTTCTTACTACAGATATTTTCCTATATTTGATTGAGAAAAACAGCAAATGGGCACTTTCAGATCATATTATTCCAATCTAGCAACTCCGGTAGGGGGAGAGCTTGTTCTTTCCATAGTCCAGAAAAGGAATCTGATTAGACCAACCTGGACCAGTCACTATTGTCAGGGTAATGAGGTACCTGTATTTATACAGTTTGCATCATGTGCCCATGCTGATGCCAAGGGCAGTGTTTTGTATCAGAAGAAGATGGATAAGAGAGTGAGAGAGTAGACAAATCAGTTGCTGCCATAGTCAGGAGAACCCTGGAGACAATTATTGCACTGCAGTTTTGTCTCTTGTTTGTTTAAATCAAACGTGTGGCATAGAAAAACTCAGCAAAATCTAAAGCAGTTGGAGTTAATGTTCAGGATATTACTCTCTCACATCCCTGAAATACTCTACTGTTTTACATTCCTCACTAGGCAGCACGTTTCATTATTGGATAGCTCTTTCTCATTCAAAAAAACCAAAAAACAGCACAAAGTAATGATGTTGAGGAAGATCATGGTTATTAATACAGAAATGAAATCAACCAAATTGGTAATATGAATCTTATATGGAAAGTAACTTTGGGCTGGGCATATATTGATGATAATTGCAATGAAAGTGCTTATGAAAGTCTCAGAATATAAATATGGACCATATTGTCCTGTCTTTCATGGTAATCAGTGTGCCCCAAGTGATGGTGAGGCTAGGAGTTCCAAACAAAGCTTGCCAAATGTTCCCAGTATCAGCAACCCAATTAACCACATGGGTATGGAAGATTCTAACAGTCAATGTATTCAACAGAGACATAGAAATGGGAGTAGGCAGGTCATTTACATGAGGTTTTATGAATAAAATCAGACAAAAACACAGTACATCCAAGTTATATATCATTAAGAGAGAAGATAAGAATTGGAAAGAAGTGAGGATATTTGGGAAGGAGGAAGAGTATAGAAAGATAAGCAGATGAGGCAGTAAAAAACTGTAACAAGGTGTCCAGTACCTTTGCAATAGATCTAATCAGGGGAAAAATGTTAAACACTTTTATCAGAAAGTCATCCAAACTCTTTATACTTTGGTGGTTGAATAAAATCACTCAAGGTGGCACACTAGTAAATGGAAAGGCTGAAAATTTAACTTAACGACTCTAGGATACCAAGTACTATACACTTCTAGCTTATTGTGATAAACTGCTTCCAAATTACCTCAAAGCCATTTGGGGCATCTGCCAATCTTCCTAACCCACAGGCTTTGATTTCTTTTTCTTAGGTTACTCTCCACTTTTCTTCAATCCAATAAGCTCTCAGGAAAGCATCACTTCTCGGTAATTAAACTGCAATGAGTATTTTTTAAGCTATCCTGATGTGTTTGAATACTCATCTTCCCCACTCCACATATGGGCCAGTTGATGTGTAATGACTAGGTTCTCAAATATCAGGGCCAAATACCAGCAGGGTTTCTTGACAAAAGCACAGAAGCTTTCTTCATTCTGAGACACATCAACACCCTTGCTGTAAATAGGCCAGGCCTCTTTGTTATGTATTTCCCTTCTTCCCCTCAAGTGGAAGGAACTATAAGGATTCAAGTATTCATTCAATAGAAATCTATTGAATGTTGTTTCAAGTTTTAGGCAGTTGTGCAGGTGCTGGGGATTCAGGGAGTAAGAAAGAGACAAAAAAAAGACCACTGTTTGCTCTCATAAAACTTACACATAAGTGGGAAAACAGAAGTTATACTGGTCAACAAATGAATAAGCAAACAGATAATAAAGATGTAATGTCAGATATTGATAACTACTGGGGATATGATAAAGCCTCATGATAGGGATCGATTGGAGAGATCAGGAGTTCTTAACCTGGGCACATGGACACCAAGGGCTTCTTTACATGTATTTAATGGGTTTTATGAACTTCTTTAACTTGTATAAAGCTTACGTAGCTATGCCTATGCATCTTTTTATGGAGAAAGAGCATATAGAATGCACCAATATCTCCAAGTAATATAACCTACAAGAAATTCAGAACCCTTAGATGGATGAGTTGAACATTTCCGATGAGGTGATATTAGAGCTGAGACCTAATTGAAGAGCCAAACTATGAGAAAGTGTGGGTCAAAAATTCCAAGCAGAATATACAGCAAGTTCCTAAGGCAGGAACATCGTAAGGCTCAGCGGATACCAATCCATGGATCCAAAGAAAAGGAAAACAATTGGTGAATAAATGTATAGCTTATATACTTAAGACTTTTGATTAACCAACCAACTTCTGTCTCAAATACTTTGGCTAGCAAGGTCTCTAGACTCTTCTGAAACTTATTAGAGAATTCATAACTGCAATATAATTATTGTTCCTACTGCAATAGTCATATAACATATATTAATGCGTATTACTAAATAGAGAAGGAGATACTCAAAGAAAATAGGTTATTCAATTTCTTTTCTACCATCTCTTACCTAACCCAATATGCTTATATTGATGAGTGTACTCTTCTAAACATGAAGCTTGTTCTGTCTCCACACTCCCATAAGGCTAATATTCCTAGAGAAGGTAACTATGAAAATCACATAGTTTGTAAGATAAGTTATATCAATCAGATTCTGCAGTTGTTTTTGTTCATATTCTAAGTCTTAACTGAGAATGCTGTCATGTACTTGGTCAGGAAGATCTAGGGACTTAGATATTACAGGCCCTATCTGTCATAAAAAATAGTCAAGTTAATATCACACTGATAGGACTTTAATATCTGTGAGGTTAAGACAGTGAATAAAAAAATGTACCTGACCCCCAGTAGAACTTTACCAAAGATTATGATGACAGGCAGTAAATTGAATGCTGTGTTTCACTGAGTTGATTTGACAGCTCATTGTAAGCTGTAAAAATTGGCAAAAACTCCAGTTTCTGTTATCTCAAATATGTGGTTGCAGTGTAAAAAGAGGTCGAATCAAACACGATATTTCATATCCAGAGATAATATGTACGCGGAAACACAAACACATATATTTGCACACGAACAGACAAAACACCTTAATATTGTGTGTTTACACTCTGCTTTAAGACACTTAAATAATTTGAGGAAATTATGAGTCAGACTAAATTGTTGGTGAGCTGTGGTGGTACCATGATTAAGAGACCAGCTGCTAACCAAAAGGCTGGCAGTTTGAATCCACCACCTGCTCCTTGGAAACCCTGTGGGGCAGTGACTCCACAGCAATGAGTTTGGTTTTGTACTTTTATGGGCCAAACGACATTGCTGGCGTTATGCAAGCAGAAAGCCGATTAGTTACTATTTCTACTTTTAGATCATTCCTGAATATAATAATTGTTCAGAAAATATTTTTGACTGATTTTTTTTTTAATAAAAACAACCTTTTTTTGAAACGTTAACCAAAAGAGAATGTCATTTGTTTTCTCTCGTCTTTTTTTTTTTTTTTAGGCTAGGCTTATTTATATTGTTGAGCTACCAAAGACATGTGCAACTAAGTTTATTCATAATCACAAAGGTATTTTGGAAAGGATGTAACCCGAAAAGACACAAAAGAATATGAAAATGTGAGGCTGAAGGAAGAATATGCTGCCTTTCTCAGTGAATTCAACTAATTGGCCATCAGAGTCGCTAAAGCGCCTTGAGAAATTTTCCCAAACTACTCCATCTTTGCAGACTTCTGTCTAACGGGCTCCAGACACTTGGACCATTACTACCAGATATTACTCAGCTAATTTATGCTGGCTGCTGCATCCATAAATCACCTGATGAAGGACAAAGTTATTATTAACCGATAGTTTTGAAAGATAATGAAACGTATTAATAGTCCTCATCTGTCCAGGCATTACCTTCTTCCAATTCTTTACCCCAAAGTCCACATTATATGTGGCCAAAAAATGTGTTATGGTGTGAAAATAGAATGAATGAATGAATCAGTTCTAAGATTAAGAGATAATTATTAATTTATTCAATATTACTTCATGTACAAGCATATAACAATTTAACGCAATCTCCCATGTTGTCTTCCTTCTTTCTTTCATCCCTTCCCTTTTTCCTTTGTGCAATTCACTCTTTTGTCATTCCTTTTTTTTTCTTTCCTTTCTACCCCTCCTACCACCTCAATTTTTTTCTTTTTTTGCAACTGCAGTACGAGGAATCCTAAGTAGCACCCAGCTTTTTCGACTTAAACTTTATTCTTTTCCTTGCACCAAATTAATCAATTTCAATTGCTCTCAAGGCACTGACTTCCACTGGATCAATTCTTAGCTGCATATGGATTTATCTTTGCCAGGATAAAAACCATACCTAGAAGTTCTATCTCTTTCTAAATGCCTTTGCAAGGTAGTAGAGGTTATGTGCTAGTTTGCCTTTCTTGCCTGAAGATTTTGTTAAACTTCAGTTCATAAACAATGTTTGCCTTCCAGAACCAAGTGAATTGGAGCTTTGTTCAAATGTATTCTCATGGCCTTATACAGAGAACCAAGCACATTCTTACTACAGTAAAGATGATCATTGTAATGTGTGTCCTTCTTCTTTCTCATTAAGTTACAGGTAACGTTGTAAGTCCGGAGAATATAATACTGGGATTGCATTAGACTTGCTGAAAGGGTTGAGTCCATGGGTATTTCTGAATGTAAGTTTGCTAGGCAAGATGGCTTTACTATCTTTTAACATTCATAACAGAAAACATAAGCCAATTACATGCAGAGTATTAGAAGAAATATAAACCAGGCAGGAAAAAAGTCCATATGAATGAAATATTCAGGAAGGAATTTTATTTGCAGGACCACACCAGACACAGAATTAGTTATTTACATAACAAATTAAGAATGGTGTTAGATGTCAAGAAGTTTTGTTTTTTACAGTGGTTAATTAATGGTCCTTTAAAATCTCTTCAATTCAAACCAAATGAAAATAGAAAAAACAGGGACAGTTTATTTGTTTTACTTGACTTTGGGAAAGTATTACCTGTAGGTCAACTAAGAACTTAAGATACATTAGCATATATTCTATTTGAAGGGAAATGCAAAATTCTTAAAAGACAGCCTCTTTTATAAGACTATATTTCATTATTTAACTTAAGGAAACAATCAGTGCTATACAAAAATATTTACATATAAAAATGTATCACAGAGTTATTTTTATAGCAAAAAATTGAAAGAGCTTAGGAGCTTGATAAGAAGGGATTGGTTTTAAATTAACATTCATGTGTGGGCACTAAAAATATTTTTGCAAAATGAAAAATAAGTTGAAAAAAGTTTGCAATATATTGTTAAGTGTAAAAAAGAAGGTTAGCCGTAAGTACAGCAAGAATGGCCCCAATTTCATTTTAAACACACAGAGTAAAAAAAAAAAAAAAAAAACAAATTGAAGAAAATATGTTCATATTTTCACAATGGTTATTTCAATATGGTGAGATTGCAAGTGAATTTTTTTCCATTATCTCTATGCTTCCCTGTTTATTACAGAGTGAGTAAAATAGCTCACATTATTTTCATGATAAAAAAGGTAAAATAATTTTTAAAGAGCAATACATCAAAATGTGCCCTTAGAACTCCGTCCTTCTCTACCACCATCCATTTCCATTTATCTAGGTGTTTAGGAAGCTCTTGAATTATTCCTCTTCCTCAGAAGAAAAGCCTGGTGATCTACTTCTGAAAAATCAGCTATTGAAAATCCTGTAGAGCACAGCTCTGCTCTGACACATATGGGGTTGTTATGAGTCAGAATCAACTCTACGGTAGCTGGTTTGGGAGGTAGTGATGGTGCAGTGTCTGAATTCTTGCCTTTCACATGACAGTCTAGGGTTTGATTCTGTTTGGTGCATCTCATGTGCAGCCACGCACCATCTGTCAGTGGAAGCTTGTATGTTGCTATGATGCTGAACTAGTTCCAAAAAATTGGCCAATGAAAACCTTATGGATCACAACAGTCATGAAGTTTTTGCATGAGGTTACCATGAATCAGAGGCTGAACTAACAGCAGCTAACAATAACAGAATGCTGTAAAAACACGACATACTTCTTCAATCAGTTTGCCCTAATTTACGCTAGTCCTGTCATCTTGAGGCTATTCATGTAAAGAAATTTTAGGGCAACTCATAAAGAGAGAATTGGACGAGGAATGAAAATGAGAACAAGGAGGAGATCAAAAGAGTGAAGAAAGCAAAGGGAAATGATAAACCAATAGAGTTTAATATAATTTTATATGTCGCCTGGGTTTCTCTGTGGCCATGGGGGGGGGGGAACACTACTCCTAATGCAATAACTGCATCTACAATTGTTGTTGTTGCATCTACCATAAAAGATAATAAGAACATTTCATATTCTGTTAAGAATTTTCAAAATCTTTCTTACCATTAAATCCTCTGATGTTGTTGCTGTTGTTAAGCGCAGTAGAGTCAATTCCAACTCATAGCGACTATAGAGGACAGGGCAGAACTGTCCCATAGGGTTTCCAAAGAGCGGCTGGGGATTTGAACTGCTGACCTTTTGGTTAGCATCCAAGCTCTCAACCACTGCACTACCAGGGCTCCTAGATTCTCTAGAGAACTTGTTTTGTCACTTCCTTTTTTGTAAGTACAACAACAACAACAAAAAAGACTTAGTCCCTAGCTTTTAGTGTCACTACCCAGGTCCTCCAACTTCAGGATCAATATGAACTGCCTCTTGTCATATATGTTTTACACTTCAAAGGGAAGGGAAACTATCTCTAACACTATATTCTAGCAGTGTCAGTTCCTCTAGGAAGGTTTGTGTTATATTTGAGGCCTAATGCTCATCTGTCAATAGAAACCAGGATTCACTCACAATGGGTTTTTCTCCTCCAAGCTCACAGCAGGATAAACCAGTAAAATGGAAGTAGGAATTTGTACCTAAAAGTAAATATTACTAGTGCCCTTGAAGTCAATCTTTAGTGTGCCAGGAATTGTGCTGAGCATGTTGTTCTAGCCTCCAGCTTCAGAATTCTGACTGCCTGTTGCCTCTGCTGTTTCTGAAACTGTCAGAACTGAAAGCAATCATTTCCTATTACTGTACTCCAACATGGGCCTGGCTACAGGTCTCTTCACTTACGAAAATGGCAAAAAGATCAGCATAGGGCCTACAAAAAATTGAATTACAAGAATAAGTAGAAATTGTGAAAAAAATTGGATAAAATTTTGACATTATAATAGATATTCTTTATAAAACAGGAAAAAAATCTGATGTATCTTCTCCATAAACTGAAGAAGTACCTTGGTTCCATCAAATAAGTAAAGACCAACAACAACAAAAAAATGATTCAGGGGAATAAATAACATAATATATGAAGTTAAAAAAAAAAAAAGGAGGAGGTGTAAGTGGAAGACCTATCATTAGAGAAAATGAAATTAGAAGTATTAGGATGAGCTTTTGGAAAACAAACATGAAGAAGAAGAAATGAACAATGTGATCAAAACAGATGATAAAATATATACTGGATATGGACCACTAGATCACAGAGATTCAACTCATGACAATTCTGGTCTTCAGATAAAGAAGAGAAGAAGCAGGAGGAGGGCAGAGAGGAGTAGGAGAAGATTGCTATCAATAAACATAAAATAAGTATGTATCTACCATACTTATTAAACATGGTCTATGCATAAAGGAAAAATGGAGAATTAGCATCAACACAAGAGGAAAAAGAAGTATGACCACTGTGGTGAAAACATGGATAACATTTTATTTCCAAAAATAAGGAGGAATGGTTAAGTATTTTATCACATCAAAAACTGAATCACACAAAAATGTCGATAATGTGAAGGTAAACAGATAAGTTAATATTACATGTGATCATAAAAAATGCAAGAATGACTGTATAAATATCTTAAGGACAATTTCCTATTGTAAAAGAAGCATTTAACATAGATACAAATTTAATTAACCCATATAGATCAAAAACACTAATTAAGATACATAAAGTCAAAGCTGTTTAAAATGTGGAACAAAATGGAGAGAAACAAAATTAAGTCAGAATATTTTGGAAATTTCTTCATTCATACACACATGTATGTTCATAAATGCATCATAGCAATCATTACATACATAGAATTATATTGGGTAGATTTGTTTTTCCTTTAACTTCCTTTTTGAAAATTTTATTTTTCCTCTTCTCTTTCTTAACATTTTCCATCCCATTTCTTAAACAATATTGACTCTGTATATCCCCATCTATCATTTTCTTCATGCTCACATCAAAATGCTTGTCTTAAATTGTTGCATGATATTCCATAGTAGGACTGCATCTTAGATTCCTAGGGCTTCCGTAGCAAAGTATCCCAAAGTAGGTGACTTTAAAGACCATAAAATTATTGTCTTAAGGTTTTGAAAGATAAAAGTCCAAATCAAGTTATTGACTGTGTTGATTTCTTCTAATGGTTCTGAGAGATAAACCTTTCCATGCCTCTCTCCTTGCTTCTGATGATGGCCTGCCATGCTTAGTGTTCCTTGACTGGTAGTTGTACCTTCACATAGTATTTTCCCCCTCGGTCTGTCCTTTTATAAGGACAGAAGTCACATAGCATTAGAAGTCACCCTAGTCCAGTGTGACCTCATGTAAACTTTAAAAACCCTGTTTCCAAACAAGGTTACATTCACAGGTACACAGGTTAAGACGTCGACATATACTTTGGAGGGGCAAAATTTAATCATTAACAGAATTGCCATAATATATCCAATCACTTGCCTTTTGAGAGTTATGTATTTTTTGCCTCTATGTACAATGTTGCTATATAAAAACTTAACATATGTATCTCTATGACCTTGTTTTATTATTCCTAAAATTCTCAGAAATGAGACTGATGAGTATGTTTTTTTTCCAATGTTTAGAATACTCTTCTGAATTGTTTTCCAAAAAGGCTGTTTCAATTTAAATATCCACAAACCCATTTTCTCCACCTGCAATAAGTGTTATTGCTCTTTTGAAATTTTTCCCAGTCTGATGGTTGTAAAGTAATAACACATTTCTGTTTCCATTTCCCTAACTACCACTGAGTTTGAGTTTTTGTTTTGTTTTGTCTTGTTTTGTTTTCCCATTTGGATTTACTCCTTTATGAATTTTATCTTAATATTGCTTGTCATTATTTTTGAAAATAGCTAAGAACTAAGCTATATTATAGAACATAATGTTTTGTCTGACCCTTGTATGGCAATATTTTCCTTAAATTTGAGCTGTATCTATTAAGGCTTTTTAAACTCTTTATAAAAAAGATGCTATTTATTGTCAAATGTTATCTGTGTGCCCTTTCATAGTTTTATTGGTTTGACATATTTGAGCGTATAGCTAAGTACCAAATTAACAGATCTTATAAATATTCTTGAAACAGTTTTATTGTTTTATATTTTATAGTTAATTTTTTAATCCATAAATTATCTTTTCTGAATGTTATCTGTCTTAGACATCTAGTGCTGTTATAACAGAAATACCACAAGTAGATGGTTTTCACAAAGAAAAAAATATTCTCTCACAGTCTAGGGGTCTAGAAGTCTAAATTCAGGGGCCAGATCCAGGGAAAGACTTTCTTTCTCTGTTGGCTGTGGGGGAAGGTCCTTGTCATTAATCTTCCCCTGCAGAGGTACTTCTCAGAGCAGGGACCCTGGATCCAAAGGATGAGCTATTCTCCTGGCTCTTATTTCTTGGTGACGTGAGGTCCCCTTGTCTCTCCGCTCGATTCTCAATTTTGTGTCTCAAAAGAGATTGGCTTTCAGACACAATCTAATCTTGTAGTCCTGCCTCATTAACTAAGCTGCCACTAATCCCATCTCATGAACATCATAGAGATAGAATTTATAACACATAGGAAAATCACATCAGATGACAAAATGGTGGACAATCACATAATATAGGTAATTATGGCCTAGCCAAATTGAAACATATTTTTTGGGGACACACACCAATCTATGACAGTCCACCCTTTGGCTCCCCAAAATTCATGACCTTGGTGCATGTAAAACACTCACCCCATCATGTCATAATAAAAGTCTTAATTCAACTCCAAGTCCAAAATCCAAAAATCCCTCTTCCTCTATGAAATCTAGAAGACAAGTTATCTACTTTCAAAATACAGTGGTAGAACAGGCACAAGCTAGACACTTTCATTACAAATGGGAGAAATTGGAGGAAAAGAAGGGATAACAGGCACCAAGCAAATCAGCAGAACACATCGCAGTAGTTCTCAAGGCTTAAAAACAATCCTCTGTTCTCTGAGAGCATTTAGACAATGGTCCTGCCCTCCAGACCCTAGGTATTGGCCACAAACTCGGGATTCTGAGCGGGAGGTCCCTTGGCTCTGGGCTTCTGCTCCGCCTTCCAGGCCCACTGGAACAGAAACTCTACTCCCTCAGCTTTGTGAGGTCCTATCCTCCTTATACTCCATCTGAGTGGTGACTCCACCATTTAAGACCCCAGAAGTTGTGTTCCATACCCTTTGAGATTGAGGCAGCTCTGCTTCCTGTGTTCCTTGTCTCTTCAACTTCTACTTTCTGGTTTATTGGCCTCTCAGCCCCTCGAGCCTCACTGCCAACGTCTACCCTGCTGGGGTAAGTGTTCTAAAGCTCTGTAACTCCACTGACAAGGATCTGAAAGCACCCGACTCTGCCAGGAAGCCTCCTGCCAAAGGCATTCAGCTCTCTCACTTTGTGGATCGGCTCTAGCATTGTCTCATGCTGGTTTCCTAGTTCTGCTGCTGCCACTTCCCTCTGCTGCTGCCTCTCGACATCTGCATTGTCTCCAGTGTAACAGCTCTCCTCATTTCCTTCTGAGTCTTCTATTCATTCACAGTTTCAAAACCACTTTCATGTTTTAGGTGTCTGTTTGAACAGAACCCGACTTCCGGTACCAAATTTTGTCTTAGTACTGCTATAACAGAAATGCCACAAACAGATGTCTTTCACAAAGAAAAAATATTCTCTCACAGTCTAGGAGTCTGTAAGTCCAAATTCAGGCGGTCAGCTCCAGGGGAAGGCTTCCTTTCTGTTGACTCTGGGGGTAAGTCCTTGTCTTCAATCTTTCCTTGTCAAGGATCTTCTCAGAGCAGAGATCTCAGGTCCAAAGAATAAGCTATTCTCCTGGCTCTTTTTTCTTAGTGATACGACGTCCCCCTGTCTCTCTGCTGGCTTATTGCTTTTATATCTCAAAAGTGATTGGGTTGGCTTAAGATACAATCTAATCTTGTAGATTGGGTTCTGGCTTACTAACATAGCTGCCACTAATCATATCGCATTAACATCATAGAGAGAGGATTTACAACATGTAGGAAAATCACATCAGATGACAAAATGGTGGGCAATCACACAATACTGGGAATCATGGCCTAGCCAAATTAATACACATATTTTTGGGGGGACACAAATCAGTCCATGACAGTATCCTTCTTCATTTCCAAATTTTGCATTCAAATTACCAGTAATTATCAATGTATCTTGATTGCAGATTTGATCAATTTCAGACTGCAGAAGGTGGTAAAAATTTTTAATTTCTTCATCTTTGGCATTAGTTGCTGGTGTGTAAATTTGAATAACAGTCATATTAACTGAGCTTCCTTGCAGGTGTATGGATACTATCCTATCTCTGACAGAGTTGCATTTCAGAATAGAGTTTTAAAAGTTCTTTTTCACTAAGAAAGTGATGTCATTCCTATTTAGTTTGTCATTTCTGGCACAGTAGGCCATATGATAGTCTGATTCAAAATGGCCAATACCAGTCCATTTCAGCTCACTAATGCCTAGTATATTGATCTATGTGTTCCATTTCATTTTTGATGGCTTCCAATTTTTCTAGATTCATACTTTCTACATTCCACTTTCCAATTATTAATGGATGTTTGCAGCTGACCAATCGAGTACATCTGTTGAAAGAGAGGATGGAGATTTCAATATTATCAGTCAGAACAACGCCAGGGACTAACTACACAACAGACCATAAACTGCTTATTCAGAAGTTCAAGTTGAAGCTGAAGAAAATTCAAACAAGCCCTTGAGTCAAAGTACAACCTTGGAATATCATACCTGAATTTAGAGACTATCTCAAGAAAAGATTTGCTGCATAGAATAATAATGACTGAAGGCAAGGCCACTTATGGGATGACATTATAGACATCATACATGAAGAAAGCAAAAGGTCATTAAAAAGACAGAAAAGAACAAAATAGGTGTTAGAAGAGACTCTGAAACTTGCTAGCTTGTAGCTAAAGTGAATAAAAGAATTGATGAATAAAATAACTTTGAAATTTCAAGGGGTGGCTCAAGAAGAAAAACTTAAGTATTATAATGAAATGCTCAAAGAGCTGGAGTTAGAAAACCACAAAAGAAGAACGCATTTGGCATTTCTCAAGCTGAAAAAACTGAAGAAAAAATTCAAACTTCGATTTGCAATATTGAATGATTCTATAGGGAAAAAAATTGGTGAGCGGCAATGCTCTGGGTGATCAAACATTTGATATTTTTCTATAATTTTGTCAGAATGAGAAGTATAAGGAAGCCGATTGGTAGGGCCTACTTTTGCTTAGACAAAGTGATGAAAGAAAGAGACGAGCTTACGGCTTCAGAGCCAACGCTCAAGCACCATGTAAATGACCTGAAGGTTGTCACTTGTGCCCTAAAGAAAGCCTGATTTCTTGTACTAACAGAGTTGATATTCCCAAAAAACAAACCCAGAGCCTTAAAATAAGAGTGAATAAATTACAACACTGTCGTAGTCATCAAGAGCTGCTATAACAGAAATACCACAAGTGAATGGCTATAACAATTCATGGCACCAGCTCCAGAGGAAGGCTTTCTCTTTCTGTCGGCCCTGGAGGAAGGTCCTTGTCATCAGTCTTCCCTTGGTCTGGAAGCATCTCAGCACAGGAACCTCAGGTCCAAAGGGTGTGCTCTGCTCTCAGCACTGCTTTCTTGGTGGTATGAAGTTCCCATGTCTCTCTGCTTACTTCTCTTTTATATCTCAAAAGAGATTGGCTTAAGATACTACCTAATCTTGTAGACTTTATCAGTATAACTGCCACTAATCCATGTTATTACATCATAGCTGTAGGATTTACAACACATAGAGAAATCATATCAGAAGATAAAATGGTAAATCATCTTAGAATTGTAAAAGGGAATCATGACCTAGCCAAGTTGACAAATATTTTGGGGAGACAAGATCTGATCTGTGACAAACACCAATGGAATTCCCAATCTTGAATGGTGCCTGAAGTTAAACTGAGGGCATTGACTGGGGAGAAATGGGATGCTGAAACTTGAGATGGGGACTTACTGACAATCAGGAAGCTGGAGGCTTTAAGCCCCTAATTTATTTGAATCTCTCCTGCCAACAAAACTTTTATCCCCTCCACCCCCATCTGATGAGATTAACCCAGTTGTGTCTGAAGAGCATTTGTCCAGGATATCGCCTGAGGCAGTATCTGAGTTATTGCCTAGGGGCATCTCCTGAGGCAGACGCCTAACAAGACATTGCTGAATATCCTCAAAACACATCCTTACCACTCATTTTTGCAACTAGAGCTATACCTAGACTTAATTCCAAGTGAGCCCCCAAAAGTGAAGTACAAAGTGTGACTCAGGAGGAGGTAAGTTACACTCTAACAGAACTGCCTGCATTTTCTAATATGTACAAATAGAAACCTGGGAAATACGTGTGGGAATGGCTGTTAAGGAAGTGAGATAATGATGAAGGAACATAAAGTTGTATCAGTCTGAGTGTACTGATATGGGCCCACTAAGCAGAGATTCTTCATTTAATGTTTTAGCTTGAGAGGTTAGGAAAGGATTTAACAGTTTCGTTGGATAGGAGAAGCATGAATCTCATTGTGGCCTACACTAAACCAAGCAGAAATCTCAGACCTGCCTTGGTATACTATAGAAGAAGGTATCAAAAGACTTAGGGAAATTGGCATGTTAGAGCGGATTTATCAGGTCAGACCCACAGACCCACACATTGAGTGCCCAGAGGACACACTTTTTACCACAAAGGTGAGGAACAAGTTTATGAAGGGAGGCTCAGCATCCCTGAAGACTGCTGTGATTGCTATTTTATGTAAATAATATTTAACAGTGAGAGCTGCCCTAACTGAATTAAGACACCTAACTACAATGGGGCTAATTTGACCCCATGGTGGTAGGGCCCAAGTGGAGGCACTTAAAGGACAAGGACAAGATGGGCTTGGCTACTGTAATGGACAGTGTAGTCAAAGCAATGATTATTATATGATTGGAATAGCCTGATTCATATGGATTTATGACATTTACTAATTAGCCATGGTAGTGACTACCAGTGAAACAGATGGGAAATCTACTACATATTTCCTTGCTCTGTACAAGTGGAAAAATTCTAGGTCAAGTGAATGGCAGTCTGACTTGAATCACCAGAACAGAAAGTCAGGGGCTTTCAATCAATTCCCAGACTTGAGCCAGTTTAGAGACCTACAACTCCATGAATGAAGAGGAGGCCAGATTCCCTTAAGGAAGAACCCAGTACACTGCTAAAAATTCACACTGTTAGTCTTTCTCCCACCTTTCCCCAAGGGATCTACAGCCTCTTATGAGAGCGATTGTTCATTAGAGAAAAAGAAATAATCAGACTTTTCAAGGATTACTGGCTACTGGCTCTGAACTTACACTAATTCCAGGAGACCCAAAATGTCACTGTGGCTCACCAGTCAGAGTGGAGGCATACGGAGATCAGGTTATTAACAGACGTTTAGCTCACGTTCATCTCACAGTGAGCCCAGTGTGTACCCTAACCTATCCTATACTGATTTCCCCAGTTCCAGAATGCATAATTGGAATAGATATATTTAGCAACTGGCACAAACCGCACATTGGATCACTAACAAGTGGAGTAAGGGTTATTATGGTAGGAAAAACCAAGTGAAAGGCATTAGAACTGCCCCTACTTAGGAAAATAGTAAACCAAAAGCAATGTCACAGTCCTGGAGAGATCAAATAAATTATTGCCACTATCAAGGACTTGAAGGATGAAGGAGTGGTGATTCCCAGCACATTTCCATTCAACTCATGTATTTGGCTTGTGAAAAAAACAGATGAATCTTTGAGAATAACAATGGATTATCAAAAGCTGAACCAGTTGGTGACTCCAATTGCAGCTGCTGTTCCAGATATGATTTCATTGCTTGATGAAATTAATATATCTCCTGGTACCTGATATGCAGCCATTGATCTGTCCAATGCCTTTTTCTCAATTCTGGTTTTGAAGGACCACCAGAAGCAGTTTGCCTTCAGCTGACAAGGCTAGTAATACACCTTCATTGTCCTACCTCAGACGTAGGTCAGCTGTTCAACCTTATGCCATAATTTAGTCCATAGTGAGCTTGATTGACTTTCCCTTCCACGAGATGTCATGCTGGTCCATTACACTGATGATATTGTTTTGATTGGACCTAGTAGGAAGAAGTGTCAATGAGTCTGGACTTACTAGTAAAACGTTTTTGTGCTAGAGGGTGGAAAATAAATATCCCCCAAAAAGTTCAGGTGCATTCTACCTCAGTGAAATTTCTAGAAGTCCAGTGGTGTGGGACATGTCAAAATGTTTCTTCTAAAGTGAAGTGGCCCCTCCTACAACTAAAAAAAATGCACAAAGTCTGGTGAGTTTCTTTGCATTTTGGAAGTAACGCGTCCCTTATTTGAGTGTGCTGCTCCAGCTTATTTATCAAATGACTCAAAAAGCTGCTAGTTATGACTGGGTCCCACAAGAGAAGGTTCTCCAGCAGGTTCAGGCAGCCGTGAAAGCCTCTCTGCCACTTGGGCCATATGGTCCAACTTATCCAATAATTCTTGAAGTGTCAGTGGCAGATCTGCTGCTTGGAGTCTTTGACAGGCCCCTATTGAAACATAAAATGAATCTGTGCTTAGGATTTTGGAGCAAAGCTCTGCCATTACCTGCAGATAACTATTCTCCTTTTGAGAAACAGCTTTTAGTTTGTTATTGGGCATTAGTAAAGACCGAATGCTTAATAATGGGCCACCAATTCACCATGCAGCCTGAGCTGCCCATTATGAACTGGGTATCATCTGACCTGCATAGCTATAAAGACAGAGTGCACAGCAGCACTTTATCATTAAATGGAAGTGGTATATACAAGTCTGGGCCTGTGTAGGACCTGAAGGCACAAACAAGTAAGTTGCAATAGGACGTGGCCCAAATACCCATGGTGTCTATTCCTGTCACAGTAGCTTCCATCTCCCAGTCTGTATTTATGGCCTCATGGGGAGTTCTTTACGTTCAGTTGACAGAGGAAAAGAAAACTAGTGCTTGGTTTACAGATGGTTCTGTGTGGTATGCAGGCTCCACTGGAAAGTGGACAGCAGCAACACTACAGCCCCTTTCTGGGAACTTTTCAAAGGTCAGTAGTGAAGGGAAATCCTTCCACTGGGCAGAATTTTAAGCAGTGAACTTGTTTGTTCACTTTTCTTAGAGAGAAATTTCCAGATGTGCAACTGTATACTGATTCATAGGCTGTGGCCTGTGGCCAATGATTTGACTGGATGGTCAGGGACTTGGAAGGAACAAGATTGGGAAATCGGAGACAAGAAGGTATGGGAAAGAGGTATATGAAGAGACCTTTCTGAATGGGCCAAAGAAGTAAAGATATTTGTATATCTTGTGAATAATTGCCAAAGGTGACCTAGGCAGAGGAGGATTTTAACAATCAAGTGGATAGGATGACGTGTCCTGTGGAAACCAGTCTTTTTTTCCCCAGCCATTGCTGTCATTGCCCAATGGGCTTATGAGCAGAGAGTTTGTGGTGGCAGGAATGGAGGTTATGCACGAGCTGAGCAACATGAACTTCCACTCACCAAGACTGACTAGGCTACAACCACTGCTGAGTGCCCAGTTTGCAAGCAGTAGAGACCAACACTGAGTCCCCGGTATGCCAACATTTCTTGAGGTGAGCAGCTGACAACGTGGTGGCCGGTTGATTACATTGGACTTTTTCTATCAGGAAAGGGCAGTGATCGAATCTCACTGTGATAGATACTCACTCTGAATACAAATTTGCCTTCCCTGAACTCAATGATTATGAAAAAAACTATCATCCCTGGACTTATAGAATGCCTTATCCACCAACATGGTATTTCACACAATATCACCTTGGATCAAGGGTCTTACTTCATGGCAAATGAAGCATAACAATTGGCCCAAGCTCATGGAATTCAATGGTCTTACCATGTTCCCATCATCCTGAAGCAGCTGGCTTGATAGAAGGATAGAAGGACCTTCTAAAGACACAATTATGACACCAGCCAGGTGGCAATACCTCACAGGGTTGGGGAAATGTTCTTCAGGAGGCTGTAAGTGCTCTAAAACAGTGTCCAACATATGGTGATGTTTCTCCCATAGCCAACGGATTCATGGGTCCAGAAAACAAGGGGTGGAAATAGGAGTGGCATCACCCACAATTACCGCTAGTAACCCAGTTGCAAAAATTTGCGTCCTCTCCTCACAACTCTATGCTCTGCAGGTCTAGAAGTCTTAGTTCCAAAGGGAGGAGGAACACTCTCACCTGGAGAAACATCACTGATTTCATTGAACTGGAAGTTAAGAATGCCACCAGGTCACTTTGGACTCCTTTTGCTTCTGGATCAACAGGCAAAGGAGAGAGTTATCTTATTGGTTAGTGTGACTGACCCTGATTATGAAGAAGAAATTGGATTGATATTACATAATGGAGGTATAGAAGAGTATGCTGGAATGCAGTCTATCCCTTAGGGCATCTCTTAGCACTTTCATGCCCTGCAAATTAAAGTCAGTGGAAAACTATAGCAATCCATTGCCATCCAGACTACTACTGGCTCAGACCCTTCAGGAATGAAGGATTAGGTCACCCCAATAGGCGAAGAACCACAACCAGCTGAGTTGCTTGCTTAAGGTAAAGGGAATATGGAAAGGATGTGGAAGAATACCAAAAACAAAAAAACAAACAAAAAAACCCCTAAAGCGATTGCCAGAGTTGATTTTGACCCATAGCAGCCCTATAGAACATAGTTTAACTCCCCCAAAGGGCTTCCAAGAAGATGCTGCTGAATTCAAACCTTTTGATTAGCAGCCAAGCTCTTAAGCACTACACTACAAGAGCTCCATAATGGCAGAAAAGGTAGTTCTATATGCCAGTTCCAACCACATGACCAGGTGCAGAAACAAGGGCTGTAATTGTTATGAGTATTCTTTCCTAGTATGCGTGCATCCCGTATTTTTTGTTCTTTACTTATAAAATATAAGATATAAATGAGGCTAGTGCATTTTTTGTTGTACACCTGTTAGTTCCATCAGGTTAGGCAAAAGCATGACTTTGTAATTGTCTTTATTTAGAAATTATATAAATTTTAAGGAGTTGTATGCAGGTGCCAAGTTGACAAGAGAAGAATAGTGATGGCTAAGGTTGTGTGTCAACTTGGTTAGGCTTTGATTCTCAGTGGTTTCACAAGGCTGCATCTTCTGGGTATCACAGGTTGTTAGTAAGTCTTACTCCAATCATGATACCAAATTCTTCTTCATATAGTCCAGCTTCTCGGATTATTTGCTCAACATACAGATTGAATAAGTATGATGAAAGGATAAAACCCGGAAACACATCTTTCCTCATTTTAAACCACTCAATATCTTCTTGTTCTGTTCAAACAACTGCTTCTTGGTCTATGTACAGTTTCCTCAAGAGCACAATTAAGTGTTCTGGAATTCCTATATTTGCAGAGTTATTGGTAATTTGTTGTGATCCACAGTCAAATTCCTTGCATAGCTAATAAAAGACAGGTAAACATCTCTCTGGTATTGTCTGCTTTCAGCCAAGGTCCATCTGAGATCAGCAATGATTGCCCTTGTTCCATAACTTCTGAATCCAGCTACAACTTCTTTTCTTTCCTGTCTGTTTAAATGACCTTTTGCTTTCTTCCTGTATGATGTCCTTGATAACATTCCACAGCTTGTCTGGTCTTCGTTCATTAGTGTTCAGTGACTCAAATCTATTCTCAAAATTCAGGTGGGATATACCCAAGGTGGTATTATGGCTCTCATGGACGTGCTCTAATTATCTTCAGCTTCAACTTGAATTTGCATACGAGCAATTGATGGTTTGTTCCACAGTGGGCCCCTGTTCTGGCTGATTATGTTGCAATTCTTCATTTTCTCATCCCACAGGTGTATTCTATTTGATTCCTGTGTATCCCATCTGGAGAGGTACATGTGTATAGTCACTGTTTATGCTGTTGAAAAAAGGTATTTGCAACGAAGAAGTTGGTCTTGCAAAATTCTGTCATGTGATCTCCAGTGTTGTTTCTATCACCAAAGCCATATTTTCCAGCTACTGATCCTTCTTCTTTGTTTCCAGTTTTCACATTCCAATCACAAGTAATTATCAGTGCATCCTGATTGCATGTTTGATCAATTTCAGACTGCAGAAGTTGGTAAAAATCTTTAATTTCCTCATGTTTTTTATTAGTGTTTAGTACATAATTTTAATAATAGTTGTATTAACTGGTCTTCCCTGTAGACATATGGACATTATTCTATCACTGACAGAATTGTACTTCAGGATATATCTTGAAATGTTCTTTTTGACAATGAATGCAATGCCATTCCTCTTCAATTTGTCATTCCCATGATAGTAGACCATATGATTGTCTGATTCGAAACAGCCAACTTCAGTCCTTTTCAGCTCACTTATCCCTAGAATATCGATCTTTACACATTCCATTTCATTTTTGACTACTTCCAATTTTCCTAGATTCATACTTCATACATTCCATGTTCTGACTATTAATGGAAATTTGCAGCTGTTTCTTCTCATTTTAAGTCATACAACATCAGCAAATAAAAGTCCCGAAAGGTTTACTCTGTCATTAAGGCCAACTCTACTTTGAGAAGGCAGCTCTTCCTCAGTCATATTTTGAGCGCATTCCAACCTGAGGGGCTCGTCTTCCAACACTATATCAGATAATGGTCTGCTGCTATTCAAAATGCTTTCACGGCCCAATTTTTCAGAAGCAGACTGCCAGGACCTTCTTCTTAGTCAGTCTTAGTCTGGAAACTGGTGAAACCTGTCCACCATGGGTGACTCTGCCAGTATTCAAAATGCTGGTGGCATAACTTCCAGCAACACACAAGTCACCACAGTATAGCAAACTGACAGTTGCCACATGTGGTATTTTATATATATATAAACAAAACCAAACCCATTGCCTTTGAGTCAATTCCTACTCATAGTGATCCTATAGGACAGAGTAGAAATGCCCCATAGGGTTTCTAACGAGTGCATATAGATACTATTTTTATGCTGATAGCTCTTTTCTTCTGGGTTTGTTTTCCTCCTGCCCCCTCCCTCTGTGTGACACCCTCAAACCCTGCTATGCCAATTCTTTTCCACATGTCACTGTAAAAAAAATTAGCTTAACTTACCAGAACACGTTGGAAGGGGAGGGCATGGCTGGCAAACAAACATAGAAGTGTGTGTTATTTGCATAAAAATATAGTGTGTATAAACACATATATAAATATACAAACATACATATATACATATATGTCTGTGTATATATATATATATATATATATATATATGAACCTTTGCCATCTAGTTGATTCCTACTCATAGCAACTTCATAGCTTTTCCAAGATTGTAAATCTCTATGGAAGCAGACTGTCACGTCTTTCTCCAGGGGAGCAGCTGGTGATTTCAAACCACCAGGCTTTTGATTAACAGGTGAATGCTTTGACCACTTTGCCAACCTGACTCTCTCTATATATATACATAAATATATCAGAACAATTAAGAAAATTTTATTAAAAGACGTACAATTATGCTCATTTCCTTAATAAAATATTCATTAGCTGAAACAGGAAAGATAGTTGCCTTTAAGATATAATTATATAATTAGCTTCATGGAGAAAGTAGAAGTAGAACTACCACAAATAGAAGGAGAAAATAAAGCTCATACAAATCATGAAGAAAGGGTGAGAGATGTGGAGGAGAGATTCAGAAGACTCTACTAAATGATTGGTAGGAATTTAAGAAAGTAAGAAAAAAATTGGAGGAAAAGCCATAGCTATGTAACTGTCTAGAACCAAATATAAGTTGGGTCAGTAAAACTAAGTGTTTGGGGGCAGGCAAAGCGATGGGAAGTTGTCTAAACAGGTGCTTGACGTAAATGGTCAAATGCCGCTCTACTAAGCAAAAGGCTAGCAATTCAAACCCACCCAGAGACACCCAAGAAGAAAAGCCTGGTGATCTGCTTCTGCAAGGTCACATCCATGAAAACCCTATGGAACAGAGTTCTACTTTGTATAATAGATGAGCTCACCATGAGTTGGAATCAACTCAATGGCAACTGGTAGGCAAATAGGAATAAAGAAAAAGAGCTGAAGAATTAAATTCCCAATAACAACAAAGCAAATTTTGAGCACGTGCATAGATAAAAAAGTAAGAGCACAAAACAAAAGGTCTTGTAACAATACAGCATTATCTCGCATGCAAACTGAGCAGAGCAAGCTCGTGTTAAGACACCACTGGAAGATATGACTACTTAGTGAAAATAAATTGGACATTCATAACAAATACCCTTTTAAAAACATTTAGTTGTATTATATTCCTGGGTATAAGATTATGTAGGAGGTACTACTATTTTGTCTCCCACATGCATTGTCAGTTTGTCTAACTGTGGGGGATTGCATGTTGCCATGATGCTAGAAGCTGTGCCACCAGTATTCAAATACCAGCAGGGTTACCCATGGCAGACAGGTTTCAGCTGAGTTTCCAGACTAAGACAGACTAGGAAGAAAGACCTGGCGGTCTACTTCTGAAAGAAATTGCCCAGTGAAAACTTTATGAATAGCATCGAACCATTGTCTGATATAGCACCAGAAGATGAGCCCCTCGGGTCGGAAGATACTCAAAATACAACTGGGGGAGAGCTGCCTCCTCAAAGTAGAGTCAACCTTAAGGATATGGATGAAGTCCAGCTTTTGGGACTTTCATTTGATGATGTGGCATGACTAAAAATGAGAAGAAATAGCTGTAAACATACATCAATAATCAGCTAAAAATGAAACGGAAAGCAAAAACATCAATATTCTAGGCACTTGTGAGCTGAAATGGACTGGTATTGGCCATTTTGATTTGGACAGTCATATGGTATACTGTGATGGGAATGACAAAATGAAGAGGAATGGCATTGCATTCATTGTCAAAAAGAACATTTCAAGATCTACCCTGAAGTACAATGCTGTCAGCTATAGGATAATATCCATACTCCTACAAGGAAGACCAATTAATACGACCATTATTCAAATTTATGCACCAACCACTAAGGCCAAAGATAAAGAAATTGAAGATATTTACCAACTTCTGCAGTCTGAAATTGATCAAACGTAATCAGGATGCACTGATAATTACTGGTGATTGGAATGTGAAAGTTGGAAACAAAGAAGAAGGGTTGGTAGCTGGAAAATATGGCCTTGGTGATAGAAATGATACCAGAGATTGAATGACATAATTTTGCAAGACCAACTATTTCTTCATGGCAGTTACCTTTTTTAACCAACATAAACAGAGGCTAAACACACGGACCTTGCCAGATGGAATACACAGGAATCAAATCAACTACATCTGTGGAAAGAGATGATGGGAAAGCTCAATAGCATCAGTCAGAACAAGGCCAGAGGTGACTGTATATCAGACCATCAATTTCTCATATGCAAGTTCAAGTTAAAACTTAAGAAAATTAGAGCAAGTCTATATAGGGTAGCTATGAGTTGGAATCCACTCAATGCCACTGGGTTTTTTTTTTTTGGTTTATCAGAGACAAAGTATGACCTTGAGTATATCACACCAGAATTTAGAAACCATGGCCAAAGACCAGATAAGTTGTGGAATGACATCAGGGAAAAAAGCAAGAGATAATTAAAAAGACAGGAAAGAAAGAAAAGACCTAAATGGGTGTCAGTAGAGACTCTGAAACTTGCTGTTGAACGCCGAGTAGCTAAACAAAAAGGAAAAAAAGATGAAGTAAAATTGCTGAACAGAAGATTTCAAAGAGCAGCTCGAGAAGACAAAATAAAGTATTATGATGACATGTGTAAAGACTGGGAGATAGAAAACCAAAAGAGAAGAACATGTTCAGCATTTCTCAAGCTGAAAAACTGAAGACAAAAATCAAGCCTCAAGTTGCAACACTGGAGGATTCTACGGGGAAAATATATACAATGCAGGAAATATCAAAAGAAGATGGAAAGAATACACAAAGTCACTATACCAAAAATAATTTGGTCGATGTGAAGGTAGCATATGATCAGGAACTGATGCTACTGAAGGAAAAAGTTCAAACTGCACTAAAAAAAAGGCCCTGGCAAAAAACAAGGCTCTGGGAATTGAAGGAATACCAACTGAGATGTTTCAACAAATGGATGCAGCACTGGAAGTGCTCACTCGTCTATGCCAAGAAATTTGGAGGGCACCTACCTAGCCAACCTACTGGAAGAGATCCATATTTATGCCTATCCCCAAGTAGGTGATTCAACCGAATGTGGCAATTATAGAACAATATCATTAATATTACATTCAAGCAAAATTTTGCTAAAAGTCATTCAAAATTGGCTGTAGTAGAATATTGAGGGGGAACTGCCAGAAATGCAACCCAAATTTAGAAGAGGACTTGGAACAAGGGATATCATTGCTGATGTCAGATCTACCCTGGCTGAAAACAGAGAATACCAGAAAAATGTTTACCTGTATTTTATTGATTATGCTCAGGCATTCAACTGTGTGGATCATAACAAATTATGGATAACATTGTGGAGAACGTGAATTCTGGAACACTTAATTCTGCCCGTGGGAAACCTGTACATGGATCAAGAGGCAGTTGTTCAGACAGAACAAGGGGATACTGCATGGTTTAAAGTCAGGAAAGGTGTGCATTAGGGTTGTATCCTTTCACCATACCTATTCAATCTGTGGAAACACTGGTGGCATAGTGGTTAAGAGATACAGCTGCTAACAATAAAGGTCAGTGGTTCAAATCTACCAGGTGCTCCTTGGAAACTGTATAGGGGCAGTTCTACTCATTCCTATAGGGTTGCTATGAGTCAGAATTGGCTCGACTGCAGTGGGTATTCAGGCAGTGGGTACTCCATCTGTATGCTGAGCAAATAATCCAAGAATCTTGACTGTGTGAAGAAGAGTGGTATCAGGATTGGAGGAAGACTCTTTAATAACCTGCATTATGCAGACGACACAACCTTGCTTGCTGAAAGTGAAGAGGACTTGAAGTACTTAATGATGAAGATCAAAGACCACAGCCTTCAGTATGGATTACTCCTCAACATAAAGAAAACAAAAATCCTCACAACTGGACCAATAAGCAACATCATGATAAACGGAGAAAAGATTGAGGTTGTCAAGGATTTTATTTTACTTGGATCCACATTCAATACCCATGGAAGCAGTACTCAAAAGTCAAAAGATGCATTGCATTGGGCAAATAGGCTGCAAGAGATCTCTTTAAAGTGTGAAAAACCAAAGATGTCACCTTAAGGACTAAGGTGCTCCTGGCCCAAGCCATGGTGTTTTCAATTGCCTCATATGCATGCGAAAGCTGGACAATGAATAAGGACGACTGAAGAACTGATGCCTTTGACTTATGGTGTCGGTGAAGAGTATTGAATATACCATGGACTGCCAAAAGAACAAACAAATCTGTCTTGGAAGGAGTACAACTAGAATGCTCCTTAGAAGCAAGGATGGTGAGACTATGTCTCACATACTTTGGGCATGTTATCAGCAGGGATGAGTCCTTGGAGAAGGACATCATGCTTGGTAAAGTAGAGGGTCATCAAAAAAGAGGAAGACCCTCAATGAGATGGATTGACAGTGGCTGCAACAATGGGCTCAAGCATAGCAACAATTATGAAGATGGGACAGGTCTGGGCAGTGTTTCATTCTGTTGTGCACAGGGTCGCTATAAGTTGGAATCAACTGGATGGCACCTAACAACAATGACAACAGCACTATGTTCTCATTAAAAAAAAAAAAAAAAAACTTTCGACATTTTTCTTACCTCAATTCTGACCTTTAACCTAGCGTCAGTCCTGCATCCTTTGTTTAAAATCTTCTGTGAGTCAGTGTCCGGAGCAAATGCTGCTCAATTCCTATGCACAATGTCAAGTACCCAAACTCTAGCCTGTCTGACAAGCCATGATCTACATTTGTTTAAGAGCAAAAGTCACACAATGATCGTGACTCTTAAAATTAAAAATTGATAGTAATGTTTAAATAAACAAACAAAATAGCCAACACTTGAGAGTAAATGAACATCAAAATTTATGAGGAAACAGTAATGAAATTTTATGTTTTTGGTGAACTATTTAAAAAACACTTGGCATACAGCCAAAATTGCACATAGAAAAAAATGCTCTTAAGTGTTTGTATTACTAAAATAGAAAATAAAAAGTGTTAAATAATCATTACAGGCTGTTTCTCTTTAATGCATAGAAAAGAATTCTTAAGAAAATTGAAATTACCTTAAAAAAAGGAATTCAGAAAAATTGGAATTCAGAACAACAGTAAAATTAATCATCTTTAAGTGATAGTTTTTTGAAAGAAAATCAAAGAAACTCCTGAAATTTAATCTATTTAAAAACTTATATAATTAGAACTAAACAGGACAGATAAAGAACTTTTTTTTTTAATGAAATTGCAAATGCTATGTGTGATGATATGCTAATTACTATGCACTTCTCTTTATCAAATAAAAATGAATGAGGAAGAAATTAAATTTTAAAGCACTATTCCAATCAAACCTTCTAAGTCCCATGATTTTACTGCCAAATTATGTTAAACTTTGAATGAGCATGTACTACATATGGTATATAAACTATTAATCACATTAAATAATGGAAAGGGTTAGATTAATTCTGAAAAGCAAGCTAGGTAGGTTTTAAAACTGACAAAATAGCCCCAAAACAACAACAGTGGAACAATCTCTTTTTGGAAAACAGTTTAAAGAAAAAGAATAAATAATTTAAAAGAAAATACAATCCAATGGTAGATAAAATTGTGCACCAGATGGGTCATGCAGGGTTTATCACAAGAAACCAGTGTAAGAACGGTATTATTATAAATTTGTTATAATGCATGTTTTAATGGCATAGTCATATCACTTATTATTAATCTATCCTTATAGTAATAGCCAATACCAAGTGGTTAATATATGTTATAAAAATATATTAAGCATTTTAAATAGATTCAGTTAACTCTTAAAAACGCCCAATGAAATAAATAATATTATCATGCTCATTTTACAGAAGAAGAAAATGAAGATTAGAGAAGGGATGTAATTTTTTTTTTTTTTCACTCAGGGTGTGAATGATTGTACCAGGTTCCATCCTAGGCCTACTCCAGGGCCCACACTTGCAAAGGGTGTGTCATAATACTTTCCAGCAAATATCACAAAGGTGTTTGATATAATATGTATTCATACAGAATAATAAGGAGCCCTAGTGGCACAGAGGTTAAGACCTCAGCTGCCAACCAAAAGCTCACAGTTTGAATCCACCAGCCAATCCTTGGAAACTCTATGGACAGTTCTACTCTGTCCTGTAGGGTCACTATGAGTTGGAATCGACTCGATGGCAGCGCTTTTTTTTTTTTTTTTTGGTATATATAATAAAAGCACAAAAAATTGAAAAATATTGACAAGATAATATATTACAAATATCTATCTTGCAAAGCAGCCACCAATTAAAATGAATAGGAAAATATGTAAAATACCTAGGTAAAAATAAAGAACATCGAAGAGATGTATGTGATCATGGTATTTGTTTAATATTATTTTTTAAAGTTCTCATTTTGCAATGAGATGATTGGCTGAGAATAAGATATTCGGGCCTGCCTGAAATTTCTTCCAGGGAACAAGAAAGAATTAGTCTCAAATAATGGCTTGGTCTGGCAGTGAAGGACAGGATGAAGTTGTTTTCCACAAGCTTCTATGCAATTTTACACAACAGTTCTGTGTGTGGGAGATACTGAGAGTTTCACTCCAAATGTCAGTCCAAACCTTATGCCGTTAAAATGTTCTAGGAACCAAAAGTGTTCTGATATGTTACTGGTACTTTATGATCACATAAAGTTCAAGCCCTTAAATGTTAGAGATCATTTTACATCTATTATTTCATTTGATTTATATAGTAACTGATGGTATGACTACAAATATATTTATTTTGGTGGATTAAAGAACTGATAAGTCAAGTGGTCTACCCAAGGTGAAGAACAGGTAATGTGGGGTAGATCCGCTACCACTAATAACTAGTTTTCATTTGCTAGCACTCTACAGAGTGCTTTCTATGCCATATTCCCTCAACTTTCCCATCAAGTATCCAGAATCTCATCTCCCACCCAGGCTTTTCCAATATTACCACATTTTCTTCTGTTTCTTTCTCTCTCTTCCTCTTTGTCTTTCTCTCTCTTCTCCCTCCCTCCCTCTCCCTCTCTCTTCTCTTCCTCCCTCTCTTTTTTCCTCTTTCCTCCTTTCTTCACTTCTTTTCTTTCTTCCTCCTTTCCTTTCTTCCTTCTTTCTTCTCTGCCTTTCTTTCAGTTCAACATTCAATTTCCTTTATTGTTTGAGTTACCTCTTTATTTGTCTGGATAGAAATGGGAATGTCAGTTCTCATCATAGCTGTGGAAAACAAAATAAATAAATAAATAAATAATTACATAATGTTATAACAACAATAATACCAGTTTAAATGATACATTTAATAATAATAATGAGTTAATATTTATTCAGTGCGAACTGCATATGCATAACAGAATGTACGCTCTGTGAGGGCAGGGGCTTTGCTGTGTTCAGTCCTGAATCCCTGGTGTCTAGGTTAGTAATTGGCTCAAGTGGAAACAATATATAAGATATATGAGCAAATGAATGTCAGTATTGTGCTAACAATTTTATGCAGAGTATCTCATTTAATTCTTAAAACATTTCTGAGAGGTTATTTATTACTATCCCCATACTACAGATATTCTAAGCTAAATAAATTGCCCAAGGTGACAGAGACCTTGTAAAAGCCAGAAGAGGAATTCAAGCTCCCAGCCATCTTAGTGCATAAGTTTAATCACCAGACAAGTTTGTCCTTGTTTACTTAAAGCTTGGATTGGCAAGTGGACTTCATATTTTAAAACACCTCACTATCTGATTGCCTTTTCTATAAACATTTGTGATTTATCTGTACCTGTCTCTGCCCTTGTGATTGGTATCAGTCCTACTGTTGTCAATTGACATTAACTGTAAGCCTCCTGGCCTGTCTTGCCCAAGGTAGCCTCTCACCAGGGTAAGAGGGCAATACAAGGCTGTGAGAGTAGAACAGAAACTACCTTAGCTACCAAGGTCTTTGTCAGTGGTTTGTGTCTTTGCTTGTCTTTTATGGCATGCTCTCTGCACCCTGGGATCAGGATCAGGTATACTTCTTGGTTTTTATTTCCTGGGGATGACTTTGGCCTGGGATTCTACTGCCAACTGTCCATTTGCCTACATCTGATTCTAAAAATACCCTCTTGCCATCAAGTGGATTCCTACTCATAGTGATCATACAGGACAGAATAGAACTGCCCCATAGGGTTTCCAAGGAGTGGCTGGTGGATTTGAACTGCTGACCTTTTGATGAGCAGCCAAACACTTAACCACTTTCTAAAACCAAAAACCAAACCTGTTGCCATCGAGTCGATTCCTAGCATCCCTTAATTCTCCTTTGTCTTCTCAGACTCTGAATTCCTGCAGCTCTGATCTTGGCATTTGGGAACAAGCCATCTCTTTCCTGTTTAACTCTTCTGTCCATTCAACTTGCTGTTGTAGGCACTTGCACACAACAGTCACCTTTTCTGCTCCCCAAGACTTTTACTTTTGTCATTAGCATTCCCACTGCTAAAATCTTCCACTTCAGTGCCCCCATGAGTGGAAGGATATTTTCAGAATGCTGGCTGGTGATTAAGATGTAAACCTGATCCCACATCAAGGTGAATATTATATATTAAATATATTTCCAGGGGGCTTCCAGTGACCATGCCCATTTTTCTGTTTCTCTGCTTTCCACACTATGTCTGTCTCATTCCTTCCCAAAGAGCCATAGTTTCTGTCCTTTTCAGTCTTAAAAAAACATACACACCCATGGTCAAACTCATTGTGACCCTATGGGATGAGTAGAACTGCCACATAGGGTTTCCAAGGCGAAGCTGGTTGATTTGAACCTCCAACCTTTTGGTTAGCAGTGATAGCTTTTAACCACTACACCACCAGAGCTCCATTTGCTCTGTGGGGAGTTCGCCCTTATACATCCAAGGCATGTACAAGTAAAGTAAAACAGAGACCCACAGATTGTTCATAAATTGACTGTCTATTAGCAAAATTATCTTGGAAATGTTCACTTTTCCTAATGCTTCAGTTGCTTGTTGTACATGACAGGCATTTGCACTGTGAGACCACAGTATCTTGAACAGATGGTACAACACCATTCTTGGTCATGAGGGATAGTTTCCTAACAAAAGAGGTTTTATTCTCCCCTGTATTTCTCTTTCATATTACAGGCATTTTTTTTTTCTTATTCTTCCTTTTTGTTTTTTTCTTGGACAGCAAATATTGCCTTGGCCTCAGCCTTATGGCATTTTGTTCATGGATCAGCGTTAGCTCAGAACTAATAATAAATCTCTTTTCATTCCCCCCACTGGAATGGATTAGGGTTATGGCTTTGGAAAGTAAGTCATACCAGCTGGGTTATCTCTGTTGTCTGTGCCTCTGGTGGCAGGATGTCATCAAGAAGATGCATTTATGAATCCCAGAATTGTTATCCAGATTTTTTTTCCAACCCAGACTATGCGTTGTAATACCATGGAGCAGGTGTATTTCTCTAGATAACAGTGATTATGGAAAAGGAAGCTTCAGCCACGACCTCTGAGGTTGAATGAGCTTGAATAGAATTAAGCATGGAACATGTTTCATGCTTAAGATCCCTCAAAGAGCTTTAGCATAATGAGTTCAGCATCGATACTCCAGGGACCATGTAGCAAATAAAGTAGTTGTCCTACATTTGGAAATATATTACATGTAACTGTTGATTTTAGAAAGTATTTTCAGAATATAATTTACTTTAAAAGAGGGATTATCTTCTGAGGCCCTCTAGTTAACTGCTTTTAGACAAGTATTGAGGAATTTATTAATATCACCAATACAGATTATGAAGATTAAAACCATATCCATGTAAGGATATAGTCAGCTGATCTCTAAAAAGCCCATGTGTACCACCAGCAATGGGAGCCAGAATTTTTAAGCCTTTACTAAAGAAAACTGCACTTCAGACCTTACAGACCAGCTGTGTTGCTAGTTTTTTAACTTAATGAATTTACTCACAACATGGAGGTAGCAGCAATGATCGTTTGCATGATTTTAAATAATCATAGTATAGCTAGAAGAGATTTTGTTATCATCTAGCCCACTGAGACTCTTAGGAGTTAAGTGACAAAGAAATCCAACTACTATTTTATGGCACTGGGTGAATAAGCAAAATCCTCTGACCTCCCTGACACTGGTTCCTCCAAGAACTCCGGGCTTCAGCCCTCTTTCCTCTAAGTTCTCTCTTCTTTCTGTCCCTTTTCTCTCCTCCCCTATCTCTGCTACTTAGTGATATTTTTCAAATTAAAACCAAATGTAAAGAATGAGGGAAAATGGTACATTCCTTTAAATTGGAAAAATAAATTTGGAACGTCATTGTGTGCCATCGAGTTGATTCCGACTCAAAACGACCCTATAGAACAGAGTAGAACTGCCCCACAGGGTCTCCAAGGAGTGGCTAGTAGATTCAAACTGCCTATCTTTTTGGTTAGCAGCCTGAGCTCTTAACCACTTCACCACCAGGGAGCAAAAATTAATTAAGGATTTTTGTTGCTTTGAAGATTAAAGAATGAGTCAATTGATAACTTGGTTTAAAGTTTCCACTTACTATTATGTGTCTTGTATGAGCATGACCTAATGCAGTATACTTGTGGTCTAAATAGTCATGCATTTGGATACTAACCTAAAATTTGTGGTTTGAATCTACCCAGAGGCACCTCAGAAGAATGCTTTGTCAATCTACTTCTGAAGGGTCAAAACCATTGAAAACCCTGTGGGGCACAGTTCTACTCTGAAACATATGGGTCTAAACAAATCAATTCCATGGCAACTGGTTTGATATATTATACTACATTTATATATTATAAGCCAGTCACAGTAGCAGCTAAGAGGAACTGTAGAAATATTTATTACATTCCAAATTAAATCACTTCTTGAACTTAGGCAATATCTGGAATAGTGGTAGTTGAGACATCATAAAGATGAATAAGCATAGTTATCTTGATACAGCAGAGGTACTTCTGATAACCCAAAACAATATATCTTGTGTTATTAATTCCTATTTGACTTTATAATGACTGATAAAAAAAAAATAGAATATTTTAATTGCAGATTTGCCTTTTCCATGATGTTTTCCTTGGGCAAATAATGAAATTAGTTTGCATTAGATGAGTAAACAATAAGGACCACAGGGCAGCCTCAGTCAGGCATTATATTTTTCTTGTAGATAAAATTCACATGCATAAATGGGAATTGATAATGCACAAATAAATGAGACTTACGTGTTAAGAACATGCTCCGGAAAAGCACATTTTTAGAATGGGGAGATAGAGGGGAAGGAAGGAGAAAAGCCAGGGACAATGAAAGTTGTCAGCAGCTCCTTCATCTACCTGGAAAGAGTTCATGAAGTTAGAAGAGAAACGGGAGTTTTCATCTATTTGACTGCTGTTCGCTTCTGTCATTGAATGATAAAGTCAAGTCCTACACAAACATGACTTTTGATAAGGTTGAAAACCAGAGGATCTGAGAACCTTTGTATTATCAGGTTTTGCTGCTGCCAGCAGCCTACGATGTGAGCTCTAATTCAGCAGTTGGATATCCTGCAGTGTGTGCTCCTGGGAGAAATGGCAGTCACCAAACATCTCATAATTAAAATGCAAAAGCCTGGTAGAGTAGTCTGGGACAGCAGAAGAAAGGCAAATAGGTAGCTAGAAAAGATTTTATCGGAAGAATTAAAAAAGGGAATATGACAGAATGCCAGCTCGGATTTTCCTACTGTGTGACACAGGGTGCCTGAGTTTGCAAAATGAAAAGATCAGATAAGATATCCTGAAATTTCTCATTTCCAGTCCTATGTGTGAATTGAGCTATTCACTCATTTATAATGGTTCCTATAACTGCCTTTACTCCTCTATTTCCTATAAAATTGAGCTACAAACACCTGTCCTACCAATTAAAAAAAAAAAAAAAGGTAATGCAAGCACTTCCCATTCTCCCAGCATCCCAAGCCAGAAAGCTTGAAAAATCATTATTAAGCACTTCCTATTCCTTCTTAAATGCTTCCACAATGTTCAATTGAGGTAGTCATCTAAGTTAAGAGCTACCTAATTTTATAAGAGAGAGAAAAATAATTTTAAAAAGACTTAGAATTCAAATTTCTCTTCCCTCACCACACAGCTCTGCTTATTTATTTTTCTGTCATATTCTCATTCTCTCAATTTTTTCCATTAACTAAGATATGTTAAGAATTGGGTTCTGCCAAATTGATGTTTTCCTGTAGCAACTCTAAGAATTTTCTTAATTTTATTTTTTTTGTGTGTGTACATTATCCAATGCAGAATATTCTTATTTTACTTCCTATCTACTAACCATGGACTATCTGAAATTTCATCCCATTAAATTTCATCTCTGGAAAATGAACATCTTGATTAAAGAAGCTGATTCTGGCAAAATCCATACATGCACAGCAGAAACTGATGTGACCAAAAGATTCAGTTCATCCCACTCAATATGTCTCCTTGGCAGCAATTACAGGCTATCTCCATTTCACAGCCAAAATGTGCCTTGTTCTGCCAATTGGGGACAGGCCATAGAGTAATGGAAAGAGAACTGGGAATGGAGACAAGAGAGCTGGGTTCTAATCCAGCTCTACGTACTAGCTTGGGGATTTCTGAGTAAGTTACTGAATCTCATTTAGTCTCAGTTTCCTCACCTGTAAAATAATGCTAATAATACTTGCCTTACCTATTTCATATAATATATGTATTTGCATATAGAGAAGTGCTAGATAAAATCCTGTAATTACCACTTTTAATGTAAATAGCAAATCTGTAGCTTGGGCATGTTATTGAAATACTCTGAGTTAATTATCATTTTTCTCTATTCATCAAACCATGAATCTAATAAACATGGAGAGAAAAGACTTTATGTGAGTATCCTTGATGCTTGACAAAATGAGAAAAAAAAATGAATTAGAAAATATTAGTTTTAAAATACTAGGTGCTGACGCAGAGACCAGATTCAAAATCTATTTTCCACTTTTCTGCTAGAAATGCCTGACCTGCTAGAATTGGCTTCGGCCAAGATTTCAAAAGCTCCCCAAATAGTAATTACTATAGTAAAAATAAATTAGGCTACAAGGAAAACAAGTAGGAGGGATCCAGATTTTTCTACCTTTCAGCAGATGAGGAAGGGATGTTGTAAGGAATACTGTTGGGGGATCTACAAGGTAACCTAAAATTTAAAATTGATCATTGGGTCTCTAATAAAGCAAATAAAGGTGCATTGAGCATAATACTATGCAAAAGTTATTCTGCCAAGTACTATGCTAAATGCAAAGGCTGTAAAAGTTGAACTGGGCATTTAAAAAGCTTACAACTGAGATGGGGAGACAGAAACGTACGCATTTCGAAAAGTTAACTAGTAATAGAAGGTGGCAAGTTCAAAAGCCCTAACAATGAAATGCAAGTGAAGAGATCTTGTGTCTGGTGTCATTTCTGACACAAATTTGTATTAAAAATGCAGAATCCGTATGAGCTTGGACTAGTCTGTTCACTTCTTTCTAACATACTTGCCTCATCTAATTAATTCTGTAAGTGTATGATTCTACATGATAAATTCCATATAAGTTTTCTTGCTAGTATTAATATTGATTGTTGGAAGAGATGGTGGTGAAGTTAAGAAAGTCCTCATAGGGAAAATAACTTCTCAGCCATCGCTTAAAAGATGAGTAGCATAAATGTAGACAGAGAGGAGTTGGGAGAATATTCTGGAGTAAAGGGCTGCCATATGAAAATACACACTCTTGGGGATATTGAAGGCATATTCTGGAAACAATGGGTGTTCTACCAAATGCAAATGCTTCATTCTTTCAAAAGAGAGAGAGTTTTGAAATTAATTTGGGACCAGAAATCAGAGACTTTGCATGGCCACTCTGGAGCTTGGACTTTCCACTGCACACAAAGGGGAGGCACTGACAATTACTGAACTCTTTGAAGTCTGCTAAACTTATATACCCCCCAGACTCCCCAGTGCCATCGAAAATTCAACATGCATTCATATGCCTACTGCTTCCAAACCTTTGTCTTCAACTTATACTTTTCCTGAAATACAATATTTCAGAGTTGAGCTTTCAATTGCTTACTAAATATTAGCTCACCTATCAGGATTTCAATAGACACTAAATTTAATTGTTTTTAAACAAAATTTAGGCTTTTATTGTTGAGTTGAATGAATTCACAGGGAAGTCCATGGCATTCATGTTTGGGTCTTGAAGAAAGAGAACAGATTGGATGGATGGAGAAAATAATATGAGCAAAGGAATGGAGACATGGAATTTCACATTATTTTAAACGAATGATGAGTTGTTATGGTGTCCAAGGATGTTCTAGAAATGTTCATATGACTGAAGAAAATGAATAAAAATATATCTAGACAACACACAGGCTATAGTTGCTGACAGAATATAAGTGGTAGCCAAAAAAGGAGAAAACAGATGACTTCAAGATGTGAAACTTGGGTGCTGGGATCTTAAGGATTCTAGTTTCAGGTTTCAAAGAAGAAGACTTTGAGGAAAAGGCAGAGTCTTGTCCCTCCAGGATAGCTGGCCTTAGGCACTGGATTATTGCAAAAGTGGATTTTAATATATGTAAATTATAAAATAATAATACATGGTATTACATTTTTCATAAAGGAAGAGTTTATTTAGCTTATGATAGTTACAGTATTCTTTCCACAGTATAATCTCATCAAAGATTAGGTCATTAAGAACATTCTACTTTGGCTGTAGATGGAACAAAGAAACAAAAGAATACAGTGACTTATTAAAAAAAAAAAAAACCTATAATCTGGAAGACACACTCTTTTTGAAAATTAATTTTATGTTCCCCTCCATCTTTCCCATATTTCCTCTCTGTAGTTGTTTTGCTTCTTCTGCTTTCCTCCCTAGACAAGTAATTTATAATAAAAATACATTTTTTTTTTTTTATTTATTACCTGGGTTCAAATCCGTAGTCTTCCCTCTGACTACTGTGTCCCCTCCTTCTTACATATATCAGTTTCTTTTTTTGTTTGTTTTGCTTCGTTTTTTACCTCTACCATTAGTTTGTGTCAAACAATATCAAGAAACCTGTGAAAATCAATACTTAATAAGTTAGGGTAATAGTGTCAATTTCCCATCATCTGCTTTAATGTACATGGGTTGTCTGGCATTCCTCATCACTCACTAAACCCATCTTTTGATCAGTTAGATATAACTTAATATATAGTTAATCCTTTCCTGAGTGACCTCAAATTTCACTGCACCAATGTCAGGTCTGCTGGACCAGCTATTTTTGGCAATTGAGAAGATAAGAAAGATAATGACAAAAGCAAAATCTACACTCATCTTTAGTAGTCATACTTATACTGTATAGAGTCTGTGGCTGTGAAAGTTAACATTTTGGCCAATATGAAAGGCACAATAACATGGGCCTATAAGTCTTAGGTTATTTCTTCAATTTACTGTATTATCAGGTGTGGGTATTTGCCCAAATGTGAATTGCCATGTTCATTGTTTCACCAACATATAGAAAGAAATTGGACATGCAGTTTCTGACATTGAGAACTTCAGTGATGGAAATAATGTTTTAGAAAAAATGTTCAAATAGATTCCAGTGTTTCATAAAGTATTTTCTCCATTCACTTTACATTTGCCAGGATCACTCTACAATATATGAGGAAAGCTATTTATATTTTCCAACATATTTGTTTTAATGTATATAGGCTAACATCTTTTAATTTCAATGACTCCTTCTTTATATGATTGTAAAATTAGGATATACTCACTATATATAGAGCAACAAAAATGATCAAGTTTACTTTTGTTGCTGTATCATGTTTATATTACAAATATATATATAATGATAAAACAATTTTATCTTCACTTAAACTCAACATACTATAAATATTTCCATATGTTATTAAAAATAATAATAAAAGATTTCTGGTTTTTGCAAGGTGACACAAAAAAATAAATTAAAAATCCCCTTGAGAAACATCTAAAATTATAATTATAATGACTCATTAGTTATATATAATATATTTATATATTACATATATATTACATAAAAAAATTACATAGTGTACATATATAATTATATATGATATGTAATATATAATTGCATGTAAATAAGTAATATAATTATGTCACATATAAATTATATATAAAAAATTTTATATGTAGTCATACATAATTGCTCATTAATTATAATAGCATAACCAAAAATAATAATGAATTGCTGAGATTATATGGAAAATCAAATTGAAAAAAAATTCCCAGATACCAGAATCAAAGACAGTAAGACCTTGAGATGATTTTTCAGTTAATATGAAATAATGCACAAGAGAATATTTACCAGAAGCAAAAGTCAAGACATTACAAACAGAACTATTAGCATGCCAATACTTAATATAATAAAGCTATCTGATAAAAAGATAGTAAGACAAAAATATTAATATGTTAATGATATAAAATAATAAATTAAAATGCTAAATGGTATGAAGAAAACTTTTATGGAGGAAAACTCAATCCATATATAAAAAAGCAAATTAGACTTATCTGAAGAAAGAATAACACATGGGAAAATAAGTCCAAAAAACGATCAGAATTTAGTACAGAGCAAAATAAAGATGAATAATTTGAAAGATATGTTAAAGGACATAAACATTAGAATAGATGATCTTCCATATGTTCAAAATGAATTTCAGATAGACAGAATAGAGAAAATATGAGAGAGATAATAGCCAAGGAGATGATGACTAAGAATTTTGCAGAAATGTTGAAAGCCAGAAATGCTAAACTAAGATTAATTACCAAAGGACAGCAATTAAAGTGGTAGTTGACTTATCAAAAGTATCAACGAAGACCAAAGCTCAATGAACTATTACCTATATAAAATATTCAAAAAAGACAGCAAATTAATGACATATTATTTAATAGTTCCACTTCACATTAAGTATTCTTATATACACCTTAATAGTACTTCCAACTGAAATTTTTTTCTGATTATCTCAGTAAGTATAAATAAAATATTAATTTTGTGTTTATGTGTTACGTATTATTATAAACACAATTTGTGAATTATCTTTTTATTTATAATTATTGACATGTCCATCAATTGAACTGTTGAAAACAAGTATTTATAGAAGCTACTGAGTTCCAGAGAGGTGACAGAATTTACGCATTGTAATATTTTAATCTATTAAGATGTATAAAAGGTTAAAAATGTATGCTCAAGTATAAATACACTTCATACCACTAATTACGAAAATATTTGTAACATATGCCAAAGGAGATTATCAATAATAACCTCATTGACAGTTTTCAAGAATCACTTGATACTGGTATATTTGTTGTCTGGAGTGATCATGTATAAATGACTCAAACATGAATTTTGCGATGTTCATTCAGATAGAACAAAGATGGAAGGTGGCCATCTGGGATCTTGAAAAAATTCTAGCTCATTACTCTGTTATTGCCACATGACTAAGCAACAAGAAAACCTACTTCCTATCATAATCAAGTCAAGTGAAAGGGTGATTAAAAAAGAAAAAAAAAAAGCTGATGAAAAGTAGGGGGTTCTTACCAAAACGAAAGACTGATATCTCACTTCCAGTTGAATGATTACTGAGCTACAGAATCCTCACGTGCTAGTGTTACAACAGGATCTGGTTTTCATTAGTGAGAGAGTTCCCAAGACCCTGAACATCCTGGTAGAGGAAGTTAGAAAGTCTGGTCCCTGATGTTACTGGAGTAGGTTCTCACAGCAAGGCAAACAGAGGCGGTTGCCGTGGAAGCAGCTGAACTTCCACTTATCATAAGGCATCACGCAGTAGTCTTGATTGAGCCTTCCAAGAAAGGTCCTGTTGAGTCAACACCCCACTCTCTAAAAAAATGTGTGGGATAAAATTAGAGAAGAAGCTAGAAATACTGCAAGAAAAATCTTTCCTAGGAAAGTAGTCAAGAAAGTGACCACATCAGAAACTATGCAGTACAGGATTTGGGTTATTGTGTGAACAATACCAGAGAAATGCATGAAAGCATTTATGAAAATAAATAAATAAAAGAATCAAGTCAGCATTTGGATATGTACTGAGAAATAAGAATTTTACAGACAAATTATAGATATAAGGAATAACAACTAAATAAATATTTTAAACCCATTACTTCTCCTCTCCTCTCTCTCTCTCACACAGAAGAAGCAGAAATGGCAAGAAGAAAGAGGTTGAGTTGAACAAATGCCAAGGCACATCTTCCCTTCTCCCTTTTTCTCCGACTTAATTACACTGTAGATTTTAGCTTGGATCAATTTTTAATTTCTCTTCTTTATGTAATAAAATTAATCAATATAAAGTGACCATACTGTGTAATTTAAAATATTTTGCCTTAATTCAACTTTGCCTGATATTAGTAATAAGATGTCTATTTTTAATATTTCCTGCATTCCTTTATTTTTTCTTGAGAGCTAATATAATGTTCTGCTGACTTGCCTGGTGCCTGTTGTCCCTTCTTTCTCTCTAATTTCTTCTATTTGTAATGAAAATGTCTAGCTTGTGCCTGTCTGTTGCAACATTGCATTTTGGAACAAGATGACTTGTATTCTAGATTTCACAGGTGAAGAAGAATTTTTGTAATTTGGACTTGGAGTTGATTTAAGACTTTTGCTACGATATGATGGGTTGGATGTGTTTTACATGTGGCAAGAATATGAATTTTAGGGAACCAAAGGATTGAGTGTCATGGATTGAATTGTGTCCTCCAAAAATATATGTCAACTCGGATAGGTCATGATACTCAGGTATTGTGTGGTTGTCTTCCATTTTGTGATTGATATAATTTTCCTGCATGTTGTAAATCCTAATTTCTGCCTGTGGTTAATAACGCAAGACTGGATTAGGTTAAAGAGGATTAGGGTGGGATGTAACCTCTTTGCTCATGTCACATCCATGATCCAAAGTAAAGGGAATTTTCCTGGGGATGGCTTGCACCACTTTTTATCTTACAGGGGATAAAAGGGAAGGGAGCAGAGCAGAGAGTGGGGGACCTCATACCATCAAGAAAGCAGCACCTGGAGCAGAGCACATTATTTGGACCTGGAGTCCTGCATGGAGAAGCTCCTAGTCTCCAGGAAGATTGATGACAAAAACCTAACTCCAGAGTTAACAGAGAGAGAAAGACTTCCCTGGGAGCTGGTGCCTGAATTTGGACTTGTATCCTACTAGACTGTGAAAGAATAAACTTCTCTTTGTTAAAGCCATCCACTAGTCATATTTCTCTTAAAGCAGCACTAGATAACTAAGACAGAGGCTGAAGGTCTTCCCGTGTACAGAGGAGGCAAATTGGGGCAATTTCATTTCTTGTCCATTACGGAGAAATTCCACATTAACAGTTTTCATTATCTCGTCTGTTCTATCTATATACTTTCCCTAATTGAAGCAAATAATATTTTTTTCTGTTTTGGCGAACAAAAGGCTGTAATCTACAAAGTCAAAATAGCTTTCTATATAGTCCCCAGAATTTATGCATGAAATATTTACTACACAGGAGAGGATATATTTGGATGATTCAATCTGGTATATCACATGGTGTAGTTATCAGGCATTGAAATAACCCAGATGTCAAAAACTTTGGATTACAAAACCTCTAGAAGAAGGAAAACAAGAAGAAAGAAAGGAATTTTGGATATACAGGTAATATGGAACCACAGAGATAATTATGACCATATTACATAACTTAAACAGTGCTGGGAGTTACCAAAATGATCTAATCATGCTGATTTGTATACAGCTGATTCTGTTGTAGAACCCAAGAGATGGTATATGATTAATAGTAACTCTGTGCCTCTTCTACATAGCATTTTGCTTGTCTCCTTATAATCCTTATCATTTTGTGTTTAAAACTCCTTTGGAGGACTCAAGTTCCCTTCTCTCATCAAAGACTAGGTGTGGTATTGCAACTGGTCATGATTAAAGATATTCTAAGTGAATGTTTGACTAAACAAACCTGGTGCAGATAGATTAGCCTCTCTTCCTTCCACTGGATCAGAAACGGCTGGAAATACTCTGTTGCACAGGATGGGGCCCAGACAGCTAGCTCCTTGCCTTCTCCCAACACTTTTTGTGACACTTTATCTCCTGGAGGCTTGGAGTTTTTTCCCCATGGAAGAAGGCCTGCCACAGCTGTATCCTTTTATTTTCTCCCCAAGTTGTCTTCCCCACATCCTCAAACTAAACACAGTTTTTCATTTTTTTTTTTTTTAATTCTCCCTTACAAGTTAGGTTTAAACTTAGAAAAATAGAAATATCAAAGTAGCCACAAAGAAGGCTAACAATCCTATACTTCAAAAGAAAAAAAAAAAAAAGATAAACATAAAGATTCAGTAAAAACAGATTCAACCACAATGAAAAAGAGGAACATACGATTTACAAAGAAAAACTTCTCAGCACAAAAAAAGTGGAAAAATGAAACTGTCAACAACACACAAAACAGGCATCAAAATGACAACACTAAACTCATTCCTATCTATAATCAGGCTGAATGTAAATGGACTAAATGCACCAATAAAGAGACAGAGAGTTGCAGAGTGCATAAAAAAAACATGATCAAGCCATATGTTGCCTACAAGAGGTGCACCTTAGACTTAAAGACATAAACAAACTAAAATTCAAAGGATGGAAAAAAATATATCAAACAATCAAAAAAGAAGAGCAGGAGTGTATATACTAATTTCTGACAAAACAGACTTTAAACTTAAAACTACCACAAAGGATAAGGAAGGACACTATGTAATGATTAAAGGAAAATATACCAAGAAGATATAACCATATTAAATATTTATGCACCCAACAATAGGACTTCAAGATACGTAAACTCTAACAGCATTGAAAAGTGAGGTAGACAGCTCCACAATAATAGTAGAAGACTTCAACACACCACTTTCAGTGAAGGTCACAACAACCAGAAAGATGCTAAAAAAAGACATGGAAGAGATAAATGCCACAATTAACCAACTTGGCCTCATAGACATATACAGAACACTCCACCCAACAGCAACCAAGTGTACTTTCTTTTCCAATACACATGGAACATTCTCTAGAATAGACCACATATTAGACCATAAAGCAAGGCTTAACAGAATCCAAAACACTGAAATAATACAAAGCATCTTCTCTGACCATAAGGCCATAAAAGTAGAAGTCAATAACAGAAAAAGCAGGGGAAAAAAATTCAAACACTTGGAAACTGAACAATAACCTGCTCAGAAATGACTGGGTTATAGAAGACATCCAGGGTGGAATAAAAAAATTCCTAGAATCCAATGAGAATGAAAACACTTCCTATCCCTTTGGAACACAGTGAAAGCAGTGCTCAGAGGTCAATTTATACCAATAAATGAACACATCCAAAAAGACGAAAGGGCCAGAATCAAAGAATTATCCCTTCCACTTCAACAAATAGAAAGAGAGCAACAAAAGAAAACTTCAGGCACCAGAAGAAAGAAAATAATAAAAATTAGAGCAGAATTAAATGAAATAGAAAACAGAAAAACAATTGAAAGAGTTAAGAAGACCAAAACCTGGTTCTTTGAAAAGATTAACAAAATTGAAAACCATTGCCCAGACTGACAAAAGAAAAACACGAGAGGAAGCAACTAACCCAAATAAGAAAAGAGGTGGGTGATATCACATCAGACCCAACTAAAATTAAAAGAATCATAACAGAGTACTATGAAAAGTTGTACTCTAACAAATTTGAAAACCTAGAAGAAATGGATGAATTCCTAGAAACATGCTACCTACCTAAACTAACACAAGCAGAAGTAGAACAACTAAAAAAATCCACAACAAAAGGAGAGATTGAAAAGGTAATCAAATAACTCCCGACAACAGCAACGAAAAAAGCCCTGGCCCTGACGGTTTCACTGCAGAGTTCTACCAAACATTCAGAGAAGAGTTAACACCGCTACTACTGAAGGTATTTCAGAGCATAGAAAAGGATGGAATACTCCCAAACTAATTCTATGAAGCCAGCATAACCTTGATACCAAAATCAGGTAAATACTCCACAAAAAAAAAGAAAATTATGGGCCAATATCCCTTATAAACTTAGATGCAAAAATCCTCAACAAAATTCTAGCCAATAGAACTCAACAACACATCAGAAAAATAATTCACCATGACCAAGTGGGATTTATACCAGGTATGCAGGGATGGTTCAACATTAGAAAAACAATCAAAATAATCCATCACATAAATAAAACAAAAGAAAGGAACCACATTATCTTATCAATTGATGCAAAAAAAGTATCTGACAAAGTCCAACACCCATTCATGATAAAAACCTTCAACAAAAAAGGAATAAAAGGAAAATTCCTAAACATTATAAAGGGCATTTATAAAAAGCCAACAGCCAACTTCTTCCTAAATCTTAGAGACTGAAACCATTCCCAATGAGAACAGGAACCAGACAAGGATGCCCTTTATCACCACTCTTATTCAACATTGTGCTGGAGGTCCTAACTAGAGCTGTAAGGCTAGATAAAGAAATAAAGACCATCCAAATTGGCAAAGAAGAAGAAAAGTATCTGTTTGCAGATGATATGATCTTATACACAGAAAAAACTAAAGAATCCTTAAGAAAACTGATGAAACTAATAGAAGAGTTCAACAGAATTTCAGGATACAAGATGAACATACATAAATCAGTTAGATTCCCCGTCATCAACAGAGAATGACTAAAAGGAAATCACCAAAACAATACCATTTACAATAGCCCCTAAGAAGATAAAGTACTTAGAAATAAATCTAACCAGAGATATAAAAGACCTATACAAAGAAAACCACAAGACACTACTGCAAGAAATAAAAAGAGACCTTCATAAGTGGAAAAATATACCTTGCTCATGGATAGGAAGACACAACATTGTAAAAAATGTCTATTCTGTCCCAAATGATCTATAGATAGAATGCAATCCACATCCAAATACCACTGACATTTTTTAATGAGATGGAGAGACAAATCACCAACTTCATATGGAAGGGAAAGAGACCCCAGGTAAGTAAAGCATTACTGAAAAAGAAGAACAAAGTGGGAGACCTCACACTACCTGACTTTAGAACATATTATACCACCATGGTAGTCAAAACAGCCTGGTACTGGTACAACAACATATACATAGACCAATGGAACAGAGTTGAGAATCCAGACATAAATCCACCCACATATGAGCACTGATGTTTGACAAAGGTCCAAAGTCTGTTAAATGGGGAAAAGACATTCTTTTTAACAAATGGTACTGGCATAACTAGATATCCATCTGCGAAAAAATGAAACAAGACCCATACCTCACACCATGCAAAAAAAAAAAACTCAAAATGGATCAGAGAACTAAATATAAAATCTAAAATGATAAAGATCATGGAAGATAAAGTAGGGACAAGCTAGGAGCCCTAATACGTGGCATAAACAGTACACAAAATATTACTAGAACTGGAAGAACAGCAAAAGAGAACTTAGGTAACTGGGAGCTCCTAAAAGTCAAACACCTACGTTCATCCAAAGACTTCACCAAAAGAGTAAAAAGGTTGCCTACAGATTGGGAAAAAGTTTTTAGCTATGACATCTCGATCAGCAGCTGATCTCTAAAATCTACATGTTGCTGTAAAAACTCAACAACAAAAAGACAAATAACCCAATTAAAAAATGGGCAAAGGATATGAACAGACACTTCGCTAAAGAAGACATTCAGGTAGCTAACAGATAAATGAGGAAATGCTCACGATCATTAGATCATTAAGCCATTAGAGAAATGCAAATCAAAACTACAATGGGATTCCATCTCACTCCGCCAAGTCTGGCATTAATCCAAAAAACACAAAATAATAAATGTTGGAGAGGTTGTGGAGAGACTGGAGCACTTCTACACTGCTGGTGGGAAGTAAAATGGTACAACCACTTTGAAAATTGATTTGGCACTTCCTTAAAAAGCTAGAAATAGAACTACAATACAATCCAGCAATCTCACTCTTCGGAATGCATCCTAGACAAATAAGAGCCTTTACACGAACAGATATATGCACACCCATGTTCACTGCAGCACTGTAGCAAAAAATGGGAGCAACCAAGGTGCCCATCAATGGATGAATGGATAAATTATGGTATATTCACATAGCATGGAGGAACCTGGAAGTCATTATGCTGAGTGAAATTACTCAGTTGTAAAAAGACAAACATTGTAAGAGACCACTATTATGAGAACTCAAGAAATAGTTTAAACTGAGAAGAAAATAGTCTTTGATGGTTATGAGAGGGGGGAGAGAGAAAGGAAGGGAGAGGGAGATTCACTAATTAGATAGTACACAAGAACTAATTTAGGTGAAGGGATGAACAACACACAGTACAAGAGAGGTCAACAGAACTGGAGTATGCCAAAAGCAAAGAAGTTTCCTGAATAAATAGAACACTTCAAGGGCCAGCATAACAGGGGCGTGGGTTTGGGGACCATGGATTCAGGGGACACCTAGGTCAACTGGCATAATAAAAACTATTAAGAAAACATTCTGCATCCCACTTTGGAGAGCGGCATCTGGGGTCTTAAACTCTAGCAAGTGGCCATCTAAGATGCAACAATTGGTCTCAACCCACCTGGAACAAAGGAGAATGAAGAACACCAAAGATACAAGGTAAGTATGAGCCCAGGAGTCAGAATGGGCCACATAAATCAAAGACTACATCATCCTGAGACCAGAAGAACTAGATGGTGCCCAGCTACAACCAATGACTGCCATGACAGGGAGCACAAGAGAATCCCTGAAGGACCAGGAGAGTAGTGGGGTGCAGACCCCAAATTCTAGTAAAAAGATCAGACTTAATGGTCTGAATAGACCAGAGGGACCCCAGAGGTGAGGGTCCCCAGACCTTCTGTTAGCCCAAGACAGGAACCATTCTCGAAGCCAACTCTTCAGACAGGGATTGGACTGGACTACAAGACAAAATGATACTGGTGAGGAGTGGCCTTCATAGATCAAGTAGACACATGAGACTATCTGGGTAGCTCCTGTCTCGGGGGGAGATGTGAAGGCTGAGGGGGACAGAAGCTGGCTGAATGGACATGGAAACACAGGGTGGAGAGAAGGAATGTGCTGGCTCATTAGGGTTAGAGCAACCAGGCGTACATAGCAAGGTGTATATAATGTTTTGTATGAGACTGACTTGATGTATAAACTTTCACTTAAAACACAATTAAAAAAAAATTGCTTCAAGTGGTGGCTGTTTCCCTGCCCTATCATGTTTATCTTTATTAAAGCCTGCATAAGTCTTAGGGAAGTCTTATTATCTGATTTTGTTATACTGAGAGTCTATGGGGACCAGTCAAGCTCACTACGAAATGTATGAGGGCTTGAGTTCATAGGCTATAGCATCAGGTTTTTGTGTCTGTGTGTGTGTCTTAACCTTGCTTGTCCCCTGTTTTCCCATATGGAAGTAGATGTTCTGGATATTCACTATAATGTTATAACCCAACGTAAATATAAAAATGCTTTTTTTTCATATAATGTATATTAGAACAAATCTTTATGACTTATCCATTGCTTTTAAGATTTACCTTCTTTCGTCTTTCATGAAAATTATTAACAGACAGGTAATTGAATGGCATCAAGAAGAACATATCTTAATTCTTAGCCTTAATAACAAGATTGATTTAGAATACAGTTTGCAAGTGAAGAACAACAGTCTAAATTTTGTAAATAAGCTCTCTCAATATAGATAATGGACAGACAGATGATAGATAGATAGATGATAGATAGATAGATAGATAGATAGATAGATAGATAGATAGATAGATAGATAGATAGATAGATGATAGACAGATAGATGATAGATAGGTAGATAGATGATAGATACATAGATACATAGATAGATGATGATGATGATGATGGATAGATACATAGATGATAGATCAATGCACAGATAGACAGACACATAGATAGATATATAGATAGGTAGAAAAGAAAGAGAGAAAGTACACTTGTGGGTTTTGGCATAGAATTTAGAAAGAAATTATGAGTGCCTGTAAGCAAACATGAAATTCTCCAATTTCCCACAGGCACCACCACTATCTATCGTCTTACACAAGCTCAGTGTACATATTTACGTATTTTATTACTTACTTGAACCCTGTGTGCATTTGAGTTTGAAGGTTCTGGTTTAGAATATCCAACTGGACAATTTCATCCTAAAAGCTAACAGAGATAAGTTTCCATTAAAATAAAACATACTGTGTGGTAGACTCATGAATCAAAAGCCAAAGGTTAAAACAAGTTAATAGAGCAGAAAATCCACCAAAGGCAGCATTTGCCAAACTGTGTTGAAGATGTTATATAGAAAAAAAAGATTCAATGGACAAATAACTACGGGAAACACAAGTTTAAACAAAGGTAAACTGATAAACTGATAGTTTACTGGTCATAGTCTATGTAATCTGAAATGTATTCATGCATAGTCTGAGTCATCAGAGTGTGGAGATGTATGTGTTCAATGTTCACAAGTGTATTTGGTCATTGATCTTGCATGTGTGTGTGTGCACGTGTGTGTGTGTATGTACCATATCTCCTGGCGTGACTATATCTTGCACCATTCTCTAATCCTCTCATGTTTTTCTCTACCTCAGAAAGTGACAGGATTCACATGTAGGCGTCTCTCATCTTTTCAGTTTTCAATAAGGAAGAGGAAACATTAACAATTTCTGTAGACATAATAGCCATAGGGAGAGAATGTTGCCAGAATTAAACCCCGGAACAGGCTTAAATACAGCATGTTTCCTGCAGGATCTTACTGTCTGTACTTCCAGTGCTAAAGATGTAGATCCTAAGAACTACTGCCATACGTTCTAATTCAGTAAGCCTGGGGCACTTCAGACATTTACGTGTGTGTGTGTGTGTATATATATATATATATATATGATTCTAATACCATACAAATTTAAGACCCACCTTTCTGGACTGTTTCTACTTACTGAGATAGTCAATTCCTCTCTAACAAAATAACAAAGACATTATCCCTCATTTCATATTTATCCGCAGTATGTGTTCCATCTCCTACTTACCTAACTTTTTTCTTCTGGCCACTTATGCTTTTCCTGCCATTCTGTATGCCACTGGCAGGCATATAAGTCTCAGGACCTTGTGGCCATCATTACTTTTGTTTTTACAACGGCCTAAGATTTTTAACAAAGAGCTGATTAACTCTTGGGTGGAAAAGTCTCATTCTAATGTTCAAGGAAATTACCTATGTTATTACCTTAGGACTTAGTAACCACAATTAAAAAAAAAAAATTCTAGTAGCTGTTTTGATTTTTACATAAACCAAAGATGGGCAATTTTTGTCTGAGACTTGAATGCTGCACACATTAAACAAAACAATACCAGTTGTATTCAGCTTTTATATATGATATTACAGTGCATAAATCTAATGAACTATAGCCCTCAGGTTAAACAGTTATCCCCTTCAAATATATGAATATTAACTAGCCCGTGACATTCTCAGTTTCATTAACTAGCCCAAACTAGTTATCTCAGCTGCTGCAAATGCAGGCTAGCCTTCCACAGGGACCAACCCGCTTGGGGTAATAAATTGAAAAATAATGTCAGGAGAATTGCAGATTGCTTTCAAACAAGAGAATTACAGTGAGAACCATCAGTGCAGTTGACGAAGATGTCTCATTGGTGTTCTGTATTCTACTATCAACAATTCCCATATGGGGACAACAAAGAGAATAGTCCCATCTAAGTCACACTTTCTCTCCTTCCTTTTATATTCATGGCTCTCTTTGTCTTTCTCCTTTTGTTTTTTCTCCTCTATTTTATAATAAAGAGAAATGGAGCAGCCAGAGTCAGACAAGTGCCCTCTAAAATATAAGTTTATGAAAAGGCAGAAGCTTATCAGGATATATTCTCAATTCTTTACTTTTCTTTGTGAGAGCTGTAGTTACTTACGGATTTCTCACCTTGACCTGAATTGGGTTTATTCCTGGAAATATCAGCACATTCTGCTTTTCACATTCTCTTTCAGTTAGATCTCTCCTCTGAAATTACACTGTAATACGTAAATACTTATCTTTGGAGATTTAAAGAATGATGCCAATCTGATAACTTAATTCAATGGCAAGGCTACCAGTGATGGCTACGTTACTAAAACCAATGACCAAGTCTCAGTTTTCCCCTTACTTTATCTGCAGTGTTTGACACATTATTTTCTTCTGGACACACTTTCTGCTTTTGGTTTCCAGGATCACACACTCTCCCTGTTTTTCTCCTGCTTCACTGGCTGCTCTGTCAGCCTCCTTTCCTGGTTTCTCCTCATCTCCCTGATATCTAAAAGCTAGAGTTTCCCAGGGTTCAGACCTTGGGCCTCTTTTCTTCTCTAATTACACTTACTCCTTAAGGGATTCTGTCTAGTCTCTTGAGTTTTAATAACTGCTATATGTTTATGACTTAGAAATTATATTTCTAACATAATCTTTCCAGTGAATTACGAACATGTAGATCCAAATTTTTATTTACAGCTGTCCTTGGGTTCTAACGGGCATTTCAAATTTAACAAGTACAAGAGTGGACCTATGTGTCTCTCCCTGAAATCTGTTCTTCCTGCAGTCTTCTGTCTCTCAATTCATAGCAGCTTCAGCCTTCCAGTTGCTCAGTCACGAACCTTGGGGTCATCTTTTCTCCATTCTTTTTCTTTCATCCCAAACATGCTGAATGCTTAGTAAGCAAATACTAATTGTTTTAAAATGCATAGAGTCCAGTTTCTCCTTACCACTTCCTCTCTTCCATATCCCATCAAACTGATTTATTTCAATTACCTCCGAACTAGATTTCCTGCTTTTTCCTTGCCCCTCTTGAGTCCATTCTCAAAGCTGTGTCCAGAATGTAGAGTGTTCATATTAAAACAAAGTTCAGATCATATAAGTGTCTATTCAAAGTATTCTTATAGCATCCCATCTCATTCTGAGTACAACTAATATCCGTATAAGGACCAGTGAGCTTTTGTTTCCATTTACCTCTCTGACTCTGTCCTCCAGCTGCTCTGGGCTTCTCACTATTCGTAAGAGTCATCTGGCATATTCCTGCCTCAGACCCTCTGCATTGCTTTTTCCCTCTGCCTGGAATCTCTCCCACAGTTATCCTCATAGTTTGTTCCCTCATCTCATTTATGTCTGTATTTAAATGCCAGCTCCTCAATGAGGGCTTCTATGAATACCCTATTTAAAATTGCACTCACTCTATCTATCCCCCTTCCCAGTTTTATTTTTCTCTATAGCACACATCACTGTATAACAAACCTCGCACTACCTATGTTGCTTACTGGTTGTCTCCTTCCAGAATGAAAGTATTTTGTTGGATGCCATAAACATCACACTTAAAGGAATTTCCTGACACTAATCACTATTTGCTTAATGAAAGCAGGAGCTATGTCTGCTAGCATGCAACAGTAGAAAGACACGGGACTGTGTTTCAGAGCAGCAGGTTCTAGCCTCAGCTCTGCTGCTTGTAAAACATTTGCTCATCACTGAGTCTTTTAATCTCATGGAAGCTCTAATGTTCAGACCTTTCCCATTATCTGAACCCAGTTTGGGAAGCAGTGAATCAGGCTATAGAGCCACACTCAGTCTGGCTATCTCAAAATTTTCTATGCATGTGGAAGACTCATGAAATGCCAATTCTACAGCACAAAACCAAATGTTCTCTTTGTCATGGTTGAATGGCTCTCCTTCCTAAACTCTACAAATATTTTTTATAGATTTAAACAGTAATTCTGAAGCATGGAAAGTGTCTCTTCTCCCAGATGTGCTCAAGTCTTAGGTCAGCTTTTTTAATGTGTAAGAATTTAGAGATATAGATTTAGTTTGGACGAAAAAGATGAAAGAGGAATGCAAATGGTAAAAGGAAAAACAACTGCAAGCTCTTCTTCATCCTGAAGAGACAGAAAAAGCTACAAATTCCTCACAGAGCTTTCCTATTACTTCTTCACCAGTTGGTATAGAGAGATAACATTTTAAAACTTTTGTTTCTGTTTTCCTTTTAATTGCTTCCAATATTAGAATTTATCTTTCTGATATGGAAAAATATTTTCTCTACAGAAAGTGCAATGTTTTGGGAAAGGGGAAAATATTTCCCAAAGTATTACATTAATGAATGTTTATGAGTTTCAGTTCTGGCAATTCAAAGGACTCCTGAGATATCTATTCTGAGAGTTCAATTCAGCAAGACAGACATTTAGTTTTACAATAAACCAGGTTATTTCATGCAAGATGAGAGTCTCCTTGAAATGTTAACTAATTTTTCCATACTGAACACTGATCACCATGAATTCATTTTATTTTCTATTCATAGCAAAATAGCATTGAATAACATACATCTACAGATTGACACTACAGGAGACTTTGAACCTCTTTCAATTTCCTTTTTATTATGGGACCCAATTAATTATGGGTACAATTAAACTGCCCTACCTAGTACGAAAAGGAAAAAGCCACTTCCATAGGATCAGAAAAACACATACTCATTGATTGGTCAAAGAATTTTTTTTTTTTTTTTTTCCTATCAGAACCTAAAATAGGGTCATTTATTCAATTCCAAGCCACACGTGCAGCAAATGTGGTTTGGGGAACTACAGGTAATATTTTACCAGAAGAGAGACTTACTTAGCACAGCTCTTTACCATGTTACAAGAATACAGGTTTTCTGATAAAATCAGGAGTAAGGGTTTTAATCATAGCTGGTGAAATTTTTAGAAACCTCTTCTACAATATGCTAAGTGGCTTTTGACATGGCAGAAAAGAAAGGAGAAAAATCAGATTCTTGTGATCTATTATTTTTCTATCTCTTGGAATTGAGTTAGAATTCCCTGTAAACTCCTTTGAGACCTCACAACTCCTAACCCAGAATGTGAATCACCAAGCATACATATTTTGATTATTCAATAAGACAGATGTTTAATTTGAAAACAAATGCTATTATTTTATGAAAAAATAGCTCTCATTTATATAAATTACTTCCATTGAGTGTTGTCTCGTTCTCTCTTTTCTATAGCACTGAGGATTTGAGGCTACACAAAAGGCAATAAAACCCCAGATGCACTATGTTAGAAACTATCCAAAGTCTGGCACCAGAAAATTTTTGAAATCACAGTGAAGAGTGAGGACTGAAGAAAACCATGGCTTTAGCCAGAACTGGTGATGATCTGGATATATCTGGTGAGCAAACAAGGTTTCAAGAAAAAATATCCCTGGTTTTCTGCATTATATATTTAGATCAATGATGGATAGCTATGATGGAAAAGAAACAAACAAAAAAAATCCATTGCTGTTGAGGCAGTTCTGACTCATAGAGACCCTACGGAACAGAATAGAACTGCCCCATAGGGTTTCCAAAGCTGTGATCTTTATGGAAGCAAACTGCCGCATTGGAGCAGCTGGTGGGTTCGAATCATTGACCTTTTGGTTATCAGGCAGACACTTAACCAATGCACCACCTGGGTTCTTTAGAGATGATGGATAGATGAGGAGAAAATAAGAAGCCTATCTGAAAGGGACCTTATTTTATATATGCATGAATTTATTTGGACATATTCATCTGAAATGACTTCAAAAAATCCAAGTGGACATGTTGACTAGACAGTTGGCCCTGTACGTCTGAACTCAGAAGAGATGTAACTCTAAGGAACATCACTGACACATGCTGGTGTGCAAAGCCTCGGTTTTGTTAAGACTGGCAATAAAGTAAGTATAGCAAAGGTTTAAAAAGGCATTGGCGTAAACTCTGTAAATTTCCAAGGTTAGGCACCCTAAAGGAATCACCCATCTTCATATGCTTCCAGAGTAAAATGCCATGAGCTTGGATGTGATTACATAACACCACTGATCAAGAGCCCCCAACCAATAAATTTAATTATCCACAAAATGCTCTATCTGATGGTCTGACACTCATGGCCCTTCATGACCTGGCTTCCACCTACCATTCTTAGTTATTATCCAGTGATTTCCCTCAATACTCTCTTTGCTCCAATCTTCTTCTTCTACCTCTGTGGCTTTGCACATGAAATATTCTTTACTTGTAACAATCATTTACACATACCTCACTTTCTGTATATGTAGAAATATGCATCTTTGTTCAAAGCCCACCTCATTTGTCCTTCCAGGTGAAACTGATGAGATATCTCAACTCCATCTCTGAATTCCTGAAAGGCACTTACTGTTTCTTATTATGTCACAAGCCCTCTGAATGTAAACAGGGTGTTTTGTGATACAGTATGAGGGGATAACATGTACAAAGTGCCTACCATAAATATGTTGAAGATGCTCAAACATTCTCAGTTACCTTCTGTTGTGTCTGTCACAGTAGCATGCACTTAGCCGTGTATGCAGACATTTCTATGGACAACCCACATCTACTGAATGAATAAAATCTTGAGCATATGAGGTAATGCAATATAAAGTTGATTAAATTCCCATTGTCCAAATAATGCATTCCATGTACACATATAAAGACATTTACAGCTTTGATCTATATAGTTTCTCTCAGGACATTTTAGAGATGAAAAGAAGAAAAAAAAAAAGTAAGACCCTGTATTCCTCCTTTGCTCTTAGGCATGTCAGTTAACCTCCCTTAATTTCATTCGCCTCATTTCTAAATGAAGATCATTATACTTCCTTACCCTATGTTATAGGGTTATTGTATCTAGTTAAGATAAAGTTTATAAAAGATATTTCAAAATGTAAAATTCCATACACATTTCACATTTCCTTTTTTATAGGTTCTGATCATATGGAAAGATTCCACTGAGGAATTTAGTCTTAAAGTGATAGAGGAATAAAATTTTTATTCGGAATAATGGATGGACAATTTTTGTAAAGAGATGCATGAGGAATGTTGTAAGATAAAAGAACATCAATGGCTTAATTAATAAAGTAAGACAATAATCTAAATAGTGTGTTAAGTATTTCCAATTTCTCTCAAGATCTTCTCTCCATACATCTCTGAAACCATGAAGGCTGGCATCAATGGACTCCTTTGCCCTCTGGCCTCTGATTGAGTTCTGTCAAAGCGAGATCTATAGCAGGATATTGGACAACAAGAGCAGAGTGAAGTTGAAGCTATTATTCACCAGGCTCCTTCTTGCAAGATTGAAGTTTGTCTGTGTCTTTCTTCTGAAGGACACATCTAAATCATTTCCCATAACAATGTCAACAGTGGCTTCAACCAGTTTGGCAGTAGCTGTAATTGCTCTCAACCAAGGAGAATAGGCTCTGGCTACAGGGCCTAATTGGAAACTATAATATCCAGTAGGTTTCTGCTGGTTTCCATGTGATTAAGTAAGGACTTCTAAGGCATTTCCATTTCTTTCATTAACAAATAATGAAAGTAGTTTGTCATAGTTAAAAAAAAAAAAAAAACATTACCATCGAATTTTTTCCGATTCATAGTGACCCTATGAGTTTTGAAGGAGCAGCTGGTGGATTTGTACTGCGAACCATTTGGTTAGCCACCATGTTCTTAACCGCTGCAGTGCCAGGGCTCGGCTTACGGGTGGGGGATTGGTTACAGTTCTTTTGAGTTATGGAAATATTCTATTTGTTCAGAAGCCCATCTCTGAGGCTCCATGTTTTAAGCAAAACATAAGGTAGTTGAGAAATCAAAGAAAAGTTTGGAATCCAGTTGCAGCAGTAGCCATAAAAGCCAAAAAACTCCAAGCAGTTTTTTTTTTTTTTTTTTTTTGTATTTGGCAAGGAATGGGTACAAATGGTTTGAAGTCTTTGTGGATCTAATTGTGGATCTAATTGGAGCCCCTGTTAAGTTAGAATATGACCTAATTATTGAACTTGAGTTTCAACAAATTGAAGTTTATTCTTAGATCCTTTGCCTTTTAGTCAAACAAATAAGTGTACACACAGAATCTTTTTCACAGTCTGAGGGATTTTTGAAACAAAGTAACAAATCAACGTATTGAATGAGGAAAAAAAAATATTTGGATGCATTATGCCCTTTAAATCAGCTTTTAAGACTTGAGAGCAATAGCTGAGAGATTCAGTAAAATCCTGAATCACGATGGTCCAGGTATATTGGCGTCAGTCTCAAGTGAATGCAGATAAACATTAGCTATTAGGGTGGACTGGGATACTAAGAAAATACAACATAGGTCACTACAGTAAAGACCTTAGTTAGCTTCAGGTGGTATTTGAGACAACAAAAGATGAGGAGTTAGAACTATTGGAAAATGGAGACTCACCAGACTATTGATGACCCTAAGGTCTTGAACAAGTCTTCTTATCTTTCCATCAGGTTTTCTAACTGGAAGAATTGGGATATCACATGGGTTAGTGCAAGGTATTATAAGCCCTTTATTAATAAATTACTTAACTATAGAGGTTAATCCTTGAATTGCTTCCTGTCTTAGAGGATATTGAGAAATCCTGGGAAGTGGTTTTATTGGGTCAATTTGAACTTTAATTGGTTGTGCACTATGTACACTTCCCACATCTGTGGAGGAAGAAGCTCATAAGGTTGGAAACAGAGGAAACAATGAGTGCTCTTTTCCTAAAGTAGACTTATCCTTATCCATTGTCAAAGCCTCTATGAGACATAAGAGGTCTATTTGGGATTTCTCTAGAAACTTTACGGTTATTTCCCCTTTTTTATCAAAGATTATAGAACAGTGCCACTCTTTCAATAAATGTCATCCTAAAAGACTGGCAGGTGTAATGTTACATAAAAGGAAGGAGAGACTTTTAGATAAGGCTGTAAGGACATTGACACTGGCATAGATTGAGATGTATGTTGAATTTATGACAGTGATTTTTCCAGCATCCAGGTATCTTGCAATAATGGCACATACCAGAAGAAGGTGGCCTGGGGTTATTGCCTCTAAAAGAAGTTTGCAGCTGTTGGAGCTATAGAGTGATAAGGTGATTTGGTTTCTTAGATTTATCTGTTTGGAGAGTATGGGCCTTCTTTTCAGCTATGTTCATTAGTTAAATTATGGGAATAGTCTCCCAGTCCAGTTGATGGTGCATTACTACTGTTGTCAATTCTGGTTTCAGATTATTGATAAACATAGAATTGAAAGCTGTTCTGGCATTGGTAAGCTATAGATCAGAGTGTTCAGGGGAAACCTTGGTAAGTCTTTCTTTAAAGTTATACACAGATTCATCAGGTTCCTGTTTGCATTCCTGAATTCTTCCCCAATCAATTTTATGGTGGAAAGCCTTCTGAATTGTGTCCAGCAGTTCTTAAGCAATAACTTTATGTTCATTATAATAGGCTGCAGAATTGATATGATTTTTGAGATCAATTGATTTATCAGTTTCTTACCAACTGGGGAAGCTAATCCAGTCTCTGTGTCTTTCTTGATCCAACTATCAAATGGATTAACTGATACAGATCAGCCAGACTCACTTGGTAAACCTTAATTAAAATTTGAGTTCCTCTTTAAATGTTTGAGGGTTCTAGATGGGTTTTGGAAACTCCTTAACTATTAATCTTAATTTGGCTTTAGACAAGAGAGAGAAAGTAATTACAGGGGGTTTGTTCTCTCATCCTTCAAGTGATTTAAGATTAAAGGGAATCTGAGACACCAGGGGAGGTTTATGATCATGAGACAGACTATCATTTGCAAGCAGCACTTCTGACAGGACAGGATACTTTCCAGGATACAGAGGGAGAATAGGGCACAAAGATAGAAAAAGAGCAGAGGGATCAGAATGAGTGGACTTTTAAACTGTATTGTGTGTTTCTTCTTTAAGATACTTATTAATCTTGGTCAATATGGGCACCGTGTCTTGTAAAGAAGCCAGTTTAGAATCATTGTTATGTTTTTAGAAACTTCTAAATACCAATCAAAATAAGCATTTGAAACATTTTGTTTAAACCAAACCCATTGTTTAAATCAAACCCATTGCCATCGAGTGGATTCTGACTCAAAGCAAGCCTATAGGACAGAGTAGAACTGTCCCATAGGGTTTCCAAGGAGCACCTAGTGGATTCAAACTGTTGACCTTTTGGTTAGCTGCTGTAGCTCTTAACCACTACACCACCAATGTTTCCTGTTTAGTCATACAGTTATCTAATTTAGATCACAGGTATACCTATTTTTCTAATTCAAACAAACCCAAACCTAGCCACAGTCAGACAAACTCTTTTCGTTCAGGACATGACAGAGTACTAAATACAAACATGACTCAGGCTTATAAGTCTTGGACATGTAGCAGGAGTCTGCAAATGGAAATCTGCAAGCTTAGAATCAATAGAACCCATGACCACGCAAAAATGTAAATACAAACATCTGCAGAAACAAACCAAAATCTGAATTTTGGTTGTGTTGGCCCCACTTCTGACACTAAATAATTGTGAAAAAGAAAAAGTTTCTGTAAAATAAGAATTTTATTCAGATTTAAAGATTTGCATATAGGGAAGCGCCAAAATGAAAGTTCAAAATGGCGTTCTGAAGAGGAAACATAAGCACACTTCTTTTATCAGAACTTTGTACAGAATAGGGAAAGAGTACAAGGGGTGTATTTGATGGTAACATTCAACATGCTCTGTAAGACTCATTTATCAAAATTTTGATTGGCTGGTGTACTCAACCTTACCCACAGTTTCCTGCATGCCAGAGTTGCTTCCTGCAACAATCTGGGTGGGGCACCTCAGAATGTTGCAGAACGAGTTATTTTGCTCGAGAGTGTAGTCATGGGTTGCATACTTTAAAAAGCAGAAGCAAGAGACTAGGACAGAATCAAATCCTTTCAGACTGTATCAGCCATTTTAGTTATATCAAGCACCTTAGCTTCAGAGTGTGTTTTCACAAAGTTGAGATTACATCTGAATTTATCTAAATTAAATCATATTTCAAAATGATAAAGTATATCACATTAAAAGTAAATACAAAAAAGTAAGTTAACTTAAATATAATTATGTTTGAGGAAAAATTGCTCTTTTTTATATTTTCTTCTCTATTCAGTTCATATTGAGTTTGCTTAAAGAAGATTTTTATAATTTACAGTGAATTAAAAAATATTTCTCTTATTCATTCTGTTCATATAATTGTCCAGTTATCGCTATTTATACTGCTGTGCAGTTGTTTATCACTGAGCTTTGTAAAGATTCTAGAACTCTAACTGCACCCCACACCACCCTCTGGGCATTTGATAAATTACAAGTCCCTAATGAAACTACTAAGAAAACAAAATAACCAAACAAGACTCAGACTTGTTGTTACATAAAGTGGAATATTTGCACAATTTGTGTACCTTTCATTTCAGATTTAAACCAAAAAGGATATCAGAATTTCTGTTCTACCCCCAACAGATTAGCATTTTTCCTTTAAGAATCTGTATTGAAATTGTCTTCAACATGCATTGTCACAGAGTTAATGTTTTTCTTATAAAAGTCCCTTCCTCTTTAACACACATTTATTTCAGAACATTTAAAAAGATACAATGGTAATAAAAGAAGAAATCAAATCCCCATAGCCACAATATCAAAACATAACCATTATTTTCATGCTTTTTTCTTTTCTCAGCCATCACTCCCTCCCCCTCCTTCCCCAGGGCCAATTCTCTCTCTCTATGTATACGTATATATGTATACGTATATATATATATTTAATTATTGTGGCAAAAATATACACAACAAACTTTCAACAATTCAACAATGTCTACATGTGTGATTCAGTGACATTGATTATATTCTTTGTATTGTTCAAACATTATCACTATCCTTTTCCAAATTATTCCACCTCCATCAATATAAACTCAGTGTCCCCTAAGCAAAAACTCTCCCTTTCCTCCTCCCTCCCACATCTGGTAACCCTTAATAATCTTTGGTTTCTATGTATTTGCTTATTTCATGTAAGTGATCTCATATAGTATTTGTGCTTTTGTGACTGATTTATTCAACTCAGCATAATGTTTTCAAGGTTCATCCATGTTGTGACATGTATCAGGACTTCATGTCTCTTTACAGCTAAATAATAATCCATTGTATATATGTGGAGTCCTGGTGGCACAGTGGTTATGTGCTCAGCTGTTAACCACAAGGTTAGCAGTTTGACTTCACCAACCACTCCTTGGAAACCCTATGGGACAGTTCTACTCTGTCCTATAGGGTTGCTATGAATGGGAACCAACTCAATGGCAATGAATTTTTGTATACATGTGCCACATTTTGTTTATTCATTTATTTGTTGATGGGCTTTCAATTATCACTTTTTTTCTTTTAAAGAGAGACATTATTGGCAGGTGTTTTAGGTGAGGAAGGATGAGGAAACAACGATGGAGCTAAAGGTATATCTTCTTTATTTATTTACCATCATATGGAAAAGGCAGGAGATTTAGTCTGTATATCTTCAGAGGATGGAAAGAATGAAGATCAAATGTAAAAGTTATAGACAGACAAATTTTACTCCTTCTTAACCACATGCCCACCCCAACCCCATGCCCTATCTTGAAGTGCAGACTACTTAGAGAGCCAGGTCTTGGCTCACATTTTTGTTTGGTAGATTTAGGAGGGCCCTGCTGAAAGGAAGGAGCCCTGGCGGTGCAGTGGTTAAGAGCTCAGCTGATAACCAGAAGGTCAGCAGTTCGAATCCACCAGCCGCTCTTTGGAAATGCTATAAACCAAAAAAAAAAAAAAAAAAACACAAGTTGCACCTGGTGGGTTTGAACTGTCACCCCTTGGAGACCGTATAGAGTGGAAAAAACAAACCCATTGCCATTGAGTCGATTCTTACTCATAGTAACCCTATAGGACAAAGTAGAACTGCCTGGTTTATAGGGTTTTCAAACAGTGGCTGGTGGATTTGAACTGCTGACCTTTTAGTTAACAGCCATAGCTCTTAACCACTGTGTCACCAAGGTTTCTGATAGGGCAGTTCCACTCTTATATGGTCCTTAAGAGTCAGAATCAACTCGCTGGCAAAGGGGTTGTTTTTTTTGTTTGTTTTGTTTTGTTTTTGGACAGAAAGGATACTCAATCAAACTAGAGATGCAAAGCATTGGATGCAGGTGGATGGTGGCAAGGTTTTCTCTGGAATTCTTTGAAAATTAGATTGATACTTATCCTCTTGATCTATGTGATTCTCACAGAAGTAGAGTGATGGCCCTAAGTACCTGAGGAGTATGCTTTGGGCTCTATAATGATAATTACTCATTGCACTTCAACTGGTTTTGGAGAACAAAAGGCTATGAGCACCCGGACCTGGGAGTCAGGAGAACTGTTGCCTGGGCCCTATCCCCAGGGATTCTGATTTAATTAATAATGGGTAAAGCTAACAGAAAGGCTGGAGGCTTGAGTCCACCCAGAGATATCTTGGAAGAAAGGCCTGGCAATCTATTTCAAAAAAATCAGCCACTAAAAGCTCTGTGGGGAGCAGTTCTACTCTGACAGACATGGGGTTGCCATGAGTCAGAGTTGACTTGAAGGCAGCTGGTCCTCCTTTATAGAGAAAGGATAAACTTGGTCCCTGATTAAAATATGAGCTCTAGATTTTGAAAACTTCTATTTCTTTTGATAATATCAACCACCAACCATCACTTTTGATAACAATTTTTAATCTAAACTACCCCACTGTATGTTGCTTCATGGATATCTTGCTCAGTAAGAATTAGATACTCTTGAAACGAAAAATCAGTATCTTAAAGACATAAATGACCTCATTTTACAGGTGAGGAAACTAATTGCCCAAATAACTTACATAAATCATCCAGAATTCTGCAACTAGCTAAAAAAAAAAAAAAAAGGAGGGACTAAATTCTCAATGCCTCACTCCCATGGATTGAATTGTGTCCTCCAAAAATATCTGTCAACATGGCTAGGTTATAATTCCCAGTATCATTGCAATTGTCCACCATTTTGACATCTGATGTGATTTTCCTATGTGTTATAAATGGTACCTCTATGATGTTAATGAGCCAGGATTAAAGGCAGTTATGTTAATGAGGCAAAATTTAATCTACTTATAGATTAAATTTGGCTGCATTTTAAGTCAATGTCTTTGGAGATATAAAAGAGAAAAGCAATCAGAGGTACAGGGGGACCTTGTACCATCAAGAAAAAAGAGGCTGGAGAATAGTGTGTCCTTTGGACCTGGGGATTCTGCCCTGAGAAGCTCCTAAACCAAGGGAAGGTTGGTGACAAGGATCTCTCTCCAGAGCTGACATAGAAAGCCTTCTCCTGGAGCTGGTGCCCTGAATTTGGACTTCTAGCCTACTGGACTCCGAGAGAATAAAATTCTGTTTGTTAAAGTCATCCACTTGTGGTATTTCTGTTATAGCAGCACTAGATGACTAAGACAGAATTTGGTACCAGGAGAGTGGGGTGCTGCTCTAACATGCCTAATATGTGGAAGCAGTTTTGAAACTATCAACGAGAAGAGGCTGAAAGAATTTTAAAGTGCCTAATAACAATAGCCTAGATTGTCTTGAAGAGACTGGTTGGTGGAATCATGGACATCAAAGACAATTCTTGTGAGGACTCAGAAGGAAGTGAGGAGTGCTGTTTCACTGGAGATGGTGCAGACAGTGAGAAGCAGCAGCAGAGAAACGGCAGCAGCAGAACCAGGAGATCAGCGTGAGACATCACTGGAGCTGACCCATGGAGTGAGAGAGCTGAGCACCTTTGGCAGGAGGCTTTCTGGCTGAGTGGGGTGCTCTGAGCACTTACCAGTGGAGCTAGGCTTGCCAACCCACAAAGAAAGAGAGCTGAGTACCTTCCATCTGAAATTTCCTGATGGAGTGGGATGCCTCCGGGCACTTTTCGGTGGAGCTAAAGAGCTTTGGGACACTTGTCCCAATAGGGTAGACATGATCGGTTTGAGGACCTAAAGGCTGAGATCCAAGGAACCAGAAAGCAGAAGCTGAAGAAACAAAGTACACAGAAAGCAGAGTTGCCTCAGTCTAAAGGGGTAGGGCCACAATCTCTAGGGTCTCAATGGATAGGGACAGAACCTCTGGGGCCTCAAAGTGTGGAGTCACCACTCAGATGGTCTAGGAGAAAGGGACCACCCAAATGTGAGGGAGCCAAGCTTCAGTTCCAGTGGGCCTAGAAGGCAGAGCTAAAGCCCAGGGCAATGGAGCTTCCACTAAGAATCCAGAGAGTTTGGACAATACCTAGATCCTAGAGGTCAATGCCATCGTCTAAATGGTCTCAGAGAACAGAGGATTATTTTCAAGCCTTGGGAGATAATGCAATGTGTTCTGCTGACTTCTTTGGTGCCTGTTATCCCTTCTTTCTCTCCAATTTCTCCCATTTATAATGGAAATATCTAGCTTATTGCTGTTCCACTGTTGTCTTTTAAAAGCAGATAACTCATATTCTAGATTTGATAAATAAAAAGGAATTTTTGAATTTTGGACTTGGAGTTGAATTAAGACTTTTTGATGGGGTAAATGTGTTTTACATGTGGCAATGACATGAATTTTGGGGTGTCAAAATGTGGAATGTCATGGATTGAATTGTGTCCCTCAAAAATATCTGTCAACATGGCTAGGCCATGATTCCCAATGTTGTATCATTGTCCACTACTTTGACATCTGATATGACTTTTCTATGTGTTGTAAATCTTACCTCTGTGATGTTAATGAGGCAAGATTAGAGGCAGTCATGTTAATGAGGCAAAACTCACTCTATGAGATTAAGTTGTATCTTAAGTGAGTCTCTTTTGAGATATAAAAGAGAGAAGCCAGCAGAAAGACAGGAGAATGGCATACCACCAAGAAAGCAGCACTAGGAGCAGAGCATAGCCTTTGAACTTAGGTTTCCTGATTGGAGACACCCCTAGACCAAGGGAAGATCAACGACAAGGACTTTCCTCTAGAGTTGACACAGAAAGCCTTCGCCTGAAGTTGGTACCCCGAATTCTGCTTTCTAGCCTACTTGACTGAAAGAATAAGCTTCCATTTGCTAAAGCCATCCACTTGTGGTATTTCTGTTACAGCAGCACTAGATGACTAAGACACTCACCACACATGGAAGCACCTAGGGTTGGAGTCAAATGATATGATTTTTAGTGAGATTTAATCAGCTTTATTTAGGTATATTTTACATGTCATAAAATTCACTCTATTCAAGTGTACAATTTGGTCATTTTTGGTAAATTTATTAAGTGCTGCAATCATCACAAAGTCACTTGTAGAATATACCAATCAGCCCAATAAGATTCCATGATTATTTATAAGTAATCCTCGTTTCCATCTCTATCTTGAGGTACTACTCATCTTCTTTCTGTCTCATACAATTTTTGGCATGATTTTTAACTTTTTTAACTTCTTTGACCTAAGTTTATTCATGGCATGGTGAAGATCAAACTAAATGATGTTTAATATAATGTAAGCAAAAAATGTTTTTGAAGTAATAGTAGTCTATTCATTTGCTTCATTTCAAATGGAAGACAAGAAATCTACAGGGAACTGAGATCCCATGTTTATGCTGGCATTAGGGTAAGGGTAGAGTTCAAATTCAAATGAATCTGTCCATTACTACACCTTACCAACTGAAGCAAAATGGACAAAGAGGTCATTTCATATTTCCCAGTTTCTTCTTTACCCACTGTGTGTTCCAAATGCTATCTTTGACATTAGCCTTCAGGAAGTGATGAATCAGTTGAATCCTAGGTCTTTTGGCCTGACAACAATTGTTAATGGAGCCAATTAAGGCAGAGGATGACAGAGATTTGGAGGAGATTCTGACACTTGTCCAGGAGGAACTGTGCTGAGACTATCCATAGAAGTCCTAAACAAACCACCAAACAGCTGTTGAAGGGTAAGGATTTTGAAGGTCTTGGCCCACGTGATACTTTAGATAACAGTAATGAAGTCAATGTCTCTGGATCCTTTATTTTAAGAAATGTGCCTTCCTGGATATAGAGGCATCATAGCAACCCTGTTTCTCATAGCAAAGAGCATGCTAAAAATATCTATTCTTTACATATGAGGCAACTTTGCTTTCAATATTGTACCAGGTGAGAGGAATAGGAGAAGTTGATATGCTTATTCCATGCTAGATACAGCTAATAACATATTTGAAAACCAGTACCACTTCACTACTTTGGAAGAAGAATTGTGTCACCTTGAATATTTTCTCTACCTGATTAATTATAGCCAACTCAAGGTGTGTACAAGTTTTCCAAGTTAATCACATAAATGAACTGAAAATAATTAGTACATGGTGACTTTCTGCTTCATTATAATAAACCCCAACTTAGTCCAGACAGCTAAATATAACATGGAAAAAATAAAATTAAAAAAAAAAAAAACTGTAAACGTTTTTTTTTTAATTTTTCTGAGTACTTCTAATTATACATGGAGGGCTCTGTTCAATTAGTCCACTTTATTAAGCATCCAAAGTGAGGAGTACTCAGTAGTCACATATGAGGAAGAGACATTTCAAAGGGGTGATTAGTAAGATAAAGTAAGGATTCAAAAGTACTTGACACCATTACTGCTAATCCTTATATTTTGTGACAACTTTCCCCAGAATTGAATATAATTTCTTCTTGGTTTTTCTTTGAGGGAGTCAGCTTTCCTTGATTTAAAAATGGGTTTTTAGAATTTCACCTCACACCCTACATTGCTACCATGACCACCACAACAAATATCTTGTCCTATAGAATCAATATTGTAATGACATTATAACTCTAAATATTTAATTTGACTGCTCATAATTTTCTTCATTGTACATACTTTTTTTTATTCTTTCACTAAAAAATAATTTATTTTATTTGTGTATAATCATTTTGTATCAATGAAAAGATACAGTAACAGCTCTGATTTTAATAATTTTTTTTCTTTTTTTTATTAACTTTTATTGAGCTTCAAGTGAACGTTTACAAATCAAGTCAGACTGTCACATATAAGTTTACATACACCTTACTCCATTCTCCCACTTGCTCTCCCCCTAATGAGTCAGCCCTTCCAGTCTTTCCTTTCGTGACAATTTTGTCAGCTTCCAACTCTCTCTATCCTCCCATTCCCCCCTCTAGACAGGAGATGCCAACACAGTCTCAAGTGTCCACCTGATATCATTAGCTCACTCTTCATCAGCATCTCTCTCTTACCCACTGTCCAGTTCCTTTCATGTCTGCTGAGTTGTCTTCGGGAATGGTTCCTGTACTGGGCCAACAGAAGGTTTGGGAACCATGACCTCCGGCATTCCTCTAGTCTCAGTCAGACCATTAAGTATGGTCTTCTTGTGAGAATTTGGGGTCTGCATCCCACTGATCTCCTGCTCCCTCAGGGGTTCTCTGTTGTGCTCCCTGCCAGGGCAGTCATCGGTTGTAGCCGGGCACCATCTAGTTCTTCTGGTCTCAGGATGATGTAAGTCTCTAGTTCATGTGGCCCTTTCTGTCTCTTGGGCTCTTAGTTGTTGTGTGGCCTTGGTGTTCTTCATTCTCCTTTGATCCAGGTGGGTTGAGACCAACTGATGCATCTTAGATGGCCGCTTGTTAGCATTTAAGACCCCAGATGCCACATTTCAAAGTGTGATGCAGAATGTGTTTTCATAATAGAATTATTTTGCCAATTGACTTAGAAGTCCCCTTAAGCCATAGTCCCCAAACCCCCGCCCTTGCTCCGCTGACCTTTGAAGTATTCAGTTTATCCCGGAAGCTTCTTTGCTTTTGGTCCAGTCCAGTCCAGTTGAGCTGACCTTCCATGTATTGAGTATTGTCCTTCCCTTCACCTAAAGCAGTTCTTATCTACTAATTAATCAGTAAAAAACCCTCTCCCACCCTCCTTTCCTCCCCCCCTCGTAACCACAAAAGTATGTGTTCTTCTCAGTTTATACTATTTCTCAAAATCTTATAATAGTAGTCTTATACAATATTTATCCTTTTGCCTCTGACTAATTTTGCTCAGCATAATGCCTTCCAGGTTCCTCCATGTTATGAAAAATTCTGTTCCACTGGTCTATGTGTCTGTTGTTGTACCAGTACTAGGCTGTTTTGACTACTGTGGCTGTATAATAGGTTCTGAAATCAGGTAGAGTGAGGCCTCCCACTTTCTTCTTCTTTTTCAGTAATGCTTTGTTTATCCGAGGCTTCTTTCCCTTCCATAAGAAGTTGGTGATTTGTTTCTCTATCACATTAAAAAATGACATTGGAATTTGGATCGGAAGTGCATTGTATGTATAGATGGCTTTTGGTAGAATAGACATTTTTACTATGTTAATTCTTCCTATCCATGAACAACGTATGTTCTTCCACTTAAGTATGTCCTTTTTAATTTCTTGTAGTAGTGTTTTGTAGCTTTCTTTGTATAGGTCTTTTACATCTTTGGTAAGATTTATTCTTAAGTATTTTATCTTCTTGGGGGCTACTGTGAATGGTATTGATTTGGCGATTTCCTCTTCGATGTTCTTTTTGTTGATGTAGAGGAATCCAAGTGATTTTTGTATGTTTATCTTATAACCTGAGACTCTTTCAAACCCTTCTATTAGTTTCAGTAGTTTTCTGGAGGATTCCTTAGGGTTTTCTCTGTATAAGATCATGTCATCTGCAAATAGAGATAATTTTACTTCCTCTTGCCAATCCGGATGCCCTTTATTTCTTTGTCTAGCCTAATTGCCCTGGCTAGGACTTCTAGCACAACATTGAATAAGAGCGGTGATAAAGGGCATCCTTGTCTGGTTCCCGTTCTCAAGGGAAATGCTTTCAGGCTCTCTCCATTTACAGTGATGCTGGCTGTTGGCTTTGTATAAAAAAAAAAAAAAAAAAAATTTTTTTTTTTTTGTATAGATGCCCTTTATTATGTTGAGGAATTTTCCTTCAATTCCTATTTTGGTGAGAGTTTTTATCATAAATGGGTGTTGGACTTTGTCAAATGCCTTTTCTGCATCAATTGATAAGATCATGTGGTTTTTGTCTTTTGTTTTATTTATATGGTGAATTACATTAATGTTTTTTCTAATATTAAACCAGCCTTGCATAAAAACCTGGTATAAATCCCACTTGGTCGTGGTGAATTATTTTTTTGATATGTTGTTGAATTCTATTGGCTAGAATTTTGTTGAGGATTTTTGCATCTATGTTCATGAGGGATATAGGTCTGTAATTTTCTTTTTTTGTGATGCCTTTACCTGGTTTTGGTATCAGGGAGATGGTGGCTTCATAGAATGAGTTAGGTAGTATTCCATCATTTTCTATGCTTTGAAATACCTTTAGTAGTAGTGGTGTTAACTCTTCTCTGAAAGTTTGGTAGAACTCTGCAGTATAGCCATCCAGGCCAGAGCTTTTTTTTGTTGGGAGTTTTTTGATTACCTTTTCAATCTCTTTTTTTGTTATGGGTCTATTTAGTTGTTCTACTTCTGATTGTGCTAGTTTAGGTAGGTAGTGTTTTTCCAGGAATTCATCCATTTCTTCTAGGTTTGCAAATTTGTTAGAATACAATTTTTCATAATAATCTGATATGATTCTTTTAATTTCAGTTGGGTCTGTTGTGATGTGGCCCTTCTCATTTCTTATTCGGGTTATTTGTTGCCTTTCCTGTTTTTCTTTAGTCAGTCTAGCCAATGGTTTATCAATTTTGTTAATTTTTTCAAAGAACCAGCTTTTGGCTTTATTAATTCTTTCAATTGTTTTTCTGTTCTCTAATTCATTTAGTTCAGCTCTAATTTTTATTATTTGTTTTCTTCTGGTGCCTGATGGATTCTTTTGTTGCTCACTTTCTATTTGTTCAAGTTGTAAGGACAGTTCTCTGATTTTGGCTCTTTCTTCTTTTTGTATGTGTGCATTTATCGATATAAATTGACCTCTGAGCACTGCTTTTGCTGTGTCCCAGAGGTTTTGATAGGAAGTATTTTCATTCTCGTTGCATTCTATGAATTTTCTTATTTCCTCCTTAATGTCTTCTATAACCCAGTCTTTTTTCAGGAGGGTATTGTTCAGTTTCCAAGTATTTGATTTCTTTTCCCTAATTTTTCTGTTATTGATTTCCACTTTTATGGTCTTGTGGTCTGAGGAGATGCTTTGTAATATTTCGATGTTTTGGATTCTGCAAAACATTGTACATACTTTAAAAAAAAATTGTAGAATAAATGCTACAATATTTGACAAAGGACCAGTGTCAATTAATTGGGGAAAAGATAGCCTTTTTAACAAATGGTGCTGGCATAACTGGATATCCATTTGCAAAAAAATGAAACAGGACCCATACCTCACACCATGCACAAAAACTAACTCCAAGTGGATCGAAGACCTAAACATAAAGACTAAAACGATAAAGATCATGGAAGAAAAAGTTGGGACAACCCTAGGAGCCCTAATACAAGGCATAAACAGAATACAAAACATTACCAAAAATGATGAAGAGAAACCCGATAACTGGGAGCTCCTAAAAATCAAACACCTACGCTCATCTAAAGACTTCACCAAAAGAGTAAAAAGACCACCTACAGACTGGGAAAGAATTTTCAGCTAGGACATCTCCGACCAGCGCCTGATCTCTAAAATCTACATGATTCTGTCAAAACTCAACCACAAAAAGACAAACGACCCAATCAAGAAGTGGGCAAAGGATATGAACACACATTTCACTAAAGAAGATATTCAGGCAGCCAACAGATACATGAGAAAATGCTCTCGATCATTAGCCATTAGAGAAATGCAAATTAAAACTACGATGAGATTCCATCTCACACCAACAAGGCTAGCATTAATCCAAAAAACACAAAATAATAAATGTTGGAGAGGCTGCGGAGAGATTGGAACTCTCATACACTGCTGGTGGGAATGTAAAATGGTACAACCACTTTGGAAATCCATCTGGCGTTATCTTAAACAGTTAGAAATAGAACTACCATACAAGCCAGAAATCCCACTCCTAGGAATATACCCTAGAGATACAAGAGCCTTCATACAAACAGATATATGCACACCCATGTTTATTGCAGCTCTGTTTACAATAGCAAAAAGTTGGAAGCAACCAAGGTGTCCATCAACGGATGAATGGGTAAATAAATTGTGGTATATTCACACAATGGAATACTACGCATCGATAAAGAACAGTGACGAATCTGTGAAACATTTCATAACATGGAGGAACCTGGAAGGCATTATGCTGAGCGAAATTAGTCAGATGCAAAAGGACAAATATTGTATAAGACCACTATGATAAGATCTTGAGAAATAGTAAACCTGAGAAGAACACATACTTTTGTGGTTATGAGGTGGGGAGGGAGGGAGGGTGGGAGAGGGTTTTTTATTGATTAGTCAGTAGATAAGAACTGCTTTAGGTGAAGGGAAAGACAACAATCAATACATGGAAGGTCAGCTCAATTGGACTGGACCAAAAGCAAAGAAGTTTCCGGGATAAAATGAATGCTTCAAAGGTCAGCGGAGCAAGGGCGGGGGTCTGGGGAACATGGTTTGCGGGGACTTCTAAGTCAATTGGCAAAATAATTCTATTATGAAATCATTCTGCATCCCACTTTGAAATGTGGCGTCTGGGGTCTTAAATGCTAACAAGCGGCCATCTAAGATGCATCAATTGGTCTCAACCCACCTGGAGCAAAGGAAAATGAAGAACACCAAGGCCACACAACAACTAAGAGCCCAAGAGACAGAAAGGGCCACATGAACCAGAGACCTACATCATCCTGAGACCAGAAGAACTAGTTGGTGCCCGGCCACAATCGATGACTGCCCTGACAGGGAGCACAGCAGAGGACCCCTGAGGGAGCAGGAGATCAGTGGGATGCAGACCCCAAATTCTCATAAAAAGACAAAACTTAATGGTCTGACTGAGACTGGAGGAACCCCGGCGGCCATGCTCCCCAGACCTTCAGTTGACACAGGACAGGAACCATCCCCGAAGACAACTCATCAGAAATGAAAGGGACTGGTCAGCGGGTGGGAGAGAGACGCTGATGAAGAGTGAGCTAATTATATCAGGTGGACACTGGAGATTGTGTTGGCAACTCTTGTCTGGACGGGGGATGGGAGGATAGAGAGAGAGGGAAGCCGGCAAAATTGTCAAGAAAGGAGAGACTGAAAGGGCTGACTCATGAGGGGGAGAGCAAGTGGGAGTAGGGAGTGAGATGTATGTAAACTTATATGTGACAGACTGATTGGATTTGTAAACGTTCACTTGAAGCTTAATAAAAGTTATTAAAAAAAAAATGTAAGAACTCTAGCTATTTGGATTTTTTTTTAAGTTTTTTGTTAATTTAAAAAATAATGGCATATGTGCTTATGAAAAGGGACTTTATTCATTTACTTTAGAAAAATGAGGAAAGCGTGATCATACCAAGAACACATAACATACCAATTGAGAAAATGAAGACAGCTGGGACTCACCAAGTGTGATTGTTAAGGTTGTATGTCAGATTGGCTGGGCTGTGATTCTCAGTGGTTTGGGAGTTATGATGTAGTTTGGTAGTCATATGATGATATGATCACTCCCATGATGAGATTTGATATAATGTGATCACTTCCATGATGGGATCTGCTGTGAATAGCCAATCAGTTGAAAGGGGATTTCCTTAAGGATGTGGCCTGCATTCAATATAGCTGGATTTTCTGGCAAGGCTCCTGGATTTTTACTTGCTCTGGATCCAGCAGCTGACTCCTGTTTGTCTGACCTCAAGTCTTGGGTCTTGTGCTAGCAGCTTACCTGCCGTCTTGCCTGCCGGTCTTGCAATTCCTCGATCTTCACAGCCTGTGAGCAAGAGCCCAGATGTCTGGCCTGCTGATCCTGAGTTCTCCAGCCCCTGTGGCTATGTGAATCAGGGGAAGTCCCTTGCCTGACCTATGGACTTGGGATGTTCCAGCCTCTACAACTGAGTGAGTCATTTCCTTGATATAAATCTCTCTCTATATATATTTTTACATTTTTATGATTTCGTTTCTCTGTAGAACCCAGCCCAAGACACGAAGGAATCTCAAAAGGAATGTTCATAGCTCCTTCAGGGGTCTCCACTCTAATGAAAAATAAACATCTTTGACTTGGGTACATGAACTTGCTCAAATGCAACAGTAACGCTGGTTTTTAATAAAGACCCATTGCCCTTGATCGAATTCCAACTCACAGGGACTCTTTAGGGCAGAGTAGAACTCCCCCATAGGACTTCCCAAGGAGCAGCTGGTGGATTTGAACTGCTTAACTTTTGGTAAGTAGTCTAATACTTAACCACTGCAACACCAGTGCCCTGGTCTTTAATAGTCCATATCAATTTTGAAATTGTTTTTTATTAAGACACTGTTCCACCACTCAAACATAACAAAGGTCAAGTCTCTAGTAAATCTATGCCAGTATGTATTTGCTCAGTTGACAGAAGGATTTCCATTGTGTTTGTTGAGGCAAATCAGCGTATGTTTACTATAATGGGGTGTAAGTATATCCCCATGGCTCAGTCCTTAGCTCCCTAATTTCCTTTTTTTATTGTTTTCCTTTAGACCTCGCTTGAAGACATTATCCATTGTCATGTTCTCAATCACCCTCCTGTGTTAATGTTTTACATAAAATCTGAGATTAGAGTTTGTACCAAGGTCCAGTCTTGTATCTCACACTACTGTCTCCACATTTTCATTTGCAAGAATCAATGTCAGAAAAATGATAATTTCTCTGGTATCCAACTCATCACAATTCCTTTTAAACTAACTCTTTCTCTAAATGTTACTGTCTCCAAAACCCCAGCTTCCTACTTATCACTCAGGGGCAAAACCATTTCATGAGTAATTTAAGATAAAAACTTAAGAATCATTTCTGAAAGAACTAAATCTTTCTCCTGATAAAATGCCAAGCTTTTACAACATTCCCTCAGAAGTACAAGATGTCCCTTCTATTCCTTCTCAGGTCCTTCCTTTGCCACCGTGCTTACCTCTCATTTGGTTCCCTCTAATGGCATCTTAGAAGCCTCCTTGTCTCCAGGACACTTCCACACTTTTGTCAGGCTAATCTTCCTTTACTCTTACTCTTTTATTCATTTTTTATTCATTCCCTTATTCATTGATTTCCTCACTTAGTGGTTAAGCATCAATTACTGATGCTAGTTTTCATTGAGATAAAGATCTATTTAAGCTCATCCATTGATTATTTAAACCTCTGTAGCTGACCTCCACCAAGAATTCTCAACTTTTTCTGTGATAATTTCTCAGTATATCTCCCCTCCATGGAATAGCTCTATTTCAGTGGAGTCCCTCATTCGAAGGCCAAAATCAGCTTCTCCCCACTTTCACAAAAGGATCCCTGATTTCTCAATGTTAAGCACTCCACTGTTAACGGAGAGTACAATTCAAACCAATAAGTCGTTCCATGGGAGGAAAGACCCTGCAATCTCCTCTTGGAAAGATTTATGGCCTAGGAAACCCTACGTGGCAATTCTACATTATCCTACAGGGCCTGTATGTGTTGGAATCAACTTCATGGCACACAGCACCCATCCCAAATCCTTTGTTTGCATTACTTCCAGAACACTGTTTTATACTCTTTTTTTTTTTTCACTCTCTCATTACCCTACTCTTGAGTTACTCCTGGCACACGTTTATCTTCTCTGCCTTCTTTACTAACTCAAGGACCATTAATTTTCCCTTTCGCCCATCTCCTTGTAGTATTTCTCACCCACTTTTGCTCTTTAATGGTTTGTATCTGCTTAGAATTAGTAGTCTAACTTGTATTACAAGTTATACTTTCTTGAGAACCAGATAATGTGTGTATCATATCATTTTCTATTCCCTGATATAAACAGTCCTGGTGATTTACTCAACGTTAAAAATTGGGTATTTGATAAACCATTTACTCTATTCTCTTTCAATTCTCTGTCTTCAGCCCCTACTTCTTCTCATCTAACTGCCCTACCACTGTTCTTCCATCTTGAGTATTTCTTAGTATATTTTAAGAATTATGTCCAGGAAATTAAAAAAAAAAAAAGTCAACTATTGATCAAAATTGACCCAGAATCACTAGATTATCACATATTCCCCTTCACTGATGTGTTCTTGCCTTGCGTGTGTATGTGCATGTGTACCTGTGTTTTTGTTATGTTTTAATATAGTATTATTTTTGCCAATGGAATTACTTCCTCGCCTTGTTATACTAATGTGGAAATGTGGTGACAGAGAATAAGGGTTAGATTTTCAGACTTGGATGATTGAGAATGTAACTCGCTGTGACAGTCAAATGTAAACAGTGAAAGAATCTTATGGAGCTTAGGACAGTGACAACAGCAATGACCTTTTGTTTCTCTTCTATCCTATTTGTTTTTCGTGGTCCTTACTGCACTTCAGGCAAACCCTGGTGGTGTAGTAATTAAGAGCTACGGCTACTAACTTAAAGGTGGGCAGTTCAAATCCACCAGGTGCTCCTTGGAAATCCTATGGGGCAGTTCCACTCTGTCCTATAGGGTTGCTATTCAATGGCATTTTTTTTTTTTTTCTGTACTTCATTTTAGAGGAGCCTGGGTGACACAAATGGTTAAGCGATTGACTACTAACCAGTAAGTTGGAGGTTTGAGTCCACCCTGAGTTGCCTTGAAAGAAAGGCCTGGTGATCTCCTGAAAGGTCACAGTCTTGAAAACCCTAGGCATTGCAGTTCTACTCTGCACACAGAGTCACCATAAGTTGGGCTCGAGGGCAATTTTTTTTTTAACTGTCTTTTGAATTCAATGATTCAACTTGCCTTGTCTTTGCCATCTCTATATCCACTTTCTCCACTCTCTCAACATCAGCTCACGCATCTATTTGTCTTAATTGTTTTTTATGTTTACTTCTATCTCCCCTGGTGGTGCACTGGTTAAAGACAATGACTGCTGACTAAAAGGTCAGTGGTTCGAAACCACCAGTGGCTCCATGGGAGGAAGATGTGGTGGTTTGCTTCCACAGAGATTTACAGCCTTCGAAACCCTATAGAATCGCTGTGAATTGGATTAGACACAATGGCAGTAGGTTCCCTTATCATTCAGGTGGCTTGAGAAAAACAAAACTACCGTGCAAATCCACACTGGAGATATAAAAGAGAAAAAAAGTTGAGGCGTGAGGACAAGTAAGGAGAATTAAATCTTAAGAAGAGCAAAGTTAATTTTCATTCCCCTGTCCTGAATGCCTGAAAAGGATTGTTTTACCTAGAGAATTATTTTCTGATATGAGGCACTTACCTCAAGCCATTCACATCTCTATTATGATGTTCCCTGACTCCTTAATTGTTACTTGTCATTGAGGCAAAACAAGGGGCAGGCAGAATAATCTAGAAAACCACAGAATAAGTCTGCCAATGGAGATTTTAAACAAAACAAAGAGAAAAATTCCAACATCTAGGCACTGAATCTAAAAAGTTATCTGTCAAAAAATGCTAAGGATGTGACCCATTTGATTTATTTACCAATTAACATCTCTATTTATGTAGTTTTCCCTGTTAGCTATATTCACATTTATTCCAAAATAGTGTTTTGAATCTAAACTCTCCCACCCTCAGAAACGAAATGATAATTGAAATAATATAATAAATGCAACGTCTTTTCCATTGCTCCATCTTTAAATTTTTTTCTTGCATTCCAGACATTACAAAACCAAATTACGTTTTTGCATATTATATCAAAACAAGTGCAATCACAATAACCATTTATTTCTCAGCATTTTCATTTCTTTTTTAATGAACTTTCCCTGAGGACATTCTCACAATTGAGTATTTATTTATTATAAGCTATGAAAGAAATCTTGATTGTTCCAGCTGTGACACAGAAACTTACTTTCATAAGCATACAGTAGATGAAACAAGTAATAATAATAATGATAAGCATTTCGATACTCTTGAACCTAAAAAAAAAAAAAAAAAGTAATGAAGAGGAACTTGGTTAAGATGTTCTTTTTCCCATTCTCCTGTGAAATATTTTATTCCTCTTATCCAGAAGCAAATGAAACTTCTGTGCCAATATACCAGGACCCACTATATATTACTTAAAGAAATGAAAAAGAAACTTTTCTGGTAATGATACTATAAGAACTCTGAAAATCAAGGCTCTTTTACTTAAATATTTAGTAGAAGGAGCAACATTTGTAGCAGGAGTTAATCTTTATTCAGAGACTATTTTTTAAATTTTTTTTTTTAGATTATAAAACTGATGGTCCACCCTTTATAGTAACTTATATATTCATTATTATATTAATTCTTTCACTCATTCATTATCATGTAATTCATGTGGGGATAGAGATGCGCCCTTGCTCAAGCCCCTAAAAGTGAATGCAAAGACATTTACCCTCATCTACATGACTGATTAATGCTTTGGGATCCACTAATGTCAACTGGAATAATTTCGACCAAAAGCTATTCATTCTATCAATTCTACCAGATTCCAAAAAGACAAGCAATGGTGGTGTGAGTTAATTTACAAGGTAATAATTACTGGATGCAAGTTCAGAATGGAGAGAAGACGATTCTTTCCCACTACTTTGCCTAGGTCCTCTGGGTTCTTGAAAATATATCTGACATCAAAATAGACTATCTTTTTCTTTTAGTGGTGAGAGTAGTGGTAGTGGTGGCGGTGATGGTGGTATGTGTGTGTGTAAAAGATACGTTAAAAAAGGCATGTAAAAGTCCTCCACGTTTGCGAAGATATATATTAGATTTTATATGGCCCTTAATAGCTTCTCTCACTTCTAATTCTCCTTCACCTTGTAGGAACCTCAATTTGCCTTTTTTTTTTTTTAGCAAAAAGGCAACTAAAGAAAAGTCTTTATAAGTGCTTTCTGGATAAAGGAGAGAATAATTAACCAACTGCCTAACTTACTAAATACACAAAGTACAGACGAGCATTGGCACTTCTGTTCTTCTTTTAATGTAAGTAGGAAAACTGGATTAGGTAGAGATAAAGGCACAATTCATCGTTCTGGAAGGAGAAGGTGTTTTGAAGCATAGTTTCAAGTTGGAGTTTCATTGTGATGGAGATCTTGGTGTGTGATATAATTTAAGTGAGAAAACTGTCAAATCTTCTTTAACTATTTAAATAAATGAATAATAAAATTAAAAAAAAATATATATATATTTTCAGGTGAATTGAAGACCTATAGGCAAAAGACAAAATTCAAAGACAGTACTGAAGAATACCTCTGTGGATTCAGGAAAAAAATAAATTCTAAAATGACCCAAAAAATTACTATCAAGAAAAAGATAATTTAAATACATTAAAATAAAGAACATTCATTTAAAAACATCAATACTATAAAGAGGGGAAACAACAAACCTCCAACTGGGAGAAGATATTTGCAACACATAAAACTGACCATGTATAACTATTCAAATATGTGTTGAACTCCTAAAAACACAACCCAATGGAAAAATTTTCAATAGACTTGAACAGACGGTTCACAGAAGAGAAAGTCCAAAGGGCTAATAAACATATGCTCCACTTCATTAGTAATAAAGGAAATAGATTTAAATCCATCAAAATGGCTAAAAGGAGAAAGTCTTACTATATCAAGTATGGTCAAGGATGTGAATGGATGTAACTACTCATGAATTCCTAGTTTTTGCCCTAGATATTGCCTTGAAGGAGTCCGCCTAGAGTGCAGGGATATTCAGGGCAGCATTACTGGTAATGGCAAAAGATGGAAACAGGTCATATGCCCATCAACTATAGAAGAAAATACATTTACAATCCTCCACATAGATGAATATAAAAGCACAATATTGAATAGAGAACCATGTTCTAGGAGATGATACACTCTATAATTAAAATGATAATGAGTTTAAAAAGAAGCCAAGTGAAGCAATGTATCATTTAGATGTATAAATAAAAATGAAACACTTGAAAAAGAAAGACCTATGAACAAAAAGTCAGCAAAGCAGGTTCTCTCCTGGGGAAGGAACGGAATGTGATCAGAATGGGTCACAGTCTCATCTAAGGTATTGATAATGCTCAACTTTTTAATCTGAGTTGTACGTACTCAAGTTTTTGTTGGATTATCATCTTTAAAACTGTACACACATATTTCATTTGTTCCTTTGTAAGGAAACCCTGGTGGTGTAGTGGTTAAGTGCTATGGCTGCTAACCTAAGGGTCAGCAGTTCGAATTCTCCAGGTGCTCCTTGGAAACTCTATAGGGCAGTTCTACTCTGTCTTATAGGGTTGCTATAAGTCGGTATTGACTTGACGGCACCGGGTTTGGTTTCTTGGTTCTGTAAGCACGATAATAGAAATGAAATGAAAACAGAAATGACAATGAATAGAATTATCAGTTGAAACAAGCAGGAGTCCATAGCCTATAAAATTTTCAAATGGAAATCTCGATGACTGCCTTGTGATGGTTCTTAATTATCATTATTTAGCTCAGTAAGAGACAGTCTATGATATCCTCAAAATTATGACTCACTTTAGTAAAAATTGTAATGCTACCCACATCCCTTTTGATAGCTTTTACCACTTCTATGAGCTCTTACACTTCCCACTCATCCTCCCCCACCTACTTTGTTTCTAATTGCCCATACCCGTGAGTCTCCTACAGCCATGATGCCTCCTGGTGCAAGAAAACCACTTTATTGGCAAGCAGGAAGTGCTTCAGCCTTCAAGGTCTTAGCCAGTGTCTGACTGATGCTGGGGTATGGAAGCTCAACTCCCCTGTCTTCACTCAAGACACATGATGACATATAGCTTCCATTCTGGAGCTCCTCTGTGCTATTAGACTGTCAGAAATTTTGCAGCTCCTTGATTTCTTCTTGGAGCCATGGTGGCACAGTGGTTAAGTGTTCGGCAGCTAACCTAAAGTTGGTGGTTTGAAGCCACCAACCACCCTGCAGGAGAAGAATGTGGCAGTCTGCTTCCGTAAAGATTTTCCAGCCTTGGAAATATTATGGAGCAGTTCTGCTCTGTCCTTGTTGAGTTGGAATCAAGTTGATGGCAATGGGTTTGGCTCTTGGTTTGGATACTTCTAATTCCCTGACCTGATTTCCCCACTCATTTCAGATATCACTTGGACACTAATCCTCCTTTGCTTCTGCTGAATCTAAATCTACCTACACGTGATACAACTGGCATGCAGCAATTCATCCAGATTTTCTTTTTCTTAGAGGACCGTAACTTGGGCTCTAGCATAAAACAGATGTTTTGTTCTTAACAGGCAATATTTTCTGGAATAAATCTAGAATGATGGTGAAATTTAGTTCCTATTTTCTAAATGAGGATCTATATGTCCTCAATAATTTCTTTTAGATATAAATATTTGAGATGCCAATCCCATAATAACATTTTAGTCTTATATGGAGGTAAGACACAGAAACTAATCACACAATATTGCTAGTATCTCCATTGTTCCTGATAGCTCCGTTGTTCAAGACACAATATGCATTCTGGTCCTCTCTTTCCCCAAAACATTGTCAGATCTTTCTTTCTTTCTTTGAAAAATATCTGTCATAAATATGGGTGGAATAAAAGAGTAATATTTTTACTTGGCCATGCCTGGGGAAGGATGTATCTACGGTTCTATAGCTAATCTCACTTTGAGGCTAGACAATGTGTGGCCTATGACTAGATGCATGACAAAGTCATTCAGAACTCCTGATTTTAGGTGCTCCCTCTCAGAGAGACATATAGACTTAGAGAAATTACTGAGTATAACAAAAAGCCATATCTCCTGAGTTTGCACTGACACTAATATTTATCCCTTCTGAAATGTTATTTTAAATATAAGATGAATATTAACATTAACAGCAAATGTTTTAACAGTTTAAATTTAATGAAGTGTTCTGAGATGTTTCATTTTATAATTAAAGCCAATTATGGAAGTGGAAAGGTACTGGTTTAATTCCTGTCATTGGACTGAGGTCAGGGAGGGCCAGTGTCATGGCCCAAATTACAGAGATAGCAAATGATAGAGGCAGCTGTTAAACCCTGACATCTGATGCCAGGCTTTAGGATCAGAAATCTTCACTGCCTCTCAAATGCAAAAGAAGATTATGTATTTTTCAATAAACCCAAGAATTTCTGTCTTGAGGCAATTTACTCTGCCCTAAAAGGGAAACTTTGATATGGAAGATAAGTATTTTTAACTAGAAACTGTTTTTATTTACAAGCATGGCCAACTAATGCTTTCTTGTTGCCTTCCCACTTTTATACTTAGAGAATAGAAGGGACTACCCACTCTACCCCACCATTACTTCCACTCTCACACTCCATATGGGGGTCTAATAAGCCTATACGAGTAGTTTGAAAATGAAAGAGAGACACTTAATTACCTGCATGGAGACGCATGGATCATCTGTTACTGTTCTGGGGGCAGGTAGAAGAGATATTGGAGAAGAAGCTAGCACCAATTCAACGTAAACTTACCCTGATGTTATCACTTGTGTCAGAATCGTAATGTAATATGTTTTGTTGTTTATTTTTGTTCATAATTAAGAAGCATTAACTTTTGAATCCGTATTCACTCTCTTATGTTGATTTTTTTCTGTGAAATGTTTAAGCTACAGGCTAAAATTCCCTGTTTCTGAGACTGGCATCTCTTTGTATCCTTCTCTGTCTATACACAGAGGGTAAGATATTTAGATAAAATCTCCTTTCCAGCTCTCAAGGCCCATAATTCTGTTTCCAGGGGAGAGGTATTTATCCAATTGCCTTCTGCAGTCAGGGCCAATAGATGCCAATTTAACGATTTCAATGCTTGAAATGGAGGAATGAAACAAGTAAGTGGTATCATCTCTTACACTTTTATGGCCATGGTTCTGTTTTCTACAGATTTCTGGCAAAATGAAAGGAAAGGTGGCTAACCAGGACACAGAGGCATTTTAAAATCAACTGTAAGTGAATGGTCAGCTATTGGGATGGCTTATATGCAGCCATTCTAGGAGTAGGGGGATTGACTAAATGACCTTTTGAGGATGATTCCATCTATGACTCAATAATAATACTTATCAACCTGTTCTAGTTGTCAGACACTAAAATGGGAGTGGAATGGCAGTCTATTATTAACTACAGGCTTCTGATTAATCTTTTAAGCTAAGGGAGCTTGTGTTTCAGCCAAGATGTAAAGCTGTCTCCTGAGGTGAGGCCATTAACATGCCAGGAACGAGACAGGGTTATCATTAAGAAGGCATTAGGCCCTGATGGCTCTAGTGAAGTCAAGAATGGCTGGCTGGCTGTCCAGGCAAAGCTGGTTAACAGCTAACACAAGGTCACCGTAAGCAATGCCAAGCCATATGTTAATATCTATAAAAACAAGGCATAATCTTTGCCTTTTAAAAATACATTAGCAACTGAAAGCACATGTTTACTTACAAAAATTATGTCTTTTCTCAAATTATGCTTCTTCCTACACAAAGAAATCAAAGCTGAACATTTACAAATGTCTGCATGGTTTTGGGCACCTTAGGTATTTATCAAAACCTTGTCCTCCATCACAAGTCTTATAGAATTATTAGTCATTTAGGTGGTAAAGGATCTATTATCAATTAATCATTCAAAGCCAAACTGTACAAAGGAGATTAGCGAATTAGTTCAGAAAGATCGATGAATCAGTTCAACGTGGTTTACTCCTCTTCCCATGGTTTCTTTCTTCTTGATCAACATAGAATGTTTTAGCCATTGCTAAAGAGAGAGTGAATGGCATGGGGTTGATAATCAAGAGAAACACTTAAAAATCTTGAGTATTAGTGAGTTCTGTAACTGGCTAACTTGTGGCCTTGGTCAACTTACTTAATATTTCTCAGTCTCTGCTTCCTTACTTGTAAAATGGGCATGTTAATGGCGTTCTTTCTATCTAGCTTCCATGAAGATTATAGGCAACAATGTATATGAAAGTGTTTTGAAACCTAGAATGGAGAGCATGTATTGTTGATGTTGTGTTTGTTGCCAATGCTACTAATATAAGGTTGGTTGCAGTGTCTGAATGCTCACTGTTCTATGTCCAATGTTTACTGAAATGGCTGGCACATAGTAGATACGTGAGAAATGTTAAATGAGCTAGTATGTAATGATATATTGTCAGTGATATAAATGTGTACCTATATATAACATGAAGTTGTGAATATGATGCTTAATTATAAACATAATATGGCCGTAAATATATACATTCACACACATATGTGATTTTCAAATTTGAAACCCCAGGTAGCTTAATCTTCCTAAATTAAGGAAAAAATGGATATAAGAGGTTGAAATAAAGATAAGTATATTATCTTTATTTCAACCTCTTATATCCATTCACCCATCAATCTACTCACAAACTAGAAAGTAGCTTTGGAAATACATTATCTGAGTTCATGCCTTCACTCAATCACTTATTCTCTCTAAAAATCTGTTTTCTCATCTCTAAAGAAAACAGTAGAAAACACAGTAGTGATATTGGTGCCGGAAAGATGAAATGCCATCACTTGTGTAAAGGGCTTTGCAAAAAACCTGACACATAATACCTGAAACCCAAACTAAACCCATCGCCTTCATGTCCATTCTGACTCATAGCAACCATGTAGGACAGAGTAAACTGCCTCATTGGGTTTCCGAGGAGCAGCTAGCGGATTTGAACTGCTTACTTTTGGTTAGCGGGCAAGCTCTTAACCACTGTGCCACCAGGACTCCTGACACATAATAGGTAATCAAAAAAAAGTTATCTGTTAGTAATCACTAAAGTGTCCTGTATTCAGCATCAAAGGTGTTGGGTTCTCTGCCACTGACTATAGATACAGAGGAGAAGAAGGCAGGGCAGAGACCTTGCCTTCCATGAACATGGACCTCAAAACCAAGGGCATATCACCTACATAATCAGAGGACGGCAGCTCTCTGGACTCCTCCTGAGACTAAATATATCCAATTTCTGGAAGTGAGTTCTGAATCTGAGTTTTTGTTTGTTCGTTTGTTTGATTTGTTTGATTTTTAAACTCACCTCTGATGTTCTTAAAAAAAAGGGAATTTGATCTACATGATCTGACTTTAGAAATTTCTTTTTATAACACTGAGGTGGAAAGCACCATATATTTATCACACTGGTGCTTCAATAGCACATCTTTCATCCTAAACCATTCATTTCTTCTTCAGCTTCTTCCAAACACATACACACACCCATTTGGATTAAAAGTCTATCCAACTTCTTCTCATTTCTTTGTGTATGTAACTATTCTTGGAGCCTTCCCTCTGTCATCTGTTCCAAAATGGCAACAACTTCTTTGGACCCTTTGTAAGACTTGGGTTCAGTAGGAATAGGTGAGAATGAGGAGAAGATGGAAACAGACATAGCAAGGGGACACTGAGTCTATTACCCACAATATTTGCCTTCTCTTCCTTTTCACATGAACCAAACTGCAAAACCAAGGAGGGCTGCTCTGACAATTCCAAGGCCTGGATTAAATCACCCCTCAGCCTTTGCTACCTTTATGGGAGGATCACAGCTTCTGCAAGGACTCCAGCAGAAAAACAGTACAGGAATGGAAAGACAAAAGAGTTTAAAAACTACTTTGACACTGCAAGGTTGCTGTATTCAGAAAATAAACTTTAACTAGCATGTAGAACAAGTTGCATTTATCATAGTGCTCTTTTTATTTCTAATATTTACTCACTTTACTCCCTCTCTGTACAAATATATATTAAAAATTTACAAGTGTATGTGCTAAAATTTATTAGTGTTATACATTAATAAATATTAAGAATCAAGATAAATTACAAGTGTCCCTATGCATTCTGATTCATGTACCCTAAAATATAAATATATACATGTATATATATAAATGTTATAGCTTGCATGAATCAAAGTAACCTAGTACTTGCCAATTTATCTTATTATTTAATATTCATTAATACACGCTTCATTCCTATAAATGCCGGAAGCTAACTGATTGTTGTATCTTCGGAGGGTGCTAGAGTCAGTTCCATAACCAGAAAGCAAAGAGTGTGACATTTATTCACTGAGCTCTGAAATGGATCTGTAGCATTAGGGAATGAATTAAGACCATGCTGCCCAGAGGTGTAAAAAACAAAACCGAGCAGCAGACACAGTGGCTTAGACTTAAGATGACTGTGCCATCTTTTCTATTACCTTTGCTCCGGCATCAAAGTTGAGTAAACTTTCCATTTAAGCCCTTTCTCCCTAATTCAATGCTCTCCTCCTATCCTAGGCACGGAGCACACTCCTCCTGTGTGCTCTTATAGAAAGAAATTGATCTGATTAACATATTTACACTGATTTAATGTGATATTTGCTGCAGCGTAATTTGCATTCAAATGAAGACAGTTGGGAGAGGGCAACACTTAATGCAAGTAAATAAAGCATTAACAGTAGGACTACAGGCATAGGGTAGAAAAGATATTTTCAGGCTCAGAGGTCATGACAATAACATTCAACTCATACTAAGTAGAAAATCACTAAGGTGTCTAGGCATAGGGCCTACCTGGAGGAAGGAGCCAATTCATCTCCACTCCCCTGACTGGTGCTTATGTGAGTGTGAGGGAGGTGTCATAACAGGCAGCTGTGTTAAGAAGTCCTTCTGTCTCAAGTAGACACAAAGAGTTGAAGTTGATGAGGACTGCTAGAATGTTCAATCTGAAGAAGCACAGTCAGAATCCATCATCCCTCAAACCATCTTTCTGCCTCCCATCCTGTTGCCATCAAGTCAATTCTGACTCAAAGCAACCCTATAGGACAGAGTAGAACTGCCCCAGTTGGTTAGCAGATGAAGCTCTTAACCACTACGCCACCAGGGTTTCCATCTTTCTGCCTATATGCTGATAAATGTATCAACACTCAACAGGAATATTTGCTGGTTGGCCAAGCTGGAGTTAATACATAAATCAGAACAAATTCGACTCTTTAGATTTACTGTTAGGCCTCACTACTTCAGTCTTATTCTTTATGTTTTTATTCTCTCAGGCCCCGATTTCCAAATCTACTCAATAATATGGCACCACTCTTTTTTTTTTTCCCAAAATGCATCTTTCTGACCCAGGTTAAGCATTTAAAAATAAATGTCTAAGTCCTCACACTTTAAAATTTAGGAAAATCTCAAGTAAAATAATGATGATGATGAAGATGATGATGACAATGATGAAATGTAGCAGGTATAGTTGACCCTCTGCATCCACGGATTCAACCAACCGTAGATCGGAAATATTCGGAAAAAATGGTTATATTGTTACTGACATGTACTATGTAGTTGGGCCTATGATGGTTACACCTTTACTGAACATGTACAGTTTTTCTTTTTTTCTTGTCATTATTCCCTGAACAATACAATGTAACAAGTATTTACTTAGCATTTACATTGTATTAGGTTTTATAAATAATCAAGATGATTTAAAGTGTACCAAATGATGGGAGTAAGTTATATGCAAATACTACACCATTTTATGTAAGGGACTTTAGCATCCACAGATTTGGGTATCCACAGGGGGCCCTGGAACCAATTGCCCTCAGATACCAATAGATGATAATACTTAGTTTTTACTATGTGTCAGAGAGTGTGACAAGAATTTAATATGCATTATCTGAGCCCTGGTGGCATAGTGGTTAAGAGCATGGCTGCTAACCAGAAGATCAGTAGCTCAAATCCACCAGCCACTCCTTGGAACCCTATGGGGCAGTTCTACTCTGTCCTATAGGGTCACTATGAGTCCAAATCAACTCAAAGGCACCTAACAACAATAACATCTGTGCTAATATCAAATTCTACAGAGTCAACACTATCATCATTGCCATTTTATAATCTAGTTAAAATCGTAGTTATGATAATGACTTCCATAATTTTATTTATAGATGAATGATTATGTACATGCTTCCATTGTTGCCATTATCTCTTTAGACCTTCAACACATGTTTAGGTACTCTATAAAAACTGTTAATTTAGGGCGAGGAGCAGGAGACAGATTTTTTCACAGCTCTCCTGAGTTCCAGAAACAGTTGTAATTCCTAACTCCTTTACACAGTGTCTTAGCCTGGGTTCTCTAGAGAAGCAAAACCAGTGAAGTGTATAAATATATACAGAGAGAGTTATATCAAGGAAATGGCTCACACAGTTGTAGAGGCTGAAAAGCCCTAAGTACGTGGGTCAGGATAGAGGAATCAGGAGAACACAAGATCAATAGGTCAGACAGCAGGGCTCTGGCTCACATTCTGCTAAGGCAGGTGAATCCAAACACTGGCAAGATGGCAGTAAGCTACTAGCTCAAGTCCCAAGAACTGAAAGTCAGAAGAACAGGAGCCAGCTGAAGGATCCAGAGTGTGCAAAAGCCTGTGAGCCTTGTCAGAAAGTCCACTTAGATGTGGGCCATATCCCCAAGGAAAGTCCTTTTCAACTGATTGTCTACTCACAGCAGATTCCATCATATAGGTGATCACATTATACCAAATCTCATCATGGAAGTGATCACATCATCATACAACTGCCAAATTATATCATAACTGCCATACCACTGAGAATCATGGCCTAGTCAAGTTGACACACAACCTTAATGATGACACACGGAAAAATTTGGAGCCTTCAAACACACTAGGAGATTGTCCCTGGTCAGTTTTCATTTCTCCAGAAAATTCGAGTGCGTTGTTTGTCCCACAGCTGAGAAACGGCATCAGCAGAGCAAGAGTATTTGAACCTGAACACATGCTACAAGGTCAGCCTCTGTGTCTTATTAGCTATGGAATTAACTCAAAACATATCTACAAAGTGAGGTTTCCTGCTTTTCCACATATTGGGAGCATCACAAGCAAAATGGAAATGCATTCTGTAACACTAAAACTTTATGCATAGGTTTGTATATCACATAAAAACTCAAAACCGGTTGCCATCGAGCTGATTCCAACTCATAGCAACCTTATAGGACAGAGTAGAACTGCCCCGAGGAGCAGCTGGTAGATTCCAATTGCTGATCTTTCAGTTAGCAGCCATTGCACTTAACCATTATGCCACCAGGGCTTTATACGTCGTATGGTACATATGATATGGATATGGCTTATACACATATTTTGCATAGTTAAATTATATCTAGGAATATACGTATGGTATTGATATTTGTATATCATTACAATATAAAGAGAAAGTAGATTATGTATTAAAATGATAGATGCTTAGCAGTAGAGATCATGGAAAACAGTAATCTCATATGTATAATCTGAAATACAACCAACTTGTCTCTGATCAATATTCAGAGTATCATATTAGTTATGTAGCTAGTATATAAAAGTCCAATGTTCCCTCATTTTTCTCCAAATGATATAAGTGATCTGTGGTATATAGAGCTCATATGTGGATTATGGGTATACATCGTCACCATACTTCTACAGGTAGATCAATGACAGCCCATTGTTTGCAATACCAATGCTGGGACATGCTATGAAAAGTAAATGGACACTACACCTACTTTGTTGTTGTTGTCATTAGTTGCCTTTGAGTAGATTCCCTCTAGTTATAACCTTTCCTTTTTTAACACTTCTTTTTACCAATATCATTTAAAGCATAATCCATCAGGATAATACCTCAGAAAACAAGACAGTCCAACATAATGACTTTTACATTGGACATAATTTGTGGAGAAAAAATATTCAAATCATAGGAAAAGACAAAAAGAAATAGGCTCAAAGCTGTATTAAGTACAAGACATTGACAACATTTGGGGCTCAAAAGCCTAAGGCATCTGAGGAGTAAGAAACAAAGTCAGGACACGAATAGAAAGTAAAAGAAGAGGGTTTTTCTTTTGCCTCCACCCCAGCATCCTGTTGAACTGGCATTGGCATAATATAATCTAATTTAAAAGCATATGTGTGAATTAAAAGTTAAAGGACAATGAGGTTATTAGAGAGGAGAGCAAAAGCAATTACATTTGCAATATTCACCAAGTCAAAAACAGCACATTACTCTCCTCCTCGGGATTGTTTGATGGACTTAAAAACAGCTTGTAAAGCTGAAGGGAAGTATTCAGGATGAAATTTAATGTCTTTGCGATTAACAATTTCTAACTTCATTGACCTTTGCAACAATAATCCTGGCTTTCTCTCCAAAGAAAGTTCTTTCTGTTTGTCTAATATTTCTCTCACCATAGACTGGGAGAACTGAGTACCTATTATTGAATTTCATGTATAATTGAGAAATGCAGGGGATTGGAGATTAAAGTATATGGTATCTCTCCTTAAACCTATTTTTTGGGGAAGGGAAATCAGATCTATTATATTTGTTAACACTGCAAAAGCAAACTAATATGAGGAGAAAAATGAGATTTAAAAATCCTTTTCTTAAGGCCCTGAATATTTGCTGTATTAACTCACATTATTCGTGTACATGTCTCCAAACTTTTGCCTTTATGTTCCTTTTTAGTAGTATTGTCTCAAAACTCAAGCACTTCCATCTACCTCTTAGCTTAAACTGAAACCAAACCTGTTGCTGTCAAGTCAATTTTGGCTCACAGGGACCATATAGGACAGAGTAGAACTGGGCTGTAGGGTTTTCAAGGCGTACATCTTTATGGAAGCAGACTGCCACCTTTTTATCCCATGGAGTGTCTGGTGGATTCCAACGGCTGACCTTTGGGTTAGCAGCGAAGTGCTTAACCACTGCACCACCAGGGCTCCTTCGTCTTCTAGCTTAACCTCTGCTAAAATAAACTGAACTCAAGAAATTGCTTTGGCACATGCTGTTTTATTTGGTATTCCTGAAGGTCATGAGCATTCTGTGCCCTCCTTAACCGATTAGACAGATCATATGCACAGTTAATCTCCCCTAATTCCTCCCCTCAGATTCCTCCCCTCAGTTAGACCATAGGAGAAAATGCATATCCAACAAGGATAATGCTTTTGTACATCCTAGGTTTCTTTCATCTGAGGATCTCAAAGTCCTTGTTACACATGTCAAAAGCTCCCTATCACTCTTTTGAAATGGGTATTACAAGATTAATTTGCAGAAGGGAAAGGCAGGCACGGTAATATTAAAAGCCTTTCCAAAGAGCATGTAGTAAGGATAGACAGCTATAACACTCTGAAGTTTGGGGTTCCTGTACCTTGGGGAGATAGAGGATATTTCAATACACAAGAGGCTTATCTTTTAGGAAATGAAGTTTCACGAAACAGAATGGATCTCTTTTACTTATCCTGTTGTGGTTATTGTTAGTTGGCTGTGGAATAATTTCCAATTCATGAAAAGACCTCAGGGTTCACTTCAAGCTTTCCTTTTTCTTCTGGTCTCATGGGTTTAGGATTCGGAGAAGTGAGGTTACTTTCATTATCTGTAAGGGTAAGTGTAGCTGGGAGTGGTGGATGCATACATGGACACATGATCTTTCACTTTCATTCAAAGGCCAACGAGAGCTTGTGGAGGCCCTTAGAAAGCCCAAAGTTTAGGCAGCGTAGACTTTTATTTCTTTTAGTTGTTTAATGCACCATTGTGAGATCTGCTGTATTAAGCCTAATTAACCAAGAAGTAACCTTAATAAAGGCAACATGAACACAAACACAGATAATTTTTCAAGATTCTTTTGAACTCATCTGTTTGGAATGCATTTTGCGTGTTTCTACTGCAACCATGCTAAAAATGATCCTAGATTCTCAGAACAACACCATAAACTTACTCTACCAATTGTGGGGTTGAACTAATATCTTAATCATTACTGATTGTTGGTGTTATTAGGTGCTGTGGAGTCAACTGCCCCATAGGGTTTCCTAGGCTGTAATCTTTGCAGAAGAAGATTGCCAGGTCTAAAAAGACTGAAGATGTCACTGGTGGGTTCCAACCACTGATCTTTCCATTAGCAGCTGAGTGCTTAACCATTGCTCTGCCAGGGCTTCTTCGTTACTGAGCACCAAAACCAAACCAAACCCAGTGCCGTTGAGTTGATTCCGACTCATAGCGACCCTATAGGACAGAGTAGATGGCCCCATAGAGTTTCCAAGGAGCACCCGGCAGATTTGAACTGCTGGCCCTCTGGTTAGCAGCCATAGCACTTAACCACTATGCCACTAGGGTTTCCCATTACTGAATAACATTTATAAATTATTGTGGTGATTTTATCTTTATAATTATAGACAAGAACATTTCAATACCTAACTTTTCCAAATCATTACCCTCTACCAAAGTTCCAAAGTCTAGGGGACCCAGATTCAAGAATAGAAAGGAACACTTTCTTCTCTCTATAACCACCCCCCCCAAAAAAAACCAAACCCACTGCCGTGGAGTCAATTCTGACTCATAGCGACTCTATACCCGACACACTTTATTTCTAGGAGAACAACAGTAACTATACCATTTCTGAACCAGAGACTGCAGCACTAGTGAAGGAAGGTAGCACTGTATTAAGCAGTTCCCCACATGACTCCAGAGGTGTCTGTGCTGAAAAGGAGAGTTCTCTAGGCCTGGAAAGGTCGAGGTGTGAGGAAAGTACTTCTGAGCTAGAGAGGATCTCACCAATCAGACTCAAGGCTGCACTGGAATAGGATGGAGTTAGCTCTCACACTTCCTTGCTCAACTCCTACATTCTCAAGTGGAAACCTTAGATAGTGGTGTTCAGTAACTGTTAGATCCCCCCAACCCTATACCTGCTCTCCTAGTGTGTAGCACTGGGCCTCCACTAAGGATTACTTTTTGTACATTCTGCCTGTTTCACTTGTGTAGACTTCTGCTAGAGCTGGGGCCTGGCCCTGAACTCTAGTTGGAATATAGGGCCCCCTGGTGCCATGCTCAGCCTCTCTATCCTTCCTTCCTATCACTGAATTCTCCATTTCAGCTCCTACAAGCTCTCCACCAGACTGGATCTTCTGGAGTAAACATAACCTGAAGCACGCCTGAGCTAGATATACCTTTTGAACACTGCACCCTGGGTCATCTATTTGCTCACAAGCACAGCCTCTAGCTGGACGAATTTCTTCTCTTTGGCCTCATTGCAGAGTAAACATACTCAGGTACTTACTCAATCTGCTTTCCTAACAACTTGTGCTGATGGGCCCTCACCATACCTTGCCCTGAGCTCACCAGGCACTGCGCTTTACATGTCTGTGGCATTTGATATCTGAAACGACTTATAAATTCTGTCCTTGGGTTAGTATAGATTTAGCCTTATGTCCCCTAATTAGCTACTTTCACCATTGGTTGAATATATGTGATTATTTCTGTATGTCAGGATTGTGTATTACCGATTTACCTGTATGTGTGATTGTGTGTGTGTGTCGTGGGGAAACAGTAGGAACTGGCCTAAGTACTTTCCATCATGAGCTTACAGAATAGTGAGAGAAGCAGACAAAGAAAAACAAGCGTGTCATCAGTCACATAAACATGTAATGATGATTGTTATAAAGAAAAACCTCTGAAGAAAAATTAACTAAAGAACATTAGCAGAATATATAACTGCAGAACTGATCTGAGGTATCTTTTGAGTTGAAGAAATAATAGAAATGAATCAGGCAATAGAGTCATTTTCTCTATCTTCATGTTCTTCTAGCACCATTGTACTTTATAGAGGAGATGTATGTCTTATTTAACATCATGTCCTAAAATTTTCCAAGCACACCCTGCCCCCTTACTGAACACTTAGCAGGTCAGTGTTTTATTTGACAGGGAACCTCCCAAACTAGAATAAGATATGTACAATACAAGAAGCTGAGCACTTGATATAATGGGGTTTATCAAGTCACTCTCCTTCTTGGCAATTTTTTTTTGATATTACTTTGATTGTTTTCAGATTATCATAACCTAACGCAAAACATGTCACAATCATTACCTGAGCTTCAACTGTATGTATCTCATCCATCAGCTCATCTATCCCCTGTCTAAAAGTCTTATCATCATAAATTACATTTGAAAACCTAAAGTAGATGTTATTCATCCCTATTTTTATTGAACAACAGGGGATGCACATGTTTTTTAAATCAAAATACTCTATATTCACTAATGCTTTCCAATATCTTATGGGATATTCAACTGGCAAATTAGTAATGAAGTTTTTCTAAGAGAAATGATGCCCTTAAAAAAGTAATTTCAACACAAGCCATTTTGCAGAGAATAAGCATCTCAATAATGGTCTGACGATCCCTGCACAGTTGGAGGGAGAATCTCTGTCTTTCAATCTACTCATTTTGACTCTTATGTGTATTTGGAAATGCAGCAGTACTATTCTACCTACTAAATTTATCAAAACGCAGCTTTACCTAACTTTAAGGTTACTTTTAAATGTTTTCCAAGGTCGGTCCCCATCGTCTATCCTTTCAAACTCTCTTCTTCCCGCTAGCAATGACTACAGTGCTACTTAAAGCAGAGCTAACCACTGTCATTGTCATCATCATTGTCAACACAAACACCACCTTATCAAATGCTTATTCAATATAAGACAATAAAATAAAGGCTACAGGGGACTTTCAATCTAGTCAGGAAGTTAAGCATATAACAATCAGGCTCAATTGAGGTTTGGAATTCTACTGCCAAAGATTTGGTGAAATTGTGCACTACAGGTTAGTAAGTAAGCCCAAGAAAACCAGTCCTACCTTGCTTACTTATAGGGTATCTGTTCCTGTTAAACCACTTCACTACCAGTAAGTAAAAAGAAGAGAACTAAAAAAATAAAAAGTGAGTAAAATTTTAATCTATGGAGATTTAAAGAGCTCATTGGTGAAATTTTTTATGGTATGCAATGTGTACTGTGAGAGGGAGGGTTTTTCTTTCCAATTTCTTGATATACAATAATCCATAACCCAGGGCATTTGAACAATTTGCTGCACAATTCCTAGGATGGGATTACTGATTTTGAAGCAAATGTTCTATCACAAACTGCTTTTATGACAAATCGGAACTGATTTTTAAATGAATTTCATAGTTATTGTCATTTTAATTACTCTAAAAAAATTTTTTTTTATAGTTAAAAGTATTCACATAATACATAATAATTTCAAGAAGAAATAAAAGGAATAATAAATGAGAAAAAAATATTTTAAGTAAAAATTACGCTAAATCCCACTGCCAAGCCTATGGTTCTCAAGTTGTAACCCTGGAAAATGGAATGCAATCTATTGGTTTTCTAGCACATGCGGTGATAACAATAAGCATGTTGTTGTTGCGTGCCATGGAGCCGATTCTGACTCATAGAGACCCCATGTGACAAAAGTGGAATTGCCCCATAGGGTTTTCTTGGCTGTAACCTTTATGGAAGCAGATTGCCAGGTCTTTTTCTCATGGAACTGTCGGGTAAGTTTGAACCACCAAACTTTATGTTAGCAACTGAGCAGTTAACGGCTGCACTACCAAACCTCCTTACAATAAGTATATTGGCCCTTTAAAGATTGTTGACATACTGTAGCCAGTTTGTGTTCTCAGAGCTTTACATGTGTGACTATGTCTCCTCATTACACTCCAGTGAAACTGATTCAGGCATTATTCGGTGTTATACATGAGAAGACGCAGAGGTATTCGTAACGTACTCATGGTCACACAACTAGGAAATACTGAAATTGGATTAAAACTAGGCTTTTAATCACTTCACCATACTAGCTTTTATATATAAATTAACAGTTAGATATCTGGAGTCTTTACTCCCAGGTCCCACTCTTGTTTTTGATTGAAGTCTATTATCAATAAACTAGTCTTACATTAAATGTAATTCTTTTCCAAAAAGTATAACATTTATAATTTGATTTTACAGAATAAATACATGCCTTCTAAAAAGATTGTTTCAGAAAGTCTACATAGGTGTTATTTTTCCTAAGTTATTTTATAACTGAGGAGGTCTCTTTGTCTTCACATGCGAGTTATCACTTGGCTGGATCTAGAATGTGAGAGTCTTACTTTTTTCTTCCGTTGGAGTTCTAACTTCTCATTATACAAATGGGAAATCTCAACCAGCCTCAGCAAAGAGGAAGCTAACTTTTTCCAAGACCTTATGGTATCTCTCTTACAAAGAACACAGGGTCGTGTTCTGAAGAAACGTTAGCTTGAAACACCTCAGTTGGTGCTGGTTTTGGAAGTCACATGATACAACAGATGACAAAGGAATTTAACCCACATTTCTTCATTACTCCTGGAGGTATTAGTTCATGATTGCGAGTGTCAGGTTTTATTATAAATAAGTTGCTTGAAAATTACTTTTAAAACCATCAGAACAAGTAGTTGCATTGTTGAGAAAAATATACATGAAGATCTTCAAGATATATATATATACACACACACACACACACACATCTTTAGGGTTATATTTTAAATAAACTAATATTACTTAAAAAGAAAACTTGTAGCTTTGAGTAAAAAGTTTACTGATTCTATCTGAACACATTTTCCAAACAGCTGTAACTCATCCAACTTAGATGGAAAATCCTGGGCTTGGTAAGACTTTTAGGCTGACCAATAGGAAATTGTACTTTTTATAGGTCAACAACTATTTGAAAGTTGGAAATTTCCTATGATTTAATATAATGTGTTAAATGATCCTAAAGTAGAGCTAGGGATGATGAAGAGGTTGACACCAAAAGTACATAACAAGAGTTTGAACAAAATTGTTTCTTAAAAAAGGCAGAGAAAAAAAAATGTAATTCTCAACTACAATTTGTTATAACATGGGATACTTAATATTCTGGGGCAACTAAATTAACGAATTAAATATCATTAGTAGACTCTGTATTATGTTATTAAGTTGATTCTGTTATTTCACTCTTCTCACTGAGAACATGAAAGATGGTTTTATACTCAGAGTCATCAGAGATTTGCCCATAATTTGGCATATATAGTATTTTGTTCTGTGAAGGTGCATGCGAAGATTCATCAACCTTTAGATTCTGTAGTTTTACTGGCATATGGTTAGGTACTGTGACTTAATTTTACAGGGAGCACATGGAATCTTTTCCATCTACAGAGTCAATTCTTAATCTATTACTTCTTCTACAGTATTTGTCTCCAAGCATCTGTCAGTTTGTTACATTGTTGTGGTTTGTGTGCTGCTGTGATGTTAGAAGCTATGCCACCAGTATTTCAAATACCACCAGGGTCACCCATGGTGGGCAAGTTTTGGCTGAGCTTCTAGACTAAGACAGACTAGGAATAAGGACCTGGCAGTCTACTTCTGGGAAAAAAAAAAATAAAAGCCAGTGAAAACCTTATGAATAGCAGGGGAACATTGTCTGATATACTGCTGGAAGATGAGCTGCTCGGGTTGGCTGGAAGGCAATCAAAATAAGACAAGAAGAGCTGCTTCCTCAAAATAGAGTTGATCTTAATGACGTGGATGGAGTCAAACTTTCAGGATCTACATTTGCCGATGTAGCATGACTCAAAATGAGAAGAAGCAGCTGCAAACATCCATTAGTAATAGGAACATGGAATATAAGAAGTACGAATATAGGAAAACTGGAAGGAGTCAAAAATGAAATGGATCGCATAAACATGGATATCCTAGGCATTAGTGAGCAGAAATGGACTGGTAATGGCCATTTTGAATTAGACAATCATGTGGTCTATTATGCCAGGAAAGGCAAATTGAAGAGGAATGGCATTGCACCCGTCATCAAAAAGTACACTTCAAGATCTATCCTGAAGTACAGTGCTGTCAGTGACAGAATAATATCCATATACCTACAAGGAAGACCAGTTAATATGACTAGTATTCAAATTTATGCACCAACCACTAAGGCCAAAGATGAAGAAATTGAACACTTTTACCTACTTTTGAAGTCTGAAATTGATCAAACATGCAATGAAGATGCATTGATAATTATTGGAGACTGGAATGTGAAAGATGGAAACAAAGAAGAAGCAACAGTAATTAGAAAATATGGCCTTGGTGATGGAAACAATTCCAGAGAGCCCAAGACAGAATTTTGTGATAAATTCTTCATTGCAAATACCTTTTCTTGCCAACATAAACGGTGACTATACACACAGACCACACCAGATGGAATACGCAGTGATCAAATTGACCACATCTGTGGAAAGAGACAATGGAAAAACTCAACATCATCAGTCAGAATAAGGTCAGGGGCCAACTGTGGAACAGACTGTGAGTTGCTGATATGCAAGTTCAAGTTGAAGCTGAAGAAAATTAGAAAAAGTCTGTGAGAGCCAAAGTATGTCCTTGAGTATAGTCCACCTGAATTTAGATACTATCTCAAGAATAGATTTGAGCCATTGAGCACTAATGACAGAAGACCAGATGAGTTGTGAAATGACATCAAGGACATCATACATGAAGAAAGCAAGAGCTCTTTAAAAAGGCAGGAAAGAAAAAAGACCAAAATGGATGTCAGAAGAGACTCTGAAACTTGCTCTTGAACATAGAGTAGCTGTTGGGAATGGGAGAAATGATGAAGTAAAAGAGCTGAAAATAAGATTTCAAAGGGCAGCTTAAGAAGACAAAGTAGAGTATTGTAATTACATGTGCAAAGAGTTGGAGATAGATAATCAAAAGAGAAGAACACACTCAGAATTTCTCAAGGTGAAAGAATGGAAGAGAAAATTCAAACCTTGAGTTGATATCATTGCTGATGTCAGATGGACCTAGGCTGAAAGCAGAGAATACCAGAAATATGTTTACCTGTGTATTATTGACTATGCAAAGGCATTCAATGTGGGAATCATAACAAATTAAGGATAACATTGCAAAGAATAAGAATTCCAGAACACTTAAATATTCTTGTGAGGAAACTGTATGTGACCAAGAGGCAGTCATTCAAACAGAACAAGCGTATACTGCCTGGTTTAAAATCAGGAAAGGGGTATGTAAGGGTTATATCCTTTCACCATACTTATTCAATCTGTTTGCTGAGCAAATAATCTGAGGAGCTGGACTGTATGATGAAAAGCCTGGCATCAAGATTAGAGGAAGACTCATTAACAACCTGCAATATGCAGATGACACATCTTGTTTGCTAAAACTGAAGAGAATTTTAAAGAACTTATTAAGATCAAAGGCTACAGCCTTTAGTACAAATTGCACCTTAACAGAAAGAAAACAAAAATCCTCTCAACTGGACCAATAAGCAATAACATAATCAAAAAACCCAACCATTGCCGTCGAGTCTATTCCCACTTATAGCGGCCCCTATAGGACAGAGTAGAATAATAAATGGGGGAAAGATTGAAGTTATTGGAGATTTCATTCTACTTGGATCCACAATCAACACTCACGAAGCATCAGTCAAGAAATCAAAGAACACATTGCATTATTCAAATCAGCTGCAAAAGACCTCTTTAAAGTGTTGAAAAGTGAAGCTGTCACTTTAAGGACTAAGGTGGACGGGATCCAAGCCATTGTGTTTTCAGTAGCCTCATATGCATGGAGAAAGCTGGACAATGAATAAGGTTGACTGAAGAATTGATGCCTTTGAATTGTGGTGCTGGTGAAGAATATTGAATATACCATGGACTGCCAAAAGAATGAATAAGTCTGTCTTGAAAGGACCACAGCCAGTATGCTCCTTAGAAGCAAGAATGACAAGACTTTGTCTCACACACTGTGGACATATTATCAGAAGGGACAAGTCCCTGGAGAAGGACATCATGCTTGGTAAGGTAGAGGGTCATCAAAAAAGATGAAGACCCTCAACAAGATGGATTGACACAGTGGGCTCAAACTTAACAACAATTGTGAGGATGGGGCAGGACCATGTGGTGTTTCTGTTGTGTATAGGGTTGCTATGAATGGGAACTGACTAGACGGCACCTAACAACAACATCATATTCGTGATTCTTCCTTCCATCACTTTTGGCTTGCTGACTTCTTTAGGAGCACTAGTTGTCACAAGATGTCCCCTTTGTCCCCATTGGCGTCCCCTATATCTATCATTTCTCTTTTCTCACCTTTCTGTTCTTCTGTTGTTTGAACATCCTCAAGGCTAGTCTCCACATAGTTTATTCTGCTTTTTGCCTTTTAAGTTCCCACAGTGAGGCTCAGTGCACCTATTCAGAATCCATAATGTGATTTTATATGTAAATTAGGTCTTCTCTCAAGTCTGCCAGCACATTTTTCATGAGTCTATTCTCTTATTATCTCACTTTTAGCTCTCCCTTTTTTTTAATGTCAAAATAGTTCATAGCCATTAATTATCTATTATTTCCTAACGTAATTTCTATTCCCAGTCACTCAGTTTGTCCACAATATGCTTATTTTCTTGTTTTATGTCATTTTTATTTTCCCTAATCTTTGCGAGGAACATGCAGAGTTCTAGTCTGGTTCTAGAATATGCTTTGGTGAGTGATCAGGTTCTAAAATATTCTTATCAGTGACCAGTTGCCACTGAGTCGATTCTGACTCATGGGGACCCCATATCTTTTACAATAGAACTGTGGTCCAAATAGTTTTCAAGACTGTGACCTTTCAGAAGTAGATCATTAGGCCTTTATTCCAAGGTGCCTCTGGGTGGGTTTAAACTGTTGACCTTTTGGTTAGTAGTCAAGTGTTTAACCATTTGCACTACTCAGAGACCCCCCAAATTTTCCTAATTGCCATTTAATTTCTGTATGTGGAGGCTCACCTTTGCTGAGATGCCTCTGCTACTGCTAGAATATAGGGGTGAAAATGTCTCCCACTACTGTAGCTTCAGGTTTTCCCACAGCTAGCCCTTCATTGGGTTTTGACTACTATTAGTTAACATGGCATTGAAAAGGGTGGTGGAGTATATAGGGGGTAGTTCCAATGGGCAAACTGATTTCTCATATTGTCCAACCAGGCCATGGACCTTTGTCCTGTGACTCCCAGTACTGAGATCTCACTTATGCAGGAACGGCTGTGGTGTCCTCCCCACTGTCTTCCCTTGATTTAGTCCTACTGCATGGCATGCCAAGAGTTTCTTAAGGGACTTTGCCACCACATTCTAGAGTCAGCATTGATGAATACCTCTTCCCAGTCTACCCACTATTTGGTTACCTGGGCAAGATTCTGGGAAAGGAGTTCAGAGACTAGTTTTTAATCCTGCTTTCTCAGAACACCTAGGTAGTTTTAAGACTTAAGAAATACCAAGATAGATGGCTTTTTTTTTTTTTGAAATAATAGGTTTCAGAAGTGCTACTTTAATAGCAAAGTAGATTACTACTGCCTTTTTATAATTTTTGTGTTTTACACAATGTTAGTTGTAGCTTACTGTGTATAACTCCTTATATCAAGAAAGAGAAACTTTCTTAAATCTATTTCATTCAATGTAACTAAAATGTAAAGTGTTTACCTTTTGTTGAAAAGGCACAACATTCCAGGGAGAGTTTATATTTACCTGCCATTACTGACTTCATTTTCACGCCGTGGAGAGGTAACAGAGTGGTAACGAGAAACAGCCTTCCAGGTAAGAGCATATGCTGCTGGTGTGCTGGCAGCCTGGCTAGGAGGGTGACGTCTGTCATAGAAAGAAGCCCAGACATTCACTTGGGCCAATTCTGTTCTCTCAGCCTCAACTACTGTCCAATTGGATGCCATTTTCCCCTTGCTCTTTAGAAAATGAGCGTGCATTTTTTCCTGGCTCAGAAACACCTATTAGATTATCTTGTTAATGCAATTCTCAATTTCATAACGCAATAGAATATGGCTGGTGGGATGCTGTTCATGTCTTGGCTCAAAATGAAACATTGGCAGCTGGGGGGTGGGGGGGACGGAACTAAAAATTGTACATCAGAATAGGCTTCCTCAGCCTCCCTTAAATGCTGGCACTAATGGAGATCTACTCGAAACTGTGCTGGAGAGGCTTGGTATTTTCTAAGTATTCCAGAAGTAGAAACACCTTAAAACCAAGACACTGTAACTACAAAAACAATAGAACAACAGAAGGCACTAATAAAGCTAATGTCTTATATTAGACTTGTTACAAACCATGTGCCTGAATATAATTGCACACATTCTCCATGCCTAGGCTCTGCAGGTATCAGGATGCAGTAGGTGCTACGAGAATAGAGATGAAAAAGAATGTTTTCCACCCTCAAAGCTTATTATACAGTTTGTGAAATAAAACATTTATTTTGATTAATTAGAAAATAATGGGAGACACTTGAAAAAGAACCTTGTGTGGGGAAAACACTCTGCAAGTATTTTTTAATTTCATTTTATAACTTTTGTAAGTGATTATACATTATCATGAGATATGCTGCAATGTATCAGAATAACTTATTTCTGTTATGATTATCATCATTATAACAAACTTCATAGAAGAGAATTGGAAACTTGATATAAGACTTCACAGAGAAAAAAATATTTGAAGCAGGGCCTTGAAAGCCAAGTAGAATAATGATATTAAAGGCACACCGAAGTGTTGGAATGAAATGGAAAATGGGATAAAAAGACTGAATACAGTCTTTCACTTACTACCAGGTGTGATATTGATTAACTTAGCTCCCCTCCATGATGCCATGTCCTTAATGCCCAGGTCGTTGGATTTTTCTGAGATTTTCGTGAACACATTCATGAAAATGCTCAGAAGACCCAAAAACAATCAATAAATATTTTCTAAGTTTGCACTGTCATTCCACAAAGCAAATGAGTTTGTGTATATGTGTATGTGTTACCTTAGAAACCAAGGAGAAAATAAACAGACATAATAACATGTAAAGAAGAAAATTCTGAATTTAGTAGCGTGAATATCTCTGAAGAAAGACTTCTGGTCATTGACAAATGTAAGCAGAAATGCAGATATTATGGTAGGAAGGGTTTGGCAGAAGAAAAGATCGTGACTTTGGAGGTAGAGATAAGATTGATCTCTTTGGTTCACTTTTATGTGCATTTCTGTGCCCATTTGGTGCTTTTTTTTTTTTTTCTCATTCCTGATTTCACCATAATAAATCCTCTCAAGGTAGCTTGGTCCCTCTTGAGCCCTCTCCCTTCCTCTTACCAAATCCTGCTCCCCAGCATGGGTTCCATTAGTCACTTAACTTTCAGAGCGTCCTTAGGTGCTCTTTCTCCTATGTTTTCTGTGTTTGTAGCCTTCTTTGAACATAAATGCTTTAGTTTATGTACTTTTGTGCCAGGCACTAAAGGTCAGCTTGGATGTGCATTGTGGAGGGGTAGGAGGTGCTAGATGCATTTGGAGAGCTTAAGTGGGCAGAGAGTGTGTGTTCCCAGTGCTCTGATGCTCATTTAAGTCTGCTTTTCATTTCTGAACTGTAGTAGTCCTTGTTTTCAAGGAGATAGAGAGTCCTGCAGAGAGACGGAGGAATAGAGAGGTATTCAGATTCCGTTGACATCAAAGACTAAGAAAAATAGCCCCACTGCACCTGTAAAAAAAAACAAGGCCCTGAAAAAGTGGGAGAAGTAGTAGGTGCTGAGAGAATTCTTTAAAGCTTTTCCTTGTTCTTCTTTTCCTCTATGCCTTTATAGAAGTTGGCTCAATCCATCTTTTCCATTCCTTCCTGTCAAAAACCATTATTTTTATTTCTTCACTGCATTCTCCTATCTTTGCCCCAGCCTTTCAATGTGAAATTCATCCAACATTGAAAAAAAAAAAAAAAAAGTTACAGCTACTTGGGTTTTCCAGCATCTCTGGTATGCTGTTTTTTTTTTTTTTTTTTTTTTTTCCGCATTGCTTTTCTTAGACTATTTCACATAAAAGCCAACCTATGAAGTTATTTGGACCTGACCTGTAATCTACAGTGTAAAACCACCCCAGGGTTACAGTGAAATTACATATGGCAGGTAATGGGTAGAGAACCATAGTCTCGTGTTAGTTAGCGGCTCCCTGTGGCTTGGGATGTAGGGAACCTCCTGAGCCCTAAGGGAGGTGAAAACCAGGACCAGTGACATGAGACTCGTGTAGAGCTTTCCGAGATTACTATTTCCTTTTTTTTTTTTTCTGAATATCTGTAATGTTTCTTTCTTACTGCTTTTAGCACTCTCTTGTTATGAAAGTGTTCATATATTCCTTACTCCTCTAGGCCCTGCCCCCGGACCTGATGGTACTTTCTCTGAAGACAGGGGATTTAGTATACATCTCAATTTGTTACCCTCAGTTCACTTAGCACATTGTCTATCATGAAGAAGATGGAAACATTCCTTAAATGAATGAATGAATCACAACGATTCTAGTGAAACAAGGTCAGGAATCAGTGTGGCATGAGGAGAAAATGTTCCAGCAGCAAGGTAACACTTGCTGCCTCCTCCCCCAGGACCTCTCCTTCTTCTCTGCTAGTAACTACCAAATCACCAGTTTGTGTCTGTTTAAGAAGCGCTTATTGTGACGAGCACTGTGGGATGCTATGGGAAACCAAAAAGAAAGAAAAAAGTACTTGTTATCCAGAAGGACGTTATGTTCTGCAGGTGAGACAGCAAAGAAACTGGACAAAAAGAGTGGCATATAATACCTACAATAGGAGAGATCTGAGAACTGTCTCGAGGAGGGGGCATTGTCTGTCTCTGTATAGTGGTCAGAGCACAGGGATCTCCAGAGTCAGGTTTTTAAGGATGAATATGAGTTTTCTAGGTCCAAGAATGGAAGGCCTGTGTCCTATGTTGACTGATAGAAACTCTGTGTGTATGTGCTTATAAGCACTAGTGGGTTCATACATGTGCGGGATGGGAGTAGGTTCATCCGTGCTCATGAAATATGTGAGTGTGTGTGACCCCATGACTGGTGAGTGGTGTGCATGTAGGTATATTTGCGAGTGTCATTGTGGGATGGAGTTGTTGCAGGGAGTAGATGACAATTGCACTAAGGAGTGTGTAGCCTGCAGGGTTGGTAATTTTGACCTCTACCCATTAACTTCCACTTGTAGGGAAGGACTGAGCAGGTCACAGAGGATGTGACACTAAGCTGGAAATCAGGAAGCATGGACATCAGTTCCAATTCTCTGCTGTGAAATGGATGATCTCGTAAAAAAGCCTTAGCCTCTGAGGACTTCATATTCCCATCTTCTGGATGAAAGGGTGGGGCTAGACAATGGCTACCTGATCACTGAAGTTCTCTTGCAATATAGATTTCTGTGATTATCCAACAAACTAAAACTCTCCAAGATGCTGCCGTCCTATAGATTTAGACATTCACTTTCTTACCAAAGATTTCACAGAATTAATAATTTTTATTTTGTGATACAAGCCTAGAACAAACCAAAAAAAAAAAAAAAAACCTGTTGACGTCAAGTCAATTCTGACTCATAGCGACCCTATTGGACAGAATAGAACTACCCATAGAGTTTCCAAGGAGCACCTGGCAGATTTGAACTGCTGATCTTTTGGTTAGCAGCTGTAGCTCTCAACCACTACACTACCAGCCTGGAATAGCAGAGTCAAAATGGGGGCAATATTTGAAAAACTGTAGCTATTACCGTGTTATAGGGATCGTTACATGACTTAGCTTTGGGAGAAGACTTTTTTTTTTTAGCAAAATACTTTAGTAGGGCTGGATCATCATCATGAGATTGTTCACAGTTGACAGTGGTATTGCGGTATGTATGTGCCTGGAAAAGTCCTAAATGCTTAACATAAATTACTTGCCCAATCTCTGTCACAACCTTATGATATAGGTACAATGATTGTCATCTTCATTTTACAAGTGAGGCTAAGCGACACAGAAGCTAAGTGACTTTCACAAAGTCACGTGTTGGTAAGTATGAGATCCAGGATTTGAACCTTGGTGACAAGACTACAGAGCTTGTACCCCTAACTATTAGGCTATACAGCCTTGTTATAGCATCTTGAGATAATGGACATTAAAAGTAAAGAGTTGTCTTCTTTGGATTGTTCTTTGATACTTTCTGATTTTGAGATTTCTCCAATGGGTTTTAAAGCATTTAGAGAAAGAGAAGCTGAGAAGAATGTTGGACAAATTGGTGGCAGGTAAAGACTAAAAAGGATCCAGCTTTCAGGAACACCTAGGTACCCAGAAGTCACAGTGTTTCAGAAAGTAACAGCCGGAAGGAATGAAGCTTTGTCTGAGTCTTTAGGATACCTGGGAAATGGAATCCCCTGCCTAGATGCACCTAGGAAGAGTGGCTCAGGTTTTCTTTTTTAATAGTAAAGGTAAAGAGGACCCCAGATACTCGAAATCTGGGGCTCTCAAATGAAATTACACTTTATTTACCATGTATAAAAATATCACAGTTTTTTTTTTTTTTTAAATAAGAACAAGAGTAGTGCTCCTTACGTATTTGAAATCTGATCTGATGCCCTGAGTCTCTGCTCAGCTCAGAACCCAATGAGAGAAGTTCCTCTAACCTGCAGAATTTCACATAGGCCTGATGATGGGAAAGTCCTGGACACACTTGCTGTCTTGTCTGAGTGTGGATATAACTTGTTATTGAAATCCCTTCCTGAGCCCCATACCCTACTTATGCACATCCTAGAGAACTAATTGCACAGTGGTTAAGAGCTCAGCTGCTAATCTAAAGCTCGGGAGTTTGAATCCATCAGCTGCTCTTTGGAAACCCTATGGGGCAGTTCTACTCTGTCCTGTAGGATCGCTATAAGTTGGAATCAACTTGACGGCAACAAGTTTTTGATTTTTTTGTATCATATCCTAGACCTCCTTCCATACAAGAGTACCTCATCTTTTATTAAAATGACCTGTAGATAATTGTCTTCTCCACTAGATTGTAACACCCTTGAGGATGGTCACCTTTATAGCCCTAGCACCTGTACCATGTCTCCCATCTAATGGTAAATACCAATGCAACTGAATCAACACTAACTGCAGGAAGATCACATGGCCTTTGTTAAATGTTCCCAAGGGGTAATTCTTTAAAGTGACACAAATTACAAGCAAGCATCCCAGAATTTGAGTCATCTGCATACTTTCTGGTTAACAGAAATTTTTGAATATGTCAAATCTGCTACAACCTTTGTGTGTTCTAAGAGGACAATACATGAAATTACAGAATGTTGGTGCTTGTTTGTTCCTTACAGTTGATCTGTCAAAGTGCCTTACTTGACAGGCGATGACAATCTGAAATTCTTAAGTGACTTGCCTGATAACTGTGGCAGAGTCAGATCCTACACCCCAAGTCAATCAACCAATTAGTGCCTGACTCACCAGCCCGTGCAGCCAGGCAATTGTGCCTCTAGCGATGTAAAAAGACCTAGTTCCTCCCCCATTCTTCCCATTTTTTTTTCCATCATCTTTTAACACTCCCCTTCCCTGCTTTTTGAAAGGAAACTCAGGCCAGGCCAAGACTTCTCTGAGTTAGAAATAGGCTGTGGCTGTGCATCCAACAGATTCTTCCAGAAATTTCCATTTAGCTCCTTGTTGGTCAGCAAGAACATCTGTCTTCCTCTCAGATAAGGACACTCAGCTCATTGACTGGTAGAGGTGTTCATAAACTTCCGTTGAATACCCTCATGGAAAAACAAGCCTACCTTATTGAACAATGCTTTAAATTTTCTGAGCCTCATTTTCCTTAGGAATAACACAAGAATAGTAAATAATTAACACCTTCTCTACTTTTTCCACAGGGCGTGTTCTGGTGATAGTCACAGGACAGAAATGATGTGACTAGATTTAAAACAGAAACAGAGAGCCAGCGTTGCTTTAGTTGCTATTGTTTTTTATACAACTTAGGTTTCTGAAGCTGAAGACCAATATTTTGATTCCCTCAGTGGTCTGTGTAGGGATTAATGCCTGCCTTAAAATTTTTTTTTTTTTTTTTTTTCCTGTGTATTAGTGAAGAACTAAGTAAAGTGGTGGGCCAGGAATCATGTGATTCAGCAGGAGAGCTATGCCCAGGGTCCACATTCTACTCCACAATTCTGACTGTCTAGGTAAACCTGTTGGTGGAGGTAGCAAAGGTAGTTTTACTATAAAAGTGCCTACAATTCCCAATTCTGCAGGAGGAATTTTAGATAGAAAAATGGAAATATAAAAACAATTTTTATTAAAGCAGAATTGGTTAAAAATTCTCCCAAGAGACTGGATCATACCCTCTCTTCTTAATAATGAAATTGTTTCCTTTGGTGTAGATAGGGGAAAGAAATAGCTAAAACAAAGTTTAACCAGGGTTTTGAACGTTCTTGAACCAAGTCCTCAGAGAGATGGCTGAGAGAATTGTAGGTATTTAAATGGGAAAGGAGAAGTCTTGAGGAACATGAAGGTCATCTTCAAATACTTTAGTGATGTCAAAATGAAGAAAGAATATCAGTGTTATTCCAGAATCCAGGACACAGAACTGGTTCAGATGCTTGTTTAACTGAGCAGTCTCTCCTGGGTGAAACCGTCAGTCCTGCTTGCTGTGACCCGAGGTTTGGTACAGCATCCATACGGAGCAGGGTATCACCAAACGTGTGCTGAGACAGTGAAGTAGAGGTACAGAGAGTCCAGGTTTTCACACAATATAAGAGAAAGCAAAGGCTTTAGAGTCAAAGTAGCCGAGTCTGAATGTATTTCACCCACCTAATGGCCATGTGGCCCTGAGAACATTACTTCATCTCTCTGAGGCCCTCAATCATAAATTGGGATGATACTTAGTATTTAAGATTGTGAAGACTAAATCCAATAACATCTGTAAACTCTTTGCAGAGTTTGACACAAATAGGCATCCACAAAATTGTGACTCTTCCGGACATGGTCTTATATAAGCCTCCCCAAAATCCTCATGTTGATATGATTGTGTCCCTTGTACAAATGAGAGAGCTGAGGGTCCAGGAGGCTGAGTAAATTACCTAAGGCAATAAAGGTCATAAATGATGGGGCTGGGGTGGGGACACATACCCTCACCTCTCTGAAAATAGAATTCTGCCCTTTCCAGGGTTTCATGCAGACTCTCAGCTAAGGAAACACTTTCATTAGCAAATAAGTCAAAACACTGTGTCGTAATTTCATAACCAGACAGGACACATATGTTGCCCTTGTCTTTCAAACCGGAGTGATGGAGAAAACACTTCCCGTTAGTCTAACTCTCTTTCAGGTAAGTTCTAGCTTGTTCTATGTTTAATTACGAAGTGGATCTTTTTTTCTTTTGATCCAAAGAATCACCCATTTACAGCCAACTCTCTAAGGATTTGCTCTACCTAAAAGAGGCACCAGAAACCCCTGCCTCTATAATAACCCTCAATTTGTGAAGCTGCATAACTCAGATTTGATGATGACTCTTTTTCTCTTTCATCCATTTGGATGCAAGGACAGAACAGCCAGTCTCTACAAGGCTTGATTTAGAGGACATCAGAAAACCTCTTAATCATTCAGTTTATAATTCCCCCACCTCCCCATACAGCTCTGTCTCTCACACACACACATACACACACACACACACACACACACACACCCCTTCTGCCCTACTCAGCATGTGTCTTTTAACGTGCAAATACCCTTAAAAGGGAAAACACTCTTTTAGCTCCAAATCACTTGCCCTGAGTGATGTCAGATAGCTTCCCTCCAAGCAGGATTAAGGAAGCTGGACAAGGTAAAGAGAAATCCTTTAAGCGGGGAAAGCAGTAAAACGGGGAGGGGGGGAGTAATAATTCAAATGATGTGTTTTATTTGCAAATTTCCAAATTTGACCTAGTGCTTTTCAAGCAGCTCCGTGTTTTGACTCCTACAAGCTCTTTTTTGTTTGTTTGTTTTTCCTCTTTCTCTGTTCTCCCTCCAACCTCTTGCTCTCTCTCTCTCAGCCTGAAAATTCTGGTTAGCCTTGGTTTAGGGTACACGTCGTGCTTTAATTCTGCTAACCACACTCTCCATTTTGAGGTGCTGGAACACTTCCTTAAAGCAGAGAGTGCACGGACTAACAATTACATTTCAAGCTGCATTTAATGTTGAAGTATGAGACAACAAATTGATCTTAGATTTCTTCAGTCAAGCATGACTTCACCTCTGACTCTGAGAGAAGCCGCTATGGTGGCAGAGCATAGTTGTCCAATTGTGAAACAAATAAAAAGGGGGAAGAAGTCCCATCCTCCCTCAAACAAAGCAAAAGAGAAAAACTACCCACGGTTTTTTCTTCATTAACAATACCTGCTTCTGGAAAGACAGACGAGAAAACGGGAAGTGAAACATCCCTGTCCGTCTTCTATGCAATCCACCCATTATAGTGTGTATCTCCCATTAGAAAAAAAAAAAAAAAAGGGAATTCATAGATCTTGTGCTTTATAGCCTGACTCTATCCATCAAAAAATAGAGAAGTTGATATATTCAAATATTTGCCACAAAAAAAATATCTAGCAAGATGTGTATTCAGTGATAAAGAATTATCCACCTTTGGCTGTATCTATTGAATCTCTATATGATAATAGCTCTTTCATAAAAAAAAGGAAAAAGTACCTGGTTATGAGAAGATCAAACATATCACATTATTTCATTAACTCTCCGATGGTTTCTCTGAGGTATGTGAGTAGTGTTACTGCTTCATTAAAGACAGGGAGAAATAAAATCCAAAGAGAACCTGGACAGTTTGTCATTGCTAGAATTAGGAACAGAATCCAATGGTAGTAAAAGAAGAGTATATTAAAAAAAAAGAAGAAAGAGAGAAGGAAGGAAAAGAAAAGATATCAAAGAGCATTTCCTTCTAAGCCATCAATGAGACTTTAAATATAATTCAATATATTTGAAAATGGGGGAAAATAACCAAGTGGCAACAAATGAAGATGCTGACATTATATTTCAAACATTTTTGTAAAGGAAACATGGCACCGTTTACAAAGTTTCTATTGTGAGATGTTTTCTGAGCACTGAAATAGCACCACAGATCCAGAATTAGCAGAAGTGACCACCTTTATAGTTTCATTTTTAATATTAAAATCAGAAAATAAATTACACATATAAATCCATTGTTTATATTTATGATGCAATTTCATTCCCCATCAGAAAAATTCAGATCAGACCTTTCCCCAAAGTTCCAGAATTTATGTGAGAGCATATGCCCAGCCCAGGTGCCCGCAACTGCCTGCTATTCCCGGATTAGCTGCTGTGTGGCGTCAGTCCCCTTCAAATGAACAGGCTTTTGCATCCTCCAGTTTCTACTCCTCTGCCTTGTTGCTGGGAAATGGCTCTTTCTGCTGTCACTGTGACAAACGGCTCTAATTGCTGGGTTGACTGTTATGGTGGAAATTGCAGCAGTCCACAGCTGAAGGCTTTCACTCTGCTTTCGTAACGACACGGAGAGCCAAACTGCCCCTCTTCTAAAGGAATGAAGGAGATAATCTTAAAAAATAGTAAAAAAAAAAAAATAGTAATACGTAATAAATCCTCTTTAAAGAAGCAGAAAACAAGGGCACTTGCTGAGTGGTTATTGTCTAATCTAATTGCAATGCACTTTTCCTCATGAAGGGATGAAAGTTCACGGGTACGTTTTCTTGAATTGGTGGTGGTGATGATGATGGTGGTTGTGTTTGTTTTTGTCTGCGAAGTAATACATGGCAGGCAATGATTTGGAATTGTAAACTTTCCAATTTATTTTCATGGCAATCTGTGAGATGTGTCCCTGGAGGAAGACAAACAATTGCAGTTTTAGAGCTGAATTGGCCTCTCTCTCGCCTTTCTTACATTAGAAAGCATGCAATCTCATTTTGCATAGGATTACAAAATTCCAAAATTCTAATCAAGTGTCAGAGGAATATGCAATGGTCTGAGATGGTCGATGTGTTACTGAGGAAACACTCCAGGATGCGAGAGGCAGAAATGAGAGCTGTAATTGTCGGATTTGACCGTGGAGACAGAATCCAGGTTACAAAAGGCAATCCCTAATTTGGGATTTTAATCAGATAGCAAGCACCAAGGACAACAGCTGCCGTTACATTAGCTTGGATAAAATTATAGGACCTATCAATTCTCATGCTTAAGGGCATAAGCCGATCACCAGCTGAGGTCAGGAGGAAATTTTCCCAATGGCAGAGAGTGCACACTTATATCCATTATCAGAGATTTAACACCTACCCCTAAAGCGTCTGGTGTTATTTTTTATCAAATAAATGCAAACATACAACACGTACTAGTACTGGTAGACATACATGCGCACACAGCAGACTAGATAGTCATGGGGGTGAGTACTTGTTGGAATAGCTGTGAGATTGTAATGGACTAAAGGAAATCCATTTTCCCAGTTTCTGCTTGGCCTAAAGATTCCTTTTGTCTTAACTCTTAGTCAAATCCATGGGTAGACACTTCCCATGTGTTCACTCTTCCGTCAAATGTTCACATATACTCATGTGAGCTCAGTCTTCTGAACTGAGGGGTAGAAGGAGCTTGTATTAGTTTTCTATTGCTGAGTGCAGTCTTTTTTTTTTTTTAATTTTTATTGTGCTTTAAGTGAAAGTTTACAAATCAAGTCAGTCTCTCACACAAAAACTTATATATACCGTGCTACATACTCCCAATTTCTCTCCCCCTAATGAGACAGCCCGCTCCCTCCGTCCACTCTCTCTTTTCGTGTCCATTTCACCAGCTTCTAACCCCCTCTACCCTCTCATCTCCCTTCCAGGCAGGAGATGCCAACATAGTCTCAAGTGTCCACCTGATCCAAGAAGCTTACTCCTCACCAGCATCCCTTTCCATCCCATTGTCCAGTCCAATCCCTGTTTGAAGAGTTGGCTTTGGGAATGGTTTCTGTCCTGGGCCAACAGAAGGTCTGGGGGCTATAACCACCGGGGCCCTTCTAGTCTCAGTCAGACCATTAAGCGTGGTCTTTTTATGAGAATTTGGGGTCTGCATCCAACTGTGCTCCTGCGCCCTCAGGGGTTCTCTGTTGTGTTCCCTGTCAGGGCAGTCATTGGTTGTAGCCAGGTACCACCTAGAACTTCTTGTCTCAGTCTGATGGAGTCTCTGGTTTATGTGGCCCTTTCTGTCTCTTGGGGTCGTAATTACTTTGTGTCCTTGGTGTTCTTCATTCTCCTTTGGTCCAGGTGGGTGAAGACAAGTTGGTGCATCTTAGATGGCCACTTGCTAGTGTTTAAGACCCCAGACGGTGAGTGGAGAGTCTCGATATGGGTTAGCTGGATTACCTGCTCAGGGTCTTATCAGGCTGCAAGGTGTCAGCCTGGTCTGTGAATCTCAGCTAAGGTTTATGGTCCTCTTCCAAATCTTACGGGATATTGTTAGATTTCATTTGCTTGTGGTTGTATGACTGAAGTACCCATTTTCTTGCTAGCTGCTAGCCAGGGACTGCTCTCACTTCTTAGGAATTACTCACAGTTCTTTGATACATGGTCTCCATAGGCAATTCACAACATGAATGTTTGCTTTCATCAGGACAGCTAGAGTGTGTCTCTAATTTCTCCCTCTCCAATCTGCCAGCCCGGAGTCTAACATAATGCAAAATAATCAAGGGGGTGACTAGCCCATCACTTTTTGCTATATATTGTTACCTAATCAAGGGAGAGGAGCCCTGGTGGTGCAGTGGTTAAGAGCTATGGCTGCTAACCAAAAGGTCAGCAGTTCAGATCCACCAGTTGCTCCTTGGAAAGCCTACAGGTCAGTTCTACTCCGAGTCAAAACCAACTCGATGGCAATGTTTTTTTTTTAATTTTTTTTTTAACCAACGGAGAGACTATCTTGTCATATTCATAGGTTCTTTCCGTAATTGAGAGGAGGAAATTATACAAGATATGTACACTAAACCAAAACCCAGGTGCCAATGAGTCCATTCCAATGCATGGTGACCCCATGTGTTTCAGAGAAGAACTGCACCCCATAGGGTTTTCAATGGTTTTTTTTTTTTTTTTTTTTTTTTTAAGTAGATCACCAGGTCGTTCTTCTGAGGCATCTCTGGGTACATTTGAACCACCAGCTTTTCCATTAGTGGCTGAACACTTAACTATATGAGCTTAGGGGCCATTTTAGAATCCTGACAACTTCAGAGCTCTTGAGAAAAATAAGCAAGATCAATACTAATAGAGAAGGTCTAGTTAATTTGCCTGATTCTACAAGGATTTTTTTTTTTTTTTGAACTATTAGGTGGGTCTAGTCATTAATCTATTCTGTCATATCTATTAGTAATTGTTCATTATGGAGAGACAGATCCTTGGCAAATGTTCTAGTATAACCATGTAAATAAGATCTTGGAAAGGAAATTAGGGGTCATCTGGTTCAATCTTTTTATGTCGCAGATAAAGAAACTGAGCCTCAACTAAATTAGCTAGTCTGAGTAAATCAGTCCTGACATTTAAAGCCAGGATGAGAATCTAGAAGTCCAGACTCCTAAATCAATTACACATTTGCCTTGAAGTCACCAGATCTTTTGGCCATTTTAGGATATGTATTGTCACTTCTGTAGATTCCCCAGTGCCCTCAGATTTCTATGCATTTTCTTACAACCAATCTACTTCTTTTAAATGGTAATAAACTTAACTCACCTTGAGATGTCAGTAACTAATTACCCTTTGAGAATGATTTCTCAACCTTACAATGGGTGTAGGGTTTTCACAGAAATAAATGAATTAAACTAAAAGGAGAAATGATACCCTTCAAGTAAAATTCCATGTTAGAGAGAGCAGAAGGAGAGAGGTGTGTGCGTGTGTGACGATCTGTTATTTGGGTGTTTATAACAGAAAAGTGAATGATTTGAGTCAACTCTTTCATAAGAAGAGACCTGGTGGTGCAGTGGTTAAGGGCTCAGGCTGTTACCCAAAAGGTCAGTGGTTCCAATCCACCAGCTGCTCCTTGGAAATTCTATAGGGCAGTTCTACTCTGTCCTATAGGTTTGCTATGAGTTGGAATAGAATCAACTCGACAGCAACGTTTTCTTTTTTAATCTCATAAGAATATGACCAAAAAAAAGGAAACGTAGAGAACTTGTCTTTGCTCATTTAATCATGCAGTGGGGTTTTCCATTTCTTCAAAGTCTGAGATAGCCAGCCTCCCTTAAGCTAACTTCTCAGTGTTTAATAAATACCTACCAATCTGGGAGAGATTCATGAAAGCCCTGTTGCTAGGAATAATTGGTAAGGCAGAGACTCCCAAGGTAGGAAGTGCTCTGGTCATTTGGAGACTCTTGGAATCTGCAAATAAAATATTAAAAATTTTCCTAGTTTTAGTAAGAGTAATAAAGTCCAGGGCAATGCAGCCAGTTACATTATGAAGCCAATCTTTCACACAATGCTCTCTCTTTGGGCATCTGTAACATATCAGGTTTTTTATAAAATAAACATCCGCCAGTGATGAAGAATAGACACTGGTGATGTTACAGGCTGTCTTTGTGAGAATCAGCAACTGAAGACGGGCATCCTCAAGATGTATTTTTATTAAGCAGGTGGAAGCCTGGTGTTTGTATCTGCTACTTTGCCTATTTTGAGATAGAGAAAAAAACATAAGCCCTCAAAATCTTTACTAAGAAACATAGTTCTCTGACTTGGGTGGTATTGTGATGATGCCTACAAATCCTATAAAGTTAGTGTTTCTAAAATACATATTTTGCTCTACCACAAGTGTATTATAGTCTTAAGATATGAGTGCACCAGACTACTTGCTATGTGTTCAGCCTGAAGTAGTCATCCTTATGTTAGCCAGAGAGAGTGTGTCACCTTTATTTGAGCTATGAAGGAACATTCTCATAGTTTCTAAGAAATGCCAATATTTTAAACCAAACGTTGCCTTTACCCAAGGATGAACCATTTTCTCATCCAGTATTCACACTGTCCTACACTTTCATGAAAGACCATCTTGATTGCACTGATTAGGTCTTTTATAATTGGTAGTACTATAAATAAATACATATATATTTTTATTTATATTTAGAATTCCCCATTAAGTTTTAAAATATGATTGCATATAAATATGATTATATTTAAAATGCTGTATATATAAATATGATTATATTTAAAATGCTGTATATATATATGCATTCATTTCTTCTGAAATGCCATTCTCCTTGTATTGTCTGGCTAACCAGGTCTCACCTGATATTTCAACAAAGAGCCCTAGTTCTACCTTCTAGATGAAGATGTCCCTGGCTATCAAACTCACAGTGATCCCCCCGTTTCTGAACTCACAGAGCCTATTTCTGGGGGTATTTATTTAAACACACAGCTGTGATTTACATCTGTTTACTTCATGCAAGCCTTATTTCCAAATGAATTGCCAAATTCATTGAAAATAGGAACTTTGTGTCACAAATTTTTTTGGTATCTTCCACAATATGTAGCCTAGTGCTAAAGGAAATAAAGATTACTAGAATTGGAAGAATATCAAAATTGAAACAATTATATTAAGAGGACATTGACCTTTTCAGAGTTGGTATGGTAATTTTTGTTGTCATTCTTCTTGATTTTTGTTTCTGCGGGGGTTGTTAACTTATTTGTTTTGTGTTTTTGTTTTGTTTTTTGTTTGTTTTTGGTCATGCTCAACAGACGTACCTGGGTTTGTTTAGCAGCAGCAACATCAACTAAACTTGGTACTGAAATAGCTAGTTAATTACCATACCATTCTTGACAAAGCAGATCACACAGTATCTTTAAAAGAAAAAAAAAAAAAAGTGGAGTGATCTAGGTAGAATTCATGCCTATCAACTTAACTTGCCTCTTAAATCAAATTCTTTACCCTTCTCTAAGACGTAGTAACTCAGAGTATGCATATTTACTCCTAAGAAAAGAGTTACCTGTAAATTGACGTGTAGTCAATATAACCATATTTTTAAAACTCAATGGGGAATTCAGTACATAATAAGATTTCATTGTCAATTCTTCTGAAGTGAGTAGGTGTCTTCTAATATTTTGTTATCCTGGAATTTCATATGCGAGGTTAATTAAGGCGAGACACACCTGCAAAAAGCAGCCAACTAGAGGTAGTTTTCATTTGCCTGCTTTCCAGCATGCTGGCAACCAATAGCTTGGCCAGATCTCGAGTCACATACACCTTAAGTTTTAATGGTTACCATGGCGATGAAAAAAGGCATTACAAAATGCACAAGCTGTTAACATGTTGCAGAAGCCAAAAGAAAGAGCTAAGAATAAACTTCTGCAAATTCTCGATCGCACCACACTTGAGGAAAACTGCTGTTAAACCAACGTCATATCCCAGTCAAATAGCTCATTAATCTGAAGCTGAAGCTAAGAATTCCTCTGGGCTCCCCGTCGGCTGGGGCTGGGGCCATCTCCACTGTGAAAACATACGTGAGTGTGTCACAGTGCGTAGGGGTGTGTGGGGGAGAGCAGGAACAGAGACAGAAAGAATAAACAGGCTGTGAATCGAGTCTCAGCTCCTTCATCAACAAGAAAGAAAACCTTAATGTTTTCTACAAGGAAGACAGACAAGAAAATTTAAATGAATCTAATTTAGATACATCTAAATTTTATTGGATGAGTAATTCATTATAACCATAGGCAGTTGAGTGTTTCATTTGCTTTCATTTTTTTTTTCTTTTTTTTAAGTCAGAACCCAGATATTTGGACTGAAATGAAATAAAATGTATACACTTATATAATCCCACACTGGAAAGGAAGTGTTGCTCTCTGAACATAGAGATTCTCCTCAAAAGGGGTGGCTGCCTGTTCAATGATGTAACTTCCACAATAAAGAAGAAAAGGAAGGTCCTTGGTTTGAGAACATGAAATCACCCAGGAAGAAAAGGGGTAAGGTGTCAACATTCACATTTAAATGTGTATCAGTTATAGAGTAAACAGCCATCTGGACAGAAAGGTAGAACTCTTATTTATCAATTTACAGACACAGACCCAAGCAGGCAGACAGCGAGGGAGTTAATGAGAGAGATGAAGCGCTGAACATGGCTTAGAAATGCAAGGCTCATTCATACTGTTTAGATGAGTCTTTGTTCTAGATCTGTGGCTTTCACTCAGGGAGAGTGCTCAGGGTGGAGAGCAGGCCATCACTCTGAATTAATCCCCACAATATTGTGGGCACCACGTGGAGCAATCCTTTCTTTCTGTCTGGAGCTCTCAATGTTTTCATGGGTTTCCTGAGCCCCGCTTAGACTCTGGAATGTCTCTGTGTTATGCTGTTTACTGATCCTGCTCAGGTCTCAGCTGGCTAAATGTCTAGTCCCTTCTTAAATTCCAGTCTTCCTGTGTCAACTCTCCCTCCAGTGAAGCTTGTCTCTACACCATGACACAAATGCCATTGCCTCCGTGCCCTCCAACCTCAATACACACAAAATAGTGTTCCATTTTGACTTTATGCCTGCTTACATACTCTTCTCCCCTGGTCCCCACCCTAAATTCATGATTTGTCTAACAGACCTCCCTCAACAATCCTCAGGTCTATTGTATTTCAGGTTATAATCACAGACCCTGAGCAAAGCCAGTGCCCTACAATATCTTCCCTCTTCTCCTTCTTGTTTTCTTTTTTACTTCCTCTGTTAGACTTTAGAGACTTTTATTTTTTTTTGCAGTGTTCACTGTATCTAAAACACTATGGTGCTCCTACTAAGCACCCAGTAATTGCTCAATGAAATTACTTACATTTTAATGCACAAAGGCTATGTTCTCCAACATCACAGCATGTCTTTAAATTGTATTCTAAGACATGCTGTAAACTCAAAAACATTGGTTATGGAGATATACTAAAGATGAAATCCAAACATGATGATAATACTTTTTTTTTTTTTTCAAACAATTTATAGAGCTATAGGTCTGGAAAGGAAGGGAGAACTTAACAACTCTAAATCCACCCTTCTTTTAAAGACAAAGATCTTAGGTACTGTATGAGGTATCTGAAGGTTTCCTATGTAGTTAAAGGCAGAACTAAGAACAGTAAACAGGCACCGTGAGTATCTCTTACAGGTCCTTCAGTAACGCTCCATTGTCGGCCACCGTGACATATTGTTCTACATACTGTTTGCCCAAAAGAAATTTGATAGCACAATCAGCACATACAAATTGTCTATTTATTACCGTAAAAAGATTTCTTTGCCTCTTTCTAAGTTTTCATGTTTCTAAATTTTCATGAGGCAGATAATATTTTGCCTGAAGTATATATCCAATTGATGATGTAGTGAAAACCAGCTCACTCTCATATGACACTCATTTATTCATTAATCAAAATGTTTTGAAATTAAGACACTGTGTGAGATGTATGGGATACAAAGTGCTATTATACCCATCTCTACCCTCAAGAAGCTTTGTGGTCTAGTAGAAAAGAGAGTCAAGGAGAAATGTGAATCAGGAGCATAGTGCGCTGCAAGGACCATAGGAAAGGCATCTAACTAGAGGAGGTGCCACCCTATGCCAAGCACTGAGTCCTAGAAAGAATGGGAAGACAGAGCCTGGAAGTAAACTGTTCCTCAGAGTGAGCACAGCATGTGTAGAGTCAGAGGCTTAGGGGGAGCAGTTTATAAACTTGGACCTGAATTTAGCTTTGTTCATTGGCAGACTGAGAGAGAACATGGGTAAAAACACAGGGAATAAGCCTCAGAAAGACTTGTGGTCACGGTTATGACATTTCAACCTCAAACCCTTCAGTCTGTAAACAGGGCGGTGACACGATTAGATTCATGTTAATGAAGACTATTTTGATGGCAATGTAGAAGAAGGTAAATATGAGCTCAGCAGAAAAAAAGAGTTTGCAATCTGTTGCAGTGATCAAAATAATACGAATTTCTGAACGAATGTAGAAGCAGTGAATATGCTTCCTATAAGGGAATAAAAAGAAAATATTTATCAAAGAGAAAATTTTTATCAAAAAGGAGGGAATGAGGGAGAAATTCTGAGCGATTCCCAGGTTTCTGGCTTGTGTTACAATGAACGATGTTGGAGGAGTGGTTTTGGGGATGGATGTAATGAGTTCACATTTGGACTTACTGTACTTCTGAGTGACTTCCAGGAAGAGGTTGGGTACCAGAATCTGGAGCTCAGTAGGAAGAACAGAGATGGAGCGACAGACACCTCTGCTATTCACATAGAGGTGATGACATACCAAATCACCAGGACACTGGCTCTACCCTTGAGGCTAATCAGAGACAAATTCCTGCAGAAAGTATGTTTTCAGTGTGGTCCCATCACCTCTTCAGGGTCCTTCCTCTTGATTCTGGTCCCTGACTTGCCTCTCTGTTTCCCATCTACTCACCTTTTTCTATTCATCTTTTTCTGAACTAAGGTTATAAGAAAGTTTACTTGTAACTTACCTTTCTACTCATCTCCATCATGTGACCTTGAGTACATGAAGCTTGAAAACTCTTCCAGAAAAAAAAGGATAATATACCTCTAATGTTATAATTCCATGAAATAATTTAATTAGCTTGAAAGGTAATATGTTTAATAATAGTTGCTATTTATAGGAAGGAAGCCTAAGGTAAAATTTTGACAGGGGGATATGTCCATCATAATTTTGTTACTAAGGCAGATCTCAATCCACTGATACATAAGAGCAATAGCTAATGCTTCTAATACCACTCACTATATATTACACACTGTTCTGAGAATTGTACAGAGTCATTCAATCCTCCCAATACCCCTAAGTGACAGGCACCGTGCTTTTCCAATTTACAGGTGAGGATACTGAGTCACAGAACAGGTAAGTAGCTTGGACAAGGTAAAACAGATTATAAGTGTTAGAGCTCGGACTCAAACTCAGACAGTCTAGCTCCATATTCTGTGCTCTACTTGTCTCTGGAATGAATGAATGAATACATATGCATTTATTGAAGGAAGTCATGTTCCATAGCAAAGTCAAGGTAGAGAAGCTGAGTCAATATTTCTTGACTTGTGGATCATTTCATTATAATTTGGGTTTTATGAATTCCTTAAAGACATGTTGGCATTAATAGAGGTCAGAAGAAAGAATTTCAAATATTAAGTGATAAATAATGTGGAGAAGTAAGGACTAAGTGAAACATTGCTCCATTGTTAATGCTAGAGAACAACATAGGAGAAAGAGCATGAGCTTAGAACTAAACCATGGAGCTTTGATTCCTTTTTTACCAAGTATTTGTGAAATTATCTGGGACAAATTATTTTAAGTCTCAGAGTTTTAAGTTTTTTTCTTTTTTTAATCTGTAATTTTTTTTTAATCTGTAAAATGGGAACAATGTTGCCTAATTGATAGAGTGGTTGGATGATGATTGCATGCGATGATTTATCTAAAGAGACTAGCTCATAGATTTGGAACTAATAAATGTCTTGTAATTATCTGCTATTATTATGACCTACATTAACCTGATCAAAGACCTAAGACAGACAAAATGTAATTTGTCAGATTATAATCACCTATTCATACATATTTTATTTTATATCAAAACATCCCTGGGCAAAACATAGGGCAGAAATGTTATTTGACAAATGAGGCAATTGAGATTCAGGAAGATTAAATTCTCAAACTAGTTTGAGAAGACTTACTACCCTAGGTCTCTGCATATGAGTCAAAACAATTATTTCCAGCATTCATTTCTAAAACATAAAGTTGCCCAAAACCTGAGGAACCTGACAGACATTGTTAGAGTTACTGGCAAGTTACGACAGATCAAACCTAACAGTCAAGTTTATGGTATGTCTGTCCCAGCACCCGCTACACTTTGCCCTCCCATTTCTATGTGCTGCATTCTCAAGGCTACCTAAATAGAATAGCATAATTAAGTTCTTACTTAGGGGCAGAGTTGGAGGGACAGGCCAGCAGGCATGCAACAGAAAGCAGCCCACTGCCGTAGTCTAGCAGTTTGCCTACAGCAGATGGGTTTTCCTTGGAGGTCTGTTGTATCAAGTACTGACTCATTCCAACCCTGATTAGTTGTAAAATCTGATAGGATCGCAGCCCAAGGAAGTATGGCCAATGTCCAAGTTGACAATTGGGCTTGATTTCTCTTCTCTGCCCTCTAAGAGCAACTCCCTGAAATGTCCTTGTGGCCTACCAATGGCCAGCCCCATGCCACAACATGTTCAGTATCTGCACCTCAGCTTTCAAGGACAAGCATTTCCATTAAAAGCTCAAACCATCCTGCTCTATTTCCATAGGCGGAGGCAGTGAGCACTGTCGTGCTGCTTTCAGCCTCCAAAATAAGTGAAATGTTTGACGAGAAAGCATATGTTTTTTGGCAACTTTGTTTAATCCACATTTTAAAGGAAAAATTGAAACTCCACAAGGTGCAAAAAAGATTACTGTAACGTTTCAGTATCTGGAGGAAAGCAGACTGTGTTCCCTCCTCCTTCTGTTCTTTTTCCTCTTCCTTCATGTGCAGATATTTGCTTTATAAAAGCTGCCATAGAAATGAATCCTTTAATTAAGAATCTGAACTACCTAACTGCAGAACAGAGAGAAATATTTAATGTCACAGGCTGCAGGAGCCATCTGTAAGATGGAGATGGTACATGTCTGTTCTCAAGAGTCACCACTCTCCAAAGTCATGTGAGAGTCACAAATCAAGGGTTCTGGGGCTAGAAAAGTTTGATTTCCAAAGAAGTCAGATTTCTTACTATAAGGTGAAGAAGTGACTCTACCAGAAAGAAAGTTACTTTGCCAAGATTTGCTTATTATTTTAGAAAATGCAGTCTAACAGGCAGTTGCTTTCAGGAGTCACTTTCCAGAAGCTCCCATCACACTTTTAAGGAGGTCCACATTTGGACTCCAATCCACCTGAAAAATCCTCATGGACAGCCCTTGGATGAAACAAGTTTGGTATGTCCTAGGCCTGCAGGCAGGGGAACCAGCACTGTGGGGAGCAGGGAGAGATAGAAGGAAAAGTCATCCATTTTCTTACCCTCCCCAGATGTGGTAGTCCTGCATGTGCTGTGACTCTGTTGTTGTTGTTAGGTGTTGTTGAGTTGGGCCCTGGGTCATGGTGACCTCATGCACAATGGACTGAACTATTGCATTGTCCTGCACCATCCCCATGATCAGTTGCAAATTGGGCCATTGTAATCCATAAAGTTTTCAGTGGCTGATATTCAGAAGTTTATCACCAGCCATTTCTTCTTAGTCTGCCTTAGTCTGAAAGTTTTGCTGAAACCTGCTTAGCATCATAGTAACATGCAAATCTCCATGGACAATCAGGTGCGGGCTGTGCAGGAAGTACATTGGCTGTGACTCCAACTGGGTCTCCTGCATGGAGGGTGAAAACTCTACCATTGAACCACTGCTGTCCCCACTGTGACTTTACCACCCTTCAAGAAGACCTTGACTGACAGGAGGGAAGAAAGCTGATGCTGGAGACCCAGTGAGTTACTGAATTGAGACTTGAAACCCTAGAATGAGGCCCCATTACATATAGCTAAAAGGCAATTGTTTCTGAAAATAGTGTATTGTGTTTCAACCGAATCGTAATACTGCTATTACACTTGAAATCTTATACAATTGTCTTAGTCTGGGTTCTCTAGAGGAGCCAAACCAGTGATATGTGGTGGCACAGTGGTTAAGAGCTCAGGCTGCTTACCAAAATGTCAGCAGTTCAAATCCACCAGCCACTCCTTGGAAACCCTATAGGGCAGTTCTACTCTGTCCTATAGGGCCGCTATGTGTCACAATCGACAGCAATGGGTGTAATTTGGTTTTATATATATATATATATATATACACAAAAATCATACATATATTCACACACACGTATATATACATAGAGAGAGAGAGGAATTTAATTCAAGGAAATGGCTCATGCAATTGTGGGGGCTGGCAAGTCTCAAATCCTCAGGTCAGGCTCACAGGGTTGCAGGGGCTGATGAATCCAAAATCTGCAGGTCAGGCTGCAGGCCAGAGATTTCTCCAGGCTTATGTCCCAAGAACTAGAGGCCAGGTGATTAGAAAAGCATGGAGTTGAAAGAGCAAGCTTTGCCAGAAATTCCATTTGTATACTGGAGGCAGGCCACACTTCCAAAAAAACTCCCCTTTCAACTAATTGACTGATCAGATCAGATCCCATCATGGAAAGTGATTACATTATATTACACTTTGGGAGAGAAACCATTCCAATACCTGCCAAACCACTGAGAATCATAGCCCAGCTAAGATGACGCATAACACTAACCATCACAATTATGCAATAATTCTGCAAGCAACATGATGATTTGGGAAATAGCATGATGACAGGGGTCTGGAGCCAGGCTGTTTGGATTCAGATCTGAGGCCAGTTGCTATGTGACCTCTGGCAATTTGTTAAATCTCTGTTTCCAAAACTTTAAAATGGGTATAATAATAAATAAATAAATAAAATCTTCCACATACTGATGTTGTGAGGATTAAAGTAGTTAATACAGATAAAACAGAAAATGAGTAGCATAAATTAAATTCATAGTAAATCTTAGCTAATTCTATTATTATTATTATTTACAAGTTTCAAAATGCTTTTATGACCTATTTTCATTGATCTTGGGAAGAATAATGCTATAAGTTAAAAAGAGGCATTTTTAACCCCACATTATTATAGATGTGAGTGTACAAAGTAAAATACAAGAGGTAATTTATAAGATTGTGATTCTAATTCCAGACAGTAGGTCTCAGTTAGGTAGGGCCATAGCCCTATGCAAGATCCACAACCATCACTAAATGGAGATGGAAATTCTTTTCTTACAGGCCTCACAGAGCTAGTAAACTCGTCAGATTAGATGGTTGGTGTGAAAGCTCTTTGGACAGGCTTCAGGCTTTTGTCTGCACAGACTCAGTCTTCCTAGAATATTTTTCTCAGGCAGTAGCTCAGTCAATGCTGAGTGAACGTTAGGACCAGAGCAAGGACATGAGCAATGGATGCTGTGAAGCTCAGCCAGAGAAGAGGATACTACTTGGTGAAGGACACTGAATTTTTATGCCTTGGCAGTAACTGTGTCACAGATGAAAATCACTGATAGGAGGAAAGATATAGTTACATATTTCATAAGTCTTCAGAGTTAATTTTGGTGATTCCTTTGTTGATAAATTACCTGTACAGAGGCTGGAGATTAATAATGATTAAAGAAAATAAAAAGAAACAAAACAAAGCAAAAAATAAAACCAAAAAAAAAACAAAAAACAGAAAGCCCTTATCTGCATGCAACATGGATTAATTGTGTTATCTACTTTAAAACTGGATCAATTGACTTTAGGGGTGATTTATTTTATTTTTTTTTATTTTAATGTCTATTTTTCCCCAACATAGTTGCAATAAAATTTTTAATAAGTGATAACTTTGTAGGTTGGTAAATGAACAGAAAATTTCAGATCAAGTGATAGTTACACAAATAATTACCTAATCATGTTTGCAATAAAACATTCTTGTAAGAAAAATTATTATTAGCTATTTCAAGGCTCTTTGATTTTTCAAATAACTTGCTGTAAATTTTTTTTTAAATAATTGGTGATTTAATATTCTATTTGTGTCCTATTGATGCTATGACAAATTACGACAAATTTAGTGGCTTAAAAACAACACAAATTTATTATTTTACAATTTTGTAGATCTCATTGGGCTAAAATCAAAGTGCAAACAGAGCTGTGTTCCTTTCTGGAGGCTCTTGGGGAAGAATCTGTTACCTTGTCTTTCCAGCTTCTAGTGGCTGCCCACATTCCTTGATTTACGGCCCTTTCATCCATCTTCAAAGCCAGCAACAATAGGACAAATTCTTGGTAAACCGCAATCTCTCTGGTTCTCTCTTCTGCTTTCTTTTCCATTTATAAGGACCCTTGTGATTAGACTGGGTCCACTGGGATAATCCAGAATAATCTCTCCATCTCAGATCACCTCATTAACAACCTTAATCCCAACTGCAACCTTAATCTCTCTTGGTCATGTAACCTAAAGTAATCACATGCCCCAGGGATTAGTATATGGACATCTTTGGGGTTGTCATTATTCTGACTACTGCTGTTGTTGTTGTTGTTAGGTGCCCTCGAGTCAGTTCCAACTCACAGTGACCCTAAGTACAACAGAACAAAACATTGCCCGGTCCTGCACCATCCTCACAACCATTGTTATGCTTCAGCCCATTGTTGCAGCCACTGTGTCAATCCAGCTCATCAAGGGTCTTGCTCTCTTTTGCTGACCCTCCACTTTACCAAGCATAACGTCCTTCTCCAGGGACTGATCCCTCCTGACAACATGTCCAAAGTACCTGAGATGTAGTACTGGTTGTACTTCTTCCAAAACAGATTTGTTCATTCTTTTGGCGGTCCATGGTATATTCAAAATTCTTCGCCAACAGCACAATTCAATGGTGCTAATTCTTCTTCAATCTTCTTTATTCGTTGCCTTGCTTTCGCATGCATGTGAGGCTATTGGAACCATCATGGCTTGAGTCAGGCGCACCTTAGTCTTCATAGCAACATCGCTGCTTTTCAACACTGTAAAGGGATCTTTTGCAGTAGATTTGCCCAATGCAATGTATCTTTTGATTTCTTGACTGCTGCTTCCATGGGTGTTGATTGTAAAGCCAAGTGAAATGAAATCCTTGACAACTTCAATCTCTGTTTTTCATGACGTTGATTATCGGTCCAGTTGTGAGGATTTTTGTTTTCTTTATGTTGAAATGTAATCATTCTGACTACTACAAACATTAAACACACATTATATATATATATATATATATACAAAAATATGTGTATATGTACCTACATATATATGCGTGTGTGTGTGTGTGTGTATATATATATATATATATATATGGAAACCCTGGTGGCATAGTGGTTAAGTGCTACGGCTGCTAACCATAAGGTCAGCAGTTCGAATCTACCAGGCACTCCTTGGAAACTCTATGGGGCAGTTCTACTCTGTCCTATAGGGTCACTATGAGTCGGAATTGACTAGATGGCAATGGGTTTGGTTTTGGTTTATATATATATATATACATGTTTGAATATTTGTAGATGTATGTACATATACAGACATATCTTTAGGGCCATCGTTTTGATTGCTACAAACATTAAACACATTTTAAACACACACACACATAGATATTTACATTTTTTGGGCCAGAAGGAAACTTGAAACTTGCCCAAATTTCCTCACTTATGATGGAACTGAGGCTGAGAGAATGAAAATAACTTTCCCAGGACTGTCATCCTAGATGTCTTCCACCTCCATTAAATGTTTCCAGAAACTACCAATGGGGCAGATCACTTCTCATTTTCAACAGCAGAATGCCATCTTTCATATACCAAGATCCAATTGCAGCTTTGTTGCTTTTTCTTTTTTCGGTTTCTACCATTTGCACATTAACGTAACTATCACATTGTTGCATACCTGATATTGCTACTGATAATTTTAAAAATGTTAAGGGAAGAGAAACACAAAGAGAAAGTAAGTCAAATCCTGAAGCACTCTGCAAGTAATGATCCTAAGAAACATGCTGGTCAGATGAAGTTTACCATCTACCAATTATCGGTAGTAATGAGAACTTTTATGGATTAAATTGTATCCCTCTAAAATATATGTTGAATTCCTGGCCCTTGTACCTGTGGATGTAATCCTGTTCAAAATAAGCTTTTCTCTCGTTATATTAAATGAGGTCATTCCAGTGTGTTGTGGATCGTAAAACTAATCACTTCTGAGTTATGAAAAGCAGAATAGGCATAAACACACATATGAGGGAAGACAGATGCCATGTGAGGATTATGTGTAAGCCAAGGAATGCCAAGGAACCCTAAGAAACCAAGGAATGCCTAGGGCTACTGACAAGGAAGGAACCACCACTGCCAAGACCCTAATCAGAACTTTTAGGCCCCAGCACTATGAGAAAATAAAGTTCTGTTTTTAAAGCCACCCAGTTACGATATTTGTGTTATGGCAGCACTAGGAAATTCAGACTGGTACCTTTCCACTAATATGGAATACTCAGTTCTACTGGTCTCCGCCTGAGCAGTTGGGAAAATATATATATATATAATATTAAAAGGGAATATTTCCAAATTGATCCATTCCTTTGCTATGAGTACACAATACTGGGAGAGTATGGATAGCAATGCATATGCGAAACATCCTAATTGTGTCTATTCATACTACCATGGAACCATTTCTTCTTTTCCTCCAGATGCCCTCTTTTTATCTGTTCCCTTTTGACTCTAATCAAAAAGACATACCCTTTTGACGTCAGTATTCATGTTGACTCTGACGAATTACAGTATCTGCAAAATCTAAGGATCTTACATAGAGACAGACACTTTGCTGTAACTCACTCTCCCCATGTTCCAGTTTGTCCGAAGTAATCAAAATACATTGCATGAAAGTTTAAGACTACGAAATTAAATGATCATTTTATTACTTTCTTCTCATGACGTATGTTATCCAAGGGGTATAAGCATATTCTTTTTGCAGATGCATTACTTCAGAATATGCAGAGACCATCTGAGGACTCCACAGTGTTGTGGACAATCTCAAAAATATTAATCATTTTGCACCTTATGGCCCCTGAGTACTGTGAATACCCATTATCAAAGCTGTAAAACTGGCAAGGATAGAGAAGCCATGGTTAATGGTAACACAGCAATCAACCAACATATGCATTTGATTAGACATTTGAAGACAGAGTAAAGCAAATACCACTATTTGTTTGAGTTTATGAAAATGAAAATGATTGAACATTTTCATGGATTGAATTGTATCTCCCCAAAATATCTGTTAAATTGGCTAGGTCATGATCCCCTTGTATGATTGTCCACCATTTTATCTTCTGATGTTATTTCCCTATGTGTTGTAAATCCTACCACTATGATGTAATAAAATAGATTAATGGCAGTTATATTGAGGAGGTCTACAAGATTAGATAGTGTCTTAAGCCAATCTCTTTGAGATATAAAAGAGAGAAGTGAGCAGAGAGACATGGGGACCTCATACCACCAAGAAAGCAGTGCAGAAAGCAGAGCACAACCTTTGGACCTGAGGACCCTGTGCTGAGATGCTCCCAGGCCAAGGGAAGACTGAAACCTCACAAAGAACTTCCTCCAGAGGTCTACAAGATTAGATAGTGTTTTAAACCAATCTCTTTGAGATATAAAAGAGAGAAAGGAGCAGAGAGACATGAGGACCTCATACCACCAAGAAAGCAGTGCTGAGAGCAGAGTGCATTTTTTGGACCTGAGATTCCTGTGCTGAGGTGCTCCCAGACCACGGGAAGACTGATGCATCACAAAGACCTTCCTCCAGAGCTGACAGAGAGAGAAAGCCATCCTCTGGAGCCAAAGCCCTGAATTTGGATTTGTAGGCTACTTGAGTGTGAGAGAATAAACTTCTCTCTGTTAAAACCATCCCCTTGTATTTTTGTTATAGCAGCACTAGATGACCAAGAAAAAATTTGGTACCGAGAGTGGGTTGCTTCTCTAACAGATACCTAAAATGTGGAAGTGTTTTTGAACTGTGGATTGGTAGAAAACTCAGAAGGAAGTGAGGAGAACTATTAATGCCAGAGAAGGTGTAGATGTTGAGAAACAGCAGCAAAGGACTGGCAGCAGCAGTGAACTGACGACAGGAGATCAGTGCCGGGCAGCACTGGAGCTGACCCATGGAGCAATAGAGCTCAATGCCTGTGCACAGGAGGCTTCCTGGAGGAGTGGGGTGTCTCCCGGCACTTATTGGTAGAGCTACTGAGCTTTGAGACCCTTGCCCCAGCAGGGCAGATGTGAGCGTGAGGCCAGAGGGCCGAGAGACCAAGGAACCAAGAATCAGAAGCTGAAGAGACAACAAGCACAGGAAGCCAACTGCCTCAGTCTCAAAACTTAAGGTCAGGACCTCTGGGGTTTCAAAGGTTGGAGCCATGGCCTCTAGTGTTTCTAAGGGTGGCTTTAGGCATCCTATGCTTCTAGTCCATCTGACAGTCACTCAGATGGACTAGAAAAATAGTACATCTAAAGCCGAGGAAGCAGAGTTGCTGTCCCAGTGTGCCTGGAAGGCTGAGCTGAAGCCCAGGGCGGAGAAGCCTCCACTCAGAATCTGGATAGTGTGGCCAATACCTAGAGTCTGAAGGAGAGGTCCATTGTATAAATGGTCTCAGAGGATAGAGAGTTATTTGCAGGGCTAAAGTAATGTGTTCTTCTGACCTACTTGGTGCCTGTTATGCCTTGTTTCCCTCCAACTTCTATTTGTAATGGAAATGGTCTAGCTTGTGTCTGTTCTGCCATTGTACCTTTGGAAGCAGATAATTTGTATTTGAGATTTCACAGACGATGATAATTTTTTGTATTTTGGACTTGGAGTTGATTTAAGACTTTTGCTATGATATGATGTGGTGAAGATATTTTACTTGTGGCAAGGAATGAATTTTGGGGGGCCAAAGAGCGGAATGTCATGGATTGAATTGTGTCCCCCCAAAATATCTGTCAACTTTGTTAGGTCATGATTCCCTTGTATGATTGTCTACCATTTTATCTTCTGATGTGATTTCCCTATGTGTTGTAAATCCTATCACTATGATGTAATAAGATGGATCAGTGGCAGTTATATTAATGAGGTCTACAAGATTAGATAGTGTTTTAAGATAATCTCTTTGAGATATAAAAAAGAAAAGTGAGCAGAGAGACATGGGGACCTCATTCCACCAAGAAAGCAATGCTGGAAGCAGAGCATGTCCTTTGGACCTGAGATTCCTGCGCTGAGATGCTCCCAGAACAAGGGAAGACTGATGCATCCCAAGGACCTTCCTCCAGAGCCAACAGAGAAAGAAAGCCAGTGCCCTGAATTTGGACTTCTAGCCTACTGGACTGTGCAAGAATAAACTCTTTGTTAAAGCCATCCACTTGTATTTCTGTTATAGCAGCACTAGATGACTAAGAGAAACATTAAGGTTGGAAAATAATTTAGAGTTTATCAAATTCAGTTCTCCCATTTTATAATCAAGGAAATTGAGGACAAAAAAAGTTAAGTGTCTCACATAATGTTTTGAATTTAGCATGAATTAGAGCAGGGATGTGTGTTGGAATATGGTTTGGGTGATTTTTATCATATGGCCTCCACAAAACTAGAATGTGCTCACACATATGGTTCAAAGAATCATGCACTAACTTTCATCCCATGCTAAATTCTTAGTTAAAAGAAAATGTTCTTTCTCTTAATGAAGTTAGAATCTAACTCAAGAATCAAAACTTAGCTTACAGCACAGATGATACATTTACTGTATTACATTTGGAAGTAAGAAGCATGAGGTATTTTTTTTAGTTCAGAACTTGTTATTATTCACCCAGAATATTTCATTATCCTCATAACCAAACCCTCTGATCCTGTCTTTCTCACTGTCTCCAGAATTATCTTTCTGAAGTTTGAATCAGGATAACTTTTATTCAGTCAGTATTTATGGGTGTTCTCTACCACCTATGTGATTAGGCCTCAGTTCTTTGGTATGTCAAGGAAGCCCTTTCATCCTCTGCTTTCTGTACCTATCTTCTACCACCCTCCCCATTCACTCTTGCCCAGCCATCTCACACCATCCACTGTTCCCTGCGTAGGCATAACCCTGTTATTGTTCTGATTTGACCATGTTAGTTACGGAGTCATATCATTACACTAACAGATTACATGAGTTTGGGAAAGTTCCTTCAAGTATCTTGTTTTCAGTTTCTGAATCTGGGAATGGTATTTAATTACATGTTCTTTAAGGGTCCTTCTCATAAAAACATTTTTAGCAGTCTTTGATGAAGATTTTCACAGTTACAAAAATTCTGTACTTAAGAAATGTTTATCAGTTGTTACAATAGGTAAGATTTCTTGTAGGAGATAAAAATAGAGAACGAGAAAAAATAGCAGGAGCTGTAACTTAAAACTATTTCATTTTTCAAAAATGGTTTTATTGTGGCCTAAAACTGTTCTTCACACTTCCCAGAGGGTTGGATTGTGGTGACCAGCACTAAGATACCATGACATACTCTTTCCCTTGTACTGTCAGAGTCTTCCAGTGGTTGCCCTTTACAAAATTGCCGTTATGACACTTGTTAATATACCCATAATTACCAGGTGTTTTATCCAGGATACCAAGTAGGTCACCTGGATACCAAGAAAGCATTGAGAAGTACCATCAGAAAACTTCTTACCCAGCTCACAATTCTTTTATTCAGGATTTACCAAACTACAGGCCCTCCTAATGCTCACCCTTCTTCTTTAGGCTAGACTTCCAAGTGCTTCTTTTTTTCTTTTTCCTTACCAGGAAATATTCCATTGTCCTCAAAAACCTTTGGAAAAAATTGCTTGATTCTGAGGGTCCAAAGGAAAACTCCACAGCCTAACCTAGATATTTCCACCTGAGACCCCTTAATCCTTCCTAATTTTACCTACGGTGTGTAGCTCACAGCATAAAAATCTAGTGAGACCTACACTTCAGCTTTTTATAAATCTATGTCTATCTCTAGCTCTTCTCAATGTATAAAACCTTGCCCATCATTTCAATGAGTCTTACAGTATACTGTAATCAGTTTATTCAAACTACCATATAAAAATCTACTTAGTTAAACATGAGTAAGTTTTATCAATTACTGATTTATGAATGCCTAAGTTTTCCTCAAGTCACCATTTATGCACTAAGGTTTTATCACCTACAGCAGACTGAAAATCTACTGTAGTGACACAGTCTCTAGTATTTAAAATTCCACACCCTCCATCTGATTACCCCATTAACCATTATGTTTTCCAGGCTGTAGAGGTTTTAAGGTAATTAAACGTCTCCCCACAGTCCTAAGTCTTTGGCCATAGATTCTCAATTTCATTTTTAGTGGTGAACTCAGTGAAAAACAGTTGTCAAAACTCTGGACCAGGGTGAGAGCAGATGGCAACCACCTTAACCAAATCAACTCCACAGGGATGGAAGCTGTGTTTACAACCAGAGAGGATGTCCGAGACTTTGGCTCTAAGCATTCCTCTGCTTACCTAAAATACTTCATGGAATTATTCTCTTTTCTCCTTTTAGGATACATTTTCTTTTTTGGAGAACTAGGTTCTTGTGCCATGAGCTAGGTACCACGTGGCTGTGATCTGTGGGCTTACACACATACAGAGGGAAGAAATGGAGACTCAACATAAAGCATGTTTCCTCTCATAAATAAAAGACAAGAATCACATGATTTTATCAATTGATGCAGAAAAAGCATTTAACAAAGTTCTACACCCATTCAAGATAAAAAGAAAAAAAACCTCAGTAAAATAGGAATAGAAGGAAAATTCCTCAACATAATAAAGGGCATTTATACAAAGCCAATAGCCATCATCCTAAATGGAGAGAGCCTGAAAGCATTCCCCTTGAAATCGGGAACCAGACAAGGATGCCCTTTATCACCACTCTTATCCAACATTGTGCTGGAAGTCCTATCCAGAGCAATTAGGCTAGATAAAGAAATAAAAGGCATCCAGATTGGCAAGGAAGAAGTAAAAGTATCTCTATTTGCGGATGACATGAACTTATACACAGAAAACCCTAAGGAATCCTCCAGGAAACTACTGAAACTAATAGAAGAGTTCAGCAGAGTATCGGGATACAAGATAAACATACAAAAATCAGTTGGATTCCTCTACACCAACAAAAAGAACATCGAAGAGGAAATCACCAAATCAATGCCATTTTCAGTAGCCCCCAAGAAGATAAAATACTTAGGAGTAAATCTTACCAGAGATGTAAAAGACTTATACAAAGAAAACTACAAAACACTTCTGCAAGTAACCAAAAGCAACCTACCTAAGTGGAAAAAACATACCTTGCTCATAGATAAGAAGATTTAACATTATAAAAATGTCTGTTCTACCACAAGCGATCTATAGATTTAATGCAATTCTGATCCGAATTCCAATAACACTCTTTAATGGGATGGACAAACAAATCGCCAACTTCATATGGAAGGGAAAGAGGCCCCAGATAAGGAAAGCATTACTGAAAAAGAAGAACAAAGTGGGAGGCCTTACTTTACCTGATTTTAGAACCTATTATACCGCCATAGTAGTCAAAGCAGGCTGGTACTGGTACAACAACAGATACATGGACCAATGGAACAGAATTGAGAATCCAGGCATAAATCCATCCACATATGAGCAGTTGAAATTTGACAAAGGCCCCAAACCAGTTAAATGGGGAAAAGACATTCTTTTTAACAAATGGTGCTGGCATAACTGGATATCCGTCTGCAAAAAAATGAAACAAGACCCATGCCTCACTCCATGCACAAAAACGAGCTCAAAATGAATCAAAGACCTAAAAGTAAAATCTAGAATGACTAAGATCATGGAAGAAAAGACAGGGATAACGTTAGGAGCCCTAATACATGGCATAAACAGTATAAAAACATTACGAACAATGCAGAAGAAAAAGTAGATAACTGGGAGCTCCTAAAAATCAAACAGCTATGCTCATCCAAAGACTTCACCAAAAGAGTCAAAAGATTACCCACAGACTGGGAAAAAGTTTTTAGCTATGACATTTCTGATCAGCGCCTGATCTCTAAAATCTGCATGATACAGCAAAAACTCAACCACAAAAAGACAAATAACCCAATTAAAAAATGGGCAAAAGATATGAATAGACACTTCACTAAAGAAGACATTCAGGTAGTTAAGAGATACATGAGGAAATGCTCACGATCATTAGCCATTAGAGAAATGCAAATTAAAACTACAATGAGATCTCATCTCACTCCACCAAGGCTGGCATTAATCCAAAAACACAAAATAATAGCTGTTGGAGAGGCTGTGGAGAGAGATTGGAACACTTACACACTGCTGGTGGGAATGTAAAATAGCGCAATCACTTTGGAAACTGATTTGGTGCTTCCTTAAAAAGCAAGAAATAGAACTACCATACGATCCAGCAATCCCACTCCTTGAAATATATCCTAGAGAAATAAGAGCCTTTACATGAAAAGACATATGCACACTCATGTTCATTGCAGCACTGTTTACAACAGCAAGAAGATGGAAGCAACCAAGATGCTCATCAATAGATGAATGGATAAAGAAATTATGGTATATTCACAAAATGGAATACTATATAATATAAAAATGGAACACTACGCATCAATAAAGAACAGTGATGAATCTGTGAAACATTTCATAGCATGGAGGAACCTGGAGGGCATTATGCTGATTGGAATTAATCACTTGCAAAAGGACAAATATTGTATAAGACCACTATTATAAGAACTCAAGAAATAGCTTAAACAGAGAAGAAAATATTTGATGGTTACAAGAAGAGGGGAGGGAGGGAAGGTAGGAGAGGGGTATTTACTAATTATATAGTAGATAGGTATTACTTTAGGTGAAGGGAAAGACAACACACAATACAGGCGAGGTCAGCACAACTGGACTAAACCAAAAGTAAAGAAGTCTCCTGAATAAACTGAATTCTTCGAAGGCCAGTGTATCAGGGGTGGGGGTTTGGGGACCTCGGTTTCAGGGGACATCTAAGTCAATTGGCATAATAAAATCTATTAACAAAACATTCTGCATGCCACTTTGAAGAGTGGCTTCTGGGGTCTTAATCGCTAGCAAGCAGCCATCTAAAATGCATCAATTGGTCTCAACCCATCTGGATCAAAGGAGAATGAAGAACACCAAGGACACAAGGCAATTACGAGCCCAAGAGACAGAAAGGGCCACAAGAACCAGAGACTACATCATCCTGAGACCAGAAGAACTAGATGGTTCCTGGCTACAACCGATGACTGCCCTGACAGGGAACACAACAGAGAACTCCTGAGGGAGCAGGAGAGCATTGGGATGCAGACCCCAAATTCTCATAAGATCAGACTTAATGGTCTGACTGAGACTAGAAGGACTCCGGTGGTCATGGCCCCCAGACCTTCTTTTGGCCTAGGACAGGAACCATTCCCAAAGCCAACTCTTCAGGCAGGGATCAGACTAGACAGTGGGTTGGAGAGGGATGCTGGTGAGGAGTGAGCTTCTTGGATCAGGTGGACACTTGAGACTATGTTGGCATCTCCTGCCTGGAGGGGAGATGAGAGGGTAGTAGCTGGTGACATGGACACAAAAAGAGAGAGTGCAAGGAGGGAGCGGGCTGCCTCATTAGGGGGAGAGCAACTGGGATTAAGTAGCAAGGTTTATATAAGTTTTTGTGTGAGAGACTGACTTGATTTGTAAACTTTCACTTAACGCACAATAAAAATTAAAAAAAAAAAAAAGAATGTTCCTTCTCCCCATTTACCTTGTATGTTGATTTTCATGGGTATCTGAAAGAAAACACTTGTGTTCTCTTGAGCTCTGTGTTTACAAAGCATCTAAACAATATAACAGTAGTGGAAAATATTGGTCAGCAGGCCTGCTTTCATTATTTGTTAATTTATTTTCACTGCATTGACAGCTTACATGGAATATAAGGGATTCTTTATTTCTAGGAAATTATACCTATCTGTCAAAACCCAACTTAAGTTTTGCCCAGCTATGAAAACTTTTCTGACTGCTGAAACCATGAGTGATATAGTGTCACAGTTGATAAAATGAAATTATTTTTATTTTCTGATTCTTTTTCTAATAATAAAATCATGACATTTTACTTTCGCACAACAATTTAAAATAATAAAGTACCATTATATGTATTGTCTTGTTTACTCACATCAACAATCAATGGGTTAATGAATTATGGAAAAATCAGAATGAGTTTTTTTTTTTTTTGCAAATGGAGGAAGTGAGGACCAGAGACTTGTCTCTTGCCCAAAACCATACAACAGATATTGGTGGGCCAAGAATTAATGGTAGGCATAAATTCCATTGCTGTTACCACTAAATTACCCTCTCAGTCAATAATGTGTGTTAGCTTTATGGAAGTCAGGGGCAGGGACATACAATCTTTCCCTTTGCTTACATCTCCCACAGTCACCAGGATGTGTTCAGACAAATGGAGTAGATAATCAATGTAAACACACTTATTGATCTAGTTCATGAACTTCTTAGTTGAATGCTTTGGCATACAGATTCCTTGCCATGAATGGAATTGGGCTTAGGTTGAGAAGACTCATGTAAGCTGGAAGGGTAAGAGGAGGAAAATGCGTGTATGTCATTGGCAAGCGTGGGAGCAGTCAATTCCCAATTTGCAGCCATAATAGATTTTCTTCTGGGAAGAAAGACTTTTGAAAATAGTTTGTGAGGTTGTCTCCCTGTATGGCTAATCCTGTTTCTGCCCAGAGATGTCGAAACTGCATTTGACCTGTTTCCTGAGAATGGTGGTCAGGATCAATAATGTGATACTGTCGACTCTGAAAAACAATTGCTCACCCCACCCCCCAAGTCTGTATGTCACCACCTGGGCAGTGCATTGTGGGATTTATTCTTTTATCTGTTAGACGGGGCTGAAATGAGATCACCTAGCCATTCTCCGAGGAGAATTGAGCCATCTTCAGGTAGAATTGACTTTGGTCCCAGTAGCCACTTGGATTCGATTAGAACAGATCATGCAGAAGGGAGAAGGGTCAGCTTCCTATAAACAGGCACCGTCTCCTTGAGATATCTGATCTTCTGCTGAAAGTATTCCTATGATGAACTGATAAGAATCCCATTTGAATTCACACAACCATTTTGCCCCTGGAGATGGAAAGAGCACCCCTGAGAAATTGGCTTCCAAAGAAAGCTGTCTCAAGCAATTTCTTTTTTTAATTTTTTTTTCTTTTTCTGTAGACTTCTTTGGATGCATATTTTCCTCCATTAATCTCAAATTTGTACAAATTAGCAGTATAATGATGTACAAGCTGAACAATGGAATAATTTCTTTTACTTCAATCATGTGTTTTCCCTTTCATGGCCTAGTTGCAAGAATGCATCATCAGCAATCCTGGCATTTCTTTATAATTCTACGAGCCAGAATCCATGATTTCTGAATATTTTCAAGACAGAGGATCTGAAAGGTTTATTCTGATCATTAATCAGACCCCTCCAATTAAGCTCAATTATACCCTATAAAGCTATAATTATTGATTGATTTATCTTTCAGCTCTTAATTAAAAGTCTTAATTAAACTTTTTCTGGTGTTACTTAAGCTAAAACATAATTATTATGCAATTTCCCTGGTACATGCAACATGTCCTCATAGCCTTATGGTATAGTCATAGTCCACTAGTTATGAATCACTCACTGGCAGAATTTGAAAAGGAGTGAAGTAGTCTCCTCCATACCCATTTCCTACACACACATGCATGCGTGTACATGTGAGTAAAGAGTTGGGAAGATTGGGCAATTCAGAATGTGTGAAATATACCAAGATTACTGGAACTGTAGATGGAGGTAAAACTCTTTCACAACTCTAATAGGTTAGAATCTGGAGGGAGGGAGAACAAAAAGAAAAACTTTTACAAAAATATTCATAGTCATGCACCATCCCATTCACCCTCCAACATCCCAGCCTTACCTGTGTGTGTTTGCAGGTCAGAGGCAGTTTCAGCTGCTGGTGTCCCCTTTCGTAGGAAGCTATTTTTATTGATTTGGTGACAAAGGTGACAGGGAGTAGGGAAGGAGTATACATATAGTCATCACTTATCATATTTCAGATGCTTTGATTCTTTTATCACTTTTAATCCTTTCATCAGCCCTAAAGGAATAGTTACGTTCATTTTATAGAATAGGAAATAGAGAAGGAGGAGTCAAGACTTGAACCTATGCATGTAAAACTTCTAATATATCATGAAATTCCTGACATCTTGTGATATGTACTGAAATACACACAGACACATACACACACGCACGTTTAATAGAAGAGGACAATTTTGGAATCACATAGTTGAGGTCTTAAATGTCAGGTATGTCATTGATAGCTGTGACCTTGACCAAGTGACATAAACACTTAGGGTCTCAGTTTCCTCATCTGTAAATTGGGAATGAAATATACCTTGCATGATTTTTGAAGGTTGTTGATAATGCATGGCATATAACCTGCTCTCCATTCTAGCATGATAGGCTTTTTATCCATGCTAGGTGTGATCTGCTACTCAATGCACCCTTTAAGAAAACTGACTTGATTATGATACTAGGCCTGTTGCTGCTACTGACCACTATCCAATCCTAAGAAAGCTACCCCGTTTCCACCCACTCCACCTTCCATCTCAACCTTTGGGTCTTCTAGAATATTAATAGTTGAAACAGCCTTAGGAATTTTATAGATCACCCCCTCATTCCATGATGAGGATACTGAGGCACAGAGAGGGTTAAGGCCTTGTCTGTGGTCACCCTGCTAATTGGTGACAGAATCAAGTCTCTAGACTCCCAGTTCAGAGAGCTCTTTCTACCACTCCACATTGCCCCTCAAGCTAACATTTGCCCTACATTTTGTGCAGGGTTGTCATGAGGATCAAATATGATTAAATATGGGAAAGTGTTTTAAAAAGTGCAAAATTATGCACAAGAGCAAAGCATTACTATTAGTAGGCTTCTTGGGGTAGAAATAGAGATGTTATTTTCAAGTGGCTTTAATGATTTTTTTTAACTACGAAATGCTATGAAGTCATGCTATTATGTTTTGGAATGAGAGTGCTAAGGCTTGAAGAGGAGTCATTGGTGTGCATTTCGCTTGCAGCATGTGAAATTCTGTCCTGGGCAGGATGCTTTCCTTACAAGACGAATCGAGTACAAATAGCTTATTTGGGAGATGATCCCAGAAAACTCTGTTAAGAAAGCAGGGAAGTGAGATAGGAAATGGGCAGAAAATGGCTGAGAAAACAGGTTCAAAGAAACAAAAAGACTTGCTGCAATCTTTCTATACTCTTTTTAGGATGCCCACCCTCCCTCATCTATACAAGCTGTAGAGCAGATTATGGATCTTTATGTTTTATGTCACAAAAAGATATGCGCTACCTTGCTGCATTGCACCAGCATCATGTGACTTCCTGAAGGTCGTGAGGGTCAGTGTGTGAACTGGAGTTAGAAGACCTGAGCTCATTCATCACCCCGCCACTTACCAGCTCTAAGTAAGTCTGATCCTTCTTTCATTGCCCGTAAAGTGAGTGGATGCTTGGTCTACCCCTCTCATAAACTTTTATAGGTTCAAATAAAATAATGAATATGAGAGCGCTTACCACAGTTAAGCACTTATTGCAGATAATATGACCATGAACTTTGGAGTCAGGCATGGGGTTAAATACCTTCCTCATTACTATTAGTTGTGCGAACTCAAGCGAATTACTTACTTTCGCTTTATCTCAGTTTTTCTTATCTTTAAAATAAAAGTAATAATAAAGTGTTTTGATGATTAAATAGGATTATACTTAAAAAGGGCCTATGCTATTGTAAATATTGATAAATGTTAGCTGTTGGATTAATGTGTTATTATTGTTATCATTATACATTTTCAAGAAAATATATGTCATGATTATGGAGATATTATTAAGGTAATGGAAAACATATTGGGCTTTAAAGACCCATGCAGTCTCTTCTTTCCCTCTTCCTGCAAGTAACTTAATATAACAACCTGCCTCAGCTTCCTCAGCTGTAATGATAGAAATAATGTGCATCTCACTCCATTTATTTGAGTGTTAAATGACATAATGTATATAACCATGTAGAGAAGCATCTGGTAATTCACTGGCATTCAAATATTGGACCCCCTCTCCTCTCTACATTTTAGAGACAGAGTTTGATTTTATATGCTTTGAAAATAGTAAGGGAGCATTATCATTGACATTTCTGTAAGAGTTTTTAATTCTTTGTAGAATGTTTAAGCAGGTAAAGGTGTATAACCTAACAGATATCAAAAAAATCACAAAATTAACTTGGGAGTATGTCCCATTTTTCCACAAGTGGGAGAAAGGGGTTACTCTCTGACAACAGAGTGGGGGAAAAAAAGATAAACATCAATGGTCAATTTATTTTATGGTAGATGGACTGGGTGTACCTAGATATATGATCCCCCACTGGGCAGGTACTACTGCAGTGGAAATGCAGCCAAGTTCATGACCAATTTCAGACAATATAGGAAGTGCCAGTTAATAGGTAATAAATAAATGAGTCTATTTTATAAGCCGTCTTGTGTCGGACCCTTAAGTTGTTCATCAGAGTGGCAAGGATCAGTAACGGACAGAAAATTCTAATCATCAAATAAACAGATAAAACCCTCAATATCAAGACATAAGTGGATCCCTGTTAAGAAGCATCCTCTACAGAGAAGGAGGCTCCTACCCTTTCAGCCATTTGGCTGGAAACCGAAGGAAGATTATAGAATCAGGAACTGTGGTATCCCTTTTGCTATTTCTCAGTTCAGAAAGGCTGTATTGAGGCATACTGCTAGGAATATTACTTCTGTATTTTTCCAATATGCTAAGACCTTTGATTTCTCTTTTTCATAGTGTTGTTTATTTCTAGAGCTGTATCATGACTTTCATTTATCCACAACTACCTGAAAATGAAGTTTTGCACCTAAGTAGTTTACTCAGATAACTGAAGCTTACAGATGGCCTTTCCCATCCTATCTCCCAACATGTAACCATCTTGTCTGGGTAACTACCTAAACAGTTTTTTATAAGCTTCCTTGCCTTTTCAAGAAAGGAAGCACATAACAGAAGATTTAACATCAAAACAACTTCCATCTTCTGTCCAGTTTCAATAGCTCGACAACTTCCTTGTTTGCTGATAACTTTGAGTTTGATTCACACTTTGAACCCCATATCCTTTGTGACACCAAGATTCTACTGAGGGTGATGTGCATGCCTAGGTTTTAGATTATTTTTCCCACTATTGGACTTCTCTCATTCTAGAGACTGATACATTTAAATGAATATTAAGTGCCAACTGTATGCTTTTCTGTAAACCCTGGTGGCATAGTGGTTAAGAGTGTGGCTGCTAAACAAAAGTTGGCAGTTCAAACCCAGCAGGTGCTCCTTGGAAACTCTATGGGGCAGTTCTACTGCATCCTACAGGGTCACTATGAGTTGGAATTGACTTGATGGCAACAAGCTTGGTTTTGGTTTTGGTAAAGTTTTCTATGTACTGTAACTATAAAGATTAATAAGATGGAGTTTCTGTACCCCAAGGGTCCTATGAATATTCTTTTTTATTCAGACAACTATTTTGATAAATTAAATTATAGGAAAAATTAATAAATTTATATTACCCATCTCAAGGGTATCTACATTTAAAAAGTAGATTTCAATGAAAGGAAATGCTTGTCTTGAAGGAGTATGTCATCTTCCAACTGCCAAAAAAAGCAAACAAAGAGTGACAGGAGTCAGGCCATGTCCCTCTTCCTCCATCTCAGGTTACATTATATTGACAAACACACACAGTGGAGCTTTGTAAGTGGTTTGGCAGTTTTTTTTTTTTTTTTTTTCCCAGTAATAATGCATTAAAAAAAAAAAAAACTAGCTACAGATGCTTCCAAGTGAATGAATGCATTTGCGTTAGGCGTCTACCCCATTGTAGGTTTTGCACAAGGTTCCTAGCGGATTATGCAGAGGGAGACGATATACTGGCTACTCTCAACAATTACACTGTGAAGCATCATTCTGCCAAGCTTTGTGCTAAGTTCTTTATGTTCATCATTCCAGGTAAATTATAACATCAATGAAGCAATCAGTACTTTCTCACACTTTACAACTGAGAAAAATGAAGGTTGGAGACGTTAAGTAACTTCGCTAAAGCTTGCATAATCTAATTGAATTAAATCGAAAACCTAGGGTTTGAACCCATATCTACGTAACTCACGAACCTGAGTAGCACAAGTGGTTTGCAATTGGCTGCTAACCTAAAGGTTGGCAATTCAAATCCACCCAGCAGCTCCACAGAAAGAAAGCCCATGGGCTGAATTGCTTCCATAAAGATTATGTCCAAGAAAACTTTATGGAGCAGTTCTACTCTACAACACCTGCGGTCATCATGAGTCGGGCTGACTCAATGACAGCTAACAACAACAACTTTCTAACTCTGCAGATTAACTCTTAGCTCTCACACTATATTTACCTCAATGTAATTAAAATCTAGTTGAGGCGATAGTTCATATATAAAGAAAAGGCGTGATTAACAATACAATAAAGCAGAATATGATAAATGTAACAGGGCTGATTAGGATAAATCACTATATGGTGAGAGTTTAGACAGTCATGATTGACATGTTGGAACTACCTACTTATGACCATGTATCCCATGTCTGTTTCTCACTCGACAGTAAGCGCAATGAGAAGAGGAGCTACATTTCTTTTGTTCTTTCTTTTATTCCCACAACATTGCCTAATATATTGTGGACTGCTAATAAACAAATAACAATTCACTCAGTTAAATTTAATGTTGTAAACTGCGTGAAAAAATTGGAGCCAAACTGATTTTCCCTTCGTGGATGTGGAGTTGGTAGGAAATGAGTTGGGATATCCATGATTCTTGGTTAGAGGTAAGTGGACACATTCTAGCATCTTCCAAAGTTCCCCAAAACAGTATATGGCTTTCATAGTTTATGAAAATAAGACTCACCTTATTTGGCAGATGTGATTCCAATGCCTCAAATATCAAACTCACCTTCATAAAGGAAGGCTTGTCACAGTTGTGAATACGTCCCCAGACGTGCTGCAGGGTTAAGTGCCAGGGGATCATTTTGTTTACATGTTTCTCTTTACCCGTACTATTTAACTCAAGGTCATAAATCGAGGTGACAGCTCAGTTTTAAGATCTATAATAATGGGGGGAAGGAGCACATCCTTTGCTTAGAAGCCTCACTCTAATTCCAAAGTCACCTTTCTCACTCTTTGTGCTATGTTTAGTACTCCAACTATACTTAGGGCTTCTAGCTCTAAGCTTTCAATGAATTCACCTCTCAATTTGGTAAAATGACCAGATTCCAGTTTTTAAAACAAAATTTCCTGTTTCCAAAAAAGTTATTATCCAAAATGACTTGTTTGGACCTCTTAAGAAAGATAATGCAGTTTCTGGTCTCTGGTTTGTATTATTAAATCATGAAGATGAATAATCAGTTTTGAGTGATTTTTTGAAATCTGTGAGGTGGTGGTAGAACTATAATACATGTTGGGGGCTTACTATGTCCACCCAGTAAAGGCTGGAGGAATTAGTCACAAATACTGAAGATTTGAGTCATTGTGACAGGGGAGCAAGATTTTATACCAAGGGCTCTTCCCACTGCCCTTCGTATCAAATACATCCGTAACCTCTCCTCCTTCTCTGCATATCTATAAAACAGACCCTGTCTTTTCATGACTAAAAAAAAAAAAAATCTTGCCTTTTGTATCTCCTGTACATCAGCACACACGGGAACGACATTTCCCCAAAGTTCAGAGAGGATTCTTTTTCCCCCAGCATCTCTACCTGACACATAGGCCTCTCACAGCTCAGGGAGAGACAACCCAGGATGCTCTGGTGGGCTTTGAACGTGCTCTGAATAGCTCTTGTCAGTCAGGAGCTTGTATTTCATGTTTCAGATTTTCCCAGGGGACTTTGATGTTAATCCATTTCACACTTCTAACACATCTGTTCTTCTTCAGGCTTTCTTATCTCTTCTGAGCATTCAAATATATATGTAAAAAAAAAAAAATGCTGTCATTGTGCAGTTTCTGAAGTGAAACTTCGGTGATGAAGCACATTCCACCTTACCTCATTGATACTCCCTTCTAACCCCACAAGATGCTGTAGGTGAGCTGCACTGTCTCTAACATTTACTACTCCTCCACTAAGGTCATCTGGCCTCGATACTGGAAATAGCCACCTAAAAAGCCACCAAAGAAGCTGGTGACAATCTGGAAGTATAGCTTGTGTTTTTACTACGTGCCCAACCTGAAGTAAGGTACTGAGGGGATGCAAGGGATGGCAGAGTAGTCCCACAGTTAGTGGTATACATCCCAATGGTCAACAAAGAAAGCAGGTAAAATATTAAAAAATCATATAAGCAATTAAAAAAAAATAGTTCAATAGGAGAATCCAGTTAATTGCACAAGGCAACATATGAATAATTGGTGACTTAATGCTCCAACCATAGATATATACCAATAATAAGAAGAAGAAGACAGAAAAAGTAAGAAAAGAAATGTCTGTGGGCTACAGTGAGCTGAAGAAGCTTTGGTGTGAAGGTGCAGCAAAAAGTAGGGCAATGGATGGGATTCAAGCTGGAGATTACGGTTCCTGTGGAATAAAACTTTATTAATCAATACATAATTTTACCAAGCACTGATGGAAACTTTTCTGTTAGCAGACTTATATTGATGCTAAGATAAGTCATTAAGTGTGGTTTTAGCCCTCAGCTGGCTTTCAGTCAAAAAGAGTAATGAAGGAAAAAGAGAAAAAAATAAGAATTTTAAACTGATAATAGGCATGATAGTCTATATATTATTAGGGTGAAATATTATCAAAATTAATACCAAGTTACTTGTCCTTTTTTTATTACATTTTTTTAACTCTGTTCTTTTTTTAAAAAAGTAACTACTTCTATTCTGATAAAATAAAAAGAACAGCTCTGCAAAATACTACAAAGTGCCATATTAGTTCTATTACATGAATTTAAATGGAGGCTATTGTCAATGTTATCTGTCTTTCTTCTCTTTTCACTGAGTAAAGCATGGAAAATTTAATCTATAAACTTCTTTGCAGAACATTCTTCAGTCACTACAGAATTTTATCATTAAGCATACATGCTACAATTAGCAATGTGCCCTATAGAAGCGCCTGTCTGGGATTAAAAGTAGCTGAAATAAAGTAAAATATTCAGTGCTTATTCTTCACTGGAATTGAGAGTCAGACACTGAACAAGCATTGTTTCATGGCTGTCAAAAAAGGCCAAACCTTGACCAGTGCAGAGAGATTACAAAGAGGGATGTTTTTATATAACTTGAGACAATTCTTACTTTGGCTCTGCAGTGATGGAAATCCACTATAGGAGAGAATACTATCCATCTGGGTTGCTGTATTGTGAGTTCCTACATGGGTTGAAGCTTGTTTGGAAAGCTCTCGAGACTTCTTCCAATACTATAATTCAGTAATTCTATGATGCAGCCATATTGTCTTATGCAAGATGAAGAGAAGATGTGAAAACGAATATCTTGCATGAAATGGAGTGAGAGTTGAGTTCCATGAGGGCCACTAGGTTTGAGGGACATGTGCTAATGAGTTACCTTCCATAGTTCTTCATGTATCACGGTTATAACACAACAAGAAAATTACACACACCAGAAATCTACATCTACTGCCCTCCTTCTTTGTATATACTAACTCAATTGTTTTCTCATGGAAGTGATGGGGAAAATGTTACAGGCTGAGCTGCAGGTTGCTGTGTGGCATGAGTCGGCAAATAAGGAAAACAAAGACTCCCTTCTGTCACCACCCATCTGTCAGTTTGTCATACTGTGGTGGCTTATATATTGTGATGCTGGGAGCTATATCACTGGTATTTCAAATGCCAGAAGAATCACTCATGGTGATCAGACTAGAAAGAAAGGCCGGTGATCTACTTCTGGAAATTAGCCAATGAAAATCTTACAAACCACGACGGAATATTATCTGATACAGTGCTGAAGGGAACCCCATAGGTTGGATGGCATTCAAAATACCCAGAAGCCACAACAATGGACTAGAGCACACCAATGAGAGTGCGGACCACACAGGAGTGGGCAAAGCTTCATTCTGTTGTACACAGTGATCATGAGTTGAAGCTGACTCAATGATAGCTAACAACAACAAAAACTGGGTTAATGACTCCAAATATATATTCATCTATTTTTCTTTTATTAACCCTAGTCAGCCTCTTTCCACTTAAAAGCGCTCTTATCATTTCCCCATAACAAATGACTGAAATTAAAAAAAAAAAAAGAAGAGGGTGAGTTTTGTTACCATTATGTCAAACATCTGGATGAAACAAAGCAAAACACAACAACAACAAAACGAACAAACAGTACATCTGACATAATACCATGCTGTTGTGCAAAGTGGCAAATACCCAGCAGGTCTAATGTTGCATGCATGTCATAAATTTACAACTTTTGCTTTGAAATACAAGTAGTGCTCATTTGTTCTTCTAGCTTTTATACTGAAACAGTAAGCCATTCTTTTTGTGGCATTGATATTCCATGAAGTTTAAGAAGTCAAATACCTAGAGCATTTGCTATAATTCATGGTGGTTACCAGTGATCTCTGAGTCAGTGAGGTTGCCATGTAAGTTAGTTAATTCCAGCCTCACCCTTGACAGCTAATTGGTAAACAAAACAAAAACAAGGTTTAAAATATTAAATTAGATCTTGAATTACCTGCAACCCCATTAGCACATTGTATTGTTAGCAGTGATTTCAGTAAATGAGAATTCTAAGACCAAAAAAAAAAAAAAACTAATCATACAGATTATCCTATGCAGGTGCTTAAATTACCACTCCTGTTTTATAGTTATTATCATACTTCTATAATCCACGTCCCTTTACAAGGCTATTCAAGCTATAACACATGACAGGCAGTGCATTGCTCTGCTATTTATAAGGTGCCTTGGGTCATGTTATATGGCATAAGACTAAAAGCAGAATGACTTAAACAACCCAAGAAGTGCAATAATCCCTAACAAATGTACAGCCGGGAGTGTCTTATTGCTGTTATGGAATGAAATTCATACATTAAGCTAAGAAAAATGGTCAGACCCAGAGCATTTATTGGGAATAATAAACATGTCTGTCTACCCATTGATACATTTTTTTCAGCCTGTAGGAATAGGAAGTGATTGTCCCAGCCCCATGGATTATCTACTGTGTCTTAGATACAAACTGCATCAGTCTTGCTGGTTTCAGACTTCTCTAGTCATTGCAAAAAGGACCCATTACACCAACACGTCTTAAGTCGGTAGGTTACTTTCCCTAACATTTTCCTTGTTTCCACTATGTTTGATTTTAAGAATGATCCATCTAGAGTTGAGAAAAACAGCAGATTCAGTATGTAATGAAAATGTATTTGCAAAATATAGTCCAAATTGACTTGGGAAAGAATATAGTTACATTGACTGCTTGGCTCATGGCAAACTGAGAGCAATGATGAATTGAAATGCGTGCTACTTGCGAAAGACATTGAATGACAGGATCAGTAGTTACTTAATACCTTTGCTAATGACCAGGAAGAGACAAGGGTCACACACAAATGAAAACATCAAGCAACATTAAATTGAAAGGTGTGGCAAGTGCTATGAGGACAGAAAATAATACAAATCTCATTAAAGAGCTTATAAATGTCAAGAAAAAGATAACCAACTTAAATTCAGCTTGTTAATGTATAGACACTCAATGGGAAACATAACAACCAAGCCATGTCTATATGAAAATTCAGGTCTTGCCCACATTGAATTCATAAGTGTTACCAAATGCCTAGTTTTGCTTTTTTTTTTTTTCTTTTGGGAATCTTTGTGCTATAATATTAAGAGTCTGTGACTCCACTTTTGGTAATTGATTATTTATTTGGAATATATACAATAGTATTTTTTTTTTTTTTGCCCAGTGCCATCAGTGACGAATTTTATTCTGATGTCAAGATGTTATTCAATGTCAAGGTGGTATAAATATCACACTGAAAAAGAAATTTTCATTCCTGGGCAACAGTAGCTATACAGAAAGAAATGGAGTATAAGAAACAATATATACATATGGCTTCAAAAGACCCAAAATATATATGTAAGGACTAAAAACATTCATTCACATGGATTCAGATTGTAAAGAATATATATTTATTAGTAGTATTTTATTTTATCATGTGCGTGTGAGAGAGAGAATGTGGATGTATGTGTATACAAACGTTTTCACTCCAGGCATCATTTAAAAAGCAAGTTTCCCTCAAGTATGCTTAATATTTCATGCGACCTCTTACTACTCTCTCATTTCCAAAATACAAGAGAAGATTTTGGAATCATTCAGAACCAGTGTTTGGTTGCAGTGAGATGTACTCTTCTTCTCTCATAGAGAGCAAAGCCTCTCTTGCATGCAGAAAGCAGTACTCTGTTTTCTTGTTTCAGCTATCATACTAGAAACAAGTGTTTTGTGTTTTTTTGTTTTGTTTCTTTTTTGCTGCTTATTTAGTGTCTTTTTTTTTGCATATTTGTGCTTTTTTTTTTGGCAATTTCACTGTTTAAAATGGCCTGCAGGCATAGTTTATAGTGTTTCTAAAAGCAAGAAGGCTCTGATGTGCTTTATGGAGAAAACATATCTGTTAAACTTTATTCAGGTATGAGTTATAGTGCTATTGGCTATGAGCTCAAGGTTAAGGAATCAACCATATATATTAAATAAGATGATTTTAAACAGAAAAACACATGAAAATATTATGTATTGATCAATTAATGGGAATGTTGTGACCAGAAGCTTACACAAATCTAACCCTGTATTTCCCCCAGGAGCAATGAATGACTGAGTATTCACTAACTCAGGATATATGGTGACTTTGTAGAACTTAACTACCACCAAAATCTGAAAAAAACAAACCCGGTGCCGTTGAGTCTATTCCGACTCATAGTGACCCTATAGTACAGAGTAGAACTGTCCCACAGGGTTTCCAGGACCTGCCTGGTGGATTCGAACTGCCGACCCCTTGGCCAGCAACCATAGCTCTTAACCACTACGCTGCCAGGTTTGCCTTTACTACAACAGATAATGAGAATTGACTATAGTCAGCTCAACATATCCTTGGACAACCAAATACTACCCCAAAGGTTTTAGTACATTCTCTGGAGTTTTTGTTTTTATTTTGTTGCATAATCACCAGAACCTCCAGAAAACTGCTTGTATATTCTCTCTACACGTACTAGCCCCATTGCTAAACAAGCACTTGACAGTGTTGTAGTCTTTGCTGAAGGAATTTTTTGGAAACAGGGATAAGAAAGGAGAAGAGAAAGAGTTTGTACTAAAATAAAGCAAAGAACTACAAATTCAATCATGTACATCCTTATTTGTAAAATTTACTTGTCCAAAAATCAGGAACTTCCTTCCCTGTCTTTATTATTCCTTTTCAGCCCCCTATTTTCCTGTATTTCCCAATATCTGAGGAGCAAAATTACCTATTCCTTTTCTTTTTCTTTCTTTCTTTTTGTATTTTTTCTATGCAGAACGGCTTAACCAGCTGCTTAATTGCTTAGGATTCTAGGAACATACGTGTCCCCATGTCTCCCTATGGACCCAAAGTAATTTAAAAATATTTTCTTTCAAAAAGATAGTTTATTCCCTAAGGGGTGGGGGAGGAATTCTGGTAGCACTTTGTAAAATAGTGTACTTTCCACTTCTGTCCCATATGTGTGATTATAAACTCTACCAGTAAAGAGATATGAAGGACAAGATATAAAAAAAAAAAAAAAGAAGCCTAAAAAGTCAGCTGACTTTTCCAGTGTCACACAAGTTTGTGACAAAACCCAGGTCTACCATCCAGTATTTTTCTCCTAATCAAAGCTGTTTCCCCAACATACTGGTATTGGGAAATCAGATGCAGCCTGCACACACAACTGATCTAACCATTTAAATGAAATCAACCAGAAGTTCCATTAATCAATTGTCTTCAGTAAACAAACGAGTAGACTTAGTATCCAAATATATTTATTGATTAAATTCACCAATTCACTAAGCAGATTTGGCAATTTCATCTAAAGGAGTCAAGTGAGTAGAGTATGTGTCAACAGTTATTAACTGGAGAGCACTGTTATACACCATACCATAGAGTTATATATTTTTAAAATCTGCTTCAGGCTGTGAAACAAATTGTTGGACATTCACAGAAATGTTGTTGCAAAACGAACGAATTTGTCACCAAACAAGAAACACATAATCAGACTGGCTGAATGCACCCTAATTAGATCTCAGCCTTGGGTTGACACTGACACATGTGTTGCACCACATTTTCAGGGAGCTGAAGTCTCATTATATGGGTGGTCAGAGCTCTTGCTATTCTATTATAATTTTACCTCATTTTTTGAAGTGTGCTTCATGTTTCTTTTCTTTAACTTCAGCCTGAGTAAATGAGATGGAATTGTAAGTAATTCATAGAAATGTATAATATTCAAAAACTTTGAAATGCACTGCAGTGATGCAATGTGGTTACAATGTTGTACAAACAACCACATAAGCCGACTAGTAACAAGACAAAGATTGACATTCTAAAACTAAAACAAAGACCCCCATTAAATTGCCTAGCTTTGTGTCTGGCTTACCAATTGATTTAGGTGTCATGAAGTGCAGTGGAGTTACCAGATATAAAGAAAATTCAATGTGTGCCAGGGCAATAGACAGCTCAAGTCTTTAGTCAAAAATTTTCCATACATGTAGAACAAATCCAAGCATTCTTTGGACAAGAGTAAGTTAAGACCAAGGAAGAGTTGGATAGTCAAGCAATTTATGGTTGTCCAGAATCTACATATGGTAAAATGTGACGGAAGATGGAGTATGAGCACTACCCAGAAAACTGGAGACCAACAGGTTCAGAAGACCAAGGCAGGAGCAAATGGCATTGCATCTAAAATTAGTGGACCTTGGGAGTCCTTTGTGGAGTAAATGTTCTCAGGTGCAAACAGAAAGGTTGAAGGTTCAAGTCCACCCACAGGCACTTTGGAAGAAAGGCCTGGCAATCTACTTAGGAAAAATCAACCATTGAGAATCCTATGGTACACAGCTCTATTCTGACACAAATGGGGTCACTATGAATTGGAATTGACTCCACAGCAAAAAAAAAAAAAAAATTTGAGGGGAGGTGCATATGATAGCTTGCGTTGGACCAGGATGACTAAGGGTATGCATACCTGTGGAAATCTGTCTCAGAGGATAAGCACTTGATTGAGTAGGGGCACACCAAGTACCAGAAATGAATGGTTTGCTGGATAGTTCTAATTACCCTGGACTGTTTCTAATAAAGCAACACTTAGTCCTAGCAGGATCTCAGATATAACTATGTCATTCTAAAATTTGCTTTTGTTCCACATTAACTATCAAAAATATACAATTATTAGGTCAAATTTTCTTTGTGAGTAAAACTAAAGTTTTGTTTATTTATCTGTCCGCTTAAAGACTGAACGATGGCTGGCACACATATCCAAAGAGGCAAAATGTATTTACTTTTATAGTTTTTCAATATAATTGAATTAATGAGCAGAGGTTATGAAAGGCTAAATTTATACTGAGAAAAAACTAAAGGTCACAGAACAACTAGATTAACACAAGGGAAAATAACAAACAAGGAAATGTTAGAATAAAATATCGTTTAAAAGACATACATTGGTAGAAATTCTGGAGTCCATGAGAATTTAAATTTCTGTTCTAAATATTCCCCCTTTTGATCAAGATTCTTCTAATAGAATCTTTGATCAAAATGTTCAGTAATTGTAGCTAGGCACCATCCAGTTCTTCTGGTCTCATGCAAAAGAAACACTTGTTCATGGAGACATTTAGCCATCCATTCCATTTCCTCCTCCTACTCTTGACTCTCCTTCTTCCCCTGTTGCTTCAGGTGAATAGAGATAATTTTTGTGCCTTGGATGGCCACTTGCAAGCTTTTCAGATCCCAAGAACTAAGCTGGGAGGTAGAACAGAAGCACTAAACATGTTATTAGGCCAATTAACTTGGATGAAACCATGATCTTAAGTACCCAAACCAAGGAACCAAATCCCTCGAGGTGTTTGGGTTGTATGACAGCAGCTACTCTCTCTCTCTTTTTTTTTGTAAATATATCTTTAAATCTTAAACCAAAAATATCCCCTAATGTCTTCTTAAAACCAAACAGTAGTTTAGCTTTACTGGTAAAATATGTCTGCCTTGAGAATTATGCTTTCTATAGAACTATCTATATGGGATCAAATTGACAAGAGCAACTGGAAAGATTAGATAGGAAACTTAGGGGGCAATAAGTTTGAGTTAATGGGTTAGAAACAACTCAGAAAAGGAGGGTGAGAATCTTTGCACAACTTGAAGAATGTAGTCCATGTCACTGAATTGTACAAGCAGGAATTATTGAATTGGTATGTTTCGTATATTCCCAACAACAAAAAATAAGAAAAATTTTGAAAAAAGACAGTACACCTACACTACAAAATGAGAACTAAGAATAAAATCAATACAGACAAAATCACCCCCCATTGCCTCCCCCCCAAAAAGACATACATTGTTTTGGAAATAAAACTTTATTCCATGATCATATTTTTGGTCAATATTGTGGATATATCACTATTGCACTCCACAGATGTCGATCATCTTTGAAAGGATACATGTTGGTCTTCTAGGTACATTGTTCACACATATTATATTTCCTTTTCAAATAATAAAAAGAGAGGTAAAATAGGTAGTAAAATCCAGATCACTGCTTGCAGTGGGGAGTCCCAAATTACCTTCAAGATAGAATTTCCCTAGTGGTACACTCACCTGAGAAATGGCTTCATGCTGTTAATTAAAAGATTCATAAACATCATATATCAAGTACCAGTTCACAGAGGGAGAAAATCAACAGCTACCTGAGATACACAGTATGAGCCTCTTAAACCCACCAGGCTTACAGGTGGTGAAGAAGATATCTAAGTAAGGTAAACTACCTTCTAAATCTAAAGTGGCACTTTGTTAAATGAATAAATGAACAAAGGAAAAACTACAGTCTCATTCCATGTAAAACTAAGAATCCTGCTGCAAATTACTCAGTTTACCTAAAGATTAAGTTGATGCAATGAATACTGTGGGGATATGTATTTTCAATTGCTTTAGAGTCATTGCAAAGAGGGAGAAAAATTCCCACTAAAGTTCTGCTTAGTCAAGAGTTGGGGGGGGCGGGGGCCAAGATGGCGGACTAGGTGGACGCTCCCGCGGATCCCTCTTGCAACAAAGACTCGGAAAAACAAGGGAATCGATCACATACATAACAATCTACGAACTCTGAACAACAAGCACAGACTTAGAGACGGAGGACGAACAAATACGGGCAGACAGCGACTGTTTTCAGAACTAGGAGCCAGCGCACCAGGCAGGTGACCTTCGGAGCTCGATCTGGGGCAGAGCCCAGGGGGGCAGACGGCACAGAAAGGGGGCCCACCCCTTCCCCCCCGAACCCATCCCGGGAGGAAGCCTAGCAGGTTGGCGCGGGCTGCATAGGGGCGCAGCCGGAGGGAGAAGCACCCGGGAGGCAGTGACTGATCTAGGAGGGGGGAGAACAGCGTCCCAGCTGGGGTGCCGTCCCGCCGGGAGTTAGGCGAGAAGCCGACGGGGCGCGAGCGGGGGGGGGGGTCAGCTGTGTTTCCCTGGAGTGACCCCAGGGCGGGGCCCACGCGTTCGTGCGGGAAGACGTGCACCCAGTCCGCGCGTGTGGCACGGCACACCAGAGGGAGAAATCCCCGGAAGTGTCTGGTCTCAAAGCAGGGAAAGCAGCATCCCAGACGGGCAGCCATTCCGCTGGGATCTGGGCGCGCGCGCGCGCGCGCGGGGCATGAGCGCGGGGTCCATTTTTATTACCCTGAATTGACCCAGGGGGCGGGACCACCTGGTCGTGCAAGTGACGCCCTCCCAGTTTGCGCGAGAGGTGTGGCACACCAGAAGGAGAAGTCCCCGGGAGGAACTGATTGGTCCCGAAGCGCAGAAAGTAGCGTCCCAGACAGGGTGCTGTCCTGCCGGGGCTTGGGCGCGCGCGCGGGTGGGGCATGAGCGCGGAGTCCATTTTTATTGCCCCGAATTGACCCAGGGGGCGGGCCCACCTGGCCGTGCAGGTGACGCCAAACCAGTTCGCGCGAGAGGTGTGGCGCTCCGGAAGGAGAAATCCCGGGGAGGAAGTGACTGGTTCCCGAACAGGGAAAGCAGCGTCTCAACCCGGAAGTCATCCCGCTGGGATTTGGGCGCGCGCACACGCGGGGCGTGACCGCAGGACCTAATTATAATCGCCTGAATAGACCCTGGGGGCGGGCCCACCCGTTCGTGCAGGAAACGCCCACCCAGTGCCCACGAGCGGTGCCGCGCACCGGAGGAAGTCCCCAGGAGGAAGTGACTGGTTTCCGAGCAAGGAAAGCAGTGTCCTAGCCAGGGACCCGTCCAGCCCGGATTTTGGTGAACGGGGGCGGAGCGTGAACGTGGTGTTCAGCTCTATATTCTGTGGTGCTACACTCCTAGCTCTCAGATCCCTCCCCCACCCTCCCCAGGCGACCCCATTAACATCCGAATACCCGGAGCCAGAGAGAGAATTCAGATAGGGATCTGACTGCATTTTTTTTTTAGCTGACTACTTGGAAAATCTAGTTTCCCAGTGATGGCTCGGAGACAGCAGTCCATATCAAACCACGTAAAGAAACAAACCATGACAGCTTCTCCAACCCCCCAAACAAAAGAATCAAAATCTTTCCCAAATGAAGATACAATCCTGGAATTATCAGATACAGAATATAAAAAACTAATTTACAGAATGCTTAAAGATATCACAAATGAAATTAGGATAAATGCAGAAAAAGCCAAGGAACACACTGATAAAATTGTTGAAGAACTCAAAAAGATTATTCAAGAACATAGTGGAAAAATTAACAAGTTGCAAGAATCCATAGAGAGACAGCATGTAGAAATCCAAAAGATTAACAATAAAATTACAGAATTTGACAACGCAATAGAAAGTCAGAGGAGCAGACTCGAGCAATTAGAATGTAGACTGGGACTTCTGGAGGACCAGGGAAACAACACCAACATAGCTGAAAAAAAATCAGATAAAAGAATTAAAAAAAATGAAGAAACCCTAAGAATCATGTGGGACTCTATCAAGAAGGATAACTTACGAGTAATTGGAGTCCCAGAACAGGGAGGGGGGACAGAAAACACAGAGAAAATAGTTGAAGAACTCCTGACACAAAACTTCCCTGACATCATGAAAGAAGAAAGGATATCTATCCAAGATGCTCATCGAACCCCATTTAAGATTGATCCAAAAAGAAAAACACCAAGACATATCATCATCAAACTTGCCAAAACCAAAGACAAACAGAAAATTTTAAAAGCAGCCAGGGAAAAAAGAAAGGTTTCCTTCAAGGGAGAATCAATAAGAATAAGTTCAGACTACTCAGCAGAAACCATGCAGGCAAGAAGGGAATGGGACGACATATACAGAGCACTAAACGAGAAAAACTGCCAACCAAGGATCATATATCCAGCAAAACTCTCTCTGAAATATGAAGGAGAAATTAAGATATTTACAGATAAACACAAGTTTAGAGAATTTGCAAAAACTAAACCAAGACTGCAAGAAATGCTAAAGGAGATTGTTTGGCCTGATGACCAATAATATCAGGTACCAGCACAATACAAGGTCACAAAACAGAACGTCCTGATATCAACGCAACTCAAACAGGGAAAGCACAAAAACAAACAAATTAAGACTAATTCTAAAAAATAAATAAATAAACAAAATAATACACACAACAGGAAATCATGGAAATCAATAGATAAACGATCAAAATAATCAAAAAGAGGGACTAAATATAGGAGGCATTGAACTGCCAGATGGAGAGTGATACAAGGCGAAATAGAAGGATACAAGTTAGGTTTTTACTTAGAAAAATAGGGGTAAATAAAAAGGTAACCACAAAAAGGAATATTAATTCCATAACTCAAGAAAAAAGCCAAGAAAAACGTAATGACTCAATAAACACAAAGTTAAACATTATGAAAATGAGGATCTCACAAGCTACTAAGAAAAACGTCTCAGCACAAAAAAGCATGTGGAAAAATGAAATGGCCAACAACACACATGAAAAGGCATCAAAATGACTGCACTAAAAACTTACTTATCTATAATTACGCTGAATGTAAATGGACTAAATGCACCAATAAACAGACAGAGAGTCACGGACTGGATAAAAAAACACGATCCATCTATATGCTGCCTACAAGAGACACACCTTAGACTTAGAGACACAAACAAACTAAAACTCAAAGGATGGAAAAAAATATATCAAGCAAACAATAAGCAAAAAAGAAGAGGAGTAGCAATATTAATTTCTGACAAAATAGACTTTAGACTTAAATCCGCCACAAAGGATAAAGAAGGACACTATATAATGATAAAAGGGACAATTGATCAGGAAGACATAACCGTATTAAATATTTACGCACCTAATGACAGGGCTGCAAGATACATAAATCAAATTTTAACAGAATTGAAAAGTGAGATAGACACCTCCACATATATAGTAGGAGACTTCAACACACCACTTTCGGAGAAGGACAGGACATCCAGTAAGAAGCTCAATAGAGACACGGAAGACCTACTTACAACAATCAACCAACTTGACCTCATTGACTTATACAGAACTCTCCACCCAACTGCTGCAAAATATACTTTTTTTTCTAGCGCACATGGAACATTCTCTAGAATAGACCACATATTAGGGCATAAAACAAATCTTTGCAGAATCCAAAACATCGAAATATTACAAAGCATCTTCTCAGACCACAAGGCAATGAAGCTAGAAATCAATAACAGAAAAACTAGGGAAAAGAAATCAAATACTTGGAAAATGAACAATACCCTCCTGAAAAAAGACTGGGTTATAGAAGACATCAAGGAGGGAATAAGGAAATTCTTAGAAAGCAACGAGAATGAAAATACTTCCTATCAAAACCTCTGGGACACAGCAAAAGCAGTGCTCAGAGGCCAATTTATATCAATAAATGCACACATACAAAAAGAAGAAAGAGCCAAAATCAGAGAACTGTCCCGACAACTTGAGCAAATAGAAAGCGAGCAACAAAAGAATCCATCAGGCACCCGAAGAAAACAAATAATAAAAATTAGAGCTGAACTAAATGAATTAGAGAACAGAAAAACAATTGAAAGAATTAACAAAGCCAAAAGCTGGTTCTTTGAAAAAATTAACAAAATTGATAAACCATTGGCTAGACTGACTAAAGAAATACAGGAAAGGAAACAAATAACCCGAATAAGAAACGAGAAGGACCACATCACAACAGAACCAAATGAAATCAAAAGAATCATATCAGATTACTACATAAAATTGTACTCTAACAAATTTGAAAACCTAGAAGAAATGGATAAATTCTTGGAACAATACTACTTACCTAAACTAACACATTCAGAAGTAGAACAACTAAATAGACCCATAACAAAAAAAGAGATTGAAACGGTAATCAAAAAACTCCCAACAAAAAAAAGTCCTGGCCCAGATGGCTTCACTGCAGAGTTCTACCAAACCTTCAGAGAAGACTTAACACTATTACTATTGAAGGTATTTCAAAGTATAGAAAAAGACGAAATACTACCCAACTCATTCTATGAAGCTACCATCTCCCTGATACCAAAACCAGGTAAAGACATTACAAAAAAAGAAAATTTAAACCTATATCCCTCATGAACATAGATGCAAAAATCCTTAATAAAATTCTAGCCAATAGAATCCAACAACACATCAAAAAAAATAATTCACCCTGATCAAGTGGGATTTATACCAGGTATGCAAGGCTGGTTTAATATCAGAAAAACCATTAATGTAATCCATCACATAAATAAAACAAAAGACAAAAACCACATGATCTTATCAATTGATGCAGAAAAGGCATTTGACAAAGTCCAACACCCATTTATGATAAAAACTCTCACCAAAATAGGAATTGAAGGAAAATTCCTCAACATAATAAAGGGCATATATGCAAAGCCAACGGCCAATATCACTCTAAATGGAGAGAACCTGAAAGCATTTCCCTTGAGAACGGGAACCAGACAAGGATGCCCTTTATCACCGCTCTTATTCAACATCGTACTTGAAGTCCTAGCCAGGGCAATTAGGCTAGACAAAGAAATAAAGGGTATCCAGATTGGTAAGGAGGAAGTAAAGCTATCACTATTTGCAGATGACATGATCGTATACATGGAAAACCCTAAGAAATCCTCCAGAAAACTACTGAAACTAATAGAAGAGTTTGGAAGAGTCTCAGGATATAAAATAAACATACAAAAATCACCTGGATTCCTCTACATCAACAAAAAGAACACCGAAGAGGAAATAACCAAATCAATACCATTCACAGTAGCCCCCAGGAAGAAAAAATACTTAGGAATAAATCTTACCAAGGATGTAAAAGACCTATACAAAGAAAACTATAAAACTCTGCTACAAGAAATTCAAAAGGACACACTTAAATGGAAAAACATACCCTGCTCATGGATAGGAAGACTTAACATAGTAAAAATGTCTATTCTACCAAAAGCCATTTATACATACAACGCACTTCCAATCCAAATACCAATGTCATACTTTAAGGGAATAGAGAAACAAATCACTAATTTCATATGGAAAGGAAAGAACCCCCGGATAAGCAAAACATTACTGAAAAAGAGGAAGAAAGTGGGAGGCCTCACCCTACCTGATTTCAGAACCTATTATATAGCTACAGTAGTCAAAACAGCCTGGTACTGGTACAACAACAGGCACATAGACCAATGGAACAGAATTGAGAATCCAGATATAAATCCATCCACGTATGAGCAGCTGATATTTGATAAAGGACCAGTGTCAGTCAATTGGGGAAATAATAGTCTTTTTAACAAATGGTGCTGGCATACCTGGATATCCATTTGCAAAAGAATGAAACAGGACCCATACCTCACACCATGCACAAAAACTAACTCCAAGTGGATCAAAGCCCTAAACATAAAGACTAAAACGATAAAAATCATGGAAGAAAAAATAGGATCTACCCTAGGAGCCCTAATACAGGGCATAAACAGAATACAAAACATTACCAAAAATGATGAAGAGAAACCAGATAACTGGGAGCTCCTAAAAATCAAACACCTATGCTCATCTAAAGACTTCACCAAAAGAGTAAAAAGACCACCTACAGACTGGGAAAGAATATTCAGCTATGACATCTCAGACCAGCGCCTGATCTCTAAAATCTACATGATTCTGTCAAAACTCAACCACAAAAAGACAAACAACCCAATCAAGAAGTGGGCAAAGGATATGAACACACATTTCACTAAGGAAGATATTCAGGCAGCCAACAGATACATGAGAAAATGCTCTCGATCATTAGTCATTAGAGAAATGCAAATTAAAACTACGATGAGATTCCATCTGACACCAACTAGACTGGCATTAATTCAAAAATCACAAAATAATAAATGTTGGAGAGGCTGCGGAGAGACTGGAACTCTCATACACTGCTGGTGGGATTGTAAAATGGTACAACCACTTTGGAAATCCATCTGGCGTTATCTTAAACAGTTAGAAATAGAACTACCATACAACCCAGAAATCCCACTCCTCGGAATATACCCTAAAAATACAAGAGCCTTCATACAAACAGATATATGCACACCCATGTTTATTGTAGCTCTGTTTACAATAGCAAAAAGCTGGAAGCAACCAAGATGTCCATCAACGGACGAATGGGTAAATAAATTGTGGTATATTCACACAATGGAATACTATGCATCGATAAAGAACAGTGACGAATCTCTGAAACATTTCATAACATGGAGGAATCTGGAAGGCATTATGCTGAGTGAAATGAGTCAGTTGCAAAAGGACAAATATTGTATAAGACCACTATTATAAGATCTTGAGAAATAGAAAAAACGGAAAAGAACACATACTTTTGTGGTTACAAAGGGGGGAGGGAGGGAGGGAGGGAGGGAGGGAGGGAGAGGGCTTTTTATTGATCAATCTGTAGATGGGAACTGCTTTGGGTGAAGGGAAAGACAACACTCAAAACAAGGAAGGTCAGCCTAATTGGACAGGATTAAAAGTAAAGAGGTTTCCGAGATAAAATGAAAGCTTCAAAGGATAGCGAAGCAGGGGCTGGGGTCTGGGGAACTTGGTTTGAGAGGACTTCTAAATCAATGGGCAAAACAATTCTATTTTGAAAACACTCTGCATCCCACTTTGAATTGAGGCACCTGGGGTCCTAAATGCCAACAAGCAGCCATCTAAAATACATTAATAGGTCTCAACCCACCGGGAGCAAAGGCAAAGGAAGAACACCAAGGTCACACGACAACTAAGAACCCAAGAGACAGAAAGGGCCACTTGAACCAGAGACCTACAATATCCTGAGACCAGAAGAACTAGTTGGTGCCCAGCCACAATCGATGTCTGCCCTGTCAGGGAACACAACAGACAACTCCTGAGGGATCGGGAGACCAATGGGATGCAGACCCCAAATTCTCATTAAAAGACCACACCTAATGGTATGATTGCGACTAGAGGAATCCCAGAGACAATGCTCCCCAGAACTTCTGATGGCACAGGACGGGAACCATCCCCGAAGACAAATCATCAGGCATGAAAAGGACTGGTCAGTGGGGGGGAGAGAGATACTGATGAAGAGTGAGCTAATTAAATCAGGTGGACACGGGAGAGTGTGTTGGCAACTCTTGACTGGAGGGGGGATGGGAAGATAGAGAGAGAGGGAAGAAGGTAAAATTGGCACGAAACGAGAGACTGTAAGGGCTGACTCAATAGGGGGAGAGCAAGTGGGAGAAGGGAGTAAGATGTATGTAAACCTATATGTGACAGACTGATTGAAATGGTAAATGTTCACTTGAAGCTTAATAAAAATTAAAAAAAAAAAAAAAAAAGAGTTGGGGGACTATTTCAAGAAAGACCCCTAAGAAATTGTGTGATTTCCATTTGCAAGGCCAATGTTCAATTTATTCAGTGAACTGATTTTTTGGAACAGTAATGCTAAATGGAGAGTATTCAGGATGACAACAAGCAAGGAAGAAGACCCTGAGATGGTCTCAGCTCATGGAGGTTCTTAACTCCGCAAGGGAACTTGGGGGTAATCACTAAGCATGAATTGTCTTATAAGCAAACATCTTAAAAATTTTTAGCAGACACTAACACATATCATTAAAGGTGTATCACCTATTGCATTGTACATTTTCTCCTGATAGAAATGGATATCTGCTCTTTTTTGTTCTTTAAGTGAAAGGTAGTTGCTACTTGACAACTGGCAATCAAGCAATGCATTCGATTCAATTAGTGTTAACCCTGGTTGACATATTTGACAACCCTATGATTTGGGGCAGGTAAACTGAACTCCTCTTTGAGGCTCTGTGTCATCACTTATGAAGCTACTCTTCAGAGAATTTCAAACTCTGCTCTTCAGAGTCCTGGGAATTCTCTAAAGAAATGGGCAAACAGGAAAAACAGAATAGGTCAGTGTGGCTAGTTACCCAGCTGGGATTTATTCTAATTTTAGGCTTCTTTGTTTGTCACTAATAGCAACAGTTTTATACTATTGGGAAACCATTCAAATGATCTTTCATACTCCTTCTAGCTCACATCATTGGGTTTTAGGAACAGAGGGTTTGTGTGACATGATTGGTGCTGTTAGAGAACTCTCAGATGTAATAGATTAAAACAGAAACATAAAAATAGGCAACAGCAGAGTATTTCAGACCATTTAAGAACTAGAGCTGTCTTTAAGGTCAGATGGCAAAGCTTCTAAGGGCTCAGAGATGAACTAGGGAAGGTAGATTTCTGCAAGGATGGACAGGAAGGTCTGGCCCAGGAAAGGAGGAGTGAAGTTGCATGAATGGATACATTGCAAATCAGGAAACAAAATGTAGAGTGTGGAATAGAGGAATGGAAATGGCGTTTGAAAGCTGCAAAGCCTAACCTGAAATATAAATGGGAAGAAACATTGTCCAGAAATTCCTCAGCCAAATGCTAGAGAATGTTAAGCTAGAGAACAAGGAAAATCCTCAGAATCTTGAGAAAGGCTCTGAACAAATTAGTCTGACTGAGCTAATTAGACAGGGTACAAAATGAATGGAGGGGGTATATAGCCGGGAAAACATTTAACAATAAGGCTAGAGGTTGGTGAAGAACAGAGGAAGAACAAAGCACCGTTTTGTTGAGATGGCACCATTGTTTACTGAAGCCCATGGTATGATCATCTAAACTTCTTTGATTTCTTATTTACTGCTGAGCAAGTGATCTTTTACCCACCTTTCTACTCAAAGCAACAGGTCACATATCATGAGCTGTAACTGATATTAGACAAGCTCTTGGAATCTGATGACCAGTGGATAACAAGTCAGTCTAAGACTGGGCTTATATATCATGCCCTCATTCTCACTTTGTTTTCTCTCATATGCAAATCAAAATCATGTCTTAACTCATTTCCACTTTCTGATATATAAATAGATAAATTATAAAGCCTTACCCACGAGAGGATTGCTAGATAGAAAAATCAAAGGAAAAAATGTATAAAATATGTGGCTGATATACTGCTCACCTTAAATGGTAAATATGATTTAGCTAAACCAAAAAAATCCAAACCCAGTGCCATCGAGTCAATTCCAACTCATAGCGACCCTATACGACAGAGTAAAACTGTGCCATAGAGTTTCCAAGGAGGGCCTGGAGGATTTGAACTGCCGACCGTTTGGTTGGCAGCCATAGCGCTTAACCACTACTCCACCAGGGTTTCCATGATTTAGCTAGAGAGTGATAATTACCCAGAAAATCACTGGGGAAAAATAAACATTGAACCTGTTTTTTTACCTTGAAACAAAGAACAGTTTGTCTAACTCGCAAACGAAAAATGTTCAATACTGTATCTGTGGGGGAAGGGCTGTAGAAGGGGCATGGGGAAGCTCTTATATAAGAGTTTTACATTTCAAAATGTGCCCATTTATAAATTGATGTTGGGGAGACTCTTTTGACATGAAAAAGGAAGTATTCTCAGATGACGAAGCTTAGCTTTATAGAGCTGACTCAATTTGTCAAAGGTGGGAATTACCAGTGAGGAAAAGTTTGAACCAGGAATCTTATCAGGCTCTGAAAATGAAGATAGTAGGGAAAATATAATAATTGTGTGAATAATACTAAGCAATAATAGAGGCAGCATTAACTGAATAGTTATTAAGTATTAGAAAATGTTGTCTCACAATGACATGCTTGGGGTTACTGCTATTTTCTTCACTATAAAAAAAACTAACTTTTTTTTAGTTTTTTTTTTTTTTTCTTCACTGTGGATTTTAGAAAAATTAAATGCTTGAGTAGATTTTTAAAAATTGCTCTATTCCAGCTCCAGCTCATTAAGTGGTGGACTCAGGTTTTGGTCCTACGGTTGTCTGACTCCAGAATCTGTATTCTTAACCACATCAAAACCTACAAAGTTTTGTCCAAATAGGATGCCAGAAAGAGACTGTACAAAAGTGGTTCAATTAATGTCTGGGAAAAATAGACACATGTGTGTGTGTGTTTGCACCTGGAAGTATGTGTGTCTGTGTGTGCATGTGAGTGTGTACATATATGTATGTCGTGTGTTGCTTATACTTGGACTTCTGTGCCCTTGGAGTTTCAACAGTCATTTTAGCACTTCTCCTAGTGTGGTGTTAGGGCAAGAAGTGCTTGCTGCAATCAAAGTTTGGTTTCAGAAATTATATTTGTTCTGCTGAGGTTTTTCTACTCTTGTAGTTGGAGTCCAGATCATGTCCCAGAGTCCAGAGAATAGGGTATGTTGCCCAATGTCATGGTTAAAGCTGTGTATCAACTTGGCTGGACCACGATTCTCAGTGGTTTGGCTGTTATGTAATGAAGTAGTTTGACAGTTATATAACAATGCAATTTGGCAGTTATGCTATGACGTAGTCATGCTCCATAATGTGATCAGATGTGAACTCTCAGTCAGTTGCAAGGGGAGTTTCCTTGGGGTTGTGGCCTTCATCAAATACAGACAGAGAGAGAGAGAGATGTTTTCGTAAAGCTGGCTTGTTTGCTCTGAACTCCACATCTGGCTCATCATCGTGGGACCTCCTGTTCTTGGACCTTGAGCCAACTGCCTGCTGTATTGCCTGCCAATCTCATGATTCATCAGAGTTCACAGCTTTTGAGCGCATGGTCTCCAGTGCTCTCTACCAATCTTGGGATTTGTTAGCTGCCACAGCCTGTGAGCCAGCAGCCTGGCATCTTATCTGCTGATCTTGGGTCCGTCAGCCCCTGTAGCTACTTGAGTCAGGAGAAGACTCTAGCCTGATGCCTGATCTGTGGACTTGGGGCTTACCAGCCTCTAAAATCATGTGAGTCATTTCCCTAAGATGAACCTCTCTTTATAGAGAAAGAGATTTACATGTACACTTCACTGGTTTTGCCTCTCTAGAGAACTGGTCTAAGGCATTTGGTACCAGGAGTGGTTCGGAGAAACAAAATCGTAAGGATGAGTTTTCCAAATTGGTTCTTAATTCTGACTACTGTTAAAGGCACTGATGACTGCTTCTAGTAGTGAAGAGGTGCTAATCCATGGCATTAGGTGACAATATAAAAATGCACAAAAATACCACCAGTAGGTCAAGTATTGGCGAGAAATGAGGCTCCTGGTGAGCGCATGTTTGATATTTTTCTATAATTTTATTAGAAAGAAAAATATAAAGAAACTAGTTGGTTGATCTTACTTTCAGTACAAAAAGTGGTAAAAGAAAGAGATGTGCTCAGGGCTTCAGGGTAACAGCTCAAGTGTTGCATAAAAGACCTCAAATTTGTCACTTGTGCCAGGAAAGAAGGCCTTATTTTTTATAGTAATAGAGCTGATATTGCTGAAAATCAAAATCACAGTCTTATTGTAAGAATGGCTGAATTACAATGCCAACTGAATTCCCAACCCTGAGTGGTGTCTGAAGTTACAGTGAGGGCATTCATTTGGAAGAAATGGGATCCTGCAATTTGGGCTGGGTACGTTATGGGCAGACAATCAGGAAGCCCGTAAATTCCATTGAATTATTCCTACCAACATAACCAGCTCACTTACTCTCATCTGAAAAGATTATTCCATCTTTGTCTGCCAAACCACCATCCCCTGTAATACAATTATCCCCTACACCTCCATCTGATGAGATTAACCCAGCTATGTCTGAAGAGCCTTTGTCTGAGCCATCGGCATGAGGTGGCATCTGAGTCATTGCCTGGAGCATTGCTTCGGGTAGATGCCTTACAAAACATTTCTGAATGTTCCCAGGACCCACCCTCATCACACACTTTTGCTTTTAGACCTATAACTGAACTTAAGTTCCACCGAGCCCCAAAAGGTGAAGTACAAAATGTGAACCAGGAGGAGGTACACAACAGTCCAAAAGAACTGCTTGACTTTTCTAATACTTAAAAATAGAACCCTGAGGATATGTGTGGGAATTTCTATTAAGGGTGTGGGAGAATGGCACAAGGAACATAAACTTGAATCAGCCTAAATGTATTGATAAGGTCACAATAAGCACAAATTCTTTATTCAGTGTTTCAGTGCAAGAGGTTAGGAAATGATCTAATAGTTATTTAGTCGGTTTGCCGAAGCATGGATTACACGTTAGCCTACACTAAATCGAGTTGATGTACCAGACCTGCCTTGGTATACTGTAGAAGATGGCATCCAAAGGCTTAGGGAAATGGGCATGTTAAAGTGAATTTATCAGGCTAGACCCACAGACCCACACATGTAGTGCTCAAATGCCACACTGGTCCATTACTTTGATGATCCTATGCTGAATGGACCTAGTAAGGAAGAAGTATCCAAGAGTCTAGACTTATTGCATTTGTGTACTAAAAAAAAAAAAAAAAAAATTTTTTTTTTTTTTTTTGCGTACTAGAGGGTGTGAAATTAACCTCATAAAAATTCAGGCACCTTCTAGCTCAGTAAAATTTCTAGGAGGTCAGTAGTATGGGACATATTCCTTCTAAAATGAGGGATAAATTTTTACATACGCCACCTCCTACAAAAAAAAAGAAGAAACAGTGCCTGGTGAGTTTCTTTGAATTTTAGAGGCAATGTATCCCTCATTTTGGTGTACTATTCCAGCCTATTTATCAAGTCACTTGAAAAGCTGCGAGTTTTGAGTGTGGCCCAGAAGACAAGAAAGGTCTGCAACAGGTTCAGACTACCATGCAAGCCACTCTACCACTTGTGCCATATGACCTTGCTGAACCAGCAATGCATGAAGTGTCAGTGGCAGATAGAGATACTGTTTGGAGTTTGGGCAGGTCGCTATTAGTGAATCACTCCCAAACTCCTGTCAGTCTGTCATACTATGTGGGCTTGGGTGTTGCTGTGATGCTTGAAACTATGCCACTGGTACTTCAAATACCAGCAAGGTCACCCATGGTGAATAAGTTTCAGCTGAGCATTCAGATTAAGATAGACTAGGAAGAAGGACATGGCAGTTTACTTTTGAAAAGAATTAGCCAGTGAAAACCTTACGAATAGCAGCAGAATATTGTTTGATACAGTACAGGAAGATAAGCCCCCCAGGTTGGAACGCACTCAAAAGACAACTGGTAAGAGCTGCCTCCTCAAAGGAAAGTCAACCTTAATGATGTGGATGAAGTCAAGCTTTTGGGACCTTCATTTGCTGATGTGGCTTGACTCAAAATGAGAAGAAACAGCTGCAAACATCCATTAATAGTCAGAACCTGTAATGTGTGAAGTATGAATCTAGGAAAATTGGAAATCTTCAAAAAATGAAATGGAATGCATAACATCAACATCCTAGGCATTAGTGAGCTGAAATGGACTGATACTGATCATCTTGAATCAGACAGTCATGTGGTGGACTACGCTGGAAATGACAAATTGAAGAAGAATGGAGTTGCATTCATTGTCAAAAAACATTTTGAGATCTACTCTGAAGTACAGTGCTGTCAGTGATATGATAATATCCATACACCTACAAGGAAGACCAGTTAATACGACTATTATTCAAATTTAAACACCAATCACTAAGGCGAAACATGAAGAAATAGAAGATTTTTACCAAATTTTGCAGCCTGAAATTAATCAAATATGCAATCAGGATGCATTCCTAATTACTGGTGATTGGAATAAAAAAGTTGAAACAAAGATAAGGATTGGTAGTTTGAAAATACGGCCTTGATGATAGAAACAATGCCGGAGAGCACATAACAGAATTTTGCAAGACCAGTGATGTCTTCATTACAAATACCATTATTCAGCAACATAAATGATGACTATATATGTGGACCTGGACAGATGGAATATATAGGAATCAAATCCACTACATCTGTGGAAAAAAGTTGATGGATAATCACAATATCATCGGTCAGAACAAGGCCAGGGGCCAACTTCAGAACAGACAATCAATTCTTCATGTGTGATTTCAAGTTGAAGCTGAATTAGCACAAGACCTTAACAACCAAAGTACTATCCTGAGTATATCCCACCTGAATTTACAGACCATCTCAAGAATATATTCGACGCACTGAAAACCAAAGACCAGACAAATTTTGGAATGACATCAAGGATACCATACATGAAGAAAGCAAGGGTCATTAAAAAGACAGGAAAGAAAGAAAAGACCAAAATGAATGTCAGAAAAAACTCTGAAACTTGCTCTCGAGTAGCTAATGCAAATGGAAGAAATGATGAAGTAAAAAAGCTGAACAGAAGATTCCAAAGGGTGGCTCAAGAAGATAAAGTGTTATAATGAAATGTGCAAAGACCTGGAGTTAGAAAACCTAAAGGAAAGAATTTGCTCAACATTTCTCAAGCAGAAAGAACTGAAGAAAAATTCAAGCCCCAAGTTGGGGTAGTGGAGGATTCTATAAGCAAAATACTTAAGGAAGCAGGAAGCATCCAAAGAAGATGGAAAGAATACACAGAGTAATTGTACCAAAGGAACTGGTCAGTGTTCAGTCATTTCAGTAGTTAGCATATGATCAAGAAGTCCAAGCTGCACTGAAAACATTGGCAAAAAATAAGGCTCCAGAATTGATAGAATGCCAACTGAAACGTTTCAACTAAAAGATGCAGCACTGGAAGTGCTCACTCATCTATACCGAGAACTTTGGAAGACAGCTACCTGGCCAACGGACTGAAAGAGATCCATATTTATGCCTATTCCAAAGAAAGGTGAGCCAATCGAATGAGGAAATCATCAAAAAATATCATTAATATCACATGCAAGTAAAATTTTGTTGAATATCATTCAAAAGTGGTTGCAGCAGTATGTCAGAGAACTGCCAGAAATTCAAGCTGGATTCAGAAGAGGATATGGAACTAGGGATATCATTGCTGATGTCAGTTGGACCTTGGCTGAAAGTAAAGAATACAAGAAAGATGTTTACCTGTGTTTTATTGACCACGCAAAGGCATTCAACTGTGTGGATTATAACAAATTATGGGTAACATTGTGAAGAATGGGAACTCCAGACCACTTAATTGTCCACATAAGGAAACTGTACATAGACCAAGAGGTGGTCATTGGAACTGAACAAGGGAATACTGCATGATTTAAAGTCAGGAAAGGTGTGTGTCAGGGTTGTATCCTTTTACCATACTTATTCAACCCGTATTCTGAGCAAATAATCTGAGAAGGTATACTATACGAAGAAGAATTGGGCATTAGCATTGGAGGAAGACTCATTAACAACCTGAGTTATGCAGGTAACATGACTTTGCTTGCTGAAAGTGAAGAGGACTTGAAGCACTTACTAATGAAGACCAAAGAGCGCAGCCTTCAGTATGGATTACACCTCAACAAAAAGAAAACAAAAATCCTCACAGCTGGACCAATAAGCAACATCATGATAAATGGAGAAAAGATTGAAGTTGTCAAGAATTTCGTTTTGCTTGGACCGGCAATCACCACCCAAGGAAGCAGCAGTCAAAAAATCAAATGACATGTTGCATTGGGCAAATCTGCTGCAACAGACCTTTTTATAAAGTGTTAAAAAGCAAAGATATCACTTTAAGTACTAAGGTGTGCCTGACTCAAGTCATGGTGTTTTCTATTGGCCCATACGCATGTAAAAGCTGGGCAAAGAATAAGAAGGACTGAAAAATTGCTGCCTTTGAAGTATGATGCTGGTGAAGATTACTGAATATACCCTGGAGTACCAAAAAAATGAATGAATCTGTCTTGCAAGAAGTACAGTCAGAATGCTCCTTAGAAGCAAGGATGGTGAGACTGTATCTTACATACTTTGGACATGTTGTCAGGAGGGATCGGTCCCTGGAGAAGGACATCATGCTTGGCAAAGTATAGGGTCAGCAGAAAAAAGGAAGACCCTCAACAAGATGGATTGACACAGTGGTTGCAACAATGGGCTCAAGTATAATACCAATTATAAGGATAGCACAGGACCGGGCAGTGTTTCTTTCTGTGGTGCATGGGTCACTATGAGTTGGAACCAACTCAATGGCACCTAACAACGACAACAATGTCCTCTGCAGAAAACTACTCTCCTTTTGAGAAATGTCTTTTGACTTGTTACTGGGCCTTAGTAGAGACTGAACACTTAACCATGAACCAAGTCAACATGTGGCCTGAGCTAGCATCATGACCTGGGTGTTGTCTGAACCACAGAGTTATAAAGTCAGACATGCTCAAAAGCACTCCATCATGAAATGTAAGTAGCATATATGAGATCTGGCTCAAGCAGAACCTGAAGACACAAGTAAGTTCCTTGGGGAAGTGGCCCAAATTCCCTCGGTTTCTACTCATGTCACATTGCCTACATTCTCCCACCCTACACTATTGTCTCATGCGGAGTCCCTTATGATCATTTGACTGAGGAAGAGAAAACTTGTGTCTGGATAACAAATGGTTCTGCACATATGCTGGCACCAATCAAAAGTGGCAACACTGCAGCCCGCTTTTCTGGGATCTGCCTAAAAGGATAGTGGTGAAAGAAAATCCTACCAATGGACAGAATTTCAATAGTGAACCTAGTTGTTTACTTTACTTGGAAGGAGAAATAGCCCAATGTGTGATTGTACACTGATTCATGGACTGTGGCCAATGGTTTGGCTGGATGGTCAGGCACTTGGAAGGAACATAGTTGGAGAACTGGTGACAAGGAGGTATGAGGAAGAGGTATATGGATAGACCTGTCTGAATAGATTGAGGAAGTGAATGCTCACCAAAAGGTGCCCTTGTCAGAGGAGGATTTTAACAATCAAGTGGTTAAGATAATGTGTTCTGTGGAAATCAGCATCCTCTTTCCCCAACCACTCCCGACACTGCCAATGGGCTCATGAACGAAATGGCCATGGTGGCAGGGATGGTAATTATGCATGGGCTTAGAACAATGGACTTCAACTCAATGCAACTGACTTGGCTACACCCACTGCTTAAGGACCAATCTACTAGCAGCAAAGACCAACACTGAGTCCCCAATATGACACCACTCCTCAAGATGATTACCCAGGAACCTGGTGGCAGGTTGATTACATCGGATTGCTTTCATCATGGAAAAGGCAGTATTTTGTTCTTGCTGGGATAGACACTCTGGATATGAATTTGCCTTCTCTGCACACTATGCCTCTGCAAAAACTACCATCTATGGGCTCATGGAATGCATCTTCCGCCATCATGGTATCCCACACAGCATTGCATCGGATCAAAGGACTTACTTCACAGCAAATGAAATACAGAAATGGGTTCATGCTCATGGCATTCACTGGTCTTACCATGTTCCCCTTTTGCTTTAGCTACTCGACATTCATGAGCAAGTTTCAGAGTCTCCTCTAACATCCATCTTGGTCTTTTCTTTCTTTCCTGACTTTTCAATGACCTCTTGCTTTCTTCATGTATGATGTCCTTGATGTCATTCCACAACTCGTCTGGTCTTCAGTCACTAGTGTTCAATGCGTCAAATCTGTTCTTGAGATGGTCTCTAAATTCAGGTGGAATATACTCAAGGCCATATTTTCGCTCTCACAGACTTACTCTGCTTTTCTTCAGTTTCAGCTTGAACTTGCATATGAGCAATTGATGGTCTGTTCCACAGTCAGCCCCTGGCCTTGTTCTGACTGATGATATTGAGCATTTCCATCGTCTCTTTCCACAGATGTGGTCAATTTGGTTCCTGTGTGTTCCATCTGGTGAGGTCCAAGTGTATAGTTGCTGTTTATGCTGGTGAAAGAAGGTATTTGCAATGAAGAAGTTGTTGTTCTTGCAAAATTCTATCATTCAATCTCTGGCATTGTTTCTATCACCAAGGCCATATTTTCCAACTGCTGATCCTTCTTCTTTGTTTCCAACTTTTGCATTCCAATCATCAGGGATTATCAATGCATCCTGATTGCATATTTGATCAATTTCAGACTGCAGCAGCTGATAAAAAATCTTCTATTTCTTCATCCTTGACCTTAGTGGTTGGTGCATATATTTGAACAATAGTCGTATTAACTGGTCTTCCTTGTACACATATGGATATTATCCTATCACTGACAGTTTTGTACTACAGGATAGATCTTGAAACGTTCTTTTTGACAATGAATGCAACACCATTCCTCTTCAAGTTGTCATTCCCAGCATAGTAGACTATATTATTATCTGATTCAAAATGGCCAGTACCAGTCCATTTAACCTCACTAATGCCTAGGATATCAATGTTTATGTGGTCATTTAATTTTTGATGATTTCCAGTTTTCCCAGATTCATACTTCACACACTCCAGGTTCTGATTATTAATGGATATTTGCAGCCATTTCTTCTCATTTTGAGTTGTGCAACATCAGCAAATGAAGGTGCCTAAAGCTTTACTCCATTCACGTCAGTAAGGTCAACTGTACTTTGAGGAGGCAGCTCTTCACCAGTTGTGTTTTGAGTGCTTTCCAATCTGGGGCTCATCTTCCAGCATTATATCAGACAGTGTTCCACTGCTATTCATAAGGTTTTCACTGGCTAATGCTTTTCAGAAGTAGATTGCCAGGTGCTTCTTCCTAGTCTGTCTTAGTCTGGAAGCTCAGCTGAAACCTGTCCTTCATGGGTGACCCTGCTGGTATCTGAAAACCAGTGGCATAGCTTCCAGGATCACAGCAACACGCAAGCCCCCAGAGTACGACAAACAGACAAGTGGTCATGAACATTGAGCAGCTAAAGCAAAAGGAAGAAATGACGAAGGAAAAGAACTGAACAGAAGATTTCAAAGGGCAGCTCGAGAAGACAAAGTATTACAATGACGTGTGCAAAGAGCTGGAGATAGAAAACCAAAAGGGAAGAACAAGTTCAGCGTTTCTCAAGCTGAAAGAACTGCAGAAAAAATTTAAGCCTCGAGTTGCAATAGTGAAGAATTCTATAGGGGAAATATTAAACCATGCAGGAAGCATCAAAAGAAGATGGAAGGAATATAAAGAGTCATTATATCAAAAAGAATTAGTCGATGTTCAACCATTTCAAGAGGTAGCATATTATCAGGAACCGATGGTACTGAAGGAAGAAGTCCAATCTGCTCTGAAGGCATTGGTGAAAAATAAGCCTCCAGGAATTGAAGGAATATCAACTGAGATGTCTCAACAAATGGATGTAACCCTGGAGGTGCTCACTCGTCTATCCCAAGAAATGTGGAAGATAGCTTCCTGGCCAAGTAACTGGAAGAGATCCCTATTAATGCCTATTCCCAAGAAAAGTGATCCAACTAAATGTGGAAATTATAGAACAATATCATTAATATCACATGCAAGCAAAATTTTGCCGAAGATCATTCAAAAACAGCTGCACCAGTATATTTACAGGGAACTGCCAGAAATTCAGCCTGGTTTTACAAGAGGATGTGGAAACAGGGATATCATTGCTGATGTCAGATTGATCCTGGCTAAAAGCAGAGTATACCAGAAGGGTGTTTACCTGTGTTTTATTGACTATGCAAAGGCATTCGGCTGTGTGGATCATAACAAATTATGGGTAACATTAGGAAGAATGGGAATTCCAGAACACTTAATTTTGCTTGTGAGGAACCTTTACATAGATCAAGAGGCAGTTGTTCGAACAGAACAAGGAGATACCAATTGGTTTAAATTCAGGAAAGGTGTGTGTCAGGGTTGTGTTCTTCCATCATACCTATTCAATATGTATGCTGAGCAAATAATCCAGGAAGCTGGACTAAATGAGGAAGAACGGGGCATCAGGATTGGAGGAAGACTCATTAACAACCTGAGTTATGCAGATGACACAACCTCGCTCCTTGAAAGTAAAGAGGACTTGAATCACTTGCTAATGAAGGTCAAAGACCACAGCCTTCAGTATGGATTACACCTCAACATAAAGAAAACAAAAATCCTCACAACTGGACCAATGAGGAACATCATGATAAATGGAGAAAAAAATTGAAGTTGCCAAGGATTTCATTTTACTTGGATTCAAAATCAACAGCCATGGAAACAGCAGCCAAGAAATCAAATGATGCATTGCATTAGGTAAATCTGCTGCAAAGGACCTCTTTGAAGTGTTGAAAAGCAAAGATATCACCTTGAAGACTAAGGTGTGTCTGACCCAAGCCATGGTATTTTCAATGGCATCATATGCATGTGAAAGCAGGACAATGAATAAGGAAGACTGAAGAAGAATTGATGCCTTTGAATTGTGGTGTTGGTGAAGAATATTGAATATACCATGGACTGCCAAAAGAACGAGCAAATCTGTCTTAGAAGAAGTGCAATCAGAATGCTCCTTAGAAGCAAGGATGGCAAGACTGCATCTTACATGTTTTGGACATGCCATCAGGAGGGATCAGTCCCTGGAGAAGGGCATCATGCTTGGAAAAGTACAGGGTCAGTGGAAAAGAAGAAAGCCCTTCATGAAGTGGATTGACACAGTGGCTGCAAAAATGGCCTCAAGTGTAAAAATGACCGTAAAGACGGCACAGGATTGGGTGTGTTTCACTCTGCTGTGCATAGGGCTGCTATGAGTCAGAACAAATTCGGTGGCACCTAACAACAACACCATGTCACCCATCATCCTGAATCAGCTGGCTTGATAGAATGACGGGATGGCCTTCTAAAGACACAATTATGGCACCAGCTGGGTGGCGACACTTTGCAGGGTTGGAATAGTGTTCTTCGGGAGGCTGTATATGTGCTAAACCAGCATCAAATACATGGTGCTGTGTCTTCTATAGCCAGGATTCATGGTTCCAGGAATCAAGGGGTGGAGACGGGAGTGGTACCACTCACTGTTACCCTAGGAACCCACTTGCAAAATTTTTGCTTCTTGTCCCCACAACCTTATTCTCTGTAGGTGTAGAGGTCTTAGTTTCAAAGAGAGGAATGCTCCTACCTGGAAAAACAACATGGATTCCATTGAACTAGAAGTTACAAGTGCCACCTGGCCACTTTTAGCTTTTCATGCCTTTAAATCAACACTCAAAAAAGGGAGTTACTTTATTGTCTGGTGTGGTAGACTCTGACTACCATGGGAAAATTGGATTGATATTGCATAAAAGAGGTAGAAAAGAGTATGTCTGGAATACGGGAGATCCCTTATGGCATCTCTTTGTACTAACATGCCCTCTGATTAAAGTTAATGGAAAACTACAGCAACCCAATTCTGACTAATGGCCCAGTATCTTCAGGAATGTAGGTTTGGGTTATTCTGCCAGGCAAAGAACCACGACCAGCTGAGGTGCTTGCTGAAGATATAGAAAATATAGAATGGGTGGTTAAAGGAGGTTGTTCTGAATACCAGTTACAACCATATGGCCAGTTACAGAAATGAGGACGGTAATTGTTGCTTATATGTGTGCATGAAATATTTTTTGTTTTCTTTACTTATAAAATATAAGATGTAAGTAGTGCTAGTACATTTTCAATTGTACACATGATTATTGAATCATGTTAGGCACAAGTATGACTTTGCAATTGGCTTTATTTAGTGGTTGAGCATGGTTTAAGGAGATGTGTACAGCTGCCAAGTTGACAAAGGGTGCGCTGTGATGAGTAAGTTTGTGTGTCAACTTGGCTGGGCCATGATTCTCAGTGGTTTGGCTGTTATGCAATGATGTAATTTGGCAGTTATGTAATGATGTAGTTATTCTCCATGATGTAATCTTATGTGATCAGCCAATTATAGTTGTAAGGGGAGTTTCCTCTTGGTTGTGGTCCACATCCAATATATATATGGACATTTTGCCAAAGTTCCTTGCTTGTTCTGGATCCTGTATCTGGTTCAACATCATCTGACCTCTGATTCTTGGAACTTGAGCCAGCTGCCTGCCATATTGCTTACTGATCTTGGGATTCATCAGCCTCTGCAGGGTGCTCCCTTACCTGTCAATCTTTTATTCATTAACCTCCACAGCCCATGAGCCAGTGGCCTGTCATTTGACTTGCTGATCTCGGGTTCATCAGCCCCCGCAGCTACTTGAGTCCAGAGAAGCTTCCAGCCTGATGCCTATTCCATGGACTTGTGACTTTCTGGTCTCTAAAATCACATCAGCTATTTCCTTGAGATAAATCCCAATGTTTCTCTCTCTCTGTCTCTGTGCGTGTGTGTGTGTGTATATGTATATATACACACACACACATGCTTCACTGGTTTTGCTTCTTTAGAGAACCCAGCCTAAGACACCCAAGGAGAAAGATCCTAATGATTATTGCTTGTCCAACCACTCCCGGTACTGACAACCATTTACCTTATTTGAACCCCACCACTCTCACCTCTCACTCTATGACTTGACCCTTGTCTGAATCTTGACAAACTCTTTCAGTGCGTTAATCCTCTTAAGTCTCAACTCATCCCACATGTTCCACCAACAACTATTCAGTCTGTACTAAATGGTGATAGCTCTAGCTTTGAAAGTTAGACAGTGCTGAGTTTTACACCTATGAGGAAGACACTATTTTACAGACAGAAATCAGAGGCTTAAAGGTTAACTATTTTCCCAAGGTGGCATAGCCAATATATGATAGATCTGAGACTCAAAATTTTGTGTTTTCTATAAGTCCAAACTCCCACAGTGATATTAAAAAAAAAAAAAAAAAATCATTCAGTGCTGGACCTTAAGAAGGACAAAATTTGAATTGTTTGAAAGTGTGAACAAAAACAATATGATTTGAACCCATATGGCTCTGTCGATATCAATCAATCATTTGTGCTAGTCAATTTTCATTCAAATGGAAGAGACCAGCATGTAATTTATTGAACAGTCTACCATTTCTACTAAATACATTAGGACTGTAATAGTGAGTACTACCTGGCTACTTTAGCAAGAATCTGGAAGTTCATTGGCACCAGTTCGAGGTGAAATGTGGTCCTGGTTGATTGGGATAGAAAGCCAGGCCCGTTCAGTGTGGAACCATTTAGTTCCTACCCTCGCCACTTTCTCATCTGCAAATGGTTTTTTTTTTTTTTTTTCTTTTCTCCAGCTGTTATCTGTTTTTCAGCTTGCAGTTTCTCTAATGAGGTATTTGGTGCTTAATCTTTCAGGATAATGAATGAGTCTGTCTCTGTGAAAAGGTGGGGCCTGTCCTGGGAGCACTGTAGTTGCTCGTCAAAATGCCAGGCTATTGTTTGTCAGGATTCTATGAAGCGTGCTTCCAGAAATGTGCCTGACATTGAAATTACATTGCCTCACAGAGATGGGACATTTTGGGAGGTATAGAGTCTTGAAGACAACACCTCACCCAGGGGCCGATTATCCAATGGGCAAGGTAAACATGGTGCTTATCCTGGTTACCAGAGCATCTGTAGTGAACAATTTCACTTTTTTTTTTTTTTTTTACCATATCAAAGATTGTGCTTCTAGGTATGGTTGGCATCTGTCTCTCTCCCAACCCCACAGACCTTCCTACAGAATCAAAGTCTCTTTTCAAATTTACAGTCCCTGACAGGGGTGAATGACCCAGTAAGCAAAGTAAACACGTGTTTACTTGTGCTTACATACTAATGTGTAGTGAACAATTTTACATGGGTTTCACCAAAGATGTGAAATTGTTCACTACACATTAGTAAGTAAGCACAAGTAAACCTGTGTTTACCTTACCTATTGGATGATCTGCCCCTGAGTCCTCACCCCAGAGAATATTCTGGCTTAGAACCATAGGTTAGGGTCTAAGAGAAGTAAAATCCATAACATAGACCATTCTACAAATTAATTATATGAAGAAAAGAATTTTTCAAGTGTCTAAAATATTTACATGTGCATATATATACAATACTCTGAAGCTGTATACTGTAGCCACTAAAAAAAAAAAAAAATTTTTTTCACTAGACATATTTAAATGTAAAAAAAATCTGTAAAATTATAAATTTTGTGTCTTAATTGCACTAGCCACATTTCAAATGTGCGATAGCCACATGTGACTAATGGCTAGTAGGTTAGACAGCACAGAGATAGAACATTTCCATTATTCTATACAGAACTGCTCTGGAAGAATAAACAAATGAATTTATCATTCCCAACTACTACCTTGGCAATTAGATCAAGCACGTAGCAATATAAACAATAAGCAGTTGATACATATTTTATCTAAACAAGGGACAGAAATCCAGCATTATCTACCAAGTATAGGACATTTAAAAATCATACACTTGCTTGCATAGGTCTAGAGGGTAAACAATAAATGCAATTCCCCAGCCTAAATAAACCATTGCATACAACAGAGATAAGGAATTGTCCTTTCCTTAACTGCATTGGCAGAGAAGGAAAAGTCAGTCCTTCCTAGTGGTCTATCTGATGGTATGTTCTCAAGTTCACCTGCATCACAATGAACTGACTGGGGAGTTTAATAATGAAATTAAGGTGGAGCTTTGGAATCCTGCAGATATTCTCAAAAGAAATGACTTCTTGGTCTTCACACTTACTAATTTCTCAAAAGAAGACAGAGCCAGACTGCCTAGCTTGGAATGTTGGCTCATCTACCTGCAATTGTCTTACCTTGGGGAAGTTAGTTTCTGAGGAACTCCCCAGTGAGTGTCTCCTCCAGTTTTGCTGGCCCAGATTGGCTGTGTCATATGCCCTTGACTGAACTCAGAACAGGTAATGAATGGTCATAACTGCCTAGACTAATTTACTTTCTCTTAGGGCAGGTTAAAGAGGTAGAAAGTACATGGTCAGGGAGCACATGGCCGTCTAATACTAAACAACGTTAACGGTCTTTAGCAAGGAGGATATTATTTATCAAGGATGCCTGCTGGGGAGGTAAACAACAGTATCTGACACAAAATCTTCTTACTTGATGCTCAAACAAATGGTGATTGTTGCTAATCCTAAATGACAGATGAGTATAGCAAAATACAACACACTTTAAAACACCCAAGTTTGCACAGCTCGTTGGTTAGAGATTTACAATTGGAGGAACTTTCCTGTCCTCACTGTACCTTCCCCCACAGTCACATAGGTGACTTCATGCTTGTTTTTTCACTTCTGTCATAATCTGCATTTCCTTCTATCTTCCTTTACACACATACACACACACATACACACACACACATGTCCTTGCTACCAGGATCAAAAATTGTCCACTCTTTGTTCTTATCTTTCTTGAAATTTTTCTTTTACTCCCCTTTTAGTAACATTGTGGAATTTTTGAGTTATCCACTTGACCTTAACAATTAACCATATAGAAGGATAATCCTGTGCTGAATTTAGTTATATATATATATATATATACACATTTTCTACCAACAGTGTGAAATGGAAAAGAGACCCCGAAGCTTAGGAAAAGAGACTAAGAGATGCTGTAAATAGGAAGAAATTTGACATCTCTGCACCCTTGATGGGGAAACCAGACTGCAGACTTTTGAAAGTGTGATGGGAGTGCCAAACATGGAAACACATTTCTTTACAAAAGGAGAAGAACCAATGCCAGGAGTTAGAAACCCCCGAGTGCATTACAGTATTCACAACCTTCTGGCAGTGTTTCGAAACCTTGTATTTATGAGCTTACTTTCAGCTTTCCAGCTGTGCCAGGCGATGGCCTAAAAGGGAGATGATAGCTTCAGGTGGGGAATGAGGAGCAGATGGGGATGGTCACTTAAGGCATGGGGCCCTGTTATCATTGCCGTGCATTTGGTTCCTTAATTATTAAGGAATGAGGGTAGAGGAATTAAGGGAATGTAATGAGCATTTTCAAATAGGATGTGTTTTTGCAAAGTGCCCATGAGGAAGCACCTGTTCTTATTAAATTCTTTACTCCAAGAATAAGGTTGGGTTTTTTGTTTGTTTCAGGTTTTGCAGGCATTGTTACCTTTGATCATTTAATTCTGGTAACAAGGATTTCATTTGTTCTTAAAAGGAAAACTGTCCAGTAGCAGCAGCATTGACTGAGCATGTAGCATGATAGGTATTATTGCTGTTGTTGTAAGGTGCTGTCTAGTTGGTTGCAACTCATAGTGACCTTATGTACAAGAGAAGAGTTTACCGCTCAGTGCTATCCTCACAATCGTTGCTATGTTAGAGCCCAGCGTTGCAGCCACTGTGTCAATCTACCTTATTGAGGGTCTTCCTCTTTTTCACTGACCCCATACTTTACCAACTATGATGTCCTTCTCTAGGGATTGGTTCCTTCTGATAACATGTCTAAAATAGGTAAGACAAAGTCTCACTATCCTCGCTCAAAGGAACATTCTGGCTGTACTTCTTCCAAGGCAGATTTGTTCATTTTTCTGGCATCCATGTTGTATTCAATATTTCTTCGTCTACATCATAATTCAAAGGCATTAATTCTTTTTCAGTCTTCCTTATTCATTGTCCAGCTTTCACATGCACACGATAGGTAAAGCCTACAATAAAAGTGGGAATTTTTTCCAATTGTGGTGATTCACCTGCAATTTCTTGGTTTTGATGCATTTAATTGTAAAGCAGAGATAATATCAAGGCTAGTTACATAGCCAAGCTCACTCCTAAAGGTTGAGCAGATTAACTGGGATGATTACTTAATTATATAATGAAATGGGGATTATAGCTTGAACCCTCATGTGAATCAAATGATGTCAAAAGTTGCAAAACAGCACCATAACAACAATCATGACAACCATGCTTGCTGAAAGAGAACTTGAAGCACTTACTGATGAAGATCAAAGGCTACAGCCTTCCTTATGGCTTACTTCTCAACATAAAGAAAAATCCTTGCAACTGAAACAATAAGCAACATCACGATAAATGGAGAAAATATAGAAGTTGTCAAGGATTTCATTTTAGTTGGACCCATATAATCAACACCCATGGAAACAGCAGTCAAGAAATCAAACGACATATTAGATTGGGCAACTCTGTTACAAAAGATCTTTTAAAATGTTAAAAAGCAAAGATGTCACTTTGAAGACTAACATGTGCCTGATGCAAGCCATGGTATTTTCAGTTGCCTCATATGCACGAGAAAGCTGCACAACATATAAAGAAGTCCAAAGAAGAATTGACGCATTTAAATAAGGGTGTTGGCGAAGAATATTGAATATACCATAGACTGCCAGAAGAATGAACAAATCTGTCTTGGAAAAAGTACAGCCTGAACATTCTTTAGAAGTAAGGATGGCAAGACTTCACTTCACATACTTTGGACATGTTATTAGGAGGGACCAGTCTCTGGAGAAGGACATCATGGTTGGTAAAGCACAGGGTCAGTGAAAAAGAGGAAGAGAAGACCTCAAAGAGATGGATTGACACAGTGGCTGCAATAATGAGCTCAGACAGTAATGATGGTGAGGATGGTGCAGGACTGGGCAGTGTTTCATTCTGTTGTGCTGCATGGGGTCCCTATAAGTTGGAATTGGCTCAATAGCACCTAACAATAACATATTGACCTCCAAGTTTAGTCTGATATTCTGTTCAGCCATCTCATAGATGATCAGTTCCCTGCACTAAATTGGTATTATGACTACTATCTTCAGAATTTGCCTTAAAAAAGAAAAAAAAATCAAACCCACTGCCATAGTGTCAATTCCAGCTCATAGCAACCTTAAAGGACAGAGTAGAACTGCTTGGGAAAAGTGATTTAAAATGTGACGCCTTTTTTTTCCAAAGAGCTGCTTATGAGACCAAGTAAAGACACCACCTTGAGACTATGGAGACATAAGAAAGTAGAGTTAGGTTTGAAGTCCTGAAGATAGGAGAGGGCAAGATATAGAAAGAAGTAGCCAATGATGGAAACTAACTGTCACTAGGTGGGGGGGAGGAGGGAGGGGATATGGGACATAGATTAACCTTACAAGATTGAAAAGGATCTAGCTGAAAGAGAAGGATAGACACTAGGTGCGAGACACCTACCATAGAACAGGAGCATGGCCTGAGTAAAAGCCATGTGCATATAGGGTACAGGAAGAAAGCCATTTTTGTAGTAGATGTTCACATTTGGTTATAGTGGTATAATCTCAGAGATGCATTTTAAGGTCCAACTTTTTGTCAGATGAAATGACACTGAACGGCAAAAAAAAAAAAAAAAAAATTCTGGGCTATTTTCTTGGTGTCATTAAAGATATGTGAGGTTTACTGACATCTCTGCACCCTCGATGGGGAAACCATACTGCAGACTTTTGAGAATGTGGTGGGAGCACCAAATGTGGAAATACATTTCTTTACAAAAGGAAAGGAAGCCAATACCAGGAGTTATAAACCAAAACAAAAAAACACATTGCCATTGACTCCATTCTGACTCATAGAAAACCCACCCAGTGCCCAGTGCCGTGAAGTTGATTCCTAGAGATCCTAAAATGTATATTTGTTTGTTTTGTTTTTAACATTACTCTGATGAGGCATTTTTTTATACTAAATTTCAAAGTTGCTGTAAAAAATACTAAATTCGTTAAACTCCTTCAGTTAGTTTATTATAGCTATTTTGAAATTGGAGGCAATAAAAAAGAAACCATTTCCTACCATCTCCTAACACGTATTAACATGCCTTTCAACACCCTATGGACTCAAAAGAACAGGAATTGGCAAACTACAATTCATGGACCAAACCCAGCCTGCTGCCTGTTTTCATAAATACAGTTTTATAAGAACACCGTTATGCCCATTTATTTACATAGTTTCTGTGGGTACTTTGGTGCTAAAACAGCAGGATTGAGTAGTTAAGGCAGAACAAGTGGTTTTCAAAGCTTTAAACATTTACTGTCCACCCTTTACAGAAAAAAAAAAAAAAAAAGTCAATCCCTTCTCTAGATGGCAGCGCGTGCTAGAATTATCAGGAAAGAAAATTGGGCAATTAAATATGAATTAGTCAGGTTTTAAGATAGCTAAATGCCAGAAGGCATTACTCTGTAGGCTGAAATCTCTCTTTCTTCCTTTCTCTGTCACTCTTTTTTCTCTCAGAGGCTACTACTTCTTCCTATTATCTGTTATCCATTAATATACTAAAAGAGAAATAAATTACACAGGTAGAGAATAGAAGACAGTGCTGATGATCACATTTACAAACAGAAAATGTTTAGACACACTTGGGGTGTGAAGTGACTTATGCTGATACAATTGCCAAATGACACACATTTGATTATCAATTTCTAAACATGGTTACTTTTTATAAATTTTAAATATCTTCTGTAATTTTTTTTTTCTTTTATTATGACCTCCACAGGTGTAGCTCAGCCGTTAATTATTGGTGCCATACATGGACAAAGTTCCGTGTTTCAGGGTGAGACAACCTTTAGAAATGAGTTTTCACCCAACCACTTCTTATGTGGCTCTTAGAAAACTCTTAGGCTATCTGGGGGGTAAATGAACATGTAATGGTATAATTATGTTAGTTTTGTTCCTATTTCTTCTGCAATATTGTCCGGCTGTGCCACTGGACAAGGTCACCAAACAGCCATAGACTAAAAATGAAAATAGGCTGATTGGAGAAGCTGCCGAGAACTACCTGCTGTGGACACTTATGTGCAGGCATGAAGCCTCATGAGATGGCCTCCTAAATTAAGATTCCTCTGTAATTTCACCCAACCTTCTCCTAATGTTGTTTTTCTTGTTCTTCATCACTTACTTTTTGGCAGAATGGGAAGTCACCCAAGTAATTTGATTTAAAAGATAGAAGAAAGCCTCTAATTCCAGAAGAAAACTTACCCCACGGCCTGCCCTAGAACTTAAAACTACATTTTTTGTGTATCATTCCTTAGCACTACAAAGCCAGGGTCAGAGTGGGGGGCCAATAAAATTCAGCACCTGGTGACCAACCTTGGGCCACCCCACTATAAACTATCTTCCTCTAAATTATCCCTTTTACCTGATCCATAGTTTCTCCAGATGTGAGGCTGAAATATGAATAATATTTGAAAACTATTTTAAAGATCAAATTAGAGAAAGCATATGAACTGTTCATGATGAATTATGAAGTTATTATGAAGTTATAATTAAGCCCTTATTTCTCTAAGTGTCCTGTTTCAAATCCCAGCTGCCTAATGGAGGCAAGTATCATTCTCACACATCTTGACAGGTTAAGGGCAGACCAGTGAGCGATAATCCTCTAAAGGTGGGGAAGGGAGTAGAGAGAGAAAACTGGCGGTGGGGGTGGGGGGGGGTGGGGCAATACCTCTAAAAAACAGTGGCTGCAACAATAGGCTTAAACATAGCAATGATTGTGAGGATGGTGCAGGACCCGGGCAGTGTTTTGTTTTGTTGTGCACAGGGTGGCTGCGAGTCAGAACCAATCTCATGACACCTAACAACAACAATGCATTTCAAGGGAAAGTATAACAACAGGGTTGAGTAACAAGAAGAAAATACAGGCATAGAATGGTGACTCCACAGCCGATATATACGAATTCCATCTAATTCAAAATTTTACCAAAGAGATGTCCCGATTTCAGCTACTTTTTTGTTGTAGTCAAGCAGAAGAGATGGAGTCTAATTAGGTACAAATTCCTATCCAAATGGTAAGATTTCAGTTTTAAAAAAAATTGATTTCCCAGGGAATGAATGAGCCCTGGGAATATAACTCTGCCCTTGCATAAATCAAAAAGGAAACAGAGTAGAAGGGCAGGCTTGCCAAATGCTTATAAATCAAATGTGCCCCCAAATAAGCTGCATTCCTAATAAAGGCATGACATAGCCCAGGAAAGAGGCGTGCAAATCACTCTGCATGTAAATCACACTAAGTGGGTGCTAATAAATTTCAGCTTGACTGTAATGGCAAAATTTCAGAGGAATTAGTAGAAGGTGGGAATATTTAGAAAGCAGATGGAATACCGTTAATCATTTGACCAAGTACAACTGGACCCTATAAATTATTTTAACACATTTTCTGTATTTTCCACCATTACCAGCGAATCATTCCCACACTAGGTCCCTTTTGTAGGTCTAAATTATACTTTATTTTACATGAATTTCCTCCATATTAAAAGCTTTTCATTCTTACTGTAAAGTCCCCAGTTTGGGATAAAGTCCATTGTTCCGCAGGTGCCTGTAACTAGAATTTCCTTCTTGTTTTTTTCTAACCTTATGGATTCTCCAGGCTAAAACTCCAGGCTACCATTCTGAAAATGGAAACCATTCCATTTTTTCCTTTCCTGAATCATGTATTCTCCTCTCTTCCTGCCTTATCTATTAAGGCATTTATTATTTAACTGAGTAATTGTATAATGTAACTCTGGGGCACATTTAAGGGGGCCTTGAAAGATAAAACTGACATTTGGTTAGGCTTTGCTTCCACCTACTTCAGTAGCATTTATGTGCCTGTGCCTATCTAAATGTCTGCTGATGTCTTCATTCTCTTAAGATTCTGGAGAATAATAATATATGACATGCTCACTGGTATTTGACATGAAGAGCCGTGGAAAAGAGGGCTGAATTCCAAAAGGTTTTAATGGTAATTGATTTATATTAGCTTTGAGTCACACGTGAGTTTGTCTTTTAAACACATTGTTCATGGTTGGAACACATTTCAGGTGGTTGGATGGTTACCTGAAGGAAAATGTGGCTTTGCAGCCATCTTTGATCACCAAAGTCATCTGCCGAATACTACGAACGAGTTTTACTGGCTCAGGCTCAGGCAGACTGAGCTGCTTAATCTGCTGTTCAACTTACTCTGGAAGCAGTGATTTGAAGAAAGAATTGCTTTGTCAAAGGTTCTAAATAGTTTGATTCTCCTAGACATACTATCATACTCTTCTCTCTAGAAGGTACAGTGTCCATTACAAGCCTACAAAGGACAGTGGTTTTATAGAAGGTTGTCTGCTTGCATTTTACACGATTCCTAAGCTGTTCAAATACAGGCAACTCAATTAATTTTGCAGGACATTCGAGAGGAGGTGAGGCACATCTGAAATATGTTCTTCTTCGGCTTCTACTGTGGAAAAATCTCTGTTCTGGGGCAATCGAGAACATGGAGAAGGCTTGACATGGCTGGGAAATGGAGCCTTCTTTGTGTTGCTGGTAGGTGCTGTCAAGTTGGAAAACCCTATATGGCAGTTCAACTGTGTCACATGGGATTATTGGAGCCACTGAATAGGTTTGAACCACCAACCTTTTGGTTAGCAACCAAACACTTAACCATTGCACCACATAGTCTCCTTTGTAACCTCAACTAATTCTGGCCTGTTGGTGTTGTGTGCTGTCTAGTTGATTTCCACCCATAGTGACCCCATGTGACAAAGTAGAACTTCTCCATAGGCTTTCCTATGCTGTAATCTTTACAGGAGCAGATAGCCAGGTCTTTCTCCTGTGGATCTGCTATGGGTTAGAAACACCAACTTTTGGGTTAGCAGCCAAACACTTAACCATTGCATTATCAGGGTTCCTTAATTTTTGCCTAGACCTATTAAAAAAAAAAAAAAAGGCAATGAAAAGAAAAAAAAAAACAAAAAGGTGCCCCACTGTGTTCTGCCTAATCTAAACTTTTTTCCAGCTCCTATGATTTAAAATCTACCCTTTACAAGAAGCACATAATTAGATAATGAATGGCCCTTCTAATGTTCTGCAGTCACATGTATGCTTGTGCACACATGCACTCAATTTGCTCACATGTGCTAAGTATCAGTGCCTCTATATCCAAGAGTGGAGAGAAGAGAAGAATCTCCAATTTCTGAGAAAACTTTAGGCTTTATCTGGGCCTGGGGGGATCGCTTTGGGCAAATCAAAGAAAGGGGATAGGTTCTTGCATGCAGTATGGTCCTTGTATTTGAGTAGAATGTTAAGCTGGAAATGAAATGAATGCAGGCATCTGAGGGGCAATGGGAAGTCATAGCTGTTTGAGACAGAGGCAGACCCAGGTGAACTGTATCTGTGATCAGATGTTTGCAGCACTAGGCTAGATCTAGGAATGTGATGGAATGGAAATAAGCATCCGAATTTGTTTAGACTTGGGAACAGATCTCCTGTTGCTAAGGATTTATTCTTGCACTGAGTCACAGCCCTCCTGAAGTGGCTTGAGGTTTTTCCCTAGCCTCTCTGAAATGTGTGTTCCTACTGACCCTTATGTCCTAAACCAGAGCTATATTTGACATGTTATCCTAAGCTTCTGTTATGGATTGAATTTTGCCCTCAAAAAATATGTATTGAAAATCTTAACCTCTATACCTGTGATTATAATCCCATTTGTGAATGAGTTTTTGTTATGTTGATGAGGCAGGATTAGTGTAGGGTGTGTTTTGAGTCAATCTCTTGCAAGAGCTAAAAGGAGCAATTAGAGTTGGAGGATGAGAGATGCCAAGCCACATGAAGATTACCCAGGAGCAGAAGTTGAAAAAGACAAGGACCTTTCTCCAGAGACTACAGAGGGAGAAAGCCATTCCTATAGAGCCAGCACCCCTGAATTTGGACTTCTAGCCTCCTGAACTGTGAGAAAATAAATTTATGTTTCTTAAAGCCACCCATCTGTGGTATTTCTGTTATAGCAGCACTAGATAACTAAGACAGTATCCCTTGAGTTTCTCATTTATTATTTTAGTAAAAAAAAAAAAGTTGTCATTGAGTCAATTCTGACTCATGATGACTTCCTGTGTGTCAGAGTAGAACAGTGCTCCGTAAGGTTTTCAATAGGTTAATTTTTGGAAGTAGATTGCCAGGCCTTTCTCTGAAGGTACCTCTGGGTAGAACTCAAACTTTCAACCTTTGGGATAACAGCAGAGTATGTTAACCATCTGCAACACTGAAGGACTCCATTGTTTTGGTAAGATTAACTAACTTGATTTGTTAGTTGACACCATGGAGATTAAATACTGGAAAGACGTTTCAGTGAGCACAGGGGTCTGTGTACACACATGAAATGAATATCATGCAATGTTGCATAGTCAAGTGCTACATAGGTTTTATAGACAATGTATTTTGTGTGAATTAGGAAATTTGTGAACGTATAACTCAAGCTTTTGGGAAGAGCCATGGTCAGAGAGACTAGGTCTAATTGACAGATAAAGTGGCAGACCAAATTATAAAAAAGATAAAGGAAAACTAAAGAAAGCCAGCTTTGCTTTCCCCACTCCTCTGGCTGGGCCAGCTGTACTCAGGCTGACAAATCTCCTTGTATTCAAACCTACCTAGTCTTCTCAAAGTAGCCAGTTCCCATCCACCTTGACGGTTTTTCTGATCACCCCATCAAAGACTGTTTCTCTCTTCCATAAAGAGCTCTAGCACTCACTAAGGTTTTACTCCTTTGGCAAATAATGATATGCTTACTACCACGTGATACTCCTTTAGTCTTTAAGTGTTATTTAAAATTTTGTTTTATGCACAGTTATCATCTGTCTCCCACATTAAACATCAAGCTACTTGAGGACAAAGACAAAGATTCACTGTTCTACATTCGTTGAAGCTTCAGAGTACTGGGCACAGTGGATGTCACAGGAAAGGCTAATCATTCAACTTGCTGATCTCCTCTAAGCGTAAAGGAAAATATGAACCTACTCTTTGACATGAAGTCCCAAAGATACAATATTTAATCTCTAGCCCACCTGATATAACTCTGTTCTTGGTTGACCTTCCAGTCCCAGGAAAGGTGTATTTTTTCAGCACGAGCAGTTCAGGTGGCCACGAGGAGGGGCTGGATCATCACCAGTGCATTAGACAGAAACAACCCTGAATTATTTTCACCTGTCTGAGCTGAAACTGTAGCTGAGAATTCTGTAGCCCCATGGGAGAACTTGTCACCCATGGCCAATCTCTTTGACAAGACTAATGTTCTTTTAAAATAAGTTAGAATTCTAAAGTGATATGGTCTATATGTTGACAAAGGAAACTTTTGTTTCTAGGAAGAAAGGCGTTGAACCAAAAGGCTTTGGTTTCTGTATTAAACCAACTAATATCAGCAAATATTTATTGAGCACTTATTAGGTATAGTGTTGTGTTGCGATAAGAAAATATTAATACCCAGTCTTCACTTGGAAATTACTTGGGAGGAGCTGATATACATCTTAATTGAAAGTTCACCCTAGCTAAGCTATGAGCTGATTTTTTGATACAGACATTATCATCATAGGATTTTAGAACTGAGAGAATGACTGTGATAGTGTTTCTAATATAATCACCTATGATGATTATCAAAATTCAGATTCCCAAGCTACACCCCAGCTATAATAAATCAGAATAAATCAGATGACTAGGTATCTGCTGTTTATACATATCTATGTTTAAGAAGCATTATCCTATCAACTAAGATGCAAAGGAGGACATCAAGAAAGAGATAAGATGAAAAAGTCTGAAGACAGACTTCTCACTCTTTCTGTCCCTTTTGTATCCTATGTCCTGTATCACTAATCAGTTGAAAGAAACTGTGGTGGGCTGAGGGGAGAAATGCATAGGTAATTGCCTAGGAATATTTTTGATTTGACGCATTAACTCCATGATGAACATACCAACTAGAAGTCTAATTATTTTCCTCTAAAGTTAACTGCACCTTTCTCTAGAAATGTATTTTACCAGTGAGAATGAAGTTTTATACGAAACATTCTCGTTACAATAGACACAGTGGTCTTATCTCCAAGCACAGCTACAGGAAAGTTGGAGAGAGAAAAATTGGGTACCTGTTGAACCAACTACTATACATTTGACTATGGTTTTTAAACTTCTGACTTAACATTTCTGGACTGAGAGATTAATGAAAATGTCAACTCCTAATTAAATAAACAGCAGTACAGTGAGTGTACATGTGGGTATACATGCACACACAAACACACACACAGGCACACATACACACACGATAGCCCTGATGAGTAGTCTTTATAAACCCAGAGCCAAGTTAAGGCAACAGTTTTTTGTAGCTGTGCGGCATGCATGAGCAGGCACAGCCATGCACATGCTTTGGTTTCCTTTTAATGGTCACAAACTTTAGTCTAATTTCTTAGGTGAGTGAGATGCTAATCAAGCAGTTGAAGACAGAGAGCCTAGTGAAAATAATCAAATGTGAATTTGTCCAGGGGGACTCTCAACATGAAGAGGGAAAGAAGAAATTGTCACGTTGGTTCTACTGGAGACAGCCTTCCTGTTACTAAGCGGCCCCTGGGGATTCGCTACCTGATTTGCTCTTCGTCAGGCTGGCATCTCAGTGACAGGGCAATTGTAATTAGAATGAATAAAATGAGAGATGTGCCAACTCTCTGCTTATAATTCAGGCTGTGACATTAAAGAAACATTGCAGTTTTATTATTTTTAAAATTTTTTTTTTAAGGAGTTACAAACAGATAGTAGGTCTTTGCCTACTGGGATGCCTTCCATAAAACTCAAGAACTGTCTTGCTAAAGAAAAGGAAATATGATGTGCTTGTTGTACTCCAGATGGTTATATCATACCTTTTGGGATTTTAGACAGTCTTTGGAAATTGTCTTATTTTTTCATGCTTGTTCTTGCAGTGCACAGGCAATAAAGACTAGGGGTAAAGAGGAGACGTGAAGGAAGACTCCTGCCATTTTATAAGCTCTAAGCTCATTGCTGATCGAAAACAGTTGGTTGCAGGTAATTTGGGCTGCAATAATAAAAACTATAGCCACTTGAATATGATGATAGATAGATATGCAAAAAGGGTGGTAAAACCTGTCTGATTTGACTTCTCATTTCTTTCTATTGAAGGAAGACTGAGGAATCACTCAGAATTCTGAGGGGATTCCAGGAGATGATTTATCATTTAGAATCTTCAGGACAACTGCAATCTTAAAACGATAAAAAGCCATTACGCTAAAATGCTTAGCTTCTTTCTGTTCTTGTATCTATTATGAACTTTTTAGAGGCAGTGAAGAGCTTCTTATTTGTCCTTCTTTATCATATTTGGAGGTAAAATGTACTATTTTCCATCTTTGAAATAAGATTCCCATTTATCTTAATGGTACTGTGACTTTCCGTTTTCTACTGGTTAATCTATACTGTGAATGTGTGCAAATCTGTTCATGTGTGTGTATTTCTCCTTTCCCGTTTCCCAAATTTAAACTATCTTTAAAGCTCGACTCAGGCCACACCCATTCCAGTTTGCCGCTATAGTCTTTAACTAAATCTCCTGCAGCTGGGAATACTTACGGCATTATCATGGAAGTATTAAAAGACAATGTGGTATTTAAGTACAAATAATGGGACAGATACATGCTTTTTCTAATCCTTCCTAAGCAGTATATGCTTATTCAATAAATATTTACTTAAATAACTACTATGAGCCAGGTACTATTCCAGGAGCTGGGGACAAAGCAGTGAACAAAACAGGTTATCCTCACTTTTCTGTAACTTGCACACTTCTGGGGAAATGCAGACATTAAACACTGCACCTAATATATAAGTAAGTTTTATTGCGTATTATATAGTAAGCTTTGAAAAAAGTTTTTGCAAGATAAAAAAGAATCAAGATACCAGAGATGGGCAGAAACAGAGTTATGGGTTGAATATTTAGATAAGGGTTCAAGTTTGACCTCATTGAGAAGATGCCATTTGGTAAAAAAGAATTTTTGTAGTAACAGTTTTTGTTCACCACGTCCCTCTTTGATAGAGGCTCTCTTAGATGGTGCAGGATTGAACCATGGGCACAAGTGTGAAAATATTGTTCTATGTAGAGAAAATCGCTAGTGCCGATTTCTCAAGTGGGTCTATGTCCTTTCTTGAAGAGCAGCCAGGAAGGCAATGGGGAGTGGATCGGGTTGAACAAAGGGGTACAGAGTAATAGATACGACATAATAGAGGTAAAAAGGTAGGTATGTGTTGGGGGAGGGGATCTCATAAACCAGAGGGCCCTTGTAAAGACTTTGCTTTTATTCTTAGTAAATGGAAGGCCTTCGATGGTTTTGAGCAGAGTAGTGCCACAATCTTACTGACATTTTTAAAGAATCTCTCTGGCTACCATCTTAAGATAGGCTTACAGGTGTCGGGGTTGAGGAGGGATGAAAGCAGAAAATACAGTAAGGAGACAATTCCAGTGATGCAGGTGAGAGAAGGTGGCAGCTCAGGTGACCATAACACTGGAGGAAAAAAAAAAAAACTGGAGGAAGTGGTAAGAAATGAACAGTTTCTGGATATATTTTAAAGATTGAAAGATTATATTGGGATGTTAAAGAGAACAGTCAAAAATGCTTCCACTATGTTTGGTCTGAACAAATAGAAAGATAGACTTACTTGAGAGTTGCGATGGGGAAGACTGATGCTGGAATACATGGAGGGAGGAAGGTCCAAAGCTCAGTTTTAACCATATGTCTGTTGTTGTTGTTAGATGTCATTGAGTCGGTTCCAACGCATAACGACCCTATGCACGACAGAACGAAACACTGCCCGGTCCTGCGCCATCCTTACAATCATTGTTACGCTTGAGCTCATTGTTGCAGCCACTGTGTCAATCCACCTTGTTGAGGGTCTTCCTCTTTTCCGCTGACCCTGAACTTTGCCAAGCATGATGTTCTTTTCCAGGACTGATCCCTCCTGAAAATGTGTCAAAAGTGTGTAAGACACAGTCTCACCATCCTTGCTTCTAAGGAGTATTCTGGTTGCACTTCTTCCAAGATAGATTTGTTCATTCTTTTGACAGTCCGTGGTATATTCAATATTCTTTGTCAACACCACAATTGAAAGGAATTAATTCTTCTTCGGTCTTCCTTATTCATTCCATTTTTCACATGCATGTGATGCGATTGAAGATACCACGGCTTGGGTCAGGCACACCTTAGTCCTCAAGGTGACATCTTTGCTTTTCAACACTTTAAAGAGGTCCTTTGCAGCAGATTTACCCAATACAATGTATCATCTGATTTCTTGACTGTTTTTTCCGTGACTGTTGATTGTGGATCCAATAAAACGAAATCCTTGAAACTTCAGTCTTTTCTCTGTTTATCATGATATTGCTTATTGGTCCAGTTGTGAAGATTTTTGTTTTCTTTATGTTAAGTTGCAATCCCTACTGAAGGCTGTGGTCCCTGATCTTCATTAATAAGTGCTTCAAGTCATACCATATGTCTAGTATATACCAAAACAGGAAATGTTAATTAGGTGGTTGGATGAATATGTCTGAAACTCATGAGAAAAATATGGGCTGGAGAAACCACTTGTTATCACTTACATGATGTTTGAAGTCCTGAGACTGAATAAGATCACCAGGATGAAATGAGGCCTTCTCATATCTGTGATTACTCTATTTCTTCCCTACACTAGGCATTACCAATATTTTTAGGCTCTCCACCACTTTTGAAGGCATATGATCATATGGCCCACCAGCTGCTTGGTTTAAAAGTTTTCAGTTTCATTTCCCCCCTCATGAAACCAATTGCTATTATGACTAAACACCCAGGCAATTAAGTTCAAATATGGCCACACATGGTATAGTGACAGTTTTGGGGCCATCACTTCCCTCTTTAAAAGAACACTCTCTAGCCAACTACTTTTCTTATTGGGGCTTGACATGGATTACTATTTGTAGATGCATTTAATCACTCCATTGAAAGGTGCCTTCACACTGTTACATTTTATCTCTAGGTGTAAGTCAATCATCTGCCACATGGACTCAAAGTCATTTGCCTGCCCAGCTGTAACAAAAGAGATTTTATCAATTTTTTTCACTCCCAGAACACTAAGGTTACTTATAGATTAGATAGATAGATAGACAGACAGACAGACAGATAGATAGATAGATGATTGATAGATAGATGATAGATGATGGTAGATGATGATAGCTAGCTAGCTAGCTAGCTAGATTATATGAAGCCAAAATATAGTTTAATATTTATATTAAGTATTTTGGAGGAATTTTTTTATATATATAAGTAATCTCTCTGCTGTCTTAAATAGATAATTATGAGTATAGTTTTACCTGTTCTTGCTGTCTTGGAGTCCTGGTTATGAACTAGAAATGTGGGTTTAGGTAGTACAACTCTGTAGACTTGTCCCTCCGGTAATGGCCCTGCCTTCTGCACTCTGTGGCTCTTTTATTTCATGTTAACAATTCTGTTTCCTTCCTCTGCAGTCTTCTGTCACCAGCCATGTCTTTTATCAGCATATCTTTACTACTTCTAATTGGCTGCCTTATTTTATACATAATTTTTTGAGTAAGGACCTGAGGAGGTTATACCCCTCTTCCCTGCAACAGAGTTAAGAGCATGGAAATTGTTCCGTTATGGATGAAAACCTTTGCTTTATTAAAAAAGTAACTTTTTACGTACCAACTGTTAAGTGGGCCATTGCTATAACTGACACAAACATAAGCTTTCCCATATTACAAAGGACTTATGTACATGTTATCATATGATATCTGAAACAACCCATGTGCAAGAAAATACATTGTAAAAAACAACTTCCAGTTCAAATAGCATAAATTAAGGAGGTGGCCTAAATATTAATTTTTTTCGCAAAGTCAACTTTCACTTTTGCAAAAGATAGTATCCTACACCTAAGAATTCTCTTTAAAATTTCCCAAGGATTTTTTTTTTTTTTTTAACTAGTTCGGTATGTACCATATGGGCATGAGTTTTAGCTCTCACTTCTTTAGTGTTCCTCAAAATATATGTTTTATTTATCTATTAAATGGATTAGTATTACATGTGAAACATGCTGCAGTGAGTGAGAGTAGCCCTCTGAAGTCAGATGGTGCGGACACTACCGGTGAGCTGTGTAACTTTGGGCACATAATTGATGTCTGTAAGCCTCATAGAAGGACAGTACTAATGCAAACTCATAAAGCTGGTTAATGCAAGAATAAATGACAAATCATTGATAAATACATAACACATCAGACTTTAATATTCTAATCGTCGACTGCTGTCACTTCTTTGTGGGCATAGCTGCCGACCCCATTCACAGAGGAGGGAAAATAACCCAACGGACTCACGGGGCAGGTTGTGTGTCAGAGGCTGTACCATCAGGCCCTGGGCCTCTAATTCTTCCTGGATGATACTAAATGGAAGATCACAAGAAAAAGAAGGAGATAAGCAAAGCAGAGAACAATACCTCCAACTATTTATATTCTATTTAAACCTTGCTTTCCTTAATTATGAACTTTCTCATCAGTATTTCTGAATAATTATAATTGTTTCCCCCCTAAGCAATCAACATGTAAACTTACAGATGGTACTAACCTCTCCAGCGCCTTTTTCATTGCTCTGAACTTCTGGTGCCTCTGGAGGAGTCTGGCTTATGGCTTTGTTTTGCCTCTAATGAGTCTCCTTTCTCGTCTGCAATAAAACTAATTTCTTTCCTGCACCACCCTCCTATCCCATACTCTGAAAGGGTGTGTTAGTTTTGAATAGTAGGTGCCACGCCCTATGAATCCTACACTTGTCCTCAACTGATCATCCTTTGTTAAATCCAGATGATCCCTCAGAGATTTCAGAATCACCTGAGGGAAAACACCGTCACCAGCAAGTTGCAAGTACCTATCAACCTATCCCCCATCACATTCTGAATGCTGAAAGAGTTGGCACGTTAGTTACTCAATCAAACATTTAGTACCTTGTGTATGCTCAGCCTTGCCTGGAAGCTATGAATATGTTCAAGAGATGGCCCCCATATTCAAATAACATCTATTAAGACAGTAAGAATAATAATAAAAAAAAAAAAAACTCACTGTCGATAGATCTCAATAATCAAATGCACAGCTACCTATGAGTTGAATAGTAATATGACAGTGTTACAAATAATAAAGCTAGTAACTAGTTGCCGATTCAGAGTTACCAGATGTTGAACTATGAGTTCAGAGGAGGCAGGTGCCACATGAGTCAGAATTGAAGTGATGGCAGTGGGTTTTTTTTTTGGCGAATGTAGGGAAAAATTAAAGATGAATTAAGCTGAAGTTGAATCTTCAGGTTGACATTAAGTTTAAAATGTCATATAGAATTAATTTAATGTCTCCACTATTAGGGCTTTTGTGACTTTTGTTGTTGCAAGTGTAGTTACCCCAAAAAACCCACTGCTATCGAGTCGATTCTGACTCATAGCGACCCCATAGGGTTTCAAAGGCTATAAATCTCTACAGAAGCAGACTGCCACATCTTTCTCCCGTGGAGATGCTAGTGGTTTCAAACTATTGGACTTTCGGTTAGCAGCCAATCACTTTAACCTCTGAGCCATTAGTTTCATTAATTCTTTCATTTATGTTTCTATAGATGTCATATATTTAACTGTACTTTTAAACACAGTATTTTAATCACAAATAATTAGTAAAATAAAGTGTTACATTATTTTATATACCCAATGCTTCAAACACAAAGAATTGTTCTACTGGCTTTTTCTGTGCATTAGAATACTGTAACTTTTTAAATCCCCTTCCAAACTTGGCAAAGGGCAGATGTGAATCCATGGGATCACTGAGTGGTGGTCAGACACCTCTAGATAAAAAGGCAATGTCTCATGTGTGGGGAAGAAAGCAGGCGAAACTAGTAGGTTTCTCAACTCCCTCAGCAGTAAAATCACTTACAAGACCAAAAAACACAATGCAAGCATAGCCCCTGACTTCAAATTCATTTAAACTAAGCCCTATCTACGGGCATATCTTCCTAATTTCATAACAAAGTTGCACAAAATAAAAGCAAAGATTTTTCAGAATTGTTTTCACAGTAACCAACTTATCTGAGATGATGACTGAGCCCAATAAAGATAACAGGGCCTGCCGTTTTCTTTTTTGACACTATAAGTGACACCATACAGTTAAAGCCATTTCAGTTTATTTGGGAAATTCCAAATTCAAAGATCTGAAAACTCTTGTGCTTTGTTCATTTGCAGAACAAGTTGCTTTAAAACTAGCACTTTTTCAGTTATCTGCTGGTGCCTACCAGGGTGGTAGGGTCAGAGACCAAAACAGAAAATCAAACTTGCATCCTCTGTGTGTCCAGCGGGCCATAGGGGTCTAAGGGCTTATTAGTGATTCTATCACTTCCATCCATCATTTTCCACGCACCATGGCGTGCACACCCGCCAAGAGAACTTTAAAATAAGAAATAAAACTCAATGAACTCACATTCAATTAATATGAGTCATATTATTAATCCTTGCTGGTGCAGGGCTTATCAGGAGATAATTGACCTTGTCAGTGTTCCGAGCCTGCTGCATTGCCGTAGGATCTCTCGCCCCCATCATGCTTAATTAGAATGCAATAAAAGCAAAAGGAAAAAGAATTTTTTTTTCTTTTTTTCTGCTTAGCCATGAAATGCCCACCTCCCTCTTCCACCCCCTCCCCAAGAAGGGAAGGAGAAAAAACTAGTGGCTATCATGGATGTATAATCTTCTCAATTAATAAAGTGAAACGAGTGTCATTGCTCCCCAGGGCATGACAAATGCACCTGTCTGCAGAACCAGACGACTGATGTCCCTTACGTGCCCAGACAGCTCCTTCTTTTTGTGTATGTTTAAAGAAAACAGGATTTTAATTGGACTGTGAAAGAGGCACAGGTGGAGAGGAGGGGGTCTTGTCTATTGACTTTCATGTACAGGGTGATGCTTCATGACACTGATCAACGTGGTATCAGGATTGGGATCATTTCTCTTCTTCCAATTTTCTAAAAGTCAATTGTCCTTCATTCTCCCAGGTTTCTGGGATCTCTTTTCTTTTCCTGTTATTTCACATTTAACACACAGACCTTGAATTTCTACTTTTAAAATTCCGTTGTTCCAGACTCTTTCAGATTACCACTTATCGGACATAGGAAAAATTTCATGTTTCAAGACCAAGGATGGGCAATAGGAACCCTAAGGGCATTTTCAGAAGAGAAAGTTTCTGATTAATTTTGAGAGTGATGAGGGTCCATCTTTTTGGAGTAGACAGATAATAGATCTCCTGCTCAAAGTAGGAACCCAAACATAGGTCTTCAGACAATAGGCAAGCATTCCAAAGATGCTTTTCCTGGCTGATCCTATGCCTCACTCTGGTAGTTGTTTATGAGATACTTCAAAATCCTTTGAGAATATATGACTTAAATAGAACAAGTTCACCTAGGATTTGCCTAATACCATAGCCAAGCTCACGGCATTTTTAAATGTTTTAAACACTGATATAATAGGATAGATATAACGCTTTACATTCTAGAAGAGACATGACATGCCCAGCGAAAAATATCCATCTCTCCACACACACATATATACATACACACACGCACCCACACACACATACAAGCACACATGCACACACACGTACACTTGGCATTGGAATATATGAATAAATGTTTATCTGAGGGTGTACAAGCATGGTATGTTTGTGGTGTGTGATTTCAGCAATAGACAACTAAACCCTTGCTTATATTTTCTTTGATCTTGTATTTTAGTATCCAATTTCCTGATCACACAGACAGTTTCAGTAAAACCTAAAGATAGGTGCCAAGGGGAAGTCCGAATAGTCTTAATTCTCCAATATATGTGTATCTCATATTTACTATCCACAGCCATATAATTGAAAGCTGACTAGAAATGGATAATCCACTTCCTCTGAGTATTAGCTGAAAATAAAGAGAGGTTAATTATAATAATTATTATTACAAGTCTTTTACTTTATATCTTATATGCGTAGGGATTTCTTTCCTGTTATGGATGGTGTGCAAGAAGAGTATGTCATTTATCAGAATTTGTATTTAATGAATATCCCCTTTGTGACCAATCCTATGATATTTTCTCTGGCCTGGCTAATTGTGATTGTTTTGGGTTAAACAGGTGTAAAGTTGGTGCCTTGTATCATCAACACGATACAACACAGAAAAAGGAAAAAAAAAATCACTTAAGCTGTCACAGATTACGTCAGTAGGTAATGGGGTCAATGTCGGGGGCTGAGAAAACAAATGCATTTAGCGCTGTTCTCTGGTAGGTTCAAGGAGAATTCTGTCACATTTAGGCTGAAGACTCTGGGATCAACCTGCTCTGCCCCAGGTAACCTAGCCAACCTCCATGGATTTAAAAGATTTTCTCTGAAAATTGATGAGGTGGACTCTCATAATGATCTGTTTTCTCTGGGAGGGCAACTTTTTTTTCTGTATATTCTTTTGTTCACTCAAAAATATTTACTGAGTACTCCTAAACTCTAGATGCTGTTTCAATTACTAGGGTTACATTATGAATGAAACAAAACTCTGCCCTAATACAACTTGCATTCTAGTGAAGAGAGAAAGAAAATAATTGCATATCAAGTTCTCAAGCCCTTATAATTACCCCACTATTACTTCCTGAAATTGCTCCAGGGCTTTGCTCTTAGGAGGCCACAAGTCACTTGGAGGGAATAAAAAAAATCAAGCAAGCAAGCCAATACTCAAAAAATTCACATACAGAATATATGGGGCGGGGGGGGGAACACACACACACACAGAAATACAACTGAGGCACAAAATAAAGTATCTAAATGTCCAAATGTACCAGTAAGGTAATAAGTACTGAGGGCAGTAAAAAAAAACAGGCAAGGACACTAGGGGTGGAATTATTAGGATAGGTTCCTTGAAGAAGATATGACTAAAACGAAACAAGTTCACACTGGGTTTGCCTTTATGCCATAGCCAAGTTCATGATATTTTTGGATGTTTCAAACCCTGCTATCATGATAATATAGACGGATTGCAGAGCTAATTGGGGCAGGGCAGATTTTTTCACTTCTCCTTATGCTGTTTAATCAGCCCTGATTTCTGAAGCTGCAAACTGACACGACTACTCACCCATATGTATGTACACTCGAAAGTGGTTCTGCCTCACCGGCTGTTCTGGAAGTCCCGTCATGCCGAACACTACAGCATTTCTGGTTCTGCATGCAACTTGCTTTCCCTGCCGGGAACTCATAAAGAGTTCCTGCATCAGTGCCACTGAATTCAGTTATTTTTTATTGCCTAATTATTATTATTATTGGTTATTATGACTTAAAATTTATTGAGTGCAAACAATATGCTGCATGCTATTACAGGCAACATTAGATGACCACGTATTTAACAGTACTGGACAGAACTTTTTGAACATGGTCTCAGACCATGGTTAATTTGGTGCCATCCACATAATTTCCAGGCAGACAACTTGTAGGATCATTCCAGATATATGGTTATTACAAAGATTTGCCCAAGTTGTCACTGCAAGAACGCCGCTGTTTCTTGAGAGGGTCCAGGGGAAGTCAGCCTCAGGCTCTCATTGATCCTATAAGATGGTCAGAAGGAGAAAAGAGGGAAGAGAGAAAATGTTCATGAAGTTTGATATATGTTGTTGAATACATTTTGTTCTAAAATATTTTATTTTTCTGATTGTAAAAGTAATGCTTGTTGACAGGAATTTGGAAATAGAAATCATGTATAGTTATGTCACCCAAAGACAACATGTAAATAGCAAATCCCTTCTGGTTAGGCATTGAAGTTGTCCACAAATTTTCTGCTGTTATATATAAACCTCAGATAAGCATTCTCATCTAGTCTACTTTGACTTTTGATTCCTAGGTTGTATTCCTAGGAGTGAAATAATACGCTGACAATTACTACTATAAGGGAATCCATGTTTAGACCCTCAAGGGGGGTGTGAGTGCACCCTTTTCCCCATAGCCTCATCAGGACTGAGTCATAGAATTTGAAAGCTAGAAAGGGCTATAGAATTCTAACAAATCCACTTCTTTTATTTCAAAGAATTTATAAAAGAAGTGTTAAGACATGTAATGAGGTCAACTGAGCCAGGAATGAGAACATCACTATAGCATTGTGCTTAAGAGCTCCGCTACTTGCCTGGGTTTAAAACCTGGCTCCAATAACTACTCCAGTGTGACCTGAACAAATAACTTCTTTTTGCCTGAGGGTTTTTTTTTTTAAATCATTAATTTCCATTTTATATGTTGTATTGAAAAATAGTACATTAAAAGTTGTAACTATGTAAAAGTTCTAAATGTCAAAGGGTTGATAAAAGGAGTATATTGGTAATGTGATACGGTATTGTCCTTATCAGATAGATAAGACTATCTTTCTACCTGATGTTTCCAAAGCCATATTGAAGCACTGGACTCTGTACACTTAAAACCACTCTTTCATTTTTGGAGATGGTCTCTCTCAATGAATTCATATTTCATTCTCTGCCCGGGCCTCTTTAACAAGTCTGAAATGGCCCTTATATAGAAACTGCTTAGAACAGTCTAAAACATCATAAAGGTTCACAATACCTAGTTATTATTAATATCGATCAAGACGTCTGAACTGTAAGCTGATGTTACACTTGTAAAGGGAACCACAGGAACTAAGGTTTACTGTCTAGAAAGGCCTGTTCTCCTTGGAGGCTATCACATGGAAAGGGCAAGAGTATAGAGCCTAAGGATACTTTTATGGACAACCCAACTGCCTTCCTCTGCTTTTTTCATATTTTACTGACATTTCTTTATCTTTGCATGCTCTTTTTTTTGTGTGTGTGTGCTCTGGCTGCTGCATAAACATTATTGTTATTATTTTTTATTTTTTTATGTTTTGTTTTACTTTGTTTCCTCAGTATCTCTAAAAAACAGAATGATTTATTTTAATTGCTGTCATGTTATTTACTCAAATTTAATCATTTCATGTGTCCAGAAGAAGTCAGGAATGCTGCCTTATATCTTTCCCCAAAAGTAAATCTAGATCATCCTAAATAAATCCACATAAGCCGTATAGGTGTAAATCTTCCCCACTGTCCAGTTAGTACACACATGCATTGCAGGACAGGCCACTAGCTCAGTTAGCACATGAGATGACAGAGACATCTCTGAAAGTCTCACTGTCCCCAGAATATTATACAACACCCCTCTGTGCTGCCTCCCCTAAAACTTCTACCTAGCAATGCCCCATGGTTCAGGCCTTTGCTGGTTTTTCACTTTGTAAATATTCTTCCTGGAGTCTGCCCCACATTATCTAATGGTCCTTCTCTTTCTCAGAGTAAATTTGACTAAATAATTAGTAATACAATATTAATGCCAAATAACATCTGAATTTTAATAAGGAATGCTCATGTCTTAACTGAAGAGAATGTCTAATGATGGACAATTTAGAATTTCGCCAGCCAGATAGGTAAGATGCGCTTGAACAGAGGACCATCTGACTGCTCTCAGATTATGGCCCTTGCTGATTAAGGGTGTGTTGCATAGAACCAGGAAAAAAAAAAAAGTTTGTGTGTCTGTGTGTGTGTGTGTATATATACATATTTTATATATATACATATTTTATATATATATACATATTTTATATATAAATTATATATATCATGTCAGTCTCTCTTAGAGACTTTTGAATTGATGAAACACATGCTTCATCTGGGAAAACTTTTATTCTCCCCTTTTCTGAACAAATGTAAACACAGGTACCAGCTACTCGTGTTAGTCCTTGCTTACCCTAAAATGGTAAGGCCTTCCCTCCATCTCATGGTAAAATAATTTAGACTTCTGGAAAACAGGTTTGAAAAAAACTACCTGTTTATCATATTATTTCAATCCTGTTTTGGAAAGTTCCAGTGTTTAGAGCATTTTTTGCTGTGGAAATTCCCAAGAATTTCAAGAATGTTTGAAAGAATAGTTTTAAAATATGAACCAATTTTGTGAGTATGGTAAAATAATAGCTTCTCTATGCTTTTACTTGCCTTTGACTAGTACTGAGACCCAAGTGCTGTTGAATACATATGGTGTTTCATAATCTTAAAAAATACAAATTACATTTCATTGTGATTCAATGAAATGAAATTGTCAGGCTTCTCTTCATATTTCTTTGTCTTTATTTAGCTTGCTCCCTCTTAAGATAGAAATATAATAAGATGGTAATTATCTACTGAATGATGAATGGTAGATAACTAGATATAAAAAAAGGCAACAAAGCAGGTAACAGATCTGTACGGCAATGTGTAATCTCACATTGAGCGTGGGAATAGTATTGTTGTGCTGTCAAAATGCATTCACTTCAAACACTATCCTCAGGAACTATACAACTGTAAATAAAAGCAAATTGGAGTGATTTAATCATCTTAAAGCTTATTTCCACATATTTCTTTCTTTGTGGAACACGGTCAGGTAAAGGGCACGTCATAGACTCACCATGGAGTCATCCCTGAATCTGAAAGCACTGATCTTCAACCACTTTGACCTGTTAGAGTATTTTTTGCTTGCACTACTTTGCTGTTTCATGAAAAAAAATAGTTACAGTATTTTTTTTTTTTCCATTTTCACAGGACCTAGAAAAGTTCTGGAATTGGAAACACTATTCAATCATTTCTTACATTTTAGTTTCCTGACCCCTTCACCTACAGATATTTTTGGGTGGTTATCAAGAATCCAATGAGATTGGGCCACTGGAAAATTGGAATTTTGATCAAGGACGTAGAGACAGAGCTGATTAATTTGTTTATCCATTTTTATTTCATCACTTCTTAATTCCTTTTGGCCAAGGAACCCAAATCTTCAATATCCTTTCTCTCAAAAGAGAGGAATAAGAAAAAGTAGTAGACTGGCTCCTAAACAAGGTGTACTCGGGAAATGTATACTCCAGATAGGACTGCTGGGTGGTACAAACAGTTAAGCCTTTGGCTACCAACAAAAACTTAGGCAGTTTGAAAGCCTTAGGAGATACCTCAGGAGAAAGTTCTAGTGATCTACTTCCAAAAGATCATAGCCATAGAAAACCCTATGGAGTGCAGTTCTACTCTGACACACATGGGGTTGCCATAAGCTGGAATCACCTGGACAGCAACTGGTTTAAGAAATATAGGATCTCTAGATTATATAATAAGAGGGCTGCCTCAATATAACCTCACCCTAAATAATGCTGTCCCCATCCCAATGGACAAATCATAATGTTATAAGATCTTACACTTTCTATTATTTATAATTTTAAAATACATTCATGTGTTGCTTAATGTCCATAATACATTCTGTGAAATAGGACATTATGCAAACACCATATTATGGATGAAGATCTTTTCCGGAATTTGCTTCCAGAATAAGGAGGTTTTGTCCATAATAAAAATTTCCTGGGGAAAATAACATCCCTCTACAATTAGTTTATCTAAGGTTTCAACAAATTCTTCTGTTGTCTTCCCATCAGCACTCACAGACTCACCACTCAGTTTCACATCATGCAGCGAAAAACGTTTGAAGCTCTTGAACCACCCAGAGCTAGCACTAAACTCAGTATCGAAGTCTGCCCCTGCTTTTTCATTTAGAACCTTGAGCAAGCTTCATGCCTTGGTAGTGATTGTAGACATGCTGAAAAGGATATGCTTCTGTGTTAAGTTCTTTATCCACATCATTAGCAATTTCTCCAGATCCAATATAGGACCCTCTCACATTTTCCTTAGTTTTGCAGCTTTGATTGGAGCCATTCCTTTAACAGCTTGGAGAATTTTTTCTTTGTTTCTGAGGACCGTCTTGACTGTCCAGTGTGACATGCCTAAATCTGCTTTATCCCATTCTCTGATTGGGATTCCTGAACTCTATTATAACATGGAACCAACACGGATGTATGTACTGTTGGATGTTGTCCCAGTGGACATTATGCGGCTCATGACTATATCCTATTAATATGATGTCTATTATCAGAGAGGGGTCATACATCATTGAGGAACACACTAGTAATAATTAATTTTTTCATCATATTTTCCTTAAAATGCAATAAAACTCTTCTGGGGGGAAAGAATCTTTTTTTTTTTGGTTAATTTTTATTGTGCTTTAAGTGAAAGTTTACAAATCAAGTCAGTCTCTCATACAAAAATTTATACACTCTTTGCTATATACTCTTAATTGCTCTCCCCTAATGAGACAATTCCCTCCAGTCTCTCTTTTCTAGTCCATTCAGCCAGCTTCTGACCCTCTGCACACTCCCATCTCCCCTCCAGACAGGAGATGCCAACACAGTCTCTTGTGTCTACTTGATTCAAGAGTCTCACTCTTCACCAGTATCATTTTCTATCCCATTGTCCAGGCCAATCCATGTCTGAAGAGTTGGTTTTGGAAATGGATCCTGTCTTGGGCTAACAGAAGGTCTGGGGACCATGACCATCGGGGTCCTTCTAGTCTTAGTCAGACCATTAAGTCTGGTCTTTTTACTAGACTTTGGGGTCTGCATCGTGCTGCACTCCTGTCCCCTCAGGGGTTCTGTCGTGTTCTCTGTCAGAGCAGTCATTGGTTGTAGACGGGCACCATCTAGTTCTTCTGGTCTCAGGCAGATGTAGTCTCTGGTTTATGTGGTCCTTTCTGTCTCTTGGGCTCATAATTACCTTGTGTCTTTCGTGTACATCATTAATTTTTGAAGGACTCAATTTGGGCAAGAAAAGTTCAAGTATGGATATAAATAAGGTCATGGAGAATAGGTAACCTGTAAGTTATTCATCTAGATAATACCACTGTTGAGTATACGTCTGGTACAGAGTAAGTGTTAAATAAGTATTTATTGAATAAATACATAAATAAATTACCCACACAGGAGTATGAAGTCATTAGTTGCCCAGGTACAGGTATGTTCAAAAAGGAGAAGAGACTAGTGAAGGAGGAATAGAGGATATCCCTCTAATATTTAGCAACTTTATAATTTTGCCTAGAGCTAGAACTGATTTCAAATAATGATAAAAAAAGGATTCTTTCATTATCTGTGAATTTGATTTGTCCAGGTTCACACTGTGGTACAATGAGTCAATGAAAAGTAACTCTATCTGGAGTTCCTATTGTCAGTTTTTATACTACAGGAAATTTCTAAAATCATTCTTTTGGATTCTTATGCTACCCAGACAATCATATATTGTGTTTGCTCATGGCTATGACCAGTTTCATTGTATTCCAGAAAACACAGCACACAAAAAGGAAACCATTTGACTATAAAAGTATATAAATAAATAACAGCCAGGTTTGCTAAGGCATGTGGTATATATTTTTTTTTAATAATGGAATTTTAAGCCTGTAACTCAAATTGAAACATCTCTGTGTTCTTGTCCTTTGATGTGTAAATATATTTAATGCAACAGAAATCAATACGTGTATTTTCTTTGTTTCCTTTAAATTTAGTCTAGTTCTGACAACAGAATGTGCACTGGTGCCCCTGGATATGTGTGTGTCCTCATCATCTGTAGAGCAAACATGAGGTGCAGCACTGCAGGGCACAACGCTCTAAGCAACCCTGGCATAATGGTGCCTCCAGTTTCATGGAGATTCTCCCCTTATATGCATTACATATGACAACTACTGTAGAAACATTCCAGCCTCTGGCCTTTGCATTGTACTTTGGAATTTTTTTTTTTTTTTAATTATTATACTATGGTATCACTAGAAGAATTGAGTTGTAGTTTTCATTAGGTAATGTCAATAGAGTATGTGGCTATTGCAAATACATTAAGGTATTTGGTTGATAATAATCTAATCTCTCCTTTTCTGAAATTCTAATCAAATGAAATTAATTCCCAAAATGTTTCACTTGGTTTAAAACAATGGTTTTCCACCTAGGGTGATTATGATGCCTCCCCCACCAAAACAGTGGTAATTTTATAATATCTGAAGACAGTTTTGGTTGCCTTAATCTGATGGGCGGTGAAACTGACATCTAGTGGATAGAGGCCAGAGATGCTGCTAAACACTCTACGATGCACAGTAGCTCCATTCTCCTGCTGCTGGAAGAATTATTCAGTCCACAAAGACAGTAGTGCCAAAGTTGAGGAACCCTGATTTAATCTGTATGCCCAGGTATTCCCAGCTACAGGGAAACATTGTTTTGTCTCTGTTTCAACCCTAGCCTTCATTCACCTTTCCATTCAATCATGAAGCCAGTATTGTATGAATAATTCTTGGGGTCAAGCACTAAACCAGATGATAGGAAAAAAAAAAAGCATATATATATATATAGATATATAGATATATAGATATATAGATATATAGATATATAGATATATAGATATATAGATATATAGATATATAGATATATAGATATATAGATATATATAGATAGATGCAGGAAGCAACAAAAGAAAATGGAAAGAATACACAGAGTCACTGTACCAAAAAGAATTGGCCAATATTCAACCATTTTAGGAGGTAGCATATGATAAAGAACTGATGGTATTGCAGGAAGAAGACCAAGCTGCACTGAGAAAAGGGCATTAGCAAAAAAACAAGGCTCCAGGAATTAACTGAAGACCAGTTGAGATGTCTAATCAAACAAGTGTGCCTATTCTTCTATGCCAAGAAATTTGGAAGAGAGCTACCTGGCCAAATGACAGGAGGAGGTCCATATTTTATGTCCATTCTAAAGAAAGGTGATCCAATGGGATGTGGAAATTATCGAACAATACCATTAATATCACATGCAAGTAAAATTATGCTGAATATAATTTGAAAAAGGTTTCAGCAGTATATTGACAGGGAACTGCCAAAATTTCAAGCCAGATTCAGAAGAGGAAGTGAAATGAGGAATATCATTGTTGACATTGGATGGATCTTGGCTAAAAACAGAGAATAGCAGAAACATGTTTACCTGTGTTTTATTGACTATGTAAAGGCATTCAACTGTGTGGATCATAACAAATTAGGGATACCATTGAGAAGAATGGGAATTCCAGACCACTGAAGTGCCCTCATGAGGAATCTGTACATAGACCCAAAGGCAGTCATTCAAATGGAACAAGGGGATATTGCATGGTTTAAAATCAGGAAACGTGTATCAGTGTTGTATCCTTTACACGATACTTATTCAATCTGTATGTTGAGCAAATAATCTGAGAAGCTGGACTATATGAAGACAGCATCAGGATTGGAGGAAGACTCACTAACAACCTGCAATATGCAGACATCACAACCTTGCTTTCTGAAAGAGAAAAGGACTTGAATCAAAGACTACAGTCTTTAGTATGGATTACACTTTAACATAAAGAAAATAAAAATCCTCACAACTGGACCAATAAGCAACATCATGATAAATGGAGAAAATACTGAATTTGTCAAGGATTTCATTTTACTTGGATCCATAATCAATGCCCATAGAAGCGGCAGTCAAGAAATCAAATGACACATTGCATTGGGCAAATCTGCTACAAAAGACCTCTTTAAAGCATTCAAAAGCAAAGATGTCACCTTGTAGACTAAGGTGGAGCTGACCCAAGCGATAGTATTTTCAATCACCTCATATGCATGTGAAAGCTAGACAATGAATAAGTAAGACCAAAGAATTAATGCCTTTGAATTATGATGTTGGTGAAGAATATTGAATATATCATGGACTGCCAGAGGACAAAGAAATCTGTCTTGGAGGAAGTACATCTAGAATGCTCCTTGAAAATGAGGATGGTGAGGCTTTGTCTTGCCTACTTTGGACATGTTATCAGGATGTACAATTCCCTGGAGAAGGACATCATGCTTGGTAAAGTAAAGGGTCATCGATAAAGCGGAAGACCCTTGTCTTAGTTATCTAGTGCTGCTATAACAGAAAGACCACAAGCGGAGGCTTTAACAAACAAGTTTATTCTCTCACAGTCTAGTAGGCTTGAAGTCCGAAACCAGGGTGCCAGCTCCACAGGAAGGCTTTGTCTTTCTGTCAGCTCTGGAGGAAGGTCCTTGTCATCAGCCTATGCTGGTCTAGGAGCTTCTCAGCACAAGGATCCTGGGTCCAAAGGACATGCTTCACTCCTGACACTACTTTCTTGGTGGTATGCGGTCCCACTGTCTCTCTGCTTTCTTCTCTCTTTTATATCCCAAAGAGATTGACTTAAGGCACAACCTAATCTTGTAGATTGACTCCTGCCTCATTAACATAACTGCCTCTAATCCTGCCATATTAGCATCATAGAGGTAGGATTTACAACACATAAGAAAATCACAACAGATGACAAAATGGTGGACAATCACAGAATACTGGAAATCATGACCTAGCCAAGTTGACAGATATTTTGTGGGGACACGATTCAATCCATGACAACCCTCAATAAAACAGATTGATACAGTGGCTACAACAGTGAGATCAAAAATAACAATGATTGTGAGGATGGTGGAGGACTGGGCAGTGTTTCATTCTTTGTCCATGGGGTCACTTAGAGTTGGAACCAACTCAATGGTACCTAAAACAATTACAACATATGTATATATAGATATATATATACATCTCCATATATACACACACATACGTATATATACATAAATATATATACACATATACATATATGTATATACACATACATGTATACAAACCCATTGCCATCCAGTCAGTTCCAACTCATAGTGACCCTAAAGGACAGAGTAGAACTGTAGAACTGCCCCGCAGGGTTTCCAAGAGACAAGAGAGCGGTTGGTGGATTTGAATTGCCGATCATTTAATTAGGAGCCATAGCTCTTAACCACTTCACCACCAGGGTGTAATATATAACATATATATTGGAAACCCTGGTGGCGTAGTGGTTAAGAGCTAAGGTTCCTAACCAAAACGTTGGCAGTTTGAATCCACCAGGTGCTCCTTGGAAACTCTATGGAGCAGTTTTACTCTGTCCTTCAGAGTTGCTATGAGTTGGAATGGACATGACGGCAAAGGGTTTGGTTTGGTTTTGGTTTATGTATTACACACAGATATGTTTATGTGTATATGCTTGTGTGTGTGAAAAAGATGGCATTTAGGGAAGTGTCCTTCGTCTTCACGGACTTCCTACTCTATACAATATATACTCAGTCTATTATTCTAATACCTTAGTCTTTCATGCACCCTGTGTGTTCTGTTCTATTAGTAGCCTGACTACATTTTCCTACTTTTCTCTACTACCACACACGTCCTGTTTCCATTTCACTTTGCATACTTTACCTGTGAGCCCCACCAAACCAAACCTTTTGTATGAAAGCCTGTCATGCCCTTGATTAATGCCTGTTTTGAACAGCTCTAGCATTTATGATTACCAGCAAGTATTTGCTACTTCTCTAGTTTTCTTTTATGCATCTAAATTTTAACTCACCAATTAGATTGTATGCTTCTGAAAACAGAAGCTATGCTTTATGGTGTTTGTAACCCTCAGAGTAACTGTCACTTTATTTTAAACAAATTATAGGCTTATTTATTTAATAAAAATAATTATAAAATAATTTATTGAGAATTTTTAAGTCCAAACTGTCCTAATGTTTTATCTACTCTATTCTACTTAATCACCATGACAATTTTGCACAATACTAGTCATACATATCCCCAATTAACACATGGGGAAACTGAAATATAGAGAGAGGGGTACATAATTTGTTCAAGATGACTCAGCTAGTAAGGACTGTGAACTGAGCTCTGTCTAATCACAAAATTCTAAACCATGATGGTCCCTTTAACTACAGCAAAAACAAGAGTAGCTGGAGATGTAGGCTTATAATTGCCCCCAAAAGATATGAGGTCCTAATATCTGAAACCTAAAAATGTTACCTTATTTGAAAAAGGGTCTTTGTGTATATAATTAAGTTAAAGATCTTCAGTTGGAGGATTATACTGGATATTTGGGTATCCCATAAATGCAATCACTCCTGCCTTTGTAAGAGAGAGGCAGAGGGAGATATGACACAGAGACAAATGAGGAGAAGGCAATGTGACTACAATAGAGATAGGAGTTATTCAGGTACAAGCCAAAACATACTAGGACCATAAAGCCTGGAAAAGATAAGAAATGAATTCTCTCCTAGAACCTCCAGAGGGAGCGCAGGCCTGCTGACACCTTGGTTTTGACCAAGTGATACTGATTTTGGCGTTCTAAACCCCAGAACTGTGAAAGAATAAATTTCAGTTGTTTCAAGAAACAGAGTTTGTGGTAAATTGTTACAACAGCCATGGGAAACTAATACAGCTGCTATCTATATGTCCACTTTGTGTCAGTCTAACGAGATCACAGACTGACTGATCATAGAGCACACCATGTAATTTCTCATGTGATCTAGGATGGTTTCTAAAAACTGTGAGTTTATGCTGTAATTGCTCTTGCTTTCTTTTAACTTTAATAGTTAGATAAGGTGCATGAAAATAAGGTGCATGAAAACCTTGCAGAGGATTGGTTATTTTTGTCATTCCACTAGGTTTAAAAACAGCCAATCCCAAAAAGTGAAGGGACCTCACGCTACCGTCAAGAAGAAGAGCCAGGAGTGGAGTGCATCTTTTGAACTCAGGACCCCTATGCTGAGAACCACCTAGACTCAGGAGACAGAGAGTTGTAACACTAGAGAGCAGTAATACTGGAGACAGCATGAGGCAGCACTGTGGGCTTCCCAGCCCATGGAGTGAGGTGGCTACAGTGGACTTGCTGATCCACAGAGCGAGACAGCTGAGCTCCTTTGGGCAGGAAGCTTCCTGTTGAAGTGGGGTGCCTCTGGGCATTTATCAGTGGAACTAAAGAGCTTTGTAACACTTGCCCAAGCAGGGCTGAGGTCAAGAAACATATCCTTTAGACCTGGAGTCCCTGCTCTGAAAAGCTTGCAGAGCAGAGGGAGGTTGATAACAAGAACCTTCTCCAAAACTGAGAGAGAAAGAAAGGCTTCCCTGGGAGTTAGTGCCCTGAGTTCTGACTTCTAGCCTCCTAGAACGTAACAGAATAAATTTCTGTCTGTTTAAGCCATCCACTTGTGGTATTTCCGTTATAGCAGCACTAGATAAATTAGCCCCCCTCCAAAAAAAAATATTGCCATCAATTGCAACCTATGGTGATAACCTATAAGACAGAGTAGAACTGCCCTATAGGGTTTCCAAGGATTGGCTCGCGGATTTGAACTGCTGACCTCTTGGTTAACAGCCAAACAGTTAACCACTGAGCCACCAGGGCTCCAGACATCCCATAAGTATGCTTATGGCCTGTGAGTTCTGTGTGACCATTGCAATAAATTATCAAACCCAGCAGATAAGTAGAGAGTGCCAAGGGAGGGATGATTGGTGTCAGAATTGATAAAAAGAGTTGGAGGGTGGTCTCTACCTTATAGAAATTAGCTTTTGACTTATGCTGATCTTGATTCTCTCTCCTCCTCCTGAAGTTAGGTCAGGCCTGATGCCACACCATTATTATGTTTCCTAAATATGTAAGTTTACCTTTACATCCACTAATCTTTATTTTTCTTTTTGACATTTCCAATCCATTCAATGTCTATAAAGTAGCAGGTTTCATGCATCTTCTACACTTGACCCTGAAGTAAGATTTCTTTTTTTATACTATAATTTCAATACTTTATAATTTTACATTTAATTTTATTACACTGATTTGTCATAAAAGTTCCATGCATTCTAAAAGTAATATATCAAACAACAACATATATTTATTGGGAAAGAATTATAAATAAAGGGTTGTACAAACTTCCCTTGCAAGCCAAGAACACAAGGGCTTTGCCCCTGAGAATTTTATAATTTGTTTGGGGGAAAATAGAGAATAAGTACATACCAAGAATTATTTTAGTTCAACTTCAAGACTCCATAGAATGCACCATACGATTAACCAGCAAATGATCCACACAAGCCAACAACTGGAGTAGTCAGTCAGAAGAAGGGAAGATCTCTGAAACCCACTGTATCTTCTCTGAACCTTCCTTCAGTGGGGATTCTAAATAGTCAGCAAGAAGTACATCCAAAATTCTTCATAATTATAATCTTATGATTATTTTATGTTCACCAATTCTGAGAAGTCCTTGGTTTCCAGAAACACTTTCCCTTTGAAGTCAGTTGTTTCATGGTACAAACTATCCTAGAACTCAGCATTTTTTTTACATAACTTCATTGCCAAGTACAATTCAGGACCCTGAACAGTATTTTTGTTTTTCATATCCCTTATACCTAATATGTACAGTCACATACTTTAAAGAAGGCTGTACAAAAATTGAAAATTTTATGTAATTAAATGATGGCAACATGTCTTGTCAGTAATACCACAGAACATTCTGTTCATCTATTTGTGTTCCATATAGAATTAATGGGAGCAAATCCTCCTCACAAGAGCTGAATTTTGCTGATAAAAAAGGATTCATTAAGAATTATTTAGCCATGCTCAAAACGGAAGCCATACGGAAGAGAAAAAAGGTTTTAACAGACCAGCTAGCGTCCTAAGGAACAGAGGGGGAAAAATCCTCTCTGTAGCAAACAGAAGGAAGAAGGCATTACACTTTAGTGAGATCTTCAAGAAGCCAGCTAGATTTTCAATAGCATTTTTCTGAATAGGAATCGGTGGTCTCTCACACGGGTGTTTACCCCACAGTTTAGGCATGAAAGCCATCTTTCTGAGGTAGCCACTCAAAGGAGAAATAGAGATGGCAGAAGCCAAGTGGAGCATAAAGGAGCAATAGGAAATCCTTTCACTAAAGAATAAAAATACTCAACTGTCTGGCTAAAAGAGGGAGGAGTGTCAGGCTGTAGAAAGGGCAAGAGATATATGGATGGCTAAGTGGTAAAAAATAGTCAAATGATTTCCATTTGCCACAAATATGCCTTGTGCCTTTATCACTCTTGAATTTCATTCTTGCCTTTTTTTTTTTTTATTTCTTATATTGTTTTTCACTGACCTCACCCCAGACTGTTGGTCTGGGCAATTATTTCTCTGTTTGGTCCCATATAATATTAGTTTTTGTCCTTTTTGCATACATTTAGATAGGTTTATGTATTTTTCCCACCCATGAATTACTATAACCTTTTCAGGCAAGAGCTCATTCATTCATTCATTTAAAATTACATATTGAAAGATGATTATGTGTCAGACATAGTATTAAAAAGTTGCATAAGACAGCTCAGAGATTACACAGTCAGCTGAAGGAGAGAAAAATGCAAACTGATGATTTTAATTCTCTGTAACTGAGTACAACTGAGAGGGTTTTTAAGATTCTAACCTACCTCTATGTATTAGTACTTAACTATAGCTCCTCAGTCCTTCATTTTCCTATTTCATGAGGTGAAAATCTTCTTAGTTCCAGAATATGGCAGAAAAACTGGAAGATGAAGTAGAGTATATTTTGCAGTAAAATGAGAAGAGAGCATAAAAGAAATTAAAGACTGGAATATGATTTATTAGTGTATAAAAAAAAAGAAGGGCCGGGGGGCCAAGATGGCAGACTAGGGAGACGCCACCTCGGATCCCTCTTGCAACAAAGACTCGGAAAAACAAGTGAATCGATCAAGTACATAACAATCTACGAACCCTGAATGACAAACAGAGATTTAGAGACAGAAAAAGAACAAATACGGGGAAGCAGCGATTGTTTTCGGAGCCTGGAGCCAGCGTCCCAGGCAGGTAACCTTTGGCGCCCAATTTAGGGCAGAGCCCAGGGGAGCTGATGGCGCAAACAAGGGGCGCAGCCCTACCCCCCTGAACTCACCCAGGGAGGGGGCCCAGCCAGTTTGCGCGGATGGCGTGATGATGCAGCCGGTGGGAGAAGTCCCTGGGAGGCAGTGACTGGTCTTGGAGCTGGGAGAGGAGCGTCCCAGCCAGGGAACCATCCCGCTGGGATTTTGACTGGGCGCTGGCACAGCACAAGCACGGAGAGCTGCTCCACTCCCCTGAACTAACCCCAGGAGGGGGCCCAGCCGGACCGCGAGGGCAGCGTGGCAATGGCTGGTGGGACCAGAAGTCCCCCGGAGGCAGCGACTGATTTTGGAGCCAGGAGTAAAGCGACCCAGCAGGGGAACTTTCACACCAGGATTTAGACTGGCAGCGGGTGGCTTCAGAGGGCCAGAACCCCAGGGGCAATCTCCACACAGCCAGCACACACAGGCGACACGCCCCACGGGAATCTCAGATATAATAGTCATTCCAAGCAAGACAAGCAACTCTGGCTATATTCTGAGGTGCTACTCTCCTATCTTTCTGATCCCTCCCCCACCCTTCCCAGGCGGCTTCATTAACATTAGAATTGCCTGAACCAGAGGGAGAATAGCTCCGGCTCCGCAGCGGCTTTGCTTCCCCCCACCTTTTTTTTTCTTTTGGTCATTTCCTAACCCATTCTTTCGGCCTGAGAGAAGGAAAAACAACAACAACAACAACAAAAAAACCCAGGGACCAAAAATCCACCCCTAATTGGACTAAAAACACAGAACCAGCTACAGCCAAGCATATATAATCCAAGTCTCAGACTTTCATCCTTACAGGCAACAAGGTGGCTGTTATAACCCAAAGGCAATTCTGATAGGGATCTGACTGCATTTTTTTTTAGCGGATTTTCTGGAGAAACTAGTTTCCCAGTGATGGCTCAGAGACAGCAGTCCATATCAAACCACATAAAAAAGCAGACCATGACAGCTTCTACAACCCCCCAAACAAAAGAATCAAAATCTTTCCCAAATGAAGATACAATCCTGGAATTATCAGATACAGAATATAAAAAACTAATTTACAGAATGCTTCAAGACATTAGGCAAACTGCAGAAAAAGCCAAGGAACACACTGATAAAACAGTTGAAGAACTCAAAAAGATTATTCAAGAACATAGTGGAAAAATTAATAAGCTGCAAGAATCCATAGAGAGACAGCATGTAGAAATCCAAAAGATTAACAATAAAATTACAGAATTAGACTACGCAATAGGAAGTCAGAGGAGCAGACTCGAGCAATTAGAATGCAGACTGGGACATCTGGAGGACCAGGGAATTAACACCAACCTAGCTGAAAAAAAATCAGATAAAAGAATTAAAAAAAATGAAGAAACCCTAAGAATCATGTGGGATTCTATCAAGAAGGATAACTTGTGTGTGATTAGAGTCCCAGAACAGGGAGCGAAGACAGAAAACACAGAGAAAATAGTTGAAGAACTCCTGACAAAAAACTTCCCTGACATCATGAAAGACGAAAGGATATTGATCCAAGATGCTCATCGAACCCCATTTAAGATTGATCCAAAAAGAAAAACAACAAGACATATTATCATCAAACTTGCCAAAACCAAAGATAAAGACAAAATTTTAAAAGCAGCCAGGGAGAAAAGAAAGGTTTCCTTCAAGGGAGAATCAATAAGAATAAGTTCAGACTACTCAGCAGAAACCATGCAGGCAAGAAGGGAATGGGACCACATATACAGAGCACTGAAGGAGAAAAACTGCCAGCCAAGGATCATATATCCAGCAAAACTATCTCTGAAATATGCAGGCAATATTAAGATATTTACAGATAAACACAAGTTTAGAGAATTTGCAAAAACCAAACCAAAGCTACAAGAAATACTAAAGGATATTGTTTGGTCAGAAAACCAATAATATCAGATACCAGCACAACACAAGGTCACAAAACAGAACATCCTGATATCAACTCAAATAGGGAAATCACAAAAACAAATTAAGATTAATTAAAAAAAAAAAATACTCATAACAGGGAAACACGGAAGTCAGTATGTAAAAAATCATGATAATCAAAAAGAAGGACTAAATACAGAAGGCATAGAACTGCCATGTGGAGAGTGATACAAGGCGATATAGAACAATACAAGTTAGGTTTTTACTTAGAAAAATAGGGGTAAATAATAAGGTAACCACAAAGAGGTATAACAACTCCATAACTCAAGATAAAAGCCAAGAAAAATGTAACGACTCAACAAACATAAAGTCAAACACTATGAAAATGAGGATCTCACAATTTAATAAGAAAAAATCTCAGCACAAAAAAGTATGTGGAAAAATGAAATTGTCAACAACACACATAAAAAGGCATCAAAATGACAACACTAAACACTTATTTATCTATAATTACGCTCAACATAAATGGACTAAATGCACCAATTAAGAGACAGAGAGTCTCAGACTGGATAAAGAAACACGATCCATCTATATGCTGCCTACAAGAGACACACCTTAGACTTAGAAACACAAACAAACTAAAACTCAAAGGATGGAAAAAAATATATCAAGCAAACAATAAGCAAAAAAGAAGAGAAGTAGCAATATTAATTTCTGACAAAATAGACTTTAAACTTAAATCCACCCCAAAGGATAAAGAAGGACACTACATAATGATAAAAGGGACAATTGATCAGGAAGACATAACCATATTAAATATTTATGCACCCAATGACAGGGCTACAAGATACATAAATCAAATTTTAACAGAATTGAAAAGTGAGATAGACACCTCCACAATTATAGTAGGAGACTTCAACACACCACTTTCGGAGAAGGACAGGACATCCAGTAAGAAGCTCAATAGAGACACGGAAGACCTAATTACAACAATCAACCAACTTGACCTCATTGACTTATACAGAACTCTCCACCCAACTGCTGCAAAATATACTTTTTTTTCTAGTGCACATGGAACATTCTCTAGAATAGACCACATATTAGGTCATAAAACAAACCTTTGCAGAGTCCAAAACATCGAAATTTTACAAAGCATCTTCTCAGACCACAAGGCAGTAAAACTAGAAGTCAATAACAGAAAAACTAGGGAAAAGAAATCAAATACTTGGAAAATGAACAATACCCTCCCCAAAAAAGAATGGGTTATAGAAGACATTAAGGAGGGAATAAGGAAATTCATAGAATGCAATGAGAATGAAAATACTTCCTATCAAAATCTCTGGGACACAGCAAAAGCAGTGCTCAGAGGCCAATTTATATCGATAAATGCACACATACAAAAAGAAGAAAGAGCCAAAAGCAGAGAAGTGTCCCTACAACTTGAACAAATAGAAAGTGAGCAACCAAAGAATCCATCAGGCACCAGAAGAAAACAAATAATAAAAATTAGAGCTGAACTAAATGAATTCGAAAACAGGAAAACAATTGAAAGAATTAACAAAGCCAAAAGCTGGTTCTTTGAAAAAATTAACAAAATTGATAAACCACTGGCTAGACTGAATAAAGAAATACAGGAAAGGAAACAAATAACCCAAATAAGAAATGAAAATGACCACATCACGACAGAACCAACTGAAATTAAAAGAATCATATCAGATTATTATGAAAAATTGTACTCTAACAAATTTGCAAACCTAGAAGAAATGGATGAATTCCTGGAAAAACACTACCTACCTAAACTAACACACTCAGAAGTAGAACAACTAAATAGACCCATAACAAAAAAAGAGATTGAAACGGTAATCAAAAAACTCCCAACAAAAAAAAGCCCTGGCCCGGACGGCTTCACTGCAGAGTTCTACCAAACTTTCAGAGAAGACTTAACACCACTACTACTAAAGGTATTTCAAAGCATAGAAAATGATGGAATACTACCCAACACATTCTATGAAGCCACCATCTCCCTGATACTAAAACCAGGTAGAGACATTACAAAAAGAGAAAATTATAGACCTATATCCCTCATGAACATAGATGCAAAAATCCTCAACAAAATTCTAGCCAATAGAATACAACAACATATCAAAAAAATAATTCACCCTGATCAAGTGGGATTTATACCAGGTATGCAAGGCTGGTTTAATATCAGAAAAACCATTAATGTAATCCATCACATAAATAAAACAAAAGACAAAAACCACATGATCTTATCAATTGATGCAAAAAAGGCATTTCACAAAGTCCAACACCCATTTATGATAAAAACTCTTACCAAAATAGGAATTGAAGGAAAATTCCTCAACATAATAAAGGGCATCTATGCAAAGCCAACAGCCAACAGCGCTCTAAATGGAGAGAACCTGAAAGCATTTCCCTTGAGAACGGGAACCAGACAAGGATGCCCTTTATCATCGCTCTTATTCAACATTGTGCTAGAAGTCCTAGCCAGGGCAATTAGGCTAGACAAAGAAATAAAAGGCATCTGGATTGGCAAGGAGGAAGTAAAATTATCTCTATTTGCAGATGACATGATCTCATACACAGAAAACCCTAAGGAATCCTCCAGAAAACTACTGAAAGTAATAGAAGAGTTTGGCAGAGTCTCAGGTTATAAAATAAACATACAAAAATCACTTGGATTCCTCTACATCAACAAAAAGAACACCAAAGAGGAAATAACCAAATCAATACCATTCACAGTAGCCCCCAAGAAGGTAAAATACTTAGGAATAAATCTTACCAAGGATGTAAAAGACCTATACAAAGAAAACTACAAAGCTCTACTACAAGAAATTCAAAAGGACATACTTAAGTGGAAAAACACACCTTGCTCATGGATAGGAAGATTTAACATAGTAAAAATGTCTATTCAACCAAAAGCCATCTATACATACAATGCACTTCCGATCCAAATTCCAATGGCATTTTTTAAGGTGATAGAGAAACAAATCACCAATTTCATATGGAAGGGAAAGAAGCCTCAGATAAGCAAAGCATTACTGAAAAAGAAGAAGAAAGTGGGAAGCTTCACTCTACCTGATTTCAGAAGCTATTATACAGCCACAGTAGTCAAAACAGCCTGGTACTGGTACAACAACAGGCACATAGACCAGTGGAACAGAATTGAGAACCCAGACATAGATCCATCCACGTATGAGCAGCTGATATTTGACAAAGGACCAGTGTCAGTTAAGTGGGGAAAAGATAGTCTTTTTAACAAATGGTGCTGGCATAACTGGATATCCATTTGCAAAAAAATGAAACAGGACCCATACCTCACACCATGCACAAAAACTAACTCCAAGTGGATCAAAGACCTAAACATAAAGACTAAAACGATAAAGATCAAGGAAGAAAAAATATGGACAACCCTAGGAGCCCTAATACAAGGCATAAACAGAATACAAAACATTACCAAAAATAACGAAGAGAAACCCGGTAACTGGGAGCTCCTAAAAATCAAACACCTATGCTCATCTAAAGACTTCACCAAAAGAGTAAAAAGACCACCTACAGACTGGGAAAGAATTTTCAGCTATGACATCTCCGACCAGCGCCTGATCTCTAAAATCTACATGATTCTGTCAAAACTCAACCACAAAAAGACAAACAACCCAATCAAGAAGTGGGCAAAGGATATGAACACACATTTCACTAAAGAAGATATTCAGGCAGCTAACAGATACATGAGAAAATGCTCTCGATCATTAGCCATTAGAGAAATGCAAATTAAAACTACGATGAGATTCCATCTCACTCCAACAAGGCTGGCATTAATCCAAAAAACACAAAATAATAAATGTTGGAGAGGCTGCGGAGAGATTGGAACTCTCATACACTGCTGGTGGGATTGTAAAATGGTACAACCACTTTGGAAATCTATCTGGCGTTATCTTAAACAGTTAGAAATAGAACTACCATACAACCCAGAAATGCCACTCCTCGGAATATACCCTAGAGAAACAGGAGCCTTCACAGGAACAGATATATGCACACCCATGTTTATTGCAGCTCTGTTTACAATAGCAAAAAGCTGGAAGCAACCAAGGTGTCCATCAACGGATAAATGGGTAAATAAATTGTGGTGTATTCACACAATGGAATACTACGCATCGATAAAGAAGAGTGACAAATCTGTGAAACATTTCATAACATGGAGGAACCTGGAAGGCATTATGCTGAGTGAAATCAGTCAGAGGCAAAAGGACAAATATTGTATAAGACTACTATTATAAGATCTTGAGAAATAGTAAAAACTTAGAAGAACACATACTTTTGTGGTTATGAGGGAGGGAGGGAGGGAGGGAGGGAGAGGGTTTTTTATTGATTAATTAGTAGATAAGAACTGCTTTAGGTGAAGGGAAAGACAACACTCAATACATGGAAGGTCAGCTCAGTTGGACTGGATCAAAAGCAAAGAAGTTTCTGGGATAAAATGAATGCTTCAAAGGTCAGCGGAGCAAGGGCGGGGTTTTGGGGACCATGGTTTAAGGGGACTTCTAAGTCAATTGGCAAAATAATTCTATTATGAAAATATTCTGCAGCCCACTTTGAAATGTGGCGTCTGGGGTCTTAAATGCTAACAAGCGGCCATCTAAGATGCATCAATTGGTCTCAACCCACCTAGATCAAAGGAGAATGAAGAACACCAAAGTCACACAACAACTAAGAGCCCAAGAGACAGAAAGGACCACATGAACCAGAGACCTACATCATCCTGAGACCAGAAGAACTAGTTGGTGCCCGGTCACAATCGATGACTGCCCTGACAGGGAGCACAACAGAGAACCCCTGAGGGAGCAGGAGATCAGTGGGATGCAGACCCCAAATTCTCATAAAAAGACCATACTTAATGGTCTGACTGAGACTAGAGGAATCCTGGCGGCCGTGGTCCCCAGACCTTCTGTTGGCACAGGACAGGAACCATCCCCGAAGACAACTCATCAGACATGAAAGGAACTGGACAGTGGGTGGGAGAGAGATGCTGATGAAGAGTGAACTAATTATATCAGGTGGACAGGAGATTGTTTTGGCATCTCCTGTCTGAAGGGGTGATGGGAGGATAGAGAGAGTGGGAAGCTGGCAAAATTGTCACGAAAGGAGAGACTGGAAGGGCTGACTCATTAGGGGGAGAGCAAGTGAGAGTACGGAGTAAGATGTATGTACTTATATGTGACAGAATGACTTGATTTGTAAAGGTTCACTTGAAGCTCAATAAAAGTTAATAAAAAAAGTATAATAGACATATAATAAAATACATGTATTTAAAGTATAATATTTGATTAGTTTTTTTATATGTATAATAATATGAAACTATTATCACAATCAAAATTCTAAATATACCCAACAGCCTCAAAACATGTCTTTGTTTCTTTATAAATCCTCCCTCCCAACACTTGCCAGGCAACCACTGATCTGCTATCCATCACGATAGATTAATGTACATTTATTAGAGCTTCTTATCAGTAGAATCAAGTAATATGTACTCAAAACATCATAATTATTTTGAGATTTATCTATGGTGTGTGTATCAATAGTCCATTACATTTTCTTGCTGAGTAACATTTCTTTATGTCTATACAGTAAAATTTGTGTATTCATTTAACTATTTGAATTGTTTCCAGGTTTTGACTATTACAGACAGAGCTTCTATGATCATCTCTGTAAAAGTCTTTAAAAGGACATAGACTTCTTTTTGGGGGGAGAGGGTGTTGGAGGAGGATTGTAAGTATTTGACTGAGTGAAATGCCTGGATAATATGGTAAGTGCATATATTTGACTTCTAAAGAAACTGTCAAACTGTTGTCCAGAGCGGTTGTACTTTCCTACCAAGTGTATGAGTTCGAGTGACTCTGCATCCTTACCGACACGTGGCATTGTTTTGTTTTTAACTTTGTCTTTATTTTAATAGGTGTGTAGTAGTATATTTTTAAAATATTTAAATAATTAGAAAAATCTTGTATTTACTCATCTAGTTACCATATTCAGTGCTTTATTACTTTGTGAGAATTTGCATCTCCATCTGTTATTATTTTCCTTCTAGGTGAGTAATTTTCTTGAACATTTCTTGTAGTGTAGAAGTTGTTATTAGGTGCTGTTGAGTCCGTTCCAACTCATAGTGACCCTATGTACAACAGAATGAAACACTGCCTGGTCATGTACCATACTCACAATTGTTAATGTGGTTGAGCCCATCGTTGCAGCCTCTGTGTCAAGCCATCTTGTTGAGTGTCTTCTTCTTTTCCACTGACCTTGTACTTTACCAAGCATGATGTCCTTCTTCAGGTTCTCATCCCCCCTGACAACATGTCCAAAGTATGTAAGATGCAGTCTTACCATCCTTGCTTCTAAAGAGCACTCTGGCTGCATTTCTTCTAAGACAGGCTTGTTTGTTCTTTTGGCAGTCCATGGTATACTCAATATTCTTCCCCAACACCACAGTTCAAAGGTGTCAGTTCTTCTTTGATCTTCCTTATTCATTGTCCAGCTTTTGCATGCATATGAGGCTATTGAAAACATCATAGCTTGGGTCAGGGGAACCTTATTCCTCAAGGTGACACCTTTGCTTTTCAACACTTTAAAGAGGTCTTTTGCACCCTGGTGGTATAGTTCGAATCCAGCAGGTGCTCCTTGAAAACTCTATGAGACAGTTCTACTCTATCCCATAGGGTTGCTATGAGTCAGAATCAACTCGACAGCAATGGTTTGTTTTGTTTGCAGTCGATTTTCCCAATGCAGTGAGTCTTTTGATTTCTTGATTGCTGTTTCCATGGGTGTTGTTTGAGGACCCAAGTAAAATGAAATCTTTGACAACGTCAATCTTTTTTCCATTTATCATGATGTTGCTTATTGGTCTAGTTGTGAGGATTTTTGCCTTCTTTATGTTGAGGTCTAATCCATACTGAAGGCTGTAATCTTTGATCTTCATCAGTAAGTGCTTCAAGTCCTCTTTGCTTTCAACGGGCAAGATTGTGCCATCTGCATATTGCAGGTTGTTAATGAATCTTCCTCCAAACGTGAAGCTTCATTCTTGTCATAAAGTCCGGCTTCTCGGATTATTTTCTCAGCATACAGATTGAATAAATACGGTGAAAGAATACCCTGATGCACACCCTTCTTCTATTTTCTCATTTTAGTAAGTCCATGAGACTCTTTCTGGAATTCTCGAGCCCCAGAAACTCTGAAGGCATTACAGGGGAAAGTGCAGGACTCACTGTTTATTTCTTTTCTCCAGAGATCACATTTGATTGTTTCCTGATGCCCAGGGACATTAAACATTAGTTTTGTTTGTTTTGTTGTTGTTAATATACTTGTCGTTTTTTGTTATATTGTTTCAGGGAGGAGGAGAAATCTGGTTCCTGTTATTCCACCTTGGGCAAGTAGTCTGGTGATAAATTCTTTCTGCTTTTGTGTGTCTGAAATATGTTTTTGTTTTTGAAATATAGCTTTTTTTTTCTTTCTAACAGCTCTTAAAATTTTATTTTATTATTGGTTTTGAGCAATTTGATTATGATGTACTTTAGTGCAGTTTATGTTTCTTTTTCTTGGGGCTCATTGAGTTCCTTGGATGTGTGGGTTTATAGTTTTCATCAAATTCAAAAACTTCTGATAATTATTTCTTTAATTATTTTTCTGCCCACCCCACTTTTTTTTTTGTTGTTGTTGTTACTTCCATTACATGTGTACTAAAGAGCTTGATGTGCCTCAGCTCGCTGTTGCTCTTTATATATATATGGTTTCTTTCTTTTTTCCTTCTGTGTTTTATTTTGCATCATTTCTATTTCTATATCTTCAGGTTAGGTAATCTTTTCTTCTGCCTTTAATTCCATTCAGTGTAATTTTCATTTCAGGCATTGTAGTTACCATTGACTGAAGTTTTTATGTCATTTTATATTTTTCATCCTTTTACTTAACTTTTTGAACATGAAGAGTAGAGTTATAAGAACTGTTTTAACATCTTTCTCTGCTAATTCTAGTATCCATATCAGTTTTTTTTTCCAGTTTTGAATGACTGATTGTGTGCCTCACGTTAGATCATATTTTCCTGTATGCTTAGTATTATTCAAATGTATGTCCACATTTTAAATTTTACCTTTATGAGCACTAGATGTAAATATTCCTGAACTTTGTTCTGGGAGGCATTTAACTTACTTAGAAACAGTTTGATCCTTCCCAGTTTTGATTTTATAATTTGCTAAACAGGTCCAGAGCAGTGTTCCATCTAGGGTTGATTATTTCTGGCTATAGAGGCAAGAACTTCTTGAGTGGTCTACCTAATGACCCAGGAACTATGATATTTTTTCCCCCATTTCATTTAGTTTTACTGAATGGCTTGAGTGCTGGGCACTGTTCTTTCAAATTACTTCAGTTGATATTTACTTTAGTTTCAGATATTTTCCTCTGTGGTAGTGGGAAAAGACCCTAGACTCAAATTTAATTAAAAGGGATTTTTTTATTAAGCCAAGACAAGGCCAATCATTCAAATGAGGGATCTGCCAGCGTTCACCAGGCACAAGAGACCAGCAGAATCCATTGAATCACAGTCAGGGAATAGCCAATATACTATCATGGAAGGAAGTAAAGTTAAGAAAAACCCTGACTGGTTATTCATTAATAGATTATTGTCAAAGGAAGGATTACAAAAGTGGGAAATTTACATTGACAGGTTTAAAGAGTTTTTGTTGACTAGTTTCTGCTTAGTGACCGTAAGTGGTTTACAGGAGGGGAGTTTTACAGGACATTTGTCAGACATTCAGTTCTGGATATGTAGAAGTTACATAGAGACTCCCTGCTAACAAATTAACAACATTGTTCTTGGCAGGCAGACTGCCCTAACTAGTTCAATTTTCTGGTACTATAGGTTACCCACAAAAAAAAAAAAAAAAGAATTTCTAGGCCTGGACCCCATCCCAGCTTCTTTTACTCTGGTTAAGCACGCTAGATGGTTTTAGAGTCTCTAAAAAAAAAAAAAAAATTTTTTTATTGTGTATGGGATCACCTCACATAGATACGTTTATTAGTACTCTGCTGAATATTTGAGGGGAATACTCTACAGATCTCCAGAATTGTCTCTGTGCATAGTGTGTCCTTTCTGATACTCTATCCTGTGAACTCCAGCTTCCTTAATCTCCCGGAAAAGTAAGAAGAGGAAATTGTCAGTTTGTTCACTGTTTGTTCTTTTCTCTCAGAGATCACATTTCATCATTTCCTGATGGCCAGTGACTTAAAAAAAACTATTTTTATTATTGTTGTTAATAAGCTTTGTCTTTTTATTATTGTTATTATTATTTTAGGAATGAGGGTAAATCTGATTTCTGTTACTCCATCTTGAACAGAATCTAAAATTACTAGCACAAATATTGAGGTAGCCCAGAAATGAGTTTAGATTAAGGAAAACAACATATTTTAATTCCAGGGGAAAGAACTAGGTTAAGTTGTTTTTGAATCCTCTAGATTCATAAAGATGAGAAAGCTAAGAGAAAAGAAGAGAGTGCTTTGATGCAATTATTTATAACATTACCTATTGCTTGTCATATGAGCTCCAAACTCCTTTATCTCACAGGAATTTTCTTCTATACTTTATCCATACTTTATACCCCTGACATTACCATTGAAGAGTTAGGACACAGACAAAAAGGCAGCTCTGATGAAGGTAAATTAACGGTATACCTTTTCTTTTTTTTTTTTTAACCAAGATTGCATCAAAGGAAAGATAGAATTGGTGATGAATAAATATCTTATCAACAACTTAGTATCATTATATATGTAAAGTACTTTGCTGAATATTCTCTGTTTTTCTCTTTTGGATTTATTACCTACCCTTCTCTCCCTGCTCAGTGTCAGGGAGTTTACTCTCTATTTAGTGAATCAGCCAGCTGTTCTCTCTCATCTTCTGGCTTCTGGTTGGGTGTAGTCTATGGAAAGAATCAGCAGAAGATCAGAAGAGGGGAGGAAAGATGAGGCATTTATTCCCCAGCTTGCTTTCTGCAAGACTGCGGCCACACACTAGCTGAGTTCCTTTTCCAAAAGTCACATAGCTCCTATCTGGTTTCCTACTAGTACAATTATAGTATGACTCTCTCTAGTTCACCTAATTGCTCCCTATACTCATCCCTCTAAGCTTGGGGTTATTAATGACTCTGAAGTAGGTAGCTGCAAAGAGCTTCACTATCCTTTGTTGGTTTTTTCTCAATCCTTTCCACTTCTTTTTAAAATTGTCCTTTTTGTTAAAATATCTTCAATTACTTCTTTGTGTATGCCATCTGTTTTTAAAGGGGCCCTGACTAAATCAGGTATTAATAATTTTGTTTTGATTCTTCTTTTTGCTAGAGCTGGAATCTTGGTGAGTATTAAATATTTCAAAATAAAAAATATTTCAAATTAAACAAAAAAGTAATGAAAATATATTACTATATTCTCACATACGCTTGTATTGGAAGTTCACATATTTAAAAACAAAATAACACACAAACCTGTAACTTCTACTTGAGATTAGAGAAAAAGTTTAACTGTTGTCATAAGGTAGTTTGATAAGCCCATAAGAAGTTTCTAAAAGTAAACACTTCTCTCATTACTCAAGTGTTTGAGTCCTATTGACTGAAAAATATTACTATACACAATTTATCTTCTCATTATTATATTCATGTATGATCCGCATTCCCATGCTTTCTTTCTGTCTCTCTCTCTCTCTTATTTAATTCCATGGCCCTGGAAACTTTATGTTTCCACATTATAGTATAGAATGAACCCATCTGCCCATCCGTACCTCTCTTTCCTATCTATCAAGGCTCAGCTTAATGGTCACTTTCATTAAGATTTTGGGACTAGAGCATCACACATTAACTATTTCAGTGGATTTAGGTTAGAACCACATGAAGTCACAAAGAGTCATCTGTTGTTGCCTGTGTGTTTTGTAGACACAATTACGTTATTAAGGAAAAAATATTACGCCTTTTACTTCTTTTGTAGAACAGCTCTAGGTTTCTGTTGAAATGAATAGAATTCAGTTTCCGAATGGAGTATATGCTTGTGCAAAGTTATAAACCTGGATTCTTATTTCAGATCTTCCACTAAATAACTGTGTGATCTTGGGTAAATCATTTGCAGACCTTCTTATAAAATGAACTCATTAAATCAGATTATCTTCACAGTACCTTTTAGCTCTGCAGTAGTATTAATTTTCTATATAAATATTAGGTAATAACAGAGACGTAGAGTCACATGGCATCTTCTGTATATTGAACTTCTTTTCTTCTCAGAAATCCTCAAAGCATATTCATCAATCTACTCTAAATTTATAACTCATGGTTTTGATCTTGAATATTTAGAAGTTTATTATGAATAAATAGCCTGAAACTGGTAAACTTATTTGAAACTCTGGAAACTACTGGTAGCTAACCTCTTGGATTTGCAAAATTGGGCAGTAAATTGTATGCCAAGGGGTTTTCTCCTGAGATTTTCTGTTTTTGCTGCTTCTGGCATGTTGAAATTAGCGTGAGAAAAGCCAGTTTTGTGATACCTTGTTACTGTTGCTCCCAGGTGGAGTTCAGAAGTGTAGACACAATGACAAAGGTGATGAAAACATAATAACAAGAAAAGAAGAATTTAATCAAAGCTTATCAGCTCTCTAAAAGCTTTCAGGTCTAGCTCTCCTGGTGCCTTTATTTATTTGTATATTGCATTTGTAATATAGACTCTTTCCTTGGAAGGAGGAGGGAGTTACATAACTGCCAGTTGGAAATGACTGAATCTGTACCAGTGAAGCAAATTATGGACCTCTGGTGGCTCGGTGGTTAACAGTTTGGCTGCTAACAAAAAGGTGGGCAGTTCGAATCCACCAGTTGCTTGTTGGAAACTTTATAAGGCAGTTCTACTCTGTCTTATAGGGTTGCTGTTGGGTCAGATTCAACTTGATTGCAACATGTTTTTAGTTTTTATTCTAAGCGTAGGCTGAATGTAATATTAAAGAGGGATCCTATTAACCCTCTTTGTTAAAATCTTTAATATCTGATAACAAGACTATCTAAAACTTTTCCACCATGCTCATTAGTGTCAACCTTGACTAGATTCTCCTGATTCAGTCTTTTCCAGTTTTCCTCAGCCACACGAACTTATAACACCATTCAACACCTCATACTGGTTTTCTGGCCAGTTTAAACCAAAATAGTTCCTTTCCCAGAGCAGGGATCTTGTGTTCCAGTAGTTACTGCAAGCCTCTCTTCAAATAGTCATTGCCTAGATGATGTGTCTATGTTATCTTGACCAAGGTGAAAAATAAAACTTTTGTCCTCCTCTTAATTCCTGTGTCCTGAAAAGTTTTTGTTGTGTGTTTATTTGTTTTCTCCAGAACTGGAGTCTAGCTCTGAATCACATTGCCAACTCTTCTGCCATGGAAAGGTTTTTTTTTTTTTTTTTTTTGAGATTAAATGTCTTCCAGCTTGTTCTAAATATCACTGACTCTACTCATCTTTGTGTTCTGTGCACTTGGGAAAGCTACCCTACAACTCATGTCTCTATCTCAGCTAAAGCATGTCTGAATCCACTCTATCTTTTTTATTTAGCGGCTTAATCCTACCCCCATTCCTTTTCTTTCCTAAGAAAAAGGTTTTGTTCCAAGGCCTCGTGAATATTCCTTTTCGACACTATCTTAACGTTGATTCTTATTTCCCATCTTGATTTGGACCCACAAACAAAATTATAATCATTACCATCTCCATCTATGATGCCACTATTGTGGTCTATCTCCAAGGGAAACCATTCCCTATGCTCACAGTCATCTCAACCATTGCAGCTGTGCAAGTGTCTATGTGTAATTTAGTTCCTTTTAGAATATACTTTGTCATCTGGTTTGTGTATGTCTATTTTCCAATCAAAATCGCAAACTCTTTAAGGGTTGGGATTATGTTTTCTATCAACCACTATATCTAGCATGACATGAGTGCTTAGAAAAAAGTCCCAGCATGACTTTTAGAGATGAAACGGTTGAATGATTTAATGTAAGTTGTAGATTTTATTTAGAATATCGTGTTGTGTATTTACCTTTGGTTCAGTTCAATGAATATTTATTGAACAATAGACACAGTGTCTTATACATAGTAAACTTCTGATAAATATTTAGGGACATAAAATTGTTCCCAATATTAGACAGTTATCTGCAAAGTGACTGGAGCCCTACCAGGAGAGGAGGAAATACGTACCTTTTTAAGCAGTTTCTGGTTTGTTAATCCCAGTTTTCTGTGATTTCGTTCTAAAATGGATTGCAAAAAAGAAAAAAAAGAGAAGAAGGAAAAGATGTGCAGAACCTTATTCGAGGAGCTGATACAAGATTCCATTGCCAAAATTAGTACTCCACTGAACTTAAGATCACCACAGACATTACAGAGGGGAATAGGCTTTTGTGAGGCTGATTTTCTCACCTTAATCTTGATGACAGGGCATTTCTTGAGTGATCCTCAGTAAGAGGTTTTAATGGATGTGAATCCAGATGCATTTTTACACCCACATTGTGTAGCGGGTATCAAGAATGTCACTGATTATTTCATCATGCAGACCAAAAAGGAAGCTAAAAAGTCTAAATGGCATCTCCTAAAGAAGATATACCAAAGGAAAATAAATACATGCAAAGATGCTGAACATCATCAGCCATTAGTGAAATGCAACTTAAAACCACATTGAGATACTACCATATATCCATTAGAATAGAACACAAAACAAACAAAAATAACTGACAGTACAAAATGCTCGCAAGGATGTAGAACAATAGGAACACTGCTGGTGTGACAGCAAACTGGTGTAGCCAGTTTGGAAGACATTTTCTGGAAAAGTTATACATGTATATTTTCATATGACTAGATAATCCTACTCCTAAGTATTTATTCAAAAGTATGACAACGTATGTTCACCTGTAAACCTCTACATGGATGTTTATAGCAGCTTGGCAACACTACAAATGTCCCTCAATTGTTAGACAAATTAAGTAAAGTATGCCCCAAAATGAAATAGTACTCAGTAAAAAAGAAAAGAAAGGAACTACTGATACAGCTAAAATCTTGAATGCATCTTGAACACACTATGGTAATTGAAAGAAGCCAGACTCCAAAGGCTGCATACTGCATGATATCGTTTATATGACATCCTAAAAAATCAAATTTATGACAACATATATCAGCCAGTGGTGACCAAGGACCAGGTTAAAGAGAGAGGTTGACTACAAAAGGTCAACGGGAGGGAATTTTATACAGGTTGATGAAACTATTCTCTAATCTAATTGTGGTGATGGTTGTATGTATTTTCAGCATTTATGAAAATATAGACTAAAAAAGGAATTTTACCCTGTATAAAGTGTTTGAAAAGTGAGATGACTAATTTGAGTGTTTTTAGGTACAATTGTGGGGGTACATCAATTGAACATAATCCACATTGTGGCCTTTAGAACTGAAGACAGGTAAACATGGGCTCAAGTATAGCCTCTGAAAGTTGGTTTTAGGATGAAATGTTGTTAATGCATCTATCTTTATGGAGGAAGGGTTTGCTGTGCAATGGAAATCTCTCCATTTTGTGGATCAAAACAGATAACTACTTACGAGTTTAGGAGCAGATCAGATATTTGGCTGTGTTCTCCTTGTGCCGTGCATGGAGTACAGAATATTTCTCACTTGGGGTATTCTCTTTGGATCTTTGAACTGAATTTTTCTACAGTGTTTGCTCTTTGCTGAAATACTTCTAAGCTCCTAGATACAGAAGAGCAACCCTATCCTATGTGGATACATATCGGCTGGATAGTTTGTTTTGCCGCTATCGTAATATAACCAGGTTGAGATTCTCATTTTGAAAAGGAGGAAGGCTGGATCTCAGATGATTTTTTGGCTTATCCACTGGACCCAACCCTTAGATATCATAGTCTTAGAGGAAACGGAAGCTTAAAAGAAGAAATAATGTTCTTGTCATTAAAAAAAAAAAAAAAGGACTGGTAGAGCTGTTATGTACAGTTAAGTTTTGAGCATATTTCTAATTCGCTTTAAACAACTCTGAAGGTATTGATAAAATTTAAACTACCCATAATCAGAATGTTCTAATTTTTATATCATTTTCATTCTTCTTTATATACCTTAAATGTATGCTCTTTTAATCAGTATACTTAAAAATTTCATCATACTGTACACATTCTTTTGTATTTTGCTTTTCTTATTTGCCAAAAAATTAGAGCCATTTATTTTTCAACTTGAAGCTTTTCAGCCCATACTTATTAATAACCTACAATATCCTAGGCTCAAAGGATACATTAATATAAGACACAGTTCTTGTCCACAGGGGGTTCATGGTCAAGTGGGAAAAATAGTCAAGTCACACTCATAATATACTGGGAAGTATACTATGATGGAGAATTCTCGAGGGTGCTACATAACCCAGGCAGTACATAAAAGCTTTCAGAGGATATTTACATTTGGGCTGCACAGGAAGAAGTGGTTTGAAATGGAGATTGAAGAGGTGTGGTCACGGAGGTAGAAAATAATAGAGAGAATTTTATATCTTTTAATATTTCATACAATTTAATCAATTCAAAACAGCATAACGTGCTTAACCTTCTTTTTCTGGACATTTACTTTTAGCCAATTTTATCTGTTATAAATAATGTTGCAATGAATGCTTTTGTGCATGTAGTTTTTATCTTATTCTGAATTATCACCTTAAAATGTATTCCCAAGTGCAGAATTACTGGGATGAGTATACATATATATTTTTTCCTGGCATATGTTATATAATCCCAAATTGCTTTTGAAAAGGCTTATAGTAATTTACAGTGTCATGAGCAATATATGAATGTGCAGGTTTTGCCAATACTCTCTAGCTTTGTGTAATCTTATACTTCTTTAAATTTTGTTAATCTAATAGTTGAAAAGAAGTAAAAGTAATTTCTGGAAGGACAAAATATTTGACCAAAAAATGGATGAGGAGAGGAACACAACACATTTGGAGTATAGTGACAAAGTCTGATATGGCATGCTGAAAATGAAGCACTTTAATCATACAAATCATAAAATTTTAGAGTGTAATTTTGTGATTTGAAACAAGAAGTAAACTCTGATAGACCAATGTTCTTTAATGGGATTTCAGATTTATGCATTGAGTCTTGACAAGATACAGCCTTCAGGAGAAATTCACCACTGGTATGTTTTATTTCTACTCTTATTTATGGACAATATAGAACAATCTACTGCTGGTGCAAGTCTGTGTTCTTCTACATTCATTTATCTCTTGGTAACGTGGGTAGTTCTTTCAGATGAGCCGTGTACCTAATGGGAGAACTTGGAATGAGATTTTTTCTAGAGTAAGTCCCACTAAGTCCTTAGTCACCTGGAAGTGTCAGAGAGAAAGGACTCTGACAGGCAGCTCTGTCAACATGAACAGAGAGTTTTAGATCAAGCCCAGGAACATTCCTGTCAAAAATACAACCTCTGCGTTGACATAAATGTTGACAGCACCATTTTCACGGATAGTGTTATCAGAGCAGATTATGATTCACAAAGGACTGCCCAACAAGCAATGATTTAGGTGAAATGCTCCGAAATAAGTGTAGAGCTATGAAGAGGAGAAGCGAAATATGGAGACTGCAGGTACAATGTTTTATCAAGACAACATCAAACTATGGCAGCATACATCTCTCCTTCCTGGTAATGAGGGCTGGCCTCAAACTCATAAAAAGAGACTCATAAAAATAGAAATTCAGACTCTCCACTGTTTTCTGCTTCTCTTTCAATTCATCCCTGTTATACATTCGAGCCTGTGAAATACTTTGAAAGAATGACGATGGTGTATAGTCAATAGAGCACGTGACCAACTCTTCCCGGGCACCAGCAAAATGTTTTCAAGAAATCAAGACTATTAGGACAGCAAACTGACATTTTGTAATGAGAGGGAGGGACACATTTCCTTTCTTTATATCTAGAAAGGAGCCCTGGTGGTACAGTGGTTAAGAGCTTGACTGATAACCAAAAGTCATCAGTTCAAACCTACCAGAAGCTCCTTGGATATACATATAAAGGAGCTCTGGTGGTACAGTGGTTAAGAGTATGGTTGCTACCCAAAAAGGTCAGCAACTTGAATCTACCAACCGCTCCCTGAAAGCCATATGGGGCAGTTCTGCTCTGTCTTATAAGATCACCATGAGTTGGAATTAACTTGGTGGCAACGGGTTTGGTTTGGCTTTGGTATATATAAATACCATTAATTCATCAAGGCTCATCGTACCTTTTCCCAGAAACTCCAATGTTAATTTTTTGATTCCTAATATCCCAGACATTGTGACACTGAAAGATACATTATGAGGCATTGTATAATGTCTTAATTTGTTTTCAAAACTAGTTCTAATAATTTTTTTACCCCACTTAAATTTAAATGCTTTTTGACTATTTTTTATTCCCTCAAAGCAATAAGGAGAGATTTGGTATGTAGAAAACGGGAGATAAATTGAAACATTTGAATTAAAATGAGTTGAGGTATCTGGTAGAAATAAAAAAATACCTGTGAATCACACAACTTCACCAAATATGTCTTCTGCTTTATTTCCTTTCGGGAAAAATAAAATTACTTCAACTAAGTATTTCATACAAAACATATTTTTTGAGCAGTTTTTGAAAGATTCATAAATTATGTCTCAAGATCCCTTGGACAAATTTTCTAAAGTGTCAAGTGAGGTTAAATGAACCCAAAGTGGGGAAAAATGTCTATAGTCAGTTTCAATCTCAAAGGTTTACTCTTGTTTCTTAATTTCAGGGTACATACAGCAGATGGCATTCTAGAAAGCATAGTTTCTTTACCCCATGATAGGACCTAGTCATACTGCTTTCTAGTAAACTATATAATTATCTTATACTCACTGGAAATTAAACCCTTTGAGTGAAGGGAATGTATTTTGTGGATTGTGTTCTTCAATATCTATGAGTATAATTAGGATATGAAAAGTGCTTAATCAATATTTTGGTAATCTATACTGAAAGAATTGACAAATCAATGTTGCTCCCCTTAATTCCTTTGGAAGCAAGAAGGGTATAATTCAGCAGAAAAAACTCAGTGTGAAAGATGGAATGGAAGAATGAACAACTGATAGAGACTGGTCTACATAAGCACAATTTATTAAAAAAATGGATTTTCTTACATGTAATCATGACAAGCAAATGTCAGTTGGTTACAGATATTTTTATATATTATCCAGAGAGAGGGGCCATGAGACATGATGGACTTACATTAAAAAAAAAAAACTGGAAAGATTATTGAGAAGTGATAATCTTCTTTAGATTATCTCTCAAATTTTACCTTAATAAATATTCACTTACTAGTGTCTGGGGTCTTAAAAGCCTGTGAGAGGCCATCTAGGACACTTCACTGGTCTCACCCCTTCGAGAGCAAGGAATAATGAAGAAAACTAAAGACACAAGGGAAAGATTAGTCCAAAGGACTAATGGACCACATCTACCACAGCCCTCACGAGAGTGAGTCCACTGCAACTTGTTGGTGCCTAGTTACCACCACTGACTGCTCTGACAGAGATCACAATAGAGGGACCCGGACAAAGATGGAGAAAAATATAGAACAAAATTCTAACTCAAAAAGAAAGACCAGACTTGCAGGCCTGACCAAAACTGGAGAAATCTTGAGAGCATGGACCCTAAACACCCTTTCAGCTCAGTAATGAAGTTACTCCTGAGCTTCGCCCTTCAACCAAAGATTGGACAGGCCCATAAAAAAATGACACTAAAGGGGCACATGAGCCCAGGGACAAGGACTAGAAGACAGGAGGGAACAGGAAAGCTGGAAATAGGGAACCCAAGGTCAGGAAGGAGAGTATTGACATGCTGTGGTGTTGTTAACCAATGTCATAAAGCAATATGTGTATAAACTGTTTAATGAGAAAATAGCTTGTTCTATAAAGCTTCATCTAAAGCAAAATAAAAAATGTAATTAATTAATTTAAACATATATTCACTCACTAAATAAAAAGAACAGTCTGATCAACCTCCTTTTCCAAATAGATTTCAGGTCTTTCCAGCAGGCTGTGTGTCGAAGACCTTACCACAATTATGAACATCACTTAATTTTGTCCTGGATTTGTCTTCATGGAAAACTTATTAGTCTTTCCAAAAATCAGTTGGATTAGGTAATTACTTCCATGTCATTTATTACATTTACTTTTCTTTCATAAAAATATTGTTTGCCTATTTTTCTAAAAATTAAAATGTGAGCACTGGAAAGAAAAATTTTATAGTGCAGAATAATATGGTAAAATAAAAAAGCAATTAAAATCCTTCTAACTAAAAATAAAAGCTGTCAACATTTTACCACTTTTTCAGGTGTTTTCCTATTTGTAAAATATTCTTCAGAAAAATATTTTGTAATAGTTGCAAAATGTTCCTTAGTAAGGATAATCTTTTACTTAAGATTGCCTAATTACTTAAAAATAAAAAAAAAAAAAATTAGGTAATCTTAAGTCATCCTATATATCTTCTAATGTAAATTATACCTCATATTTGGCCCCACTGAGTATTTCCAACAAAATTATGCTCCAAAGATGTGATTATGTGAATTCCAAGACTTTGAGAACATCAGGAGAAGAGTGGGTAGATTGGGAAAGATGGGGCATGTAAAACGGAAAATTTAGCTAATAAAACATCTAACACAAGACTAAGAATTGTGCATTGACAATAATGATGATAATAATAATCATAACTAGTAATATCTACGTAAAAAACCTTGGTGGCAAAATGGTTAAGTGCTTGGCTGCTAACAGAAAAGTCAGCAGTTTGAACCCATCATTGGATCTAAGGGAGAAAATGACTGGTGATTCGCTCCCATAAAGATTACAGTCTAGAAAACCCATAGGGCAGTTCTACTCTGTCATATAGGGATGCTGCAACAACAACATCTATGTGTTGATCCTCATGACAATATTGTATGTTAGATTACTATTAAAATACTCAACATATAACTGAGAAAACTGATGCAGAGGAATTAAGAAAATTTCCCAAAGTCACAGATAAAAAAAAAAAAAAGTAATTAAGAAAATCCAGGCAGTCTGCCTTATATGCATATATATATTTCCTTCCCAAAACAAAAACCTGTTTATGATAACGTGATTTAAGGATTTTTGCTGACGATCAAAACCACTTTTGTCTCAATTCTGTGAACTAAGAAATAAAAATTACACAAAAAGAACAAGTTAAGAGGGATTAAATAATAAATTCCATGCATATCAGTGTAAATTTGGTGTGGTAGATCAAATTTTGGAAGTTCAAACTACTTAAAAATAATTTCGTAGACTATGCGTCTTGATTAGATGCGATGACTTAGGGAGTTCTCCAGGGTCCGTGGACCGTAACTACTCATAGTTACAGATTCATTTCAAAAACACCAACTGACGTAGCCCTACTTAAGTGACTTGAGAGATGGTGGTGATGGTTTTTTACTGGGGAGGTGTGTTATGTTCTAGACAAAAGGAGCCATGAAGAGTGACTTGGATGGGTTGTAGGCTGAAATGGTTGAGATGAACCAGTTTTAACAGCCTTCGATTCCAGGCCTTAAAAAAGTGCATGATCTGGATTGAAAGCATTTCTCAAGCTTGAGTCCTTTCTCTAACAAACAGTCCTGATCCTGCAGAGTGTAGAAAAGAAGGCATCTCCTCCACCAGACACTCCTCCTCTCTTATTCAGTTCCTTTTTCCAAAATACATAGCCTGAATCTCTTATTCTGTCCTTTCAGTCGCTCATTATTTGGGATGGAAAAAAAGCGTTTTACCAAGTGACACTTTGATGAACATGTTTACCAAGCCTGCAACTGATGGCCTTTAAAAGCCCAGGAAGAGAAAGAGAAACACATTTCTGCAAAATGCTACTTTTGTCTTAGAAATTCAGACTCCTGGGGCAGATGCCATGTTGATTCTTTGGTCACAGAGAGAATTCCTCTGAGCTATGGAGAGGGTTAAAGACAGCAACTGAGTGGGCTGGAAGCTTGGCCGCCGCAGGTGTAGGACTTAATTGGGGGATCAGGTGCTCATAAAGAGAGTGCACAGAGGGTGTAGAAGTCTACCGACTCAGAGAATAGAGCCACATGGAGACCACGCTCAGGAACCCAAATAAAGGCCACTTTAAACTCTTCTCCTCCAAAGCTTTGTTCCATCTCAGCTGCACTTAATGAGGTTATAAATAATTCCATTCTCTGCATTGCAGAATGACCAGTCAGCCATTGTCATCTGAAATTCTACTCTTTTATACGTGCCTTTACTATTGTTGGTATTCTTGTTTATATGATTAGCAATAATATACTATTACTATAGAAATAATGATAGTAGTTTCTAGGAAGCTGAACATAATAAATTCTAAGGGGGTGAAATATATCATGCTTTGGATTCATATAGCTGGGAAAATAGTTTTTACTGTTTTTATGAGGAAAAACATGTAATGAAAGAGGAAAAAAGGTGGAGAGAAGGTAAGAGGTAGTACAAACAACTTAATAATATTGTATTTGTCTATTTATCAGATGGATTTGGGTCTCGTTACTAAAAAAATTCACATTCTGTAATAATTAGACTTTTTTAATGTAAAAGTAAAAAAAAATAACAGCGTCAGCCAAATAGCTGTCTATTTCCTATAATTTACACTTTGTTAGCATCTATAGTTGGCCATGTCCTTGAAGGGACAGTTTTGACAAAATTATTTACCGCCCATTCAGAGGATTAAATAATTTTGGCTAAAGAGAAAATACCCTGGGCTTACAGTATTTTGTGGCTACTGAGAATCACATCTATTTTTCTTTCTTCATATCCTGTCTACTTCTTTCTCTCTCTTTCTCAAACAATATGAAAACTCCAAAGCTAACACAAAGCAAAATTGGAAAAGAGAAAAATGCTTGAAGTTTTTTCCCATTTCCAAATTTTTTTATCCCCACATTAAGCTAACATTTATTGTAAATTGTCTTGTTTAATTTTCACAACAACCACAGAGGTACCTATGATGGATTCAATTAAAATAAAGTAATTGAGAGTCACGATGGGTACATGATGTGCCTATTACAATATAACTGGTAAGTAGCATAGGAAGACTTCACAGTCACAACAGAACCCAAGGATTATATTTTCAGATGATCCTTTTTTGGTTTTTTTGGACTACCCATTACTATGTGTCCTCATAATTCATACTGACTTTCTGTATTTTCTTCACCCTTGTGTTGGAAGAGTTCTACCTCTAGACAGTTATATTTGGTTATGTATTTTCCCTTTCACTTTTTTTGAGGAAAACTTTTCTTATTTAAAAATTTAACATATACAGAAGACTACACTAAATGTAATAAACACCATCCATGGATTAATTACCTCACTGAGTTTTTAGTTGGAATTGCTCTCATTACTAAGGTAATTGAGTACCTTTGGTCATTTGGAGATTAGATAGAGAGAGAGAGAGATGATAGATAGGTAGATAGATAGATAGACCAGTAGATGATAGAGAGATAGGGAGAGAGATGATAGATATAGATAGGCAGGCAGGCAGGCAGATGATAGATTAGATAGATAGATAGATGATAGATGATAGATAGATAGATAGATAGATAGATAGATAGATAGATAGATAGATAGATAGATAGATGATAGATAGATAGATAGATAGATAGATGATAGACAGATAGATGATAGATAGATTACTTAGGTTACATATACTAATTATGTCCTTCAAAATGTCTATCTCCTAAATATTTTTCTATAATTTTCTATCAGTAACTACATAAAGTTATTTTTTATTCTAGTTCTATAATTTTTGCTCATTATTTATTGAGGCTGTTATTAGTTACATATGTTTGCAATTATTTATCTTTTCTTCTTATGTGTTGAATTATTCTTGATTGTGTGCCAGAAATTTTATTTGCAAAATTACTTGTAAAAATAATTGAAGGCGTAAGATCATGCTATTTCCTTCCAGAGACGATTTATGTTTGCTTTTTCTAGGTACCTGGTAGCACAAGCACCTGGAATCATAATAATACAATTTCACAAATTGAAGTGATGAAAAATTAAACTGCAGTCAGGGCTTGCTGCTCAGTTAAAGAGTAAACAAAACAAATGAATAAACATTCAAGTAGCTGACCACCCCCACCACAATAACAAAACCAGCATGTTCAATTTACTAAATAATAGAGTGAATTTCTTACATTAAACCATAAAAGCCCCTCTGATTATTGACACTTGGAAGAAAAAACATTATTATTATTATGGCAAATAGGAGTACCAAATGATAACTATTACTTCCAGCCCAATATATGTATCCTAAATTTTTTTTTTTTTTAAAAGAAAGCAAAGAAGTCAAAAAGCCCTGGCCTAAATCAGTTAGCTTTCCTGTTTCTTTTTTTTTTTTTTCTTAAATGCGACTAAGCAAAACTCAGAACATATTTGAGAAAAAAAGGTCAAAATAAACAATAGAAAATAATGACCCTTAAGGAAAAATAAATCCGTAAAGTAAAAAAAGGGATATATATATATATATAATTTTTAAGTACTCTCAGATAGACTTCAAAGTATATGAAACCCCATTAAAAAAAAGAGAACAGGATGTTATAGAAAAAGAACAACTAGAGGGGGACAAAGAGATCTTTAAAGTAAAAATATGATTTCTAATTTTAAAGAAAAGTACAATAAAATATTAGAGATAATGTTGAAAAAATGTCCCCAGAAGTTTAACAGAAAGACAAAGATACAAAACATGATAGAAAAGTTGGGATACTTAAAACAATTCTGTATGGATTGCAGAAAGAGAGGGCACAGGAAACAGAGTAGAGAAAATTATGAAGGAACAAATAGAAGAGTATTTTCCAAAATTGGCATCAGTATTTAATCTGAAAAGGAATCACTGTCTGTACAATAAATGGAAAAGAGATCACTACCTCAATACATAAAATTTAGAATAACAAGAAGTAAAAGGAAGATATAAGCAGCTTTCATTGAGTAAAAGCATGCAACCTTTGAAGGAATGGAAAATCATTCTGCCATGAAATTTTTAATAGAAAGATAGATTGCAGAAATTAATAGCAGCAATAATTTCAAAGTTCTGAGAATACTTCTCAAATTATATTTTTTATACCCAATCAAACTATTTAGCAATTTCATGAGCAGAGCAAATACTTCATCAAACAAGCAAGAACTCAGAACATCATTTCTTAAAACTATTCATTAGATCATGGGCTGCAGCAAAAGCCGATGAGTTTATCTACAAAAAGAAAAAAACAGTAACAGAAAGAAAGGCTCCAACTTTGGAAAGAAGCAAAAAAGAAATCCCAGGAAGACATTCTGTAGCAGTCTACATATTCAACCAGTTCAGACTTAGGCCAGAGGATACAAAGCTCTAGGAGGTAGATCTCTAAGAATAAGATCCAGATTAATAAAATAAATGATGAAGCATTTGGGATGAAATGAAACAAAGACTGGGGAAAAAAAAAAAAAAGAAATTTCAAGAAAAAACGCTGAACGAAAGAGAATATGCAGTCATATAACAACTGCTGCTGACCCAAAAAATACTTATGACCAATCAATGGAGAAAGATATCATGCTTAGTAGAGGGTCAGCAAAAAAGAGGGAGGCCTTCAATGAGCAGGACTGACGCAGTAGCTGCAACAATGGGATTAAACTTAGCAGCAGTTGTGAGGATGGCACATTAGACTTAAGGCCGCTATAAGTAAGAGCCAAATGGATGGCATCTAACAACAATAACAAATTATGTAAAATCTATTTATTGGCATTTCACTTATAGAATCACTGTCTTGACAGTGTTTCTTGGTCTTGCTTTCACATTAGAATCTCTGTGGAGCTTTGAAGGCTACACTTCTATTTATTAAAAGAGAAGACTGGGGTAAAACCTGACCATTTGTATTTTTCGACATGCCCAGGTGACTCTGATGTGCAGCCAGTTTGAGAAATGTTGCTATAGACGAAACATAAAATATTTAATTATGGCTACAAGTTGTTGTTGTTAGGTGTCATCAAGTAGGTTCAGACTCATAGCCACCCTATGTTCAACAGAATGAAACACTGCCTGGTCCTGTGCTGCCTAAAGGGTATCAGTTTACTGACCAGCGTAGGAAGGCAGAGCAGTGACTGAAGACGCAAGGAAACTTGGAGATAATGATGTCCTCAGCTTTAAAAGTGGAAGTTAAGGGATGTTATCTTTTATTACTAAATAAAAAATAATAGCCAATGGACTTATAAACAATAGCTAACAACAACAATGGTAGCTTAACTACTGCAAAACCTTTATAGAGAGAGTCAGTCAGTAGACTAATCAATAGGTGAGGGGCAATGAGAACCTGAGTCAGAATGGGAGTGAGGAACAAAATGGAGGACACTTTTTAAAATGGTGGTGTAGACATAGATTCAGGTAGATCACCTAGCACAGTCATTACAAGTGCTGTCTCTGTAGTTATTTAGCCTGTCTTTGATCCTGGCTCTATCTCTTAAGTAAATAAACATACACTGGTTAACTTGTGTTATGTGTGAGTTCCTCACTGATGAAGTGGGAATTCATAGGGTCCATGTGAAGTTCATACACCATAATATATATATATGAAGTCTTTAGTTTTTTTTTAGTTCTTTTTTTAGTTCTGCCTGGAATATAGTGAATGCTTGAGAAATATACTTATCATTCATAACTTATTTTTCATACCTTGGAAGTTATCATTTGTGGTTTTTTTTTTTTTTTTTTTTTACTTTTCTTCGTAGAATTAATAAAGTTCTCCAACCTTTTTTGGCCATGACCCAGTTGAAATTTAGCTTCCTTTGCCCTCATTTGCTGCAAATATAATAGCTCTCCAGATCCCGAATGAGGCTATCCTGAATTCATCCTGTCATGTACTGAATCGTGTCCCCCCAAAATGTGTCAACTTGGTTAGGCCATGATTCCCACTATTGTGTGGTTGTCTACCATTTTGTGATCTGATGCGATTATCCTATGTGCTGTAAATCCTAACCTCTATGATGTTAATGAGATAGGAGTAGAAGCAGTTATGTTAATGAGGCAGGACTCAATCCACAAGATTATGTTATATCTTGACTCAATCTCTTTTGAGATATAAAAGAGAGGAAGGGGACCTTCTACCACCAAGAATGAAGAACCAAGAAAGAAGCACATCCTTTGGACTTGAGGTCCCTGCACTGAGAAGCTCCCAGACCAGGGGAAGATTGATGAAAAGGACCTTTCCCCAGAGCCCGTAGAGAGAGAAAGCTTCCCCAGGTGCTGGCACCCTGAATTCAGACTTCTAGCCTCCTAGACTGTGAGAGAACAAATTTCTCTTTGTTAAAACAATCTACTTGTGGTATTTCTGATATAGCAACACTGGCTAACCAAGACACATTGTCATGGATTGAATTATGTCCCTCAAAATATGTGTGTATCAAGTTGGCTGGGCCATGATTCCCAGTATTGTGTGGTTATCCTACATTTTGTGATTGTAATTTTACATTAAAGAGGATTAGTGTGGGCTTGTAACACCCTTACTATGGTTACATCCCTGATCCAATGTAAACAGAGTTTTTCTGACGTGTGACCTGTACCACCATTTATTTTACAAGAGATAAAAGGAAATGGAAGCAAGCGAAGAATTGGGGACCTCACGGCACCAAGAAAGCAATGCTGGGAGCAGAGTGTGTCCTTTGGACTCAGGGTTCCTGGGCAGAGAAGCTCCTCATCCAGGGGAACGTTGATGAGAAGCCCGAAGAAAGACTTCCCCTGGAGCTGACACCCTGAATTTGGACTTTCAGCTTACTTTACTGTAAAGAAATAAACTCTTTGTTCAAGCCATCTATGCATGGTATTTCTGTTATAGCAGCGTTAGATGACTAAGACAGAAGTTGGTACTGAGAGAGTGGGTACTGCACTAACAGATACCTAAAATATGGAAGCGATTTTGAAACTGTGAATGCATAGGAGACTCAGAATAAAGTGAGGAGAACTGTTAACACATGAGAAGGTACAGATGGTGAGAAAGAGTAGCAGAGGATTGGCAGCAGCAGTGAACCAGCAGCAGCAGGGAACCAGCAGCAGCAGAACCAGGAGACCAGTGCCAGAAAGCCCTGGATCCAACCCACGGAGCAAAAGCTGAGTGCCTGTGTGTAGGAGGCTTCCTGGCAGAGTGGGCTGTCTCCAGGCACTTATCTGTGGAACTAGGCTTGCCGACGCACAGAGCAAGAGAGCTAAGTGCCTGTGAGCAGGAGGCTTCCTGGCGGAGTGGGATGACTCCAGGCACTTATCAGCGAAGCTACAGAGCTTGCATCACAGGGAAGATGCGGATGAGTGGCCTGAGGAGCTGAGAGGTCAAGAACCCTGGAAGTAGAAGCTGAAGGGACAAGGAACACGAGAAGGTAAGCTGCTTCAGTCTCAAAAGGTATGGCCAGGACCTCTGGGTTTCAAAGAGTGGTCTCTGGTGTTTCTAAGGGTGGAGCTGTCACTCAGATAGGCTAGGAGAATGATGCTCCTAAAGCCAAGGGAGCATAGTGGCTGTCCTAGTGGGCCTGGAAGGTAGAGATGAAGCCCAGGCCCGAGGGGTCTCCACTCAGAATCTGGGGAGTGTAGTCATTACCTAGAGTCTGGAGGGCAGGGCCATTGTGTAAATGGCCTCAGAGAACAGAGAATTATTTTCCAAGCCTTGAGGGCTAATGTAATGTGTTCTGTTGGTTTGCTTGATGCCTATTATGCCTTCTTTCACTCCAGTTTCTCCCATTTGTAGTGAAAATGTCTACCTTGTGCCTGTTCTGCCATTGTAGCTTTGGAAGCAAATAACTTGTCTTCTAGATTTCACAGATGAGGAGGAATTTCAGGATTTTGGACTTGCTGTGATATGATGGGATGAATATGTTTTGCATGTTGCAAGGATGTGATGGGGTGGCAAGGGGTGGAATGTCATGGACTAAATTACGTTCCCCCAAAAATGTGTGCATCAATTTGGCTGGGCCATGATTCTCAGTATTGTGTAGTTGTCCTTCATTTTGTGATTGTAATTTTATGTTAAAGAGGATCAGGGTAGGATTGTAACACTTTTTTTTTTTTTTACTAAGTTCACATCCCTGATCCAATGTAAAGGGAGTTTCCCTGGGATGTGGCCTGCACCACCTTTATCTTACATGAGATAAAAGGAAAGGGAAGCACACAGAGATTGGGGACCTCATGCCACCAAGAAAGTAGTGCAGGGAGCAGAGCATGTCATTTGGACCTGGGGCCCCTGCACAGAAAAGCTCCTAGTCAAGGGGAAGATTGATGAGAAGGCCAACAGAGAAAGAAAGAGCCCCAAACTTGGACTTTTAGCCTACTTTACTGTGAGGAAATAAAATTCTCTTTGTTAAAGCTATCTACGTGTAGTATTTCTGTTATAGCAGAACTAGATGACTAAGACACACATCTTATGTGGTGTGATGGGTGAATTCACTTGCTTGCCAGCAGTTTCAACCTATGGGAGATTAACACAGGTACTACTAAGAACCTAAGGTGACTCTTCAATAGTAAAGATTGCTGAAAAAACCCTGTGCCTTTGAGTCAATTCCGACTCATAGCGACCCTATAGGACAGAGTAGATTGCTAGCTAATTTTTATTCTGGTGATGATAATTTATAAATTGTACAAATGATAGTTTGCAGTATTAGTTAGCTAGATAAAACCAAACCAACCTGTTGCTGTCGAGCAGATTTCAACTCAGAGTGACCCTATATAGATATCCTGAAATATCAGCTCTATCATAGGTAGTAGAAGCATGGAAGCCTCCTGATTGTGGTAATTGCAGTTTTATTTTCCTAGAACATTAAAAGACACTTGATTAGAGTTTTGCACAGGTGTGGATTACCCAATAAGCAAGGTAAGCACATATTTAGGGTACCAACAAACCGGGAAACCAGTTGTCCAAAACAAAGGACCATAGAATGCCAAGCAGACAGGATACAGGAAAAGTGAATGCTGCAGTGGAAGGGAACTGGCAGGGCACTGAACGAAACTGATACCATCTCCAGTGTGTGAGAATGTGCCAGCCAGAAATAAATCTCACACAGGGTCATGAAGACGCCCACACGCAAGGTTATATACGCTATGAGGCCCCTACCACTTCAATACATTTATTGACATCTGTCTGCTATAGTCCCCTCCCATGTAATTGAAACTCCTTATCTAGGCAGGTCTGTTGGGAATATACTATTTCTTTCTAATAAACAAGAAGTGGGGGTGGGCTGGCAAGTTTAACTCTTGCTACATTCACTTAATATGCAACTGGATCCAATATGAGCAGATACTGGGCAAGGAAATTAGTTCAGGCTTAACCTAATTACTTAAATACGAAGCCTTAAGAATAACTGCAACAATTTCATTCTTACATGAGAAACCAGCGTATATATAGCTGTGGCATACAGTATCTTAGAAAACCTGGTGACATAGTGGTTAAGAGCTATAGCTGCTAACCAAAATGTCGGCAGTTTGAATCCACCAGGTGCTCCTTGGAAACCCTATGGGGTAGTTTTACTCTGTCCTATAGGGTTGCTGTGAGTCACAATCGACTCGATGGTAATGGGTTTTTTTTTTTTTTATAGTATCTCCTGATAAAGAACAAAGTCACTTGGTTTAATGAAAATGTATATGAAAAAAAAAAAAAAAAACCTAGATAGAAACAGGAATCAGAATTGTGAAGACTCATTTATTTAGGAAATCGCTTTATAAGAGCACAACTCCTTTTACTTTTCCTGTTTTCCCATTATTATCACTTTGTCATTGTAATTCCCAAAGACTGGACTGCAGCCTTCCTTCCTCCCTGTTATGTATACACTAACTAATTAAAAGGGGGAGGAGTAGTCACAATTCCAGCGGGAACGCTAAGATTTTCCAGCTATTTATATCTCCTAGCCGGAATCAACTGGACGGCAGTGGGTTTAGTTGTCAACCTAATAGTCACTTTTCATTCCTCAATCCTCTTTAGCCCTCTGTAGCATATCATTTGTGTGTCAGTTCCCTTCTTTTGACTCTCTTTTCCATTTTCCTTTTCACACTCCGGCCACTTGCTCTGCATCAGTACCTCCTCTACTTACACAATAACTCCTCTTACTCCCAATTTTTAACTGTTCGTGTTTTAGAAGACTCTATCTGTAACATCCTTATTTCTCGCTCTATCCACTCACTAAGTCTTAAGACATCAACAAATCTATTTCTTTATCTGCATGTGTCTATTCTGAGCTACAGGTCCTATTTTGTAAATAAGAAATGTGTATGGACTTTGAAGTCATAAAATATTGTCATTCTTTCTATATGGGTTGTTCAGGTAAGTTACTATCATTGAACCTCAGTTTTATTATCTATATAATGGGTACAATTACACTAATCTGTTAGGTAGTTAGAAAATATATATGTAAAGGTCTTTGTAGAAGTATCCGGCCAATATTAAGTGCTTGTTAAAGAATGAGCCCCCAGGTTGGAAGATACTCAAAAGACGACTGTGGAAGAGCTGCCTCCTGAAAGTAGAGTTGACCTTAATGATGTGTATGGAGTACAGGGTCAGTGGCAAAGAGGAAGACCCTCAGTGAGGAAATTGACACAGTTAGCTGCAACAATGGTCTCAAGCATAACAACGATTGTAAGGATAGTGCAGGACCGGGCAGTGTTTTGTTCAGTTGTGCATAGGGTCGCTATGAGTTGGAACTGACTCGATGGCACTTAACAACAACAACAAAAGAATGATAACTGTTTTACCCTTCTCACACATGCTCTTCATCTGTAGAGGAAAAATATTCTTTTCTTTCCCACTGCCTTTTCCTGTCTTGTTGTAGGTCACTATCATCTATCAAAATCTCAGAAGACAAACCCGAGAGCCACCTTTGCCTTCTATGTTATGCTTCTGTCCTTTGAATTTAACAGGTTACAAAATTTTACTGATGTTGCCTCGGAAGTATGTCTGGAATTCAACCTCCACTATCTATTCCCTCTTCTACTGTTTTAATGCCAGCTATTCCCCTCTCATAATCCTTACCACCAAATCTCCAATCTCTTTCTACTCAGTCCATTGTTCACATAACCAAGAGTTTTTATTTAAATTTCAAATCTTCTGTGCTTTCAAGATATTGCCCAGTGTCCACAGAAAAATGTACAAGGCACTTCAAAATCACACCTAGCTTTCTCTAGTTCCTTGTCTGACATGGTATCTTAGTTACCTAGTGCTGCTATAACAGAAATACCACAAGTGGGTGGCTTTAACAAAAGAAATTTTATTTTCTCACAGTTTAGAAGGCTAGAAGCCTGAATTCAGTGCACTAGCTCTAGGGGAAGGCTTTTTGTCTCCATCAGCTCTGGAGGAAGGTCCTTGACTCTTTTCAGCTTCTGTTCCTGGGTTCCTTGATGATCTTCATTTGATGGTGTGGCATCTATCTAACCCCATCAGTGCGTGCTTGCTTCTGTGCCTAATCTGCAATTTTTGTACCTCAAAAGTGGTTTAAAACACACCCTACACTGATCTGGCCTCATTAACATAACAAAGTAAACCCTATTCCAAATGTGATATACTTCAATATGGATTGCATCCATAGGTGTACCAAAAAAAAAAAAAAAAATTGCCATCGAGTCAATTCCAACTCATAGTGATCCTATAGAGATATAAAGATTTACAACAACTATTTTGGGGGAACATAATTGAATCCCTAATACACGGCCACTCACACCCCTCATGCCTTTTCTAAAGCTACCCACAACTTCTCCTGATTCTTTCTACCAGCCATTTCCTTTAATACCCAACATATTTCTCTCATACATTGGTGTCTAGAGTTCCACATTCCTACACTTATCAGGAACGCCCATTTCCAAACTTACCCTTTCCTAATCGGCAAACACTCATCATTCAAGTCTCAGTTGAAATAGCTTCCACCATAATAGCTCCTTTCTTCTGTCTCAGAGTTAGTCACTTCCTTTTCTATGCCTCCAAGACCTCTTGCTATGAGACTATCTTAATCCTCAAAGTAACCTACAGCATAGTTAACTATTATCATTCACACTTTGAAAATGAGAAAATTGAGCCTCAGGAAGCTTAAGTATCTTTCTCAAAGTCACACTGCTGGTAAGTAGATTATCTATTGCTCTAATTACCTGTTGCTGCATCATAAATCACCTCAAAATTTAGTGGCTTAAAACACCAGCGGTTTATTATATCTCACAATTCTGTGGGTTAGCTGGGGCCTAGCTGGGAGGTCCCTCTGCTAGTCTATCTTGGACTCTATCATGAAGTTGCATCAAAATGCCAGATGGTGTCAGATGCCTGAATAGTGGGGGCCTCAGTACTCCACTGGGTGGTCTTTCTTTCCACACTATGTCTCACTTTCCAGGACCTCTTCACATGTCCTCTGCCTTACAACAGGATAGCCTGCAGTTTTTCCCTAGTGGGTGGTGCTCCAAGGACACAATCAGAAGCTGCCAGGCTTTCTGTCACCTGGTTCAGGATTCCCAGAACATCACTTTTTCCACCTTCTTTTGTGGGTTTTTATTGGTCAAAGCAGTCACAGATCCTAACTAGATTTCAAGGAAGGGGGAGCTGCATGTACATGGAGGGCAGAACAGTGTTTGTGGCCATCTTTCAAGATTTTCTACCTCACTAACCAACAAAACCAAACCAGTTTCCATTAAGTTAATTCTGAGTCATGGTGACCCTATGTGTTGTGGAGTAGAACTCTACACCATAGACTTTTCAAGGTTGTGACTTGTTCAGAAGCAGATCACTGGGCCTTTCTTCTGAGGTGTCTCTGGATGGGTTTGACCTGCCAACCTGTCAGTTAGTATTACTGTTTGCACCATGCAGCGGGGACTCCTGTACCTCACTAAAAAGACCAAAACTCTTTAACTCTTCTCTATTTATTGCAGGAAATTATAATAGTAATGGAATCACTTAGGATTCTTAAAGTGCTGAAAATAGAATTAAGGTCTCCTTTCTCCTACACTGGTTTAATCCTCATGAAGGCACTTAATAGATACGGAAATACCTTTTTTTACCAGTAACCTGATAAAAATTATACTTAAGTTTCTGAAGAGGGTGTTAAAACAGCACAGAAGAAAGAGATAAGGCAAATAGAGCTTGTAGAAATAGGGCCTTAGGAGAGAAGCTGCCTGACAGGAGCTGTGGAGTAGAAGGGTCAACAACTTCCACAACCACGGCAATGCTGGAAGAAATGAGGGGATACATATCCTAATCTCACTCTCCTTCTGCCATTCAGTCCCCTGCTAGTAACTTCCATTGGCTGAATCCAATCCGTATCCAGAGAACAATGAGGCCAGGAGATACAGTCAACAGGGCCAGTCTTCCAGTGCAAAAAGCAGGGCAGAGAATGAAGGTGGAGGTAAAGGCATAAATGGAAGATTACCAGCATGTTATGATTGTTGGTGTTGACTTGCTTTTGCTGTTGCTGATGTTATCATTTTCCTTTATCCTCTCTTTATCTTGAAAACAAAACAAAACAAATAAGCTTTTTTGATATTCTAAGTAGTTGAACTCTGATTAATTGAGGGTTTATTTGAAATGAGTATATGTTCTCACCTGGGTGGTACAAATGGTTTGTTCTCCATTATTAACCTGGTGGAGCAGTGGTTAAGGACTTGGCTGCCAACCAAAAGATTGGCAGTTAGAATCCACCTCTTTGGAAACCCCATGGGGTAGTTCTATTCCATCCTATAGGGTCACTATGAGTCAGAATCAACTTGATGGCAATGGGTTTTTATTATCATTATTACTGTTTTCTCTTTTTTGTTGGTAATTGTTGTTTCTTTTGTTGGAAACCTAAAAGTTGGTAGTTTGAACTCACCCACTGTCTCCATGAAAGAAAGACCTGGTAATCTACTTCTATAAGATTATACCTATTGAAGACCTACAGAATGCAGTTCTACCATGAAACACATGGGCTCACAAAGAATAGGAAGGAAATGGCTTGACAGTCATCAGTTTGTTTTTTTGTTTGTCTGTTTTGGTTATAGGGCAATTAAGATCGCTCTTCTCCTTATCCCTTTGTCCTTCTATCCCCATTTTCCTCCTTCTCACTATTTGCTCATCAAAGGATCTTGTGATCCAGAGGAGCTGATTTAGAAAGAAATTCTCACAATGAAAATTTACTGAATGTCTATTCATGCCTCCTAGGTAGAAAAATGAACAGAAAACCTTTTTTAGCTCTTTATATACAAGGAACTTCACCAACATCTCAAATATGGTTTTCTGGTCCTTGTCTAATCAAAGCATAAGCCAGAAAGGAAAATGATATAAAGCTTCTTTTTTTCCCCACTGTGATTTTTATTCTAGGTCACCATATCTCTCTTACATACCATTTTATACTTTAAATATTTCTGTCAAATTAACTTCTGAAATTAGAACAGACACTGTCCTGGAACAACCTCAAGAGGCATAATTTTTCATAGGTTGGTGTCTTTAATTTCAATGTTTAATTAATGAAATCTATCATGGTGATTCATGTTGTTTTACTGTTTGGGCCCATTTTATCCTCTTTCCTTGTTTCCACTGCTCTACTGCATTCATTAAGGTCGGACATAAACAAAATCAAAGGCAGGTGGGCGAGGGGAAAATGAATGGGATAAATTGTTATTACTATGGAAAGTCCTCAAACCACACTGCTGTCTTCCAATAAATGTGACTATGCTGATGGCATCCTAATGGAGTCACCAATCTCCATTCTTCACCTGAATCACCACAGAAATCCTCCCACTTCTACATTTTCTTTGTTTGTTTCGTATACATCTCCACAGAGATTGTTTCACTTAGAATGCCCATTGCAGATCCATGTAAGTTTTCTTTCATCTCCCACATAGAATTAATTTTGTGAAACTACATGAATGGTCCATATCATTATAAGGAAAATTATGCTCAAAAAGAAGCTATCAACATATTAAAATACATCACCTCAGAGACTCAAGGCAGCCCTGCATAAGGCAGTACCCCTTACCTAAACTCGATACTGTCGAGTTGACCCCGACTCACAGCGACCTTATGGAACAAAGTAGAACTGCCCTGTAGGGTTTCTGAGGCTGTAATCTATGGAAGCAGACAGCCACATCTTTCTTCTGCAGAGCGGCTGGTGGGTTCAACCGCTGACCTTTTGGTTAGCTGCTGAGTGCTTAACCACTGTACCACCAGGACTTCTAAGTTAGCACCAAAACCAAACCAAACTCCTTGGAGTCAATTCTGACTCATAGTGACTCTATAGGATAGAGTAGAACTGCCCCATAGGGTTTCCAAGGCTGTAATCTTTATGGAAGCTGACTGCCACATCTTTCTCCTGCTAAGTCAGCATAGCCTCCCATAAAACTCAAGACTGACTCAGCACACATGGGCAGCCATTAATTCTCCAAAGCATCTTTCTATTTCCTTTATGACTTAGCAGCCAGCTTTTAAGAAGTCCATAACCAGAGGAATCAAACTGGCTTCTTAATTACTGAGATCAGAAAAAGGGTTGATGGCCCTATTAGGAGTAAATGAAGCCTTGACATATAAACTCCTGCAGTTGGGCTCCTTGAGTCTCCCTGGCTTCCTTTCCTGCGTTTGGTACCAGAAATAAAAGGCATCATTTGTATGATGTTCATGCCATTTTACTTTGCTCTCTAGGAACACAGAGTATCATCCACGATTCAAGGGAAAACTCTCAATCATTTTTTGGTTGCTATTATTTTGAAAGCTTTCTCAAAAGTCAGATCCAATTAATGGAATTTAATATAGGTATGATAACGAAAAAAAATCCTTTAAAAGTATAGCCTTCACTTAGAAAATGACACATAATATGTTTATATATTTAAAATAAAGAAAATTTGTGATTATAAAGCAATGTAAATTAATAAAAAAAAATATGTGAGTTTATTTGCATTTATTCTCTGATCACCTTTCCAACCTGTCATGGAGGAATAATCCAAATCCCACCTTTTCCATAAGGGCTTCACAGTCCTTCAAAACCTGTGAAATATTTGAATTCACATGACTATTCCCTGCCTTTACCACTTACTTACCTTAGAAAAGAAATAAAACGCCATCTTGTTTTGATGCATTTTGTGTAACATAAATTTTATTTCCTTAATTGCACTGAAGCCAGTGACTACAGTATTGTGAGAGTTTGCCTTATATACTACACAGTACTCTGAGGGCATTCAATTATTTTAATCATATATATATATGTATATATATACATATATATTCTTTCAGCTGAAAATTGAAAAAAATATGAATAAGACAATTAGTTGCTTATATTTATAAAACAAGCAACCACCCTGATTAAGTTTTCATGAACTATTACAGTATCATATTAATAAAACTGTAAAAGGAGAGCTGGGTTTGAAGAAAAGATGCTATAATTATCTCCTATGTTTATTGATAATATGCAATCTTCCCTTATAATAACATAAGTGCTGGTTTAATTGAGTTATTTCTGTATATGACTTATCCTTGTTAAGGATCTGATCTGTCATCCCTATCTTCTAAGAGCTTAACAATTCTAAAATGATTTTCTTCTCTCTTCTTTTTAAATCAAGGAACTATTTGTTCAAAATTATCTTACTCAGATGCCAACTAACAAAACAGATGAAAGGAAAGCTCTTCTGGTTGAAGAAGGAGTTGAACCCAAGAGACCCATTTGGTTCTGCAGCCTCCTCTACCTGGGAATGTAATATGACCACAATTTAAAAATCACTGCTCTACACCTTTCCAGGACTGTTTAAACTAGTTACCTGAAAGTTACCTGTTGAAACAAGGGGTCTTCTGGCCTGAGATTTTATATTTCCTACACTCTCTGATTTATTTTCTTACATAGAGTAGTCTCACCCAATAGTCTCATTGACTGGCCTTTATTTCATCTACTCTCCCTCTAAATTTTCTTCTCCACTCTCATCTGTCCCTCTTTAGGCCACATCACACACACATACACAGGCACCACACACACATACACACACACACACACACACACAATGATTTATTACATCTATTCACCAAACATTCACCTGGATCACCATGTCCATGATGTGATTTAGTTGGTTGTAAAGGAAGCCAAAACTATTTAATCCCACTACTTTGCAATCTGATTATTTCAATTGTTTCAACCGCTGAATCACATCAACCTATGGAAACTCATCGCTAGGTCATCTACCTGCAATGGTCAATTTTGTAATCCGCACTGACAGTAAAGGCTGAAAATGACCATGATCACGGAATACTGGAAAATGAAAGTGCACTGAGCATTCACGTTAGTGAGACTGAATGCATTTGAGGCTGAAAGAGCTAGCTGAAACTTCAAAACAAAACAAGAGCTAAGAAAGCCAGTGTGTTGTTCATATTTCCAATACCTAAAACCATTCACATTTTTTCCCCCTTTCTTTTTTTTTTTTCCTCTGAATCGGAAGTTACAGTATTTTATTAGTAAAAGCTGGGAAATAAAATAACACCTCCTTTATCTGAAATGGCCAAGAAATTGTGTGTTATGAGTGACTGCATTTGGCATCACTGAAACATTTTTAAATCATTTATATACATTTTTTTTATTTTTGCCTTAGCTAACATATTATATTGAATGTATTAAAAAGTATTTTTGTAGGTTTTACCATCAGCATCACGAATCAAATCAAACAAACCAATCAAATTGAGCCTTGAAATTTTTGGTTATGGCAGCAAAGGGAAGTGGACATGTGAACAGTCCCATAGATCACAAGAGTAAAAATGTGGATAGAATATATTATAAAAGCTATTTTAAGACACTGGGTAGCATCCAAAGCAAAGAGAAGCAAGAAGAGTTACCTCAAAAAACTGAAAATGGAAAAGAAAGGAGGTACAATTATATGCCTTTTGGGCTTAGGGTATTGTCCATCTTCCTATATGGCTTTGGTGGCAATGGAAAATTTTAAGGAGAAATAGGATATTTGCCACAGCCTCAAGTTATCTCCCCAAAATATTTAGTAAACACTGTGGTGTTTAAAACATATATCCACTAATTCTTTGATATTCTTTCTTTCAGAAAATTATTAAGCTTAATTCAGCCAAATTGCCCTGTTCTTGAGTGTGGGCTGGAGAAACCTTGATGATATCACTTTAACCAAGTTACGAAGTTAACATCACCAGTTATAAGTCATGCTGATATTATGCACCCACTGATAGGATGTGATGAGGGAGCACTTCAACTATGTGGTATTCTTTCACTGAATTCATAGCTGTAGTTTAATCGTGAGAAAATATCAGACAAACAAAAATTGAGAAACATTGTACAAAATACTTGACCAGTGCTCTTCAAAAGTGTCAAGGTCAGGAAAGACAAGGCAAAACAGAGAGACTGCCACAAATTTGAGGAGACTAAGAAGTTTTCTTAGTCTGGGTTCTCTAGAGAAAGAAAACCAGTAAAGTGTATTAAGTATATATAGAGAGAGATTTTTATCAAGAAAATAGCTCACATGGTTGTAGAGGTTGGAATGTCCCAAGTCTGTGGGTCAGGACAGAGGCTACTGCTGATTCACATAGTGGCTAGTGAACCCAAGATTGGTAGGTCAGAGGATAGGGCTCTTGCTCACAGGCTGCAAAGATCCACAAATCTCAAAATCAGCAGGCAAGATAGTAAGTAAGCTGCTAGCTGGAGTCCTAAGAGCCAGAGGTCAGAGAAACAGGAGCCAGCTGCAGGATCCAGAGTGCATGAAAGCCCTGCTCTCTGACCTGCCCATCTTGGGTTCACCAGCTCCTGCAGCTACATAAATCAGGAGAATCCTCTGCCCTGACCCACAGACTCGGGACGTTCCAGCCTCTACAACAGTGTGAGCTATTTCCTTCATATAAATATCTCTCTGTATATATTTATACACTTTACTGGTTTTGTTCTCTAGATAATCCAGCCTAATACATTTGGTACCAAGAGGGTAGGGTGCTGCTCTGACCAAACCAAAAGACCTAAACCTGTTGTCAAGTCAATTCTAATTCACAGAGACCCTATAGGACATAGTAGAACTGCCCCATAGGGTTTTCAAGGAGCAGCTGGTAGATTTCAACTGCCAGCCTGTTGGTTAGCAGCCAAATGCTTAACTACTGCACCACCAGGCTCCGTTGCTCTGATAGATCCCTAAGATGTGAAAGCAGTTTTGAAACTGTGAATGGATAGAGGCAGGAAGAGTTTTAAAGTACCTAATGGTGAATCCTAAATTGCTTTAAAGAAATTGTTGGCAGAATTATAGACATCAAAGACAATTCTGGTGAGGACTCAGAAAGAAATGAGGAGAGCTGTTATATCAGAGACGGAGCAGATGGGGAGATGCAGCAGCAAAGAAATGGCAGCAGCAGAGAAGAGGCAGCAGAACCAGGAGACCAGTGTGAGGCAGTGCTAGAGCTGACCCAGGGAGCAAGGGAACTGGGTGCCTTTGTATAGGAGGCTTACCTGGTGAAGTGGGGTGTCTCTGAGCCCTTCTCAGTGGAGCTAGGCCAGCCAACCTATGGAGCAAGTAAGCTGAGTGCCTCCTGGCCGAAGTTTACTGGCAGAGTAGAGTGCTTCCAGGCACTTATTGGTGAAGCTACAGGGCTTAGCAACACTTGCCTGAGCTGGGCAGATGTGGTGGTGAGGCACCACGGGCCGAGAGGCCAAGGAACCAGGAAGCAGAAGCTGAAGAGACAAGGAACACAGGAAGCAGAAGCTGAAGAGACAAGGAACATAGGAAGCAGAGCCGCTTCATTCTCAAAGGGTAGACCCATGTTCTCTGGAGTTTCTAAGGGTGGAGTTGCCACTTAGATGGACTAGGAGAATGGGGCTACCCAAATTCAAGAGAGTGGGGTTGCCATTCCAGTGGGCCTGGAAGGCAGAGCCGAAGCCCAGGGTCTAAGGTCCTCCACTCAAAACCTGAAGGGTGTGGCCAAACCCAGAGTCTGGAAGGTAGGACCATTTTGCAAATGTTTTCAGAGATCAGAAAATTATTTTGAGGGCTTGAGAGCTAATGTAATGTGTCCTGCTGAGTTGCTTGGCTCCTGTTATCCCTTATTTCTCTCCAATTTCTCCTATTTGTAATGAAAATATCTAGCTTGTGTCTGCCTGTTGCAACATTGTACTTTGGAAGCAGATAACAGGCATCAAGTTACTAGGTGGTCTCTAGCCAGGAGGGAGAGAACATTCATTTGCATAAATGCTCAGGTATCCTCTAGAGATTTTATAGTAATGAAAGGACCTCAACTGCTCAGGAAATTCCAAAGATTTAGAATTGTTTTCTCAGGAAACAATGATAAAGACTGGTTTACTTTTTTTTTTCTTGTGTTTTTAGTGAAAGTTTATATAGCAAGTTAGTTTCCCTTTTGGCAATTTCTACACAAATTGATTAATGACATTACTTACATTTTTTACATTGTGTCAACATTTTCTTTAATTGTTTTCTTGTTGTTCCATTTCTAGTACTCTAGCTTTCCTACGCCTTTATCTTCTCATCTTTGCTTTGGATTAATTGTTGACCTTTTGGACTCATACAGATTTTTTTGTTTGTTTTTTGTTTGTTTAGTAGAGTGCAGATCTAACAGGTAATATCTTCATTTTGTGTGTTACTTTAATTTTCTGCTAAAAGGTGATCTCAGGGGATAGTTTTAGTTCAAGGTTTAAAGATATCTCAGGGCAATAGTCTAAAGGAGTCCTCTGGTCTCATCTGGTCCGGTTAGTCTGGACTTTTTTAAAAATTTGAATTTTGTTCTGCATTTTTCTCCCATTCAAAATGGAATCATCTATTGTGCCCAAAGTCAGATCGGTCAGTGGTGGTAGCTGGGCACCTTCTAATTCTTCTAGTCTCAGGGTGGCTGAGGTTGTGGCTCATGTAGGCTATCAGCCTTATAGACTTGATTCTTCTCTGCAATTTTGGTAACCTTCTTACCCTTTTGCTCCTGACAAGTAGACACCAATAGCTGTATCTTAGATGGTCACTTGCAAGCTTTTAAGACCCCAGACATTACTCCACTAGGATGCAGAACATGAACTTTGTGAGCTATATCTTGCCAGTTGGCTGAGTTGCCCATGAGGCTATGGTCCTAAGTTTTCAACCCTAGGACTTTTAAATTTGACACAATCGTGTAGGTAGTTGGCCTCATTCCTGTTATGAGTGTTCCTGTATTGTAGGGTATAAAGGAGAAATGGAAGTATAGTCAAGTCTAAGTGGTTCATTTGTGGGATGAAAATTGCTAGTTGTGACTTCCCTTAAATCTTTCAATCAGAAAATTATGGAACAAGTTCTCTAGTCTGAGTTTCACAACTCTTTGTCTATACAACATAACATTAGCCTAGTTTTTGCATTAAAGAACAGTACATAGTTATTAAGGAGAAAAACAAAGTACTATTTGTGCTACTCCCATTGTATATTTTTAACATGAAAATAGCCATTTCTAGAGTTTTCAGAAAATGTTTGTCCTTTTAAGCAAATATTCCACCTTACAAACATTTTTGTAAGCTGCCTATGTTCAAAATAAAGTTCAGTTTACTCTATGCCTAAATTGGTACACTGTCTAAACAAATGAAGCCTGAACAGCTGACCCTTTCTGGTTTTTGATAAGAAGAAAAGGAAGGGAGAAAACACTGAGGAAAAGAAAAAGGAAGTTAGAAAAGGAGGTAGGGAGGGAGTGCAAAAAATAAAGGAGTAAGGAAAGAAGGATGGGGAGGAAGGGAGAAAGGAAGGCAAGGAGGGAAGAAGGAAAAAAGGAAGGAAGGAAGGAGTGAAGAGAGGATCAAAAACCTAAATAGTGTAACAGAATGTATTTATTGTGAGTAGATATGACTCGAATCATGCAGCTTCAACAGGAAGGTGCTCCTAAGAGGGGACAGTGAAAGGGAGCTATGTAGATCATTGTTATGTTAATTTCTCAGGAGATGACATTCAAAACACATGCAGAATTCCAGGTTGTTGGAGAAAGAGTCATAAGGACACACCATACATTTTCTAGTCAGACCCTGGGATTCCTGCTCCTCAAAGCTAGCTGCACATAAATTATTCTCTAAAAGTGCCCAAAGGCTAAGGCAAAAAAAAATCTCAGCTAAGCTGCTTGCTAGGCTATTGTTTGACCTAAAAGTGACTCCAGGAAAACAGTTCCTTAAAGGATCACTATTCAAAAGGACACCTAAGGACATACGGCCTGGGTGGGCCACACCAATATGAAAAAAAAAAAATTCGAGGAACCCAGAAATCTGGATTCCAAGAAAATCAAAGTGGTTTTGTCAGAGGGAAGGAGAAAGAAAGAAGAGAAGGAAGGAAGGAAGGAAGGAGGGAAGGAAGGAGGGAGGGAGGGAGGGACGGACGGAGGGAGGAAGGAAGCAAGGAAGGAACGAAGAAAAAAGGAAGTAGTTTTACAAAGGAGTTAGTCTGGATCCTTTACGGACCAATATGCACGTAAAATGAACACATATATAAGCTCCTTTTTTATCTTTTTTAATTCAAAAGTGTCCAGACCAGATAGAAGTACTTTCAAGCCACAAAACTCTACTTCCCAAAGAGGATGAGATGACAAAGACAAAATAAAAACTTTAGATATTCATTTTGCCTTTTTTTTTTCAGAGAGTCCCAGTATATATAACATTCAAGATTACGATTCCCATATGAAAGATGAAGAGACTGAGAGAGAAATGAAATTCCTGAGCTTAAATAGAATTTGTTAATAAAACGTTTCCTTTGAATGTGTTTCCTGTAATGACTACAGATTAAACGCATTGCCGTCAAGTTAATTCCAGCTTATAGTGACCCTACAGAACAGAATAGAACTACCCCTATAGGGTTTCCAAGGAGCAGCTGGTGGATTTGAACTGCAGACCTTTTGGTTAGCAGCCGAACGCTTAACAACTGTGCCACCAGGGCTCCAATGACTACAGATTACATTACCAGAATTTAAATAATTTTGAGGTCCTCAAAGATCCAGATTACTTCTTGCATGCAAATCTTTTCAAAATAAAATTAGCTTATTTTGGAATTTATATCGAACTACCAGTAATTCCAGTAATTAAATATACATTGATTATTCTTAACTACAGTTTGTAGTTTAATTAACTTTGTGAAATCATTGCCAAAATGATTACTCTTGCCTACATTTCCCAGTGATTCTAATTATCTCTCCACCACTCCCCCTTTCCTCACTACCTTCAGGGAGTCTGATAGGTTGGGAATGGGTGAAAGAGAAGTATGCTGTTAAAGTATACTATGTGATTAGCGGAGTACATGTCTTTGTAGTCATCATGCATCCCTCCCTGGATGCCTCTCCATTTCCCATATTTCTTTGCTTGTATAGGTCTTCTAACAGGTACACTCTTCACTATTCCACCTCACAGGAAGATCCACTTCCTCAAACTCTCATACTGCACTTAACATCTGCACAATCTGTACATACCAATTAGTAGCGATTAATTAAGTATAATCTTATATAGAAATGCTGTATATGGATTGTTGACTTATGGAGATCACGTTGATTTTCTACATCCATTAGAGAACTACGTGCCAGACTTAAAATTAAAAAAAAAAAAGTAAAAATATGTATATTACTTGCCATCAAGGCTTAAGGTAATAAACTAAGAAGGTCTTAGCCTTTCAAATAGACATGGCAAAGTCATGAACATAATTGGAGGTAATGGTAGTAGTGATGTAGACCATGAGGATTAATTGTAGTTTTTTTTTTTTACTTTTTTTTTTATTAACTTTTATTGAGCACGTTTACAAATCAAGTCAGACTGTCACATATAAGTTTACATACACCTTACTCCGTTCTCCCACTTGCTCTCCCCCTAATGAGTCAGCCCTTCCAGTCTCTCCTTTCATGACAATTTTGCCAGCTTCCAACTCTCTCTATCCTCCCGTCCCCCCTCCAGACAGGAGATGCCAACACAGTCTCAAGTGTCCACCTGATATAATTAACTCACTCTTCATCAGCATCTCTCTCCTATCCACTGTCCAGTCCCTTTCATGTCTGATGAATTGTCTTCGAGAATGGTTCCTGTCCTGTGCCAACAGAAGGTTTGGGGACCATGACCGCCGGGATTCCTCTGGTCTCAGTCAGACCATTAAGTATGGTCTTTTTATGAGAATTTGAGATCTGCATCCCTCTGATATCCTCCTCCCTCAGGGGTTCTCTGTTGTGCTCCCTGTCAGGGCAGTCATCGATTGTGGCCGGGCACCAACTGGTTCTTCTGGTCTCAGGATGATGTAGGTCTCTGGTTCATGTGGCCCTTTCTGTCTCTTGGGCTCTTAGCTATCGTGTGACCTTGGTGTTCCTCTTTCTCTTTTGATCCAGGTGGGTGGAGACCAATTGATGCCTCTTAGTTGGCCGCTTGTTAGCATTTAAGACCCCAGACGCCACATTTCAAAGTGGGATGCAGAATGTTTTCATAATAGAATTATTTTGCCAATTGACTTAGAAATCCCCTTAAACCATGGTCCCCAAACCCCCGCCTTTGCTCTGCTGACCTTTGAAGCATTCAGTTTATCCCGGAAACTTCTTTGCTTTTGGTCCAGACCAGTTGAGCTGACCTTCCATGTATTGAGTATTGTCCTTCCCTTCACCTAAAGCAGTTCTTAGCTACTAATTAATCAGTAAAAAACCCTCTCCCACCCTCCCTCCCTCGCCCCCAAGTAACCACAAAAGTATGTGTTCTTCTCAGTTTATACTATTTCTCAAGATCTTATAATAGTGGTCTTATACAATATTTGTCCTTTTGCCTCTGACTAATTTCGCTCAGCATAATGCCTTCCAGGTTCCTCCATGTTATGAAATGTTTCAGAGATTCGTCACTGTTCTTTATCAATGCGTAGTATTCCATTGTGTGAATATACCACAATTTATTTACCCATTCATCCGTTGATGGACACCTTGGTTGCTTCCAGCTTTTTGCTATTGTAAGCAGAGCTGCAATAAACATGGGTGTGCATATATCTGTTTGTGTGAAGGCTCTTATTTCTCTAGGGTATATTCCGAGGAGTGGGATTTCTGGGTTATATGGTAGTTCTATTTCTAACTGTTTAAGATAATGCCAGATAGATTTCCAAAGTGGTTGTACCATTTGGCATTCCCACCAGCAGTGTATAAGAGTTCCAATCTCTCTGCAGCCTCTCCAACATTTATTATTTTGTGTTTTTTGGATTAATGCCAGCCCTGTTGGAGTGACATGGAATCTCATTGTAGTTTTAATTTGCATTTCTCTAATGGCTAATGATCGAGAGCATTTTCTCATGTATCTGTTAGCTGCCTGAATATCTTCTTTAGTGAAGTGTGTGTTCATATCCTTTGCCCACTTCTTGATTGGGTTGTTTGTCTTTTTGTGGTTGAGTTTTGACAGAATCATATAGATTTTAGAGATCAGGTGCTGGTTGGAGATGTCATAGCTGAAAATTCTTTCCCAATCTGTAGGTGGTCTTTTTACTCTTTTGGTGAAGTCTTTAGATGAACATAGGTGTTTGATTTTTGGGAGCTCCCAGTTATCTGGTTTCTCTTCATCATTTTTGGTAATGTTTTGTATTCTGTTTATGCCTTGTATTAGGGCTCCTAAGGTTGTCCCTATTTTTTCTTCCATGATCTTTATCGTTTTAGTCTTTATGTTTAGGTCTTTGATCCACTTGGAGTTAGTTTTTGTGCATGGTGTGAGGTATGGGTCCTGTTTCATTTTTTTGCAAATGGATATCCAGTTATGCCAGCACCATTTGTTAAAAAGACTATCTTTTCCCCACTTAACTGACACTGGGCCTTTGTCAAATATCAGCTGCTCATACGTGGATGGATTTATATCTGGGTTCTCAATTCTGTTCCATTGGTCTATGTGCCTGTTGTTGTACCAGTACCAGGCTGTTTTGACTACTGTGGCTGTATAATAGGTTCTGAAATCAGGTAAGGTGAGGCCTCCCACTTTCTTCTTCTTTTTCAGTAATGCTTTGCTTATCTGAGGCTTCTTTCCCTTCCATATGAAGTTGGTGATTTGTTTCTCTATCACCTTAAAAAATGCCATTGGAATTTGGATCGGAAGTGCATTCTATGTATAGATGGCTTTTGGTAGAATAGACATTTTTACTATGTTAACTCTTCCTATCCATGAGCAAGGTGTGTTTTTCCACTTAAGTATGCCCTTTTGAATTTCTTGTAATAGAGCTTTGTAGTTTTCTTTGTATAGGTCTTTTACACCCTTGGTAAGATTTATTCCTAAGTATTTTATCTTCTTGGGGGCTACTGTGAATGGTATTGATTTGGTTTTTTCGTCTTCGATGTTCTTTTTGTTGATGTAGAGGAATCCAAGTGATTTTTGTATGTTTATCTTATAACCTGAGACTCTGCCAAACTCTTCTATTAGTTTCAGTAGTTTCCTGGAGGATTCGTTGGGGTTTTCTGCGTATAAGATCATGTCATCTGCAAATAGAGATAATTTTACTTCCTCTTGCCAATCCGGATGCCCTTTATTTCTTTGTCTAGCCTAATTGCTCTGGCTAGGACTTCTAGCACGATGTTGAATAAGAGCGGTGATAAAGGGCATCCTTGTCTGGTTCCCGTTCTCAAGGGAAATGCTTTCAGGCTCTCTCCATTTAGAGTGCTGTTGGCTGTTGGCTTTGCATGCCCTTTATTATGTTGAGGAATTTTCCTTCAATTCCTATTTTGTTGGGAGTTTTTATCATAAATGGGTGTTGGACTTTGTCAAATGCCTTTTCTACATCAATTGATAAGATCATGTGGTTTTTGTCTTTTGTTTCATTTATATGGTGGGTTACACTAATGGTTTTTCTAATATTAAACCAGCCTTGCATACCTGGTATAAATCCCACTTGGTCGTGGCAGATTATTTTTTTGATATGTTGTTGAATTCTATTGGCTAGAATTTTGTTGAGGATTTTTGCATCTATGTTCATGAGGGATATAGGTCTATAATTTTCTTTTTTTGTAATGCCTTTATCTGGTTTTGGTATCAGGGAGATGGTGGCTTCATAGAATGAGTTGGGTAGTATTCCATCATTTTCTATGCTTTGGAATACCTTCAGAAGTAGTGGTGTTAACTCTTCTCTGAAAGTTTGGTAGAACTCTGCAGTATAGCCATCCGGGCCAGGGCTTTTTTTTGTTGGGAGTTTTTTGATTACCGTTTCAATCTCTTTTTTTGTTATGGGTCTATTTAGTTGTTCTGATTGTATTATTTTAGTTAGGTAGTGTTTTTCCAGGAATTCGTCCATTTCTTCTAGGTTTGCAAATTTGTTAGAGTACAATTTTTTGTAATAATCTGATATGATTCTTTTAATTTCAGTTGGGTCTGTTGTAATGTGGCCCTTCTCATTTCTTTTTCGGGTTATTTGCTTCCTTTCCTGTATTTCTTTAGTCGGTCTAGCCAATGGTTTATCAATTTTGTTAATTTTTTCAAAGAACCAGCTTTTTGGCTTTGTTAATTCTTTCAATTGTTTTCCTGTTCTCTAATTCATTTAGTTCAGCTCTAATTTTTATTATTTGTTTTCTTCTGGTGCCTGATGGATTCTTTTGTTGCTCACTTTCTATTTCTTCAAGTTGTAGGGACAGTTCTCTGCTTTTGGCTCTTTCTTCTTTTTGTATGTGTGCATTTATCGATATAAATTGGCCTCTGAGCACTGCTTTTGCTGTGTCCCAGAGGTTTTGATAGGAAGTATTTTCATTCTCGTTGCATTCTATGAATTTCCTTCTTCCCTCCTTAATGTCTTCTATAACCCAGTCTTTTTTTCAGGAGGGTATTGTTCATTTTCCAAGTATTTGATTTCTTTTCCCTAGTTTTTCTGTTATTGATTTCTAGTTTTATGGCCTTGTGGTCTGAGAAGATGCTTTGTAATATTTCGATGTTTTGGATTCTGCAAAGGTTTGTTTTATGACCTAATATGTGGTCTATTCTGGAGAATGTTCCATGTGCGCTAGAAAAAAATGTATACTTTGCAGCAGTTGGGTGGAGAGTTCTGTATAAGCCAGTGAGGTCAAGTTGGTTGACTGTTGTAATTAGGTCTTCCGTGTCTCTATTGAGCTTCTTGCTGGATGTCCCGTCCTTCTCCGAAAGTGGTGTGTTGAAGTCTCCTACTATAATTGTGGAGGTGTCTATCTCACTTTTCAGTTCTGTTAAAATCTGGTTTATGTATCTTGCAGCCCTGTCATTGGGTGCATAAATATTTAATATGGTTATATCTTTCTGATCAGTTCTCCCTTTTATCATTATATAGTGTCCTTCTTTATCCTTTATGGTGGATTTAAGTTTAAAGTCTATTTTGTCAGAAATTAATATTGTTACTCCTCTTCTTTTTTGCTTATTGTTTGCTTGATATATTTTTTTCCATCCTTTGAGTTTTAGTTTGTTTGTGTCTCTAAGTCTAAGGTGTGTCTCTTGTAGGCAGCATATAGACGGATCGTGTTTCTTTATCCAGTCCGAGACTCTCTGTCTCTTTACTGGTGCATTTAGTCCATTTACATTCAGCGTAATTATAGATAAGTGTTTAGTGTTGTCATTTTGATGCCTTTTTATGTGTGTTGTTGACAATTTCATTTTTCCACTTTTTTGTGCTGAGACGTTTTTCTTAGTAAATTGTGAGATCCTCATTTTCATAGTATTTGACTTTATGTTTGTTGAGTCTTTACGTTTTTCTTGGCTTTTATTTTGAGTTATGGAGTTGTTATACCTCTTTGTGGTTACCTTAATATTTAACCCTATTTTTCTAAGTAAAAACCTAATTTGTATTGTCCTATATCGCCTTGTATCCCTCTCCATATGGCAGTTCTGTGCCACCTGTATTTAGTCCCTCTTTTTGATTATTGTGATGTTTTACATATTGACTTCAATGATTCTCTGTTTTGAGCATTTTTTTTTTAATTAATCTTAATTTGTTTCTGTGATTTCCCTATTTGAGTTGATATCAGGATGTTCTGTTTTGTGACCTTGTGTTGTGCTGGTATCTGATATTATTGGTTTTCTGACCAAACAATTTTCTTTAGTATTTCTTGTAGCTTTGGTTTGGTTTTTGCAAATTCTCTAAGCTTGTGTTTATCTGTAGATATCTTAATTTCGCCTTCATATTTCAGAGAGAGTTTTGCTGGATATATGATCCTTGGCTGGCAGTTTTTCTCGTTCAGTGCTCTGTATATGTCATCCCATTCCCTTCTTGCCTGCATGGTTTCTGGTGAGTAGTCTGAACTTATTCTTATTGATTCTCCCTTGAAGGAGACTTTTCTTTTCTCCCTGGCTGCTTTTAAAATTTTGTCTTTATCTTTGGTTTTGGCAAGTTTGATGATAATATGTCTTGGTGATATTCTTTTTGGGTCAATCTTAAATGGAGTTCGATGAGCATCTTGGATAGATATCCTTTCGTCTTTCATGATGTCAGGGAAGTTTTCTGCCAACAGATCTTCAACTATTTTCTCTGTGTTTTCTGTCCTCCCTCCCTGCTCTGGGACTCCAATCACACGCAAGTTATCCTTCTTGATAGAGTCCCACATGATTCTTAGGGTTTCTTCATTTTTTTTAATTCTTTTATCTGATTTTTTTCCAGCTATGTTGGTGTTGATTCCCTGGTCCTCCAGATTTCCCAGTCTGCATTCTAATTGCTCAAGTCTGCTCCTCTGACTTCCTATTGCATTGTCTAATTCTGTAATTTCATTGTTAATCTTTTGGATTTCTGCATGCTCTCTCTCTATGGATTCTTGCAACTTATTAATTTTTCCACTATGTTCTTGAATAATCTTTTTGAGTTCTTCAACTGTTTTATCAGTGTGTTCCTTGGCTTTTTCTGCAGTTTGCCTTATTTCGTTTCTGAGGTCATCCCTGATGTCTTGAAGCATTCTGTAAATTAGTTTTTTATATTCTGTATCTGATAATTCCAGGATCGTATCTTCATTTGGGAAAGATTTTGATTCTTTTGTTTGGGGGGTTGTAGAAGCTGTCATGGTCTGCTTCTTTATGTGGTTTGATATCGATTGCTGTCTCCGAGCCATCACTAAGATATTGTAGTGGTTTATTCTATAATTGCTCACTGAGTCTTATCTTGTTTTGTTTTCTTTCAATATACATGGATGGGCTACTAGTTTGAGCTGTCTTGTTTGTTGTAGCCCTTGACTTACTTATGACCTATTACCAGCTGGTTTGGGCTGTTGCCAGATATATATGCCTGAATCTATTCACTATTCTTGAGTAGAATCTGATTTTGGGTCATCAAGTTTGTGCTGCACCCTAACACCTATCCACCTTGAGAAGTAGTGGTGATAGTTGTGTGCACCAGATTCTATTAGCAGCTGGGGTTCACCCTCCAGGGGGGACAGGATGCTGACAGGCTTCCCCCAAGTGTCAGTGAGGTAGGTGTGTCTGTATTCCTATAGCACCTTAGTTGGAGGGCTCTGCAGCTGTACCTTAGGCCCCCAATGCAAGTACCTCTACTGATTGGTAGGTGTCACCCTCCTTAGACCCCTAAGGCAAGAGGCTAGGTGGTCTGGGGGGAGCTTCAGCCCTCAGTTCCCTGTTGTGGGTCAGTTAGGGCTCTGTTGAATAAGCAGAGATATCAGACCTAGGAAACTTGTTTTCCAGTAAATCTGCTAAAAAAAATGCAGTCAGATCCCTATCAGAACTGCCTTTGCATTTTAACAGCCACCTTGTTCCCTGTAAGGATGAAAGCCCGAGATTTGGATCATATATGCTTGGCTGGAGCTGGTTCTGTGTTTTTAGTCCAATTAGGGAAGGATTTTTGGTCCCTGGGTTTTTTGTGGTTGCTTCTCTCAGGCCAGAAGAATGGGTTAGGAAAAGACAAAAAAAAAGGGGGGGGAGGGAAGCAAAGCTGCGGAGCCGGAGCTGTTCTCCCTCTGGCTCAGAAAATTCCAATGTTAATGAAGCCGACTGGGAAGGGGAGGGGAGGGTTCAGGAAAAAAGCAGAGAGTAGCACCCCGGAATATAGCCAAAGTTGCTTATCTTACTTGGGATGACTATTTTATCTGAGATTCCCGAGGGGCGTGTCACCTATGTGTGCTGGCTGTGTGGAGATTGTCCCCGAGGGTCTGGCCCGCTGAAGCCGCAGTCAGATCCTCTGCTGCCAGCTCAAAGCCCAGCGTCAAGGTTCCCCTGCTGGGACGCTGCACTCCCTGCTCCAAAATCAGTCGCTGCCTCCCAGGGACTTCTCATCCCGCCAGCCGCGTCACCACGCCGCCCCCTCAGACTGGCTGGGCCTCCTCCCAGGGTCAGTTCAGGGGGATAGGGCTGCGCCCCGTGTTTGCGCCATCACAAGATGTTGTGTTCAGCTCCCCTGCGCCGAGTCCTAAGCCCGGCGCCAAGGTTACCTGACTGGGACGCTGGCTCCAGACTCCGAAAACAGTCGCTGCTTCCCCGTAGTTGTTCGTTCTCTGTCTCTGTCACTCAGGTCAACTCTTTAAATCTGTGTTTGTTGTTCAGGGTTTGTAGATTGTCATGTATGTGATCGATTCACTTGTCTTTCCGAGTCTTTGTTGCAAGAGGGATCCGAGGTAGCGTCTACCTAGTCAGCCATCTTGGCCCCGCCTCTCTAATTGTAGTTTTCTTTGCAACAAAATTGTATATGCTAACTTTTAAGTAGTTAAAAGATAATTTTCACAGCAGAAATTCAATGTGTGTAATGTTTTCATGGCTTAATACACAGAAAACATCACTAGTTTCCCTGATGCGAAGAGCAAAGTACTAGCTGTTTGTGTTCCCCTCAGCTACAGTGAGTTACATCGTTCATGCCACACATCAGACTTGACAGAATCACTTCCCATGCAGATTTGAGCTGGTATTTAATGTTACCTCAACTCAACATAAAAAGTTAACTTAAGTACTGTTTTAACTGCCTCATCCTGTTTCCAAGGAGCAGCTGGTGGATTCGAACTGCTGAGATTTTGGTTAACAGCTGAGCCCTTAACCACTGTACCACCAGGGCTCCTCTTAGTTATCTAAAAAAAAAAAAAAAAACTAGTGCCACTATAATAGAAGTACTACAAGTGCATGACTGTAGCAAACAGAATTTTTTTTTCTCACAGTTTAGGAGGCTGGAATAACAAATTCAGGATGCTGGCTCCAGGAGAAAGCTTTCTCTGTTGGCTCTGGGGGAAGGTCCTTTGCTCTTCAACTTCCGTTTCCTGGTTCATGGAAATCTTCATGTGTCTTGGCATCTATCTTTCCTGATCTCACTTGCTTAATCTGTTCCTTTTATATCTTGTAAGAGAGTGATTCAAGACATGCTTAATCTGTTCTTTTATATCTTGTAAGAGAGTGACTCAAGACATACTCCAGGCTAATCCTGCCTCATTAGCATAATAAAGACAACCCATTCCCAAATGGGATTATAACCACAGGCATAGAGGTTAGGATTTACAACACGTTTTGGGGGGACTTAATCCATAGCAAGCATAGAAAATGCATATTTTTTTAATAAAATAATTTTGCTTAGGAGTATGATTTTTAAAAAGTATATATTTAAAGAAGTAACAAAAATAAATGAGAAAACTAAATTTATAAACTCTTTTATATTAAGCTGAATACCATTTCTTCCTGTGGAAATGAACTGTGTTATTTTCTTTCATCCTGAAGGACTTGATTTAGTATTTATTTTCATGGCAGATCTGCTAGCAATGGATTCTCTTAGTCACTGTTTACTTGAGAATGACTTTATTTTACCTTCATATTTAAAGGATAGTTTTTCTGGATATAGAATTCTTGCTTGATTTTTTTTTTTTTTTTTTTTAATTTTGTTTATGTCATCACTTTGCCTCTGGTTCAGATGTAAAGTCAGGAATTAATCATCTTGATGCATTCATGTATGTGATTTCTTTTCTTTTCTTTTTTTTGCCTTGTGCTTTCAAGATTTTCTATTTGTATTTAGCTTTCATAAGTTTGGCTATCCAGGTGTGGATCTGTTTGTATATATACTAACTGAGGTTCATTTGAGATCTCTTTCAAAGGAAATCATCATTTTAACTGATGATGATACTGGACCTAGACATCATCCACTGCTCCAAATAGAGCAAGGCCCCTTTGATAAAACTGCTAGTCCCTTTGCCATGCTTAGCTCTGGCAGAATGCTAATGCTGATCAAGGAAGGTGTGACAGTAGCCACATGAAAAACTTCCAGTTTTCTTACTGTAAGTTTAGAAATATTTCAAGCATAGATACTTTTTTAGATTGTTGTAGTATGCCTTTAGTTGATTTTCAATCTTCTAAAATTATTGATCTTGTCATTTTTTTCTATATTTTTTTTTTCCTTGGGAGAGAGTTTGCTAATCTCACTCAGCAATAGCTCAAAGTTAGTTCCCTTATCTTTTTATTTATTTATTTTTTAAGAATATTTTTGTTGGAAATGATATTTTAAAATGACAGGTTTTGTTGTTTCATTTTGTTTTGTTTTTCTTCTTTCAAGGTATTGTAAATTGTCTTCTCTTCCTGCTTCCATCTTTTTCCTCATGAATTCAGCCATTTTTCTCATTCCACTGCATATAAAGTATCTTTTCCTCTGTATTTTTTCATATTTTCTTTCTCTTTAGTTTTATTACTATTTATTTATTTTCCTTGGAGTTTATGATGCTAAATTTTTTGAACACGTGTTTTGATGACTTTCATAAAATTTGGAAGGTTTTCAGCCTCTATTTTTTCCTATATATATATATATATATATATATATTTCTGCTTTAATTTCTCTAACTTCTTCTCGGTCACCAATTAAATAAAGCTTAGACCGTTGGATTTGTATTGCACAGATCTCAAATCGCTGTTTTATTTTTTTCTTTCTTTTTTCTCTTTGGATAATTTTTACTGATCTGCTTTTAGCTTTACTGATTACATGTTATATCTTTTATGCTGATGAGCTCAGCAAAATTATTTTTCATCGGTGTGCTCAATTTTTTCTTCATTTCTAGAATTTTTGGTTCTTTATTTCTATTTGTTATCTCTCTACTGAAATTACTCATCTGTTCATTCATGCTGTATGCATTTTTATTATATCCTTTATTATATATATATTATTATTAATTTAGATTCTTTGATAATTCTAATATATGGGGTATCTGTATATCTGGTTGTATTATTTCCCTTCTTGATGATAGGCTACATCATTTTTCTTTGCGTGTATTGTGATTTTATACTGAATGCAGGCATTATGTAAAAGAACCATAAATAATTAAGTAAACAATAATATGCCTAGAAAAGAGCAAATTCCTTTTTAAATCAGCCTGTTACCATGAAGGAGAAGATGCTCAGTCAATCTATGCTATAGTTGAGCTTGGTCTGGGCTTTGCTCTTGCATTAACTAAATTTAGTTCAGCAAAGTTTCAAACAATGTAAGGGTTGAATCAAAACCTTCTCTTTAGTAGAACTTGGGATCTGGGTTCTTGGAGTGATTTTCTCTGTTCTCCTACCCCTGTACTAGGCTTCAGCTTACTCTGCACACCTGCATCTTAGCTGGGGAGAGGCTCTTTTTCTTCTCTTTCCCCTCCACTCAAAGATAGCTGCTGCCTGGTTCCAAGTAAGTTTTCCTAAATGAAAGTTAAAACTCCCTCGATGTCTTAATCTCCAAGTCATTTATAATCTCCCTTAAAAGCATTTATCAAAATGATCTCCTTTTCCTCTTAACGCAAAGACAACTTCCTTAATGTAATCTTAATCTTTCAATCAATATGTTTATTTACTTACTCATTCAAATTTATTGAATACTTCTTATGTGTCAACTTCATAGTAAGTGCTTTGGGTACATCAACAACAACAACAACAACAAAAATGTGGTTCCTTACTTTAGGAAACCTACAGCCAAATAGAAGAAAAGGGCATCAGGATTGAAGGAAGACTCGTTAACAACCTACATTATGCAGATGATACAACTTTGCTTGCTGAAAGTGAAGAGAATTTGAAGCACTTACTGATGAAGATCAAAAGACCATAACCTTCAGTATGGATTTACACCTCAACATAAAGAAAACAAAAATCTTCACAACTGGACCAATAAGCCACATCATGATAAATGGAGAAAAGATTGAAGTTGTCAAGGACTTCATTTTACTAGGATCTTCGATGAATGCTGGTGGAAGCAGCAGTTGAGAAATCAAACAATATTGGCCCAGGACAGGAACCATTCCCAAATCCAACTCTTCAGACAGGGATTGGACTGGACAATAGGTTGAAGAGGGATGCTGGTGAGGAGTGAGCTTCTTGAATGAGGTGGACACTTGAGTCTGTGTTGGCATCTCCTGCCTCGAGGGCAGATGAGAGGGTAGAGGGGGTTAGAAGCTCACCAAATGGACACAAAAAGAGAGTGTGGAGGGAGGGAGCAGGCTGTCTTATTAGTGGGGGAGCAATTGGGAGTATGTAGCAAGGTGTATATAAGTTGTGTGAGACTGACTTGATTTGTTAACTTTCACTTAAAGCACAATAAAAATTAAAAAAGATGAATCAAAAAACATATTGAACAATCTACCAGAAGAATGAACAAAACGGTCTTAGAAGAAGTACAACCAGAATGCCTTAGAAGTGAAAATGGTGAGACTTTGGCTTGCTTATTTTGAACACATCATCAGGAAGGACCAATCGCTAGTAAAGGACCCTATGATTGATAAATTAGAGGGTCAGTAAAGACGAGGAAAACCCTCAATGAGATGAATTGACATAACAGTGACAAGAATGGATTCAAGTATTAGCAATTATCTTGAAGATAGTGCAGACTGGGTGACATTTTGTTCTGTTGTACGTAAGGTCCCCATGAGTCAAAGAAAAATAACAACAAAGTCCTCCTTATTCATTTTATCTCATGCTGAACTGCCCCATAGAGTTTCCAAGGAGAGGCTGGTGGATTTGAACTGCCAACCTTTTCGTTAGCAGCCAAACGCTTAACCATAGCACCATGAGGGCCTGGGCAGATGTTATGTTGTTGTTAGGTGCCATCGAATGGCATAGTGACCCTACATACAACAGAACAAAACACTGTCTGGTCCTGTGCCATCCTCACAATAGTTGCTATGTTTAAGCCCATCGTTACAACCTTGTCAATCCATCTTTTTGAGGATTTTCCTCTTTTTTGCTGACCCTCTACCTTACTAAGCATGATGTGCTTATCCAGGGACTGATCTGTCCTGATAACATGCCCAAAGTATGTGAGACAAAGACTTTCCACCCTGGCTTCCAAAGAGCACTCCAACTGTACTTCTTTCAAGACAGACTTGTTCGTTCTTCTAGGCACCCATATTCTTCACCAACATCATACATTCAAAGGCACACATTCTTCTTTAGTCTTCCTTATTCATTGTTCAACTTTCACACGCATATGAAGTCATTGAAAATGTCACGGCTTGGGTCAGGCACACCTTCATCCTCAGAGTGAAATCTTTGCTTTTCAACACTTCAAAGAGATGTTTTGCAACAGATTTGCCCAATGCAATGCGTCATTTGATTTCTTACCTGCTGCTTCCATCCATGGGTGTTGATTGTAGATCCAGGTAAAATGAAATTCTTGACAACTTCAATCTTTTCTCCATTTATCATGATATTGCTTATTGTTCTAGCTGTGAGGATTTTTTTTTCTTTATGTTGATGCGTAATCCATACTGAAAGCTATAGTCTTTGATCTTCATCAGTAGGTGTTTCAAGTCCTCTTTGTTTTCAGCAAACGAGGTTGTATCATCTGCATATCACAGGTTGTTAATGACTCTTCCTCTTCTGATGCTGTCTCCTTCTTCATATAGTTCAGCTTCTTGGATTATTTGCTTAGCACACAAGTTGAACAAACAAGGTGAAAGAATACAACCCTGTTACACATCTTACCTGATTTTAAACCATGCAGTATCCCTTTGTTCTGTTTGAACAACTTCTTCTTGGTGTATGTACAGGTTCCTCATAAGCACAATTAAGTGTTCCAGAGTTCTCAGCCTTCACAATGTTATCCATAATTTGTTATGAGCCAAACAGTTGAATGCCTTTGCAGAGTCAATAATATACAGGTAAACATCTTTCTGGTTTTCTCTGCTTTCAGCTGAGATTGATCTGATATCAGCAGTGATGTCCCTTGTTCTCTTCTGAATCTAGCTTGACTTTCTATGTACTGTTCCAATCATTTTTTAATTATCTTCAGCAAAATTTTACTTGCATGTGATGTTAGTGATATTGTTCAATAATTTCCAAATTCTGTTGGATCACTTTTTTTTGGAATGGGCACAAAAATGGAACTCTTCCAATCGATTGACCAGGTAGCTATTTTCCAAATTTCTTGGCTTAGATTAGCGAGCACCTCCAATGAAGTATCCGTTTGTTGAAATATCCCAGCTGGTATCCCATCAATTCCTGAAGCCTTGTTTTTCACCAGTGCCTTCAGTGTAGCTTGGACTTCTTCCTTCAATACCATTGGTTCTTGATCATATGCTATCTTCTGAAATGTTTGAATGTCAACCTGGACAGATACCTAGATGAAATCCTCAATGTCTTTCTCTTCTCTCACTTTCACTGAAGTTCTATGTACTCTAACTGACATACGGGTCTAAAATATGTTTACATTTCTTTGTCAACGAACTAAATACTGTTGTCAAATGACTAACTCTTGACTTGAACACTGTCATAACTTCTAACTTGTCTTCCTGCTTCTACTCATACATCCTTCTAATACATTTTCAAAACTTAGTCAGGCTGAACTGAAAACTCAAACCTATCATATCAATCCTAAAAAATGCTCCATTGCTCTTATAATACGTATAAAAAAGTCACCACCTCCCTCATCTGTAAGCTTCATGGCACGCATTCTTCCACTTGGTCTTCACACACCAGTCACAGTGTTCTTTGTTCATTCCATGATATTTTTGCAATGCTTCATTAATCTGTCCAATTGAACAAAATGTGGACTGCCAGAAGAATGAACAAAATGGTCTTAGAAGAAGTACAACCAGAATGCCTTAGAAGTGAAAATGGTGAGACTTTGGCTTGCCTATTTTGAACACGTCATGAGGAAAGACCAATCACTAGTAAAGGACACTATGTTTGATAAATTAGAGGGTCAGTAAAAATGAGGAACACTCTCAATGAGATGAATTGACATAACAGTGAAGAATGGATTCAAGCATTAGCAATGATCATGAAGATGGTGCAGACTGGGTGACATTTTATTCTGTTGTATGTAAGGACACCAAGAGTCAAAGAAAAATAACAACGAAGTCCTCCTTATTCATTGTATCTCATGCTGAAAATTATTTCCTAAGGGAAGCCCTCCTTAGCAACTTTTATCATTCTCAATTAGGTCAAGTCTTAACATCCTGTGCTTCTCCCCAGCATATATCAAAATTGGCAAGTAATTAACTGGAATTTATTTCTTATTGTATTTGATCAATTTTGTTCTCTTCATTAAAAAAGCGTTTATGTCTCTTTTGTAAACAGTATCCCAGCTATAACTATGCCAGTGCTATAACTACACCAGGCACTGAATGAAAATGAATTTAATAAATAATTATTTTTGTAGAAGAAGAACACTCTTTGACTTTGCCTAACCACCTCTAATGGTTCTCTAAAATCTAAACTGGGCTTCTTCTTGCTTGGAGCCTATAGGCCAGTTTGCACTTGCTATCCATTGAAGGCCAAACCTCACTGAAGGCTATATGAATATCAACTGTTGTATATAATGACAGCCTTCAACAATAGCTAAGAGCAGATTGGAGCCCAGAGCTCTCTGAATGCATGAAGGGCAAGAAGAAAGTGTCAATTGACATTAGAAATTACAATCCTCATCACCCACCAGCTTTAAAGCTAAGTCTAAAAGCATTATAGCTTCAAATGCAACCAGAGTTTTAATGCTCTTCCTGACTCTTTGATATCAATGATGACAATAAGAGAAAAGTGAAAATCACAGTGAAATAAAACAAAGGATAAAAGAAACCAGTCTGTAGTTTTTTCATCAGACATACCACCTATATTTTTCCACTGAATAATTTTCCCCACAAGGATATAATGAATATATCCTTCTCAATACTATCTCCTGGGAAACCTATTCTGCATATAAACAAAGGATATCAGTGAGTTAACAGATTGTTTCCCTATTTTAATGGCCTTGGAAGCAGTATTAGAATGTGCAGGTATTATGTGGTATATTTTCTCTCTTCTCTTCTCTGTGAAAAACTGCCCTCTGTATTTAAGATAAATTGTTTCATCTGTGCAATGTATAAACTTTCTATTTAACAAATCTGTTCAGTATTCAACATTCTATACATTTGAGCAAAGAGAGATTAGGTCATCGTTGCCAATAACTGTACCATCCACTTAGATATTCCATCACTTGATTTTTCTGTGGGATTAGGTTTATTTATTTACTTTTCCTTTATGCCTCTTAAATTTTGACAACCTTTCATGACATTAACTCATTACTTGCTTCTCAATATAATTGAAAATTTAGTTGGTTTAAATGAAAGTGATGGATGTGAAGTGTGCATTTAAAATGAATTTAACATGTAGGAGAATAACGATAGTTTTTTTTTTTTTTTTTTTTGCTGACATAGCAACAGGTAAAGATATTAGTCTTTACTTTTCTCCAAAGTAATCCAAGCCTGGCTTTCTGCTCTTGAAGCCAGAGTCAGGATAATGCAGTCATTCAGTTAGGCTAAATAAACTGAATAGGTTGGATATATGTATGGATATATATATATATATATGTACATATGCAAATATGTATTGCACATTCTATTGACTTTGGTTCTGTTTGGGATTTTGAGTCTTGAAAATGCTTTATGTTAAAATTAAAAACAGATCACTAGAAGCATTAATAGTTTGTCCTCTGTAGTATAGGGAATCCCTGGATGGTGCAAAAGGTTAGCAGACTTGGGTACTAATCAAAAGTTTGGAGATTCAAATCCACCAAGAGGTGCCTCAGAAGAAAGACTCGTAGGTCAAATTCTGAAAAATCAGTCATTGAAAACTTTTTGGAGCATAGCTCTACTCTGACACACGTGGGGTCACCATGAACTGGAATCAACTCAATGGCAACTGGTTTTCTGTAATGTAGAGATGTGTACTGGTGTAAGAGAAAGTGCTACTTTTAATCCAGTAACAAACAACTGTTTATTAAAATAATAATATAATTATTTTTACACATTCCACCTCTACTTCCTGTAAAGTTTTTGCTCTTTGGCTTAGCCTGGGTTAGCTCCTAACTTCTCCTTGATCTATGGTTCTTTACTCAGCTTTTCTGATGATATTCAACCAACACTGTCCAAGATCAAATGCCTTTCCGTTCTAGTCATTCCTAGGTCCCATAACTTGTTCTGCCTTCTACTTCTCCAGCTACCACCAGGTAACAAAAACAGTGGGGACATAAGGATTTAGTTTTAGCATTTTAGCTCAAATTTGAGCAAAATGTTTTACAATTTACAAGGTGAATTATGTATACCATTTTGTTCATCCTCAAGTAGTGCCTGAATGATTTATAAAAAGAGAAAAATGAGATTCTGGTAGATCAAATGATTACACAATTATATAACTGGCCTGTGACTAACAATTTAGTACTTCTTAATCAAAATTCTCATTTACTTTGCATTACATTATACCTTCCCTACTTCTAGAACAATCACTTTAAACACTGCCTAATATAATTATGACTGGCTGGCAAATTTGACTTCAGGAGGTCAAGGAACAAAAACAATTGATTTTCCATCACTGAGTCTAGGAAAGGAGAGATATCCTGACGTACCATTACTTGATGTTGTGTGATATCTTTGCAAAATAAAAATATGAATCAAATGACTGGAAAAGAGGAAGGAGGTGATATTGGTGAATGGATGATGAAGGAAGATGCTTGAAAACAAGAGAATGACAACTGAAGAGAAGGGAAAAAGTATGGTGATGAAAAAAAGAGAAAGCCAAGATTTTTCTCCCTCACCTTTCTGAAACGGGAGGAGGTGCTACGTGTTGTCCTTTGATGCATTTTTATTTATCATTTTGTTTTGTTTTGAGGACAGAGAATTTGTGTGGCTGAGGACATTCATTTGGTCATGTAGACCAAGGATTTCCTGAGTGGAAAGGGTAGCCTAACTACTTTTGGCTTAAAAACACGACTGTAGTACTGGGCAATACAAAATGGAAGAACTTCTTATATGCTCATTCCTCTCAAATGAGCTGAGAACACGTATGTAATCAGGGGCATGGCACTATGACATCATAGCATGGACCAAAAAGTTATTTGCCAGGTTTCTACAAGAGCCGTTGCATTAATGTCAGTCTTGTGTGTATGTGTGTGTGTGTGTGTATGTTTGATTAAATATGCTATTTTAATTCTGCGTCTGTAAGCATCTATAATATTTACACAATACTTACATTCCCCAAATGGATCGATATGATGGATATTACCAGGTATAATATATATAAACAAATGGGATATTTCTAAGATTCTCATTCTGAGCTCTCTGTGCCTGCATCTATAGGTTACACTGGCAATTTCAAGTACAGATTCCCAAAGGAAGAAAACATTAAGGGCATTCAGATATCTTTGCCACTCATGTTCCCATTTCTGCCCTCATCTCTGGCCTCAATGAAAGTGTGAAATGACTTTTTTATTCTACAGAAAGGGTCGCCTTGATATTGAAGAGCAATCAACACATAGACCTTGGAGAAGAGCTTGTTGTGCCCCACGTGAATGAACTACAATCTACTTTTAGAACAGTTTTCCTATGATACTGCTTCTGATTTCAGTGGCCTAAAAATAAAGCCTTTCTTTAGAATGTGACTCATTTGGAGCCAAAGTTCTAAAGACTTATGAATCTGAATGCCATTGAATAATTTAATGGGAATGTGCAAAGCAAATAGAGCAGTTCAAGTCCTTGCCAGTGGAGTAGAGGAAAACTGAACACTAGAAGCTTAATCTGCACAAGCAAACTGTCCTACTCAAACACGCACATAAAGAATCAGACGATTAGCCAGCAGCTGCTTTTTATATATAGCAAACAAACCCAATTACATGGGGAGGAATATTCAAGCATGGCATAAAAAGTTATCAGAGGGCCTGCAGAGATTCCCCCTGGAGCTTCCAAGCACAGATCCAGTAGCCAGTAATTTCCACTTTCTTAGATAATGTGCAAGGACCATGGTGCTGATTAGCCCTTAAATCATACTCTCCCAGGAAAAGTAAAGCCTTTAATTTCCTTAATGGGCAGAGACGTGTTCCTGGTTTCCTCTTTTTCACCTTCAACACTTCCCTGGCAGTTGTAAGGCACAATGTGAGGGTGTGTGTTTGTGTGTTGATGTGTCTGTCTGTGTAAGAAACAAGGCTGAGGAGTTTGTTCCTCTGAGGTCTATTATCAAGTCTGGTTATTAAATTAATAGGAAAACTTTTCCATTCATGTCAATTAGGAATCAGTGTTTGCGTTTGGGTGATGGGAAAGACTGTATTATTATTATTTCTTATTATCATTCATAACTAAACCCTCAAGCCCTTGTCATATATAAGTTCTATGCTGCTTAGTTGGAAAAGAGGACAGAGGACAAGAGAGGGAAGATGAAGTTATTGTTGAAACACTTATCTTTGTTAACTAAGCTGTGAAACTCTGAAAGACGTTCAAAGACTTGGTCCAGTGAACCAAGTATGACCATGGTTTGTTATGATGCCCAGTGTCTAGTAAATACTCAGCACAAACATACTTTTGGTGTTCACAATTCAGGAAGATGAAAAGCGCTTCGAACCATGCAAGTGAAGAAAGAAGTCAAATAGAAGAAAAACAACACTTTTGACTACTTAAAAAAAAAGTATATGAGAATTGTAAACAAAAATTAAAAAAAATAATGACATCAAATAAGATAAATTTTTATCACTTTAATATGCAAGTTGGCGCCATACAACTCAACAATACACCAGTCACATAAACAAACAATTCACAGGGAAGATAAAAACAAACAAAAATATTCAGCCTCACCATCAAAAAAGTGTCATTTTCAATTTTCTGTTTAGAGTTACCATCAGCTGATCTAATACGTTAACAAATATAAAAAGGAAAATATGACATTTATTTATAGTTATCATTGAAATAGCCACCGGTATTGACCATGGTATATAACCATTAAACAATATCAACAAATACATACTAATATAATTGTTCTGTTTTTATTTTTTCTGTGGGTCTTAGTCCAACTTTCCTATAATCACAAATTAACAGATTTATTTTCCTGAGGACTATAGATGGATATATGATAGGTGTCTTTTTCATGGAGAAAATGAGATCTCTTCCTCTCTCTCTGTCTCTGTCTCTCTCTCTCTATATATATACACATGCAATATAGCTTCATAAACACATCTGCCTTTCTTCTCTCACACAGAGCATGGTCCAGTTACCTGCATTGACACAGAGCATTACTGAGAACTCAGTTCAGGAAAAATAATAGAGTGAAAACATACATCAAGCTAGCCCTCTAGAGTTTTCATGGTCTACTTCTTTGCTGGAAGCAAAGATGGATAAAAGTATTTACCTCTTAAATGTTTACCTAATACAGTATGAAGCAATGACCTTAAGTGGTCTTTACAGCTCATAGACCACACACACAAAATTATAAATGAGCAATTTTTATTCCCCTGAAACTAATGGTTCTGGCACGCTCTCCCCCTCTTGCAGTGGATTGCAAGCAATATGCTCTGGTGAAATTACTATAATTCATAGATGGCAGGGACCAGGTTTCTGAATTTAGGCTAAGGTGGGAGAGGTAGAAGAATAAATAGCAAAGAAAGACAGTCACGGCTTTATTAGAGAAGGCTGACTCAGTTGACTTGGGACTCTAAACTTGACCTTGAGTAATACGTCAACTCACAAACATTCAACCAGAGCTTCCTATATGTCAGGGATCTAAACTCAAATTCTTTCAAATGCCAGACAGGTAAAGCCAATGAGCCAAAGTGCAGCAGTGGATCTGTGCTGAATTATTAGTGTGAGTCCCATCTACAGATAACAGCAGCTACTCAACTCCATTCCCCCGCATACAAGAATACAAAGTCCAGTGATCTCATAATGTCTGATATTTTCAGAGAAGTCAGAAATGTAAAACCAAGTCCAAAATTTTCATTAAAATAAATTTTGGCAAGAGATTCATTTTGTTTCTAATATAACACGTTGCCCGTTGCCGTCGAGTTGGTTCTGACTCATTGTGACCCTATAGGACAGAGTAGAACTGCCCCATACAGTTTCCAAGGAGTGTCTGGTGGATTCGAACTGCCGATCTTTTGGTTAGCAGCCGTAGCTCTTAACCACTATGCTATCAGGGTTTCCGGTTTTTATACTGCAGGCTAAATAAAATGCATCTGGTGATGGGGGAGTCAGCTGTTTGATTTCCTGTTCCAAATTTTTGGTAAAACATTGTACTAGAAATTGTAGAGAGACACGTTGGCATATAGAATTTAGTCCTTTGACTCAAAAGTCTTTCACTAGCAATAAGAAAATGGAGAATACATAGAAAGATGTCATAAATAATACAGGGCAATCTTCTTTCATTCCTTCGCTTCTTCCTTCATTCCTTTGTTAAAAACCGTTCTCCGTTGCCCAAAAGAAGTTGAAGACCCAATAAGGAGAAAAACTAGCAGCAATGCGGTTCATGCAAGAAAGGCAAGCCCCACCAAGATGGAGAACTGGCCTCGTGCAATTAAGGCCCATGCTAGTGAGAATTAGGAGAATGGAGATGATAGAATGCAGGTTTCTAAGTGTTGAATTGCACAGTTACAAATATAGAAAGAGGGACAATTATAATGAACCTATGATCTTGGATTGGAATGGAGGTACTGGTGTAAACAAAACCCCCCTGCCATCAAGTCAATTCTGACTCATAGCAACCCTACAGGACAGAGTAGAAATGCTCCATATGGTTTCCAAGGAGAGCCTGGTGGATTTGAACTGCCAACCTTTTGATTTGCAGCCAAACATACACTGTGCCACCAGGGCTCTAATAGACAGCTAGAGCAATATATTAACCATGACTTTACACCAATGGTGGCATAGTGGTTAAGAGTCACAGCTGCTAACCAAAAGGTTGGCAGTTCGAATCCACTAGCCACTCCTTGGAAATCCTATGGGGCAGTTCTACTCTGTCCTATAGGGTCGCTGTGAGTTGGAACTGACTCGACAGCAATGCGTTTAGTGCAGTTATCTGTCTATCTGAATAGAGATACATACAGATAGCTATAGAATTTACACACATGTAAATGTGTTGTAGGTATGTGCGTGTTCGTTCACACATATTTTCTACCTGTCTTCACTGAGAGAACTGGGAGCAGAGATACCTCAGTAGCAATGAGCCCATTGAATGTTTGTTTCCATATACTATTCCCATTAAAAGAAACCAAGGTTAGGGCAGGGAATATGTAAGATACACCTGGAACTTTTTTGTTCAGCCAGAAACTAAGAAAGTGCTCAAAGAACAATAGGGATAAGTTAAAAGGAAGAAAACACAAGGTTTAAGGGGCACCCATTGATAAAATCTGAGGCAATTTCTGAGTCATGCTTATTTTTATTCTCTTTGAATAAAACGAAAAGCCACACATCCACACTTTCTAAATAAATAAATAAACACAGTGCAAGGGAAACTCTTTCTTACAACAGAATGACAACTAATAAATGTAGAAGAACTGGTAGAATTAAAATATTACTATTTTGCAACCACCCTCATTGTGGTTAAATAAATGGATACTAATGTGACATAGTGAAAGTATATGAAGATTGGTGTATTTACAGTCTCAAGATACCACAACACAGCATACTTATTACAAAGAATAACTTTAGTGTAGAAAAACCTAGTAGATATAAACTTAATCCTGTAGTAAAAGTTAATCTTAAAATTAACCAGACAAGAAGACATCATGAAAAATCTGATAGGCTGCACCCCTTCCGTGATGTTGCAGTCAGATAAGATCATAATATGAATCTAATCCTGAGGAAACACCTGACTGATGCTTTGGCAGCATGTGAAGCTGTTGACTGCCCCTTTTTCTTGATTCATTCTCTTCCCTCAGCTTCTGTTATCCAGTAGTTTACCATTTTACCGTCCTGACCATTCCGTCTCCTAACATACTCTCCTGAGGCCAGCTCCTCCTCTCCAGGGTTCGTTTCCATGACTTTTCTTCCCACATCATAAATGCAGACTCCAGTGTCTAAGTTTCTACTGTATGGTTTCTCCTGGGCATCTAATAGGCAGCTGAGGGCTGAGTTTATCTTCTCTTTTAGACTGCATATCCTCCTGACTTCCCTATTCTAAGGAATGGTGTCATCTGTAGTTGCCTAAGCCAGAACCTTCACCCACCTCTTGCCTTCCTGCTCTGTCCTGACCATATGCGATTGGTCACCAGGGCCTGTCCATGTTCCTTAAGACCCAGTTCAGCTGGGTTGCTTCAAACATCCACTAACTGCTTCTCTTGTTTATACTTCTGCATCTCTCTGATCCATTTCCCACTCTATAGCCAATTTTCGCAATAAATCCCTTCAATCCCTTTCCTCTGAGTCCAAAGTAAAACTAATCACTGAAGCTACAAGGCTCACCTGACACTTCCTCCCACCCGTGCACTTTATGTTCCACTCATATAAAATTTTATCATTTTTCCTAGAATATGCCCTGTTCTTTTTAGTCTCTGTGACTTTGCACCTGCTGATCTTTACCTCCTCCTTGCTCACCCTAAGACCAACCTTCCTTTCCCAACTTGAGCATCACTTTCACCAGATGTTGTTGTGTGCTGTCAAGCCGATTCAGACTCATAACGACCCTACACAACAAAGGAGAACTGCCTCATAGAGTTTCCTAGGCTGGAATCATCAAGTGAGCAGATCGCCAGGTCTTCTCCCATGGAGTCACTAGTGGGTTTGAACCACTGACCTTTCGGTTAGCAGCCAGTTGCTTAACCACTGCACTACCAGGGCTCCTTTTCACCGATAACCAGAAACCAAAACCAAGCCCTTTGCCATCGAGTCAATTCCGACTCATAGTGACCCTATAGGACAGAGTAGAGCTGCCCCATAGAGTTTCCAAGGAGTGTGCCTGATGGATCCCAACTGCCCAGCTTTTGGTTAGCAGCCATAGCACTTAACCACTATGCCACCAGGGTTTCCCAGATTAAAAAAAAAAAAAAAAATTTTTTTTTTCCCCCAGATAAAACCAGATAGTGTTCCCTAATTCCCCGACTAGATCAGGTACCTCTTCTATGTGTTCCTACAGCACTCCTTTCACATTGTGTGACACTCATTTATCTCCCTCTTCAATAGACTGTCTATTTTTTAAGTTTTCTTATTTTTCTGAACTGTGTCAGGGATGCAGTATGAATTTGGCTTGAACGCTTAATAACATTTGCATTTTTTTATGGAGGTGTGGTTCAGGAGCAAGCTGTCTGCAGGGAGAGCAGCAGTTGTGAGGACAAGAGCCTATGTTTAGATCTAGCATGCTGGATTTAAGAGTGATCACTAAGGCAAAAGGCAATCACTCTGCATCAATGTCCAGATGACACTCAGCATAATGTTGTAAAAACAATTTGGAAAAATCTTCTTCTTGTCTGGATGAATGACTTTTATGCATCTTTAGAGGCAGAGAATTCTCTGAACTCTGTAATAAAAATGAAAAACTTTCCCATTCTGAGAAAACAGAAAGCACACATGAGATGATACAATCTTTAAGTTTTCCATAAAACGCTGCCTTCTCCAAGGGTTACTTCTGCCTCCCAGATAATACCCTTTGTGATCTTTTTATAGAACTTAAACTCAGAAGCATCTTAGCATCTAGAATTTGATCTTAGCCTATCCTATATATTGTTCTGTATATATTCTATATATCCTTTACTGGAAATGTTCTTCCCATGTCACTCTCATGTTGGTTATCTTGAAAATTTCCAATGCATTCTTAAGTCTCAATTTAAAAGTCACCTTCTTTCTGTATCTTTCTCTGATGTATCTCCTACTCCAATTGATTCTAAGTACTTCTCAACTCAGTCCATATTCTATAATGAAGCTTAGTAAACTTTAACCATGCATATATCTCTATCCTCCGCCTGACCTTGAGCTCATTGAAGGCAGGAATTTAAACTCATCCTTGTACCCACTGGTAGCCTGAAAGTGCCTGGCATAAGGATAATATTGTAAAGGAATTTATCACCTTCATCTGAAAGATGAAAAACTTTCCAGTGATATCTTGTGGGTAGAAATTGCATTTTATATAGCACATTTATTAAGATATAATTCACATAGTAAAATAATTCATCCATATAAAGTTCACAATCAAGTGGTTTTTAATATTTTTGCAGAGTACTACAACCATCACTGCTTTTTAATTTTCTAATTTTAGAACACATTCATGTCTCCCTCCCCCCCCACAAAAAAAGAAAAACATATGCTCATCAGCAGCCATTCCCTATTCTCAAATCCCTCAACCCCTGGTAACCAATAATCTACTCTCTGTCTGTATAAATTTGCCTATTATGGACATTTCCTATAACTGGAACCATACAATAGGTGGACTTTTGTTCCTGATTTATTTCACTTACTATAATGTTTTCAGGGTTCATCCATGATCTAGCATGTATCAGTACTTCATTCTTTTATTCATCCAAAGTATTCCATTATAAGGAAATATCAGATTTTATGTGCTTATTCATTAGTTGATGGACATTGAGGTTGTTCCCAATTTTGGCTATTATAAGTAATGCTGTAACGAACATTTGTGGGCACCTTTTTATGTAGACATATATTTTCAATTCTCTAGTGTATGTATCTAAGAGCGGAATTGCTAGTTCATTTGATAATTCTGTGTTTAATATTTTGAACAACTGCCAAATTGTTTTCTAAAGTGCTGTATCTTTTTACATTCCCCAGCAATGTACGAGGGTTCCAAAATCTCCACATTTTCACCAACATTTGGCCATCCTAGTGGATGTGAAGGAGTACCTCATTTTGGTTTTAAATTTAATTTCCCTAATGACAAACAATGTTGAGTGTAGTTCCATCTACTTATTACTTGTATATCTTCTCTGAGGAAATGTAGAGTCAGTCCTTTGACTGACTATATTATTATATTATATTATATTAGTTTTTCATTTTCATATTAGTTTTTTCATTTTTCATTAGTTTTTAATTGAATTATAATTCTTTATATATTCTGTATAAAATTCCACTATAAAAACCAAATAATAAATAATTATAAAAAATAATAAATAATAAAATTAAATAAATAATAAAAATAATTATAAAAAATGTATAATTCCATTATACATTTTATAAATATTTTCTGATTCTATGGTTTGTATTTTCACTCTTCTGATGATGCCTTTGAAGAACAAATATTTTTTAATTTGATGAAGTCCAGTGTATCTATTTTTTTCCTTTTTTTTGTGCTTCTGGTGTCATATATAAGAAACTATTGCTTAAACCAAGTTAACACAGATTAGCTCATATGGTTTCTTCTTAAGTTTTATAGTTCATTTCTTGCATTTATATCTGTAATCCATTTTGAGCTATATGTATTTTTTTCTATATCATATTAGATAGAGGTCCTACTTCATTCTTTTGAATGTGCTGTTGAGACAACTGTTGAGAAATTTTACGTTTACAAGAAACGTTGGTATGTACTTTTCTTTGATGTGTTTGTCTTGTTTTTACATTGGAGTAATACTGGCCTCGATACTCAGCAACGCATTTTATAAGTCCACCTTAGCCTTCATTTTGAATTTGCACAGAGTGTTAAGTTCAGGAAGTGGTGAAAATTTAGGGCCTTCTCAGTTCTTTCCAGATCATGCATACAGCCCTGGGCATACACAAAGCCTTGTATATGCATGCGACCTTCTAGATTCCCACAAATATGTCAAAGCTTTCAAAGCCACCTATGAACATCTGATTTCTCAGTTTTTCCTTTTAAGTTTTGTTGTCAGGCTCTCACTAGCACCAAGTGGTGTAGCTACCTATGAAAATTACAATGCTAAACAATTGATGCTAATTTTTTATTCTACAAATGTCCTAGTAATAGGTCCGTTCCTACAGAGAAAGCTCTGAGTCAGATAAAATAGAGGTAAATCCTGAAAATGATTTTCAGGGAGATGACAGAGAGAAACGATAGTGACAGTTTTCTGTGGATGGGTCTTTTGTGGAACTCCGTATCTGTATACCCCTTTTAGCAGCTGTTAGGCTGCTGTTTTTCATAGCTACCATAGTTGTGAGGCTGCTGGTTTTCAAGACTACCATGTAGCTGGAAACCAGGAGGTGGGAATAGAGAAGTAAATGCGCCACAAACTCATTGTTTTTACTGAGAATCAGCTGTTTTTCTTAAACACTTCTAAGATAGTTGGACACCTTTTGTCAATTTCTTGGGTTTTAAAAATTTGATTTTAACAATTTTGGCCAGTGTTCTTGTTGTTTTTATGGAGATACGAATTTTTAGAAGTCCTTACTCTGCATTTTCAAAAGTTCTTGGGGCAATTCCATTTCTATTTTCTATGCTATCCAGGCCTTCACCCCAAAGGTACATTTCCTGTGTGGTGTTTTGTCAAGTGGTACACTTAGAAGCTGCTCCCTGGCACTAGGACAGCATTCAGTTCATATTTGGTCTGTGTTTGGAATTTCTGGACATTGTTTTCTATTTTCTCTCCAATAGCACAGCAGAGATCATTTATTGAAATATCCCTTTAATCATCATACTATTACTACGTAAAAATGCATGTCTGAATATAACTGTCTTTACTTTCCCTCTACACAGAAAAATTCTTCATTAAGGTAAAACCTCACATAGGGTCCCCTTCTCTGTCGGACCCCAGTCTCCAACTGAACTCTTTTGCCTGAGTTTTTGTACCTCTTTGAAAAGCTTTAACTATTTCTAGCCTCCTCAAGTGAAATTTCATTAGCCATCAGGAAATTCCATCTTCTTCACACAGTAATATTCTCTCCCCGTGATTCTTGCTTCTCCAGACAACAGTAGACTCCCTGAGGCTTGACACACGTGGGGAGGTAGTAGGAAAATTTCAGGAGCATGGTCAGCACTAGCTCTTGAGGAGCCCTATTCTTTGGAAGAATTGGAAGGGGGTTTCACTCTGCAATCTTGAAAGATGGATAGTTACAAGTTCTTCAAAACTTATCCCCCATTAAAAACCCATTGCTGTTGTGTTGGTTCCAACTCCTAGTGACCCTATAGGACAGAGTAGAACGGCTCCATAGGGTTTCCAGGGAGTGCCTGGTTGATTCAAACAGCTGACCTTTTGGTTAACAGCCATAGCTCTTAACCACTACAACACCCGGGTTTCCGATTTATCCTCATTACTAATAATTTCAAGTTGGCTGGCTTATTATTCCAAATATTCCACAGTTGAGTTATGGACTAAATATGTACAAATATACATGTAGGCCCCCTAAAGACAAATAGCAATAATTAAAGTTAACAAAATCAAAACCCAAAAAGAGACAGAAAAGGATTTTTCCAACAGACTTATAATTTGGCCATCTTCTGGCTTCTTCATATTATTGTTGTTGTTAGGTGCCGTCCAGTAGGATCTAACTTACATCGACCCTATGAACAACAGAACAAAACACTGGCTGGTCCTGCACCATCCTCACAATCATCATTATGCTTGAGCTCCTTGTTGAGGGCCACTCTGTCACTCCATCTCATTGAGAGTCTTCCTCTTTCCACTGACCTTCTGCTTTACCAAGCATGATGTCCTTCTCCAGGGACTGATCCCTCCTGATAACACGGGCAAAGTACATGAGATGAAGCCTTGCCATCCTTGCTTCTAAGGAGCATTCTGGCTGTACTCCTTCCAAGACAGGTTTGTTTGTTCTTTTGGCAGTCCCTGATATATACAATATCCTTCATCACATCATAATTCAAAAGCATCAATTCTTCTCCAATCTTACTTGTTCATTGTCCAGCTTTTGCATGCGTATGAGGCAATTGAAAACACCACGATTTGAGGCAGGCATACCTTAGCTCTCAAGGTGACATCCTGGCTTTTCAACACTCTAAACAGATCTTCTGCAGAGGAATTGCCCAATGCAATGCATTGTTTGATTTCTTGAGTGCTGCTTCCATGGGTGTTGATTGTGGATCATAGTAAAATGAAATCCTTGACAACTTTAAACTTTTCTCCATTTATCATGATGTTGCTTGTTGGCCTATTTGTGAAGATTTTTTTTTTTTTTTAAGTTGGTGTAGTATACTGAAGGCTGTAGTCTTTGATCTTCATCTTTAAGTGTTTCAAGTCCTCTTCACTTTCGGCAAGCAAGGGTATATCATCTGCATATTGTAGATTGTTAATGAGTCTTCTTCCAACCTTGGTGCCCCATTCTTCGTCATGTAGTCCAGGTTCTTGGATTATTTGCTCAGCATACAGATTGAATATGTATGGTGAAAGGATACAACCCTGACACACACTTTTCTTGATTTTAAACAACACAGTATCCCTTTGTTCTGTTCAAATGACTGTCTCATGGTCTATGAACAGGTTCTGCATGAGCACAATTATGCATTCTGGAATTCCCTTTCTTTTCAGTGTTATCCATAATTTGTTATGATCCACACAGTCAAATGCCTTTGCATAGTCAATAAAACACAGGTAAACATCTTTCTGGCATTCTCTGCTTTCAACCAAGATTCATCTGGCATCAACAATGATATCCCTTATTTCATGTCCTGTTCTGAATCTGACTTGAACATCTGGTAGTTCCCTGTTGATGTACTTTTTCAATCACTTTTGAATGATCTTCATCTAATTTTATTTATTTATGATATTAATGATATTGTTTGATAATTTCCACATTCTGTTGGATCACCTTTCTTTGGAATGGGCACATACTTGGATCTCTCCCAGTTGGCCAGGTACCTGTCTTACAAATTTCTTAGCATAGATAAGTGAGCACTTCCAGCATTGCATCCTTTTGTTGACACATCTCAGTTGGTATTCTGTCAATTCCTGGGGCCTTGTTTTTCACCAATGCCTTCAGTGCAGCTTAGATTTCTTCCTTTAGTATCATTAGTTCTTGATCATATGCTACCTCCTTGAAATGGTTGAACATAGACCAATTCTTTTTGGTACAGAGACTCTGTATAATCCTTCCATCTTGTTTTGATGCTTCCTGCATCATTCAATATTTTCCCCCTAGAATCTTTCAATATTGCAACTCGAGGCTTTAATTTTTTCTTTAATTCTTTCAGCTTGAGAAATTCTGAGCATGTTCTCCCCTTTTGGTTTTCTAACTCCAGGTTTTTGCACATTTCAACATAATACTTTACCATGTCTTCCTGCACCTCCTTTTGAAATCTTCTGTTCAGCTCTTTTACTTCATCATTTCTTCTGTTCACTTTAGCTACTTAATGTTTAAAAGCAAATTTCAGAGTCTCTTCTGACATCCGTTTTGGTCTTCTTTCTTCCCTGTCTTTTTAATAACTTTTTGCTTTCTTCGTGTATAATGTCCTTGATTTCTTTCCACAAATCATCTGATCTTTGGTCATTAATGTTCAAAGTGTCAAATCTATTCTCGGGATGATTGCTAAATTCAGCTGTGATATACTCAAGATCATATATTGGCTTTCATGGGCTTGCTCTAATTTTCTTCAAATTCAGCTTGAACTTGTACATGAGCAATTGATGGTCTGTACTGCAGTCAGCCCCTGGCCTTGTTCTGACTGATTATGTCAAACTTCTTCTTTGTCTCTTTCCACAGATATGGTTGATTTGATTTGTGTGTATTCTATCCAGCAAGGTCCTCATGTATAGTCACTGTTTATGTTGGTGCAAAAAGATAATTGCAGTGAAGAAGTCGTTGGTCTTGCAAATTCCATTTTGTGATATCCAGCATCATTTCTATCACAAAGGCCATATTTTCCAACTACCAATCCTTTGTTTTGAACTTTCACATTCCAATCACCAGTAATTATCAATGCATTTTTATTGCATGTTCGATCAACTTCAGACTGCAGAAGTTGGTACAAACCTTCAAATTCTTCATCTTTGGACTCAGTAGTTGGTGCATAAATTTGAATAATAGTCGTATTAAGTAGTCTTCCTTGTAAGTGTATGGGTATTATCCTACCACTGACATCATTGTGCTTCAGGATAGATTTTGAAATGTCCTTTTTGACCATGAATGCGATGTCATTCTTCTTCAATTTGCCATTCCCTACATAGTAGATCATATGATTATCTGATTCAAAATGGCCAATACCAGTCCATTTTAGCTCACTAATGCCTAGGATATCAATGCTTATTCATTCCATCTCATTTTTTTTTTTAATAACTTTTATTAAGCTTCAAGTGAACGTTTACAAATCCAATCAGTCTGTCACATATAAGTTTACATACATCTCACTCCCTACTCCCACTTGCTCTCCCCCTCTTGAGTCAGCCCTTTCAGTCTCTCCTTTCTTGACAATTTTGCCGGCTTCCCTCTCTCTCTACCCTCCCATCCCCACTCCAGACAAGAGTTACCAACACAATCTCAAGTGCCCACCTGATATAATTAGCTCACTCTTCATCAGCGTCTCTCTCCCACCCGCTGACCAGTCCCTTTCATTTCTGATGAGTTGTCTTCGGGGATGGTTCCTGTCCTGTGTCAACTGAAAGTCTGGGGAGCATGGCCGCCGGGGTTCCTCCAGTCTCAGTCAGACCATTAAGTTTGGTCTTTTTATGAGAATTTGGGGTCTGCATCCCACTGATCTCCTGCTCCCTCAGGGGTCCTCTGCTGTGCTCCCTGTCAGGGCAGTCATCGATTGTGGCCGGGCACCAACTAGTTCTTCTGGTCTCAGGATGATGTAGGTCTCTGGTTCATGTGGCCCTTTCTGTCTCTTGGGCTCTTAGTTGTCGTGTGGCCTTGGTGTTCTTCATTTTCCTTTGATCCAGGTGGGTTGAGACCAATTGATGCATCTTAGATGGCCGCTTGTTAGCATTTAAGACCCCAGACACCACATTTCAAAGTGGGATGCAGAATGATTTCATAATAGAATTATTTTGCCAATTGACTTAGAAGTCCCCGCAAACCATGTTCCCCAGACCCCCGCCCTTGCTCCGCTGACCTTTGAAGCATTCATTTTATCCCTGAAACTTCTTTGCTTTTGGTCCAGTCCAATTGAGCTGACCTTCCATGTATTGAGTGTTGTCTTTCCCTTCACCTAAAGCAGTTCTTATCTACTGATTAATCAATAAAAAACCCTCTCCCACCCTCCCTTCCTCCCCCTCTCGTAACCACAAAAGTATGTGTTCTTCTCAGGTTTACTATTTCTCAAGATCTTATAATTGTGGTCTTATACAATATTTGTCCTTTTGCCTCTGACTAATTTCGCTCAGCATAATGCCTTCCAGGTTCCTCCATGTTATGAAATGTTTCAGAGATTCGTCACTGTTCTTTATCGATGCGTAGTATTCCATTGTGTGAATATACCACAATTTATTTACCCATTCATCCGTTGATGGACACCTTGGTTGCTTCCAGCTTTTTGCTATTGTAAACAGAGCTGCGATAAACATGGGTGTGCATGTATCTGTTTGTATGAAGGCTCTTGTATCTCTAGGGTATATTCCGAGGAGTGGGATTTCTGGGTTGTATGGTAGTTCTATTTCTAACTGTTTAAGATAACGCCAGATAGATTTCCAAAGTGGTTGTACCATTTGACATTCCCACCAGCAGTGTATGAGAGTTCCAATCTCTCCGCAGCCTCTCCAACATTTATTATTTTGTGTTTTTTGGATTAATGCCAGCCTTGCTGGTGTGAGATGGAATCTCATCGTAGCTTTAATTTGCATTTCTCTAATGGTTAATGATCGAGAGCATTTTCTCATGTATCTGTTGGCTGCCTGAATATCTTCTTTAGTGAAATGTGTGTTCATATCCGTTGCCCACTTCTTGATTGGGTTGTTTGTCTTTTTGTGGTTGAGTTTTGACAGAATCATGTAGATTTTAGAGATCAGGCAGGCGCTGGTCGGAGACGTCATAGCTGAAAATTCTTTCCCAGTCTGTAGGTGGTCTTTTTACTCTTTTGGAGAAGTCTTTAGATGAGCATAGGTGTTTGATTTTTAGGAGCTCCCAGTTATCGGGTTTCTCTTCATCATTTTTGGTAATGTTTTGTATTCTGTTTATACCTTGTATTAGGGCTCCTAGGGCTGTCCCTATTTTTTCTTCCATGATCTTTATTGTTTTAGTCTTTATGTTTAGGTCTTTGATCCACTTGGAGTTAGTTTTTGTACATGGTGTGAGGTATGGGTCCTGTTTCATTTTTTTGCAAAGGGATATCCAGTTATGCCAGCACCATTTGTTAAAAAGGCTATCTTTTCCCCAGTTAATTGACACTGGTCCTTTGTCAAATATCAGCTGCTCATACGTGGATGGATCTATGTCTGGGTTCTCAATTCTGTTCCATTGGTCTATGTGTCTGTTGTTGTACCAATACCAGGCTGTTTTGACTACTGTGGCTGTATAATAGGTTCTGAAGTCAGGTAAGGTGAGGCCTCCCACTTTCTTCTTATTTTTCAGTGCTTTTCCGGGGCTTCTTTCCCTTCCGTATGAAATTGGTGATTTGTTTCTCTATCCCCTTAAAATATGACATTGGAATTTGGATTGGAAGTGCGTTAAATGTATAGATGGCTTTTGGTAGAATAGACATTTTTACTATGCTAAGTCTTCCTATCCATGAGCAGGGTATGTTTTTCCACTTAAGTATGTCCTTTTGAATTTCTTGTAGTAGAGCTTTGTAGTTTTCTTTGTATAGGTCTTTTACATCCTTGGTAAGATTTATTCCTAAGTATCTTATCTTCTTGGGGGCTACTGTGAATGGTATTGATTTGGTTATTTCCTCTTCGGTGTTCTTTTTGTTGATGTAAAGGAATCCAAGAGATTTTTGTATGTTTATTTTGTAACCTGAGACTCTCCCAAACTCTTCTATTAGTTTCAGTAGTTTTCTGGAGGATTCCTTAGGGTTTTCGGTGTATATAATCATGTCATCTGCAAATAGTGATAATTTTACTTCTTCCTTGCCAATCCGGATACCTTTTATTTCTTTGTCTAGCCTAATTGCCCTGGCTAAGACTTCCAACACGATGTTGAATAAGAGCGGTGATAAAGGGCATCCTTGTCTGGTTCCCGTTCTCAAGGGAAATGCTTTCAGGCTCTCTCCATTTAGAGTGATATTGGCTGTTGGCTTTGCATAGATGCCCTTTATTATGTTGAGGAATTTTCCTTCAATTCCTATTTTGGTAAGAGTTTTTATCATAAATGGGTGTTGGACTTTGTCAAATGCCTTTTCTGCATCAATTGATAAGATCATGTGGTTTTTGTCTTTTGTTTTATTTATGTGATGGATTACATTAATGGTTTTTCTGATATTAAACCAGCCTTGCATACCTGGTATAAATCCCACTTGATCAGGGTGAATTATTTTTTTGATGTGTTGTTGGATTCTATTGGCTAGAATTTTGTTGAGGATTTTTGCATCAATGTTCATGAGGGATATAGGTCTATAATTTTCTTTTTTTGTAATGTCTTTACCTGGTTTTGGTATCAGGGAGATGGTGGCTTCATAGAATGAGTTGGGTAGTATTCCGTCATTTTCTATGCTTTGGAATACCTTTAGTAGTAGTGGTGTTAAGTCTTCTCTGAAAGTTTGGTAGAACTCTGCAGTGAAGCCGTCCGGGCCAGGGCTTTTTTTTGTTAGGAGTTTTTTGATTACCGTTTCAATCTCTTTTTTTGTTATGGGTCTATTTAGTTGTTCTACTTCTGAATGTGTTAGTTTAGGTAGGTAGTGTTTTTCCAGGAATTCATCCATTTCTTCTAGGTTTTCAAATTTGTTAGAGTACATTTTTTCATAATAATCTGAAATGATTCTTTTAATTTCATTTGGTTCTGTTGTGATGTGGTCCTTCTCATTTCTTATTCGGGTTATTTGTTTCCTTTCCTGTATTTCTTTAGTCAGTCTAGCCAATGGTTTATCAATTTTGTTAATTTTTTCAAAGAACCAGCTTTTGCTTTGTTAATTCTTTCAATTGTTTTTCTGTTCTCTAATTCATTTAGTTCAGCTCTAATTTTTATTATTTGTTTTCTTCTGGTGCCTGATGGATTCTTCTGTTGCTCAGTTTCCATTTGTTCAAGTTGTAGGCACAGTTCTCTGATTTTGGCTCTTTCTTCTTTTTGTATGTGTGCATTTATTGATATAAATTGGCCTCTGAGCACTGCCTTCGCTGTGTCCCAGAGGTTTTGATAGGAAGTATTTTCATTCTCGTTGCTTTCTATGAATTTCCTTATTCCCTCCTTGATGTCTTCTATAACCCAGTCTTTTTTCAGAAGGGTGTTGTTCATTTTCCAAGTATTTGATTTCTTTTCACTAGTTTTTCTGTTATTGATCTCTAGTTTTATTGCCTTGTGATCTGAGAAGATGCTTTGTAATATTTCGATGTTTTGGACTCTGCAAAGGTTTGTTTTATGACCTAATATGTGGTCTATTCTAGAGAATGTTCCATGTGCGCTAGAAAAAAAGTATACTTTGCAGCAGTTGGGTGGAGAGTTCTGTATAAGTCAATGAGGTCAACTTGGTTGATTGTTGTAATTAGATCTTCCGTGTCTCTGTTGAGCTTCTTACTGGATGTCCTGTCCTTCTCCGAAAGTGGTGTGTTGAAGTCTCCTACTATAATTGTGGAGGTATCTATCTCGCTTTTCAATTCTGTTAAAATTTGGTTTATGTATCTTGCAGCCCTGTCATTGGGTGCATAAATATTTAATATGGTTATGTCTTCCTGATCAATTGTCCCTTTTATCATTATATAGTGTCCTTCTTTATCCTTTGTGGTGGATTTAAGTCTAAAGTCTATTTTGTCAGAAATTAATATTGCTACTCCTTTTTTGCTTATTGTTTGCTTGATATACTTTTTTCCATCCTTTGAGTTTTAGTTTGTTTGTGTCTCTAAGTCTAAGGTGTGTCTCTTGTAGGCAGCATGTAGACGGATCGTGTTTCTTTATCCAGTCCGAGACTCTCTGTCTCTTTACTGGTGCATTTAGTCCATTTACATTCAGCGTAATTATAGATAAGTAAGTGTTTAGTGTTGTCATTTTGATGCCTTTTTATGTGTGTTGTTGACAATTTCATTTTTCCACTTACTTTTTTGTGCTGAGGCGTTTTTCTTAGTAAATTGTGAGATCCTCATTTTCATAGTGCTTGACTTTATGTTAGTTGAGTCGTTACGTTTTTCTTGGTTTTTATCTTGAGTTATAGAGTTGTTATACCTTTTTGTGGTTACCTTCTTATTTACCCCTATTTTTCTAAGTAAAAATCTAACTTGTATTGTTCTATATCGCCTTGTATCACTCTCCATATGGCAGTTCAATGCCTCCTGTATTTAGTCCCTCTTTTTGATTATTGTGATCTTTTACCTATTGACTTCCATGATTCCCTGTTATGTGTTTTTTTTTTTTTAATTAATCTTAATTTGTTTTTGTGATTTCCCTATTTGAGTTGATATCAGGATGTTCTGTTTTGTGACCTTGTGTTGTGCTGATATCTGATATTATTGGTTCTCTGACCAAACAATATCCTTTAGTATTTCTTGTAGCTTTGGTTTGGTTTTTGCAAATTCTCTAAACTTGTGTTTATCTGTAAATATCTTAATTTCGCCTTCATATTTCAGAGAGAGTTTTGCTGGATATATGATCCTTGGCTGGCAGTTTTTCTCCTTCAGTGTTCTGTATATGTGGTCCCATTCCCTTCTTGCCTGCATGGTTTCTGCTGAGTAGTCAGAACATATTCTTACTGATTCTCCCTTGAAGGAAACCTTTCTTTTCTCCCTGGCTGCTTTTAAGATTTTCTGTTTATCTTTGGTTTTGGTGAGGTTGATGATAATATGTCTTGGTGTTTTTCTTTTTGGATCAATCTTAAATGGGGTTCGATGAGCATCTTGGATAGATATCCTTTCGTCTTTCATGATGTCAGGGAAGTTTTGTGTCAGGAGTTCTTCAACTATTTTCTCTGTGTTTTCTGTCCCCCCTCCCCATTCTGGGACTCCAATCACCCGCAGGTTATCCTTCTTGATAGAGTCCCACATAATTCTTAGGGTTTCTTCATTTTTTTTAATTCTTTTCTCTGATTTTTTTTCAGCTATGTTGGTGTTGATTCCCTGGTCCTCCAGATGTCCCAGTCTGCATTCTAATTGCTCGAGTCTGCTCCTCTGACTTCCTAGTGCGTTGTCTAATTCTGTAATTTTATTGTTAATCTTTTGGATTTCTACATGCTGTCTCTCTATGGATTCTTGCAACTTATTAATTTTTCCAGTATGTTCTTGAATAATCTTTTTGAGTTCTTCAACAGTTTTATCAGTGTGTTTCTTGGCTTTTTCTGCAGTTATCCTAATTTCATTTGTGATATCATTAAGCATTCTGTAAATTAGTTTTTTATATTCTGTATCTGATAATTCCAGGATTGTATCTTCATTTGGGAAAGATTTTGATTCTTTTGTTTGGGGGGTTGGAGAAGCTGTCATGGTCTGCTTCTTTAAGTGGTTTGATATGGATTGTTGTCTCCGAGCCATCACTGGGAAACTAGTTTTTCCAGAAAATCCGCTAAAAAAAAAAATGCAGTCAGATCCCTATCAGAGTTCTCCCTCTGGCTCAGGCTATTCAGATGTTAATGAAGCAGCCTGGAGAGGGTAGGGGAGGGAACAGAGAGATAGGAGAGTAGCACCTCAGAATATAGCCAGAGTTGCTTGTCTTGCTTGGAATGACTATTATATCTGAGACTCCCGCGGGGCGCGTCGCCTATGTGTGCTGGCTGTGTGGAGATTGCCCGGGGGGGGGGTCTGGCCCGCTGGAGTCACGGTCAGATCCTCCGCTTCCAGCCCCAAGCCCAGCGTCAAGGCTCCCCTACTGGGACGGTGCACTCTCGACTCCAAAATCAGTCGCTGCCTCCCGGGGACTTCTCGTCCCTCCAGCCACGTGGTCGTGCCGCCTCCGAGAACCAGTTGGGCCTCCTCCCGGGGTTAGTTCAGATGGGTGGAGCAGGTCCCTGTGCTTGTGCCGTGACCGAGTGTTCCGGCTGGGACGCTATTCTCCCCGCTCCAATACCAGTCGCTGCCTCCCAGGGACTTCTCCTACTGGCTGCATTCCATGCCACCCGCGCGACCCAGCTGGTCCCCTTCCCGGGGTTAGTTCAGGGGAGTGGAGCAACTCTCCGTGTTTATGCCATACCTGCGTCCAGTCCAAATCCCTGCGGGACGGTTCCCTGGCTTGGACGCTGCTCTTTCTGCTCCAAGACCAGTCACTGCCTCCCGGGGACTTCTCCTACTGGCTGCGTCCCACGCCGCCCGTGGAACTGGCTGGTCCCCCTCCCGGGGTAAGTTCAGGGGGGTGGAGCCGCTCTCTGTGCTTGTGCCGTACCTGACTGGTACGCTGGCTCCAGGCTCTGGAAACAATCGCTGCTTCCCCGTATTAGTTCGTTCTCCATCTCTAAATCTGTGTTTGTTGTTCAGGGTTCGTAGATTGTTATGTATGTGATCGATTCACTTGTTTTTCCGTGTCTTTGTTGTAAGAGGGATCCGAGGTAGCGTCTGCCTAGTCCGCCATCTTGGCTCCGCCTCTCCATCTCATTTTTGATGACTTCCAATTTTCCTGGATTCAAAGTTCATACATTCCACATTCTAATTATTAATGGATATTTGCAGTTGTTTCTTCTCATTTTGAGTCCTGTCATGTTAGTAAACGAAATTCTCGAAAGCTTGATTCCATCCATGTCACTATGGTTGACTCTACTTTGAGAAGTCAGCTCTTCTGCAGTCGTCTTTTGAGTGTCTTCCAACCTGAGGGTCTCATCTTCTGGCCCTGTAGCAGACAATGTTTTTCTACTCTTTGTAAGTTTTTATCTGGTCAGGTTCTTCAGAAGTAGACTTCTTCCTATTCTCTCTTAGACTGGAAAATCTGTTGAAACCTGTCCACTATGCGTGACATTGCTGGTATTTGAAATACCAGTGGCATAGGTTCCAGCATCACCGCAATACACAGGCCACCACAGTATGACAAACTGACAGATTAGTGATGGGGCTTCTCCATGGAGCCCTGTCATTATGCAAAGCATATTTAGTTTATATTTTTTCTTTCCTTGTTTTAATTACATTTCTTTAGGTCCACCAGAAAGAAAAAAAATTTCTTCACTAAGCAATATACTTATTAATGTCTATTACCTTGCCAAGATTACATTCTTGGCTAAATACCTTTGTTTCAGTTTCCGTTTTGGCTTAATCTTCTAGCTATATTTTTTACTTACCCTAGTATGAATTGGGACACATAGTAGTTGATAAGTAGTTACAGGCTGACTTAAAAAAAAGACATCCTAAGAATAATAATTTTCCCTCATTTATGTAAGTTTCATCCTTCTGAGTTTTCTTTTAAATTTCATTCATAGGAAGATCAATCTTGAAAAATTTATAAACAAGAATTTTTTTTTTGCCTTGTTCTGTTTTGGTTTACCTTTCATTTCCTTTAGAATTTTGTCTTTTTTCTCACTTTCTGTTAAATGCTTCCTTTCTCATCCAGTGTTACCCAAAAACCCATCCAGTGTTAGAAAAAGTAGATATATTAACAATATTTTTATATGTGCTATTTTTAATCATTTCTTCCACCATTTATTATTACCATTACCATTATTATGCTTTTAATAATAACTATTATTTCGGAGAGTGAACTACCCAGAAGGAAATCCCCCCCCCCAAAAAAAATGACGAAGGCTGATCCTTGAGGATATAATTTTGGAACCTTCTAGAACCACTCAAAGCAGAGTTACTAGTTGTCATCGGGCCTACTTTGGCATAGGTCATGCCCTGCTTTAGTCAAAAGTTGCTGCTTAATTTGTTGAGCTTGGCAGCTTTTGACAAATAGTTCACCCAAACTCCTTAATGGAGGTGTGCCAGGTACAACGCTCAGGGCAAAGTCATATATAAGCCACTCATATTACCCAGCAGCCACTTTATTTGAAGGCTGTGACAAGAATACGTTAATGGAAGAAAATTTACAGTGTGCTTTTAAAAGCATTTTTTTTTCTTTGCCTATTCCTGCTCTTCTTTGATCTTCTCTGCTTCCATAGATTTTTTCCTCTTTCAACCTATGGAAATAGTAATGAATACTTATGAGAAGGAGCTGAAGCTAGCTCAGGTCTTCATTTTCAGAAAATTAGTTAAGAGGGTACAAGTCTGTTGAGTGTGTAAGGAATTCTGGAACGGTGAGCAGAGAATAAAGTCTTTCATCTCTCAATGTCAATGTCTTAGGTACTATCAGAAAAGACCCACAGGGTGATTTGATATAATTAGTTAACTTCTTTACTTCTCTGATTATTCACTAATAAAGTCAAAAGGCTGTGATGCTCTGAGTACAGAAAATATGGTAAAAAGTTACATTATTTTTTAAACGAATGAGACTATTTGCTAGTTGAGAAATAACAATAAATTAAGCAGATCTATAGAAGGTAGACATGTAAAATGACCAACAATTAAAGAGTTACAGTTTATTAGCATAAAGCATAACATATTAAATGTTTTTAGATAAGTTATAAATTTGGAGACCTATAAATCGTAGTCATCATAATAGGCTGGTTATATTTTATTATAGCTTATGTATTTTGAACACTTAATTGTATCAAGTATTGTTCCAAGCACTATATATATATTCATTCAGTATGGATTACACCTCAACATAAAGAAAACAAAAATCCTCACAACTGGACCAAAGAGCAACATCATGATAAATGGAGGAAAGATTGAAGTTGTCAAGAATTTCATTTTACTTGGACCCACAATCACACCCATGGAAGCAGCAGTCAAGAAATTAAAAAACAGATTTCATTGGGCAATTCTGCAAAAGATCTTTTTAGAGTGTTGAAAAACAAACATGTCACCTTGAAGATTAAGGTGCACCTGACCCAAGCCATGGTGTTTTCAATTGCCTCATATGCATGTTAAAGCTGGATGATAAATAAGGAAGACTGAAGAAGAATTGGTGCCTTTGAATTGTGGTGTTGGCAAAGAATATTGAATATACCATGGACTGCCAAAAGAATCAACAAATCTGTCTTGGAAGAAGTATGACCAGAATGCTTCTTAGAAGCAAGGATGGCAAGACTTCATCTCACACAATTTGGACATGTTATCAGGAGGTATCAGTCCCTGGAGAAGGACATCATGCTTGGTAAAGTAGAGGGTCAGTGAAAAAGAGGAAGGCCCTCCGTAAGATGAATTGACACAGGGGCTACAACAAGCTGCTCAAGAATAACAAGGATTATGAGGATGGCGCAGGACTCGGCAGTGTTTCCTTCTGTGGTACACAGGGTCTATGAGTTAGAATCTACTTGACGACACCTGAGAACAACAACATAAGTCCATTTAATATATGCATTTATTTAATATATGTATTCAATACTCTATCCTTTGAGTTAAGTACTATTATTTTCACTCTGGATAGCTGAGGAAACAGACTCCTAGATTTAGTAATTTGTTTAAGGTTACGCATTTAGAATTCCACAGTTTGGCTATTTAATTATACTTTCCATCTCTAACCTCTGCTCTGCTGTATACTTCTCATATCAAATCTCACTATCCTAGTCTTACTCATCAAGATTTTCATTGTCCTTTTGAATAAACGTCTTTATTTTAGTGGAAAATGTTACTGGGTTATTTAATTCAACTTAGCTCTGACTTTACATGGAAAGGTCTTAAATATATGGAATAAAGTGAAAATAAAAATTAAAACAATAAACAATGACACTAATAAAAAATTTTTACATATGCATATTTGTTCTTCACAAGTTTACATAGCTATTATTTTGATTGCGTGAAAAATGAAAAGGTCATAGGGGATTGGATAATTTTTCCACTTCAAGTCAGCTAATGTCAATATATGTCCAATTAAAATAATCAGTCTCTTTTGTAATATCAACTAAAACTTCAGTCTGCTCTCTCACTAACTAATAAACAGAATTACTTAAAAGGGCATTCCTATAGTAGTTGAAACATTGGATGAGATCAGTGGTTTTTAAAAGAATTTCCAGAAAAGATCATCTTCCGGATGTCTTACACACTGATTTAATAAATATTTTGACTTGTTTTATTTTTCCTAGCCTACCATCTCTACCTGTTCTAGCTGTTCCTGTGTAGAGATGAAGGGAGATGTTTCCTAAGAAACAGGTTGAGGGGAGACCATCTCTGAGAAAAGTAAGTTGTAAATCACTAGAATTAAAAAAAAAAAAAAAGAAAATCAAACCCACTGATGTCAAGTTGATTTGATTCCATCTCATAGTGACCCAATAGGATAGAGTAGAACTGCCCCATAGGGTTTCTAAGGCTGCAAACTTTATGGAAGTGGGCTGCCACATCTTTCTCTCACAGAGCGGCCGGTATATTTAAACCGCTAATGTTTCAGTTAGCAGCAGAGCAATTAACCACTATGCCACCAGGGTTTAATCACTACAGTAGATCTCTAATATTTAATCCAGGTCTAAATTTCGTGATTCTCATGATCTAAACTCTTGGTGTCAATGGTCTCTAGTCATTGTAAAATACCAGGAAGACGTGGAAGAGGAAGTAAATACAGAGTTAGAAAAGCTCTAGAGGTCATCTTGATTGGTTTTAATCTGTGTTGACCCCAACACTAGCTTAGCTTTGTCCTGTCCAGCCAGCCTATCTTCCCAGTCGATATCTTGGCCCACGTAGCTCTAGATCTTGTGTAGGGCTAAAACTAATTAGAACTAGTTCCTCAGCTTATAATACCTAAATAGATGAATTCAAATGTATACTTATGTTTTATCTCTGTTGGAGTTTATAAAGGCAAAGAGCAAAGTAGGTGTTATATAAAAACTTAAAAATTACAAGCAAAATGCCTAATCTATATCCACATGAATATATAAGATATATGTGTGTTTGTGTGTGTGTGTGTGTGTGTATCCGTTGCTGTTGAGTCAATTCCAAATCATAGTGAGCCTATAAACAGAGTAGAACTGCCCCATCAGGTTTCCAAGGAGTGGCTGGTGGGTTTGAACTGCTAAATTTTTGGCTCCATCTGTGTGCGAGTGCATGCACGCAAGTGTGCGTATTTATTTCTCTTCCTGTCTTTCTATTTGTCTTTCTCTCTCCCTTTCCAAATATTTTCTGTGGCACAGTACTTAAGTGTGGAACAGATTGTAAAAGTCCCTTACAGAGTAACTTCCAGGTAAAAAAAGAATCCCCATCTAACAAACGACATTAAATTATATCATGTGTTCTTCCTATTACCCCTAACCTTCCCCCCTCCACCTGTTTCAGCCTTGGAATTACTGTTTGATTTCTTCCATGTCCATCAAAGCCTGGACCACCCTTTCCCATTATTTTTCTTTCATTCATGTTAACACTAACCCTCTGGAATGTTCTCTCTTCAAATGAGAGAAATTTAAGGCTCAAAGAAGCTATTACTTTTTCAAAGATATATCTTGTCCACTGTTAACTTCCCCAACATTTAACTATCATATTGAAACGCTCACATGTTTACACTCGATCTGGACTTTGGTGGTGAAATCAAGACCACACTTTCTAGTTGGAAAAAAAAGCAGGAAAGAAAATGATTCAGATACACTTAAGAAGAAACAGATACATGTTGCAGGAACAGAACAGAAAAGCAAAAAGAAACTCTTCAAATTAAGGAGATGGAGTTTATAAGATGAATGGAGGAGAGGACTGAGTGATTCAGCCTCACTAGCTGCAGGATGGGTATTTTGAAAGCTTAAGGATGCTTCTGCGGGAAGGGCAATGGTTAAAGATACTGCTTTGCCTGTTGGGTAGTGGCACAGCTCGGAAAGCATTGAGACCTCTGAGTTCACCAGATTGTGAAGTGGTATTGTATATGTAAGTACTGGAAGAAGGAAAATTTGGAGAGGGAAGAGCCCAGAGCTTGGGAAACTAATAATTACGTGAATATCATAGAAGAATTAACAGGATCTGAATAACAGATTTTGTTGTGGAGACTAAAAAAGATAGGATGTGTATGTTTTGTGCCAAGCTTCTACTCTTTATAACAAGCACAGGAAGGAAAAAGAACCCATTCTGAGAGGCTGATGAAGTCCCCCTGCCATCATGCTTGTTCTGCGAGTGGCCTGCCCTTTTTATTGCAGGTTTTAATGGTGCCACTCCAGTTTAGCAGGGAGCACTACACTTTATGTTTGTGAGGTCATTTAAGTGCTTCTTCCCTAAACACAGTGTGTTTTATACCCTTGGCTGCCAATGGGGTTGCTGCCTGGCAGCATTCCTTTTTAATAAGTCATTTAAAATGTCTTATATATCATTTTATGACAACTTTACAAGGTTTTTCTAGGTGACCATAGTTATCCCCTAAAGATATAACTAATGATTTTACTTCCTAATCCTCAAATTTCTGTGGATTCACATTATAATGAAACCCATAAAACTCATAAGATTTGTAATGAAAGTAACCCTGGTGTTCTAGGGGGAAAAAAATAAGTTCCAAATGTCAAGACAGTGTTGGTGGGACATTACAATATGGCTGTATTAAAGTTTCTTCAGTATTCATGTAGGCTGCCAGTTGCATAAAATTCATAAAACAATAAATTACCATTAGGTGGGCAAGGTGAAGACAAAATGGTCAGGAGGCAGTGGCTTGCTCCTTGGAGGTGAGCAGTGGGTCGAATCTCAGTCACTGTGACTTGACTGCAAAGAGAAAGATCATGAGGCATGAATTCTTATGAGATTCCACAGAGCTCTCCATCTGCTAATCAGTTTTCTCAAGAAAACTTTCCAAGAGACAAATACGCAACAACATTTACAGTTTACAGAGCTCTATGCTAGGCACCATGAAGGATGCAAAAATGGTTTACACATGGAAATATATGTATATGAATCTGGTTGGATTACTTAACATTCAATCTTGTAAACAATCGGAGAAAACACATCATGTCATGTTAGATTGAATATGATTGAGATGAAAGGGTATGGGGCAGGGTTAAACAAAATAAACATGAATCGTGGTTGCAGATGAGCTACAATATTTTATTATTTTTATTAAATCACTTTATCTTTCTCAACTATTAAAAATAAATACAAAAAAGTGAGGATATTTGCACAAAATAGTCTAAAAAATACTTTTCAACTCCAAGATTTCATTTTTACTCTTTATAACTAAATTTTTTAATAGAATTGCATGAACGTACCAACATTTGTTTCCAAATTAACACTACTTGCTTTATATATGATTTAGAACTACAGCACAGTTTAATGGCTAAATCTAAAAAAAAAAAAATATCTAAAGAATAGGCGATATAAAAGTTTCCCCAACTAGTAAAAAAAAATGAGTGTTTCATGTGACTTCATGTACCTGGCCCAAGTTCCTGAACTTTATTTCAACTTAAAAAATAAAAATTCCAACTACTCAATGATAAATGGCAATAAGAAGGTGTAAGTTGCTGATTTTTTTTTCCTTTTTCTTTTTTCAGTTTTATGGCATTCCATGGCTTAATGTTGCTTTGTTGAAAATAGGGAACTGTGAAAAAAATCTATTCATTAACTTAAAAGTAGTGATTGTCATTTAATAGGCCATCCTGAAGAGTGGTGGATTTCAGGAAGACTCAAAGACTTCTCAACAGAGGTAGAATAGCTTTGACTAATTAAAACAGTACTGTTGTTGTTGTTAGCTGCCATCAAGTCAGCCACCAGCTGCTGGTGATACCATACACAATAGAATGAAAATGCCCCCTTGTCCTGTGCCATTCCCATATTGGTTGTGTATCAGGCTGTTGTGATCTATAGGGTTTTCACTGGCTGATTTCCAGAAGTAGATCCTCAGGCCTTTCTCCCTAGTCCACGTTAGTCTGAAAGTTTCACCAAAAGCTGTTCAGTATAACATAAACTCACAAACCTGCATTGACAGATTGTGGCTGTGCCTGAGGTGCAGTGGCTGGGAATTGAACCGTAGTCTTCTGCAGGGAAGTCAAGAATTGTACTACTGAGCCACCACTGGACCTCCAGAGAGTAATGTAAAATAGCTAAAAGTAATATACTCCAGTAGAATTGAAAGAGGACAATAGATGCTCTGGTAGTGGTGTATTTCTGTTGATAAACGAGGTAAAAACTTGTGTGTATTATTTAAAAATCAAACAGAGGCTTTTCATATCTCAAGGATTACTTAATAGTTTATTTATCAGTACAGATTGAAGTAAATAAAAATTAAAATGAGCATCTAAAACACACTTCAGTTTTCAAATTCAAGAAAGGAGATATATATATATATATATGTATACGTATTTTTTTTTTTTCCTCAAAGGTGCAGCATAGATACAGAAGGTAAGGCCAACATTATCCACAAATACAGAAGAATTTCTCCAATATGATACAATCTGAGGAATACTGGGAAGGCTGGAAAGCAATCATTCTACAACCTTCTGGTTATACTGACTAAAAGTCTGACTTTAGAGAGCAACTTTTTGAGTTACTTACTGATCTATGGAAAGAAATCCAAATTAGGTTCCAAATTCCTAGAGGGTTTTAACCCATACTTATCAGTGAGGAACATTCGGTGATGGTGGAGTGAGCTAAAGAGATACAGTCATCATGAGTATTTCTCAATCTGGTATGGAGCTTACCTCAAGGTCCTGAACAGAGAATCATAGGATAAAATAACCTCAATGATAGAGATTGTGTGACAAAGAGGAAGAGACAGAGAATGTGGGCAAAGCACCACCTGTAACTCTAACTGCATTTGGGAAAGCCAATAATAGGCCAGTTATCCTCTTGCCTCTGCATTCATCCTTTCCTTTAGGAAGCATGATGTTGGAGCTTGGCCATATGAATAGAACTTTCTTGACTTTGGAAGTCTGGATTTTACTATGGGATATTTAGTTACTATCTGTTGAGGATGCCATCAAGGTGATTCAGAAAATGTGGCATGCTTAGTCACTGTGAGTACAAATGTTTCTCTTTGTTGTCCACTGTATGGTTCTACTTCTTATCCCATAGTAATTCTATTGTAATCTCTTTCCCATTAAAATGATAAGTAAAAAGAGAAGGAAGAACATTGTTTTACATAAACAACAATGATCACCTATATACATGGTCAGTATAAATTATAATGGTAACATGCACATTGTAAATATAGGCACTTCATATATCTGTCTTAGTTTCTTAGTGTTGCTATAACAGAAGTATCACAGGTGGATGGAGAAGATAAAGAAATTTATTTTCTCACAGTTTAGGAGGCTAGAGATCCTAATTCAGTGCAACAGTTTTAGGGAAAGGCTTTCTTCTGTTGTTGGCTCTGGGAGAAGGCCCTCGCCTCTTCAACTTCTGTTCTTCAGCTCCTTCATGTGTGGCACCTATCTTCCTCCATCTGTGCTTCCTTGCTTCTGTGCCTAACCTGCTCTTTTTAAGTTTCAAAAACAATTGGTTTAAAACATACCCTATACTAATATGGCTTCATTAATATAAAAAGAAAGCCTTGTTCTCAAATGAGATTACGGCCACAACTATAGGAATTAGGATTTATAACAGGTATTTTGCTGGACACAGTTAAATCATAACAATATCGTAAGAATGATTCAATTAAAAATTATGTTTGTTTCTTTGTTTTGTGCTCATTCATTCTTATAATATTCTAGGCAAGGAAAAAATAGGAAATACTGATACGTTCTGTTCAATTTCAAAGATGCTCTTTCTTTGCTGGTCTCACATTATTTGACATTGCTCGTAACTCAGCAGCTGGTACCTGCATTATGCAGATGACATAACTTTGCTTGCTGAAAGTGAAGAGGACTTGAAGCACTCACTGTTGAAGATCAAAGACCACAGCCTTCAGTATGGATTACACCTCAACATGAAAAAAAAAAGAAGAAATCCTTACAACTGGACAAAAAGCAACTTCATCATAACAGAAAATCTTGAAGTTATGAAGGAACATTTTTATATTAGCCTTACATCATTGTGTGCATACACAGACTATCAGTGCAAGTATTTAGCCTGCATAGCCTGGGATGGCTAAGTGCAATATTACTTCATTAGCATATACAAAGCAGATGACTCCATCATACATTTTCTCAGTTTTATGTTATTTCAATTGGGTAGATGATCTAGTGTATGCAGGAATCTCTCATGCATTATACTTTTTAGGTATAGACATAATTTTTTAATATGGATTGCAGATAAATCAGAAATTTGCCCTGTGAGATTAGAAACTTCCTTACAACAGATGAAAAACAAAAGGAAAAAACATCGTTTGATTTTATTCCAGAATTATATTGACTCAGACTACAACTGCAGTACAGGAAGGCTGAGCCAACTTGAACATGTTGAAAAAAAAAAAAAAAATCTTGTTTAAAACCCTTGGACTTGTTGTTTGGGTGAAGCCTACTGGGAATAGGTAGATGTAATCGAAAAAGAGAAACCAAGATGTGTTTTTTTCTTCCCCTGGGCTCTTTTGTCAGGGAGAAGGAATTAGACCAGTATCTTCGGGAATGGAGTTACCTGTTGGTTGGGGACCAAACACAAGAGTGTTACTGTGGAAAGAGACTTAACATTTGTTAATAATCTCCAAAGAGTTAAAAAAGCAGGCAGACAGGAATCCCTGTTTTGACTATTGCTTAACATGAGCAATACCATTTTCTCACTCTTTCTTTTGGCATTTTGGTTTTTGGCTTGTCCTAGCAACTCTTTTAAAGATCTCTAGGCATTTTGTTTTTTATAACCGAAGCCATCACTCTTTCTCTTTCTGAAATACATCTTGTTGTTCTCTCATTACTCCTATACTAGCTTTGAAATGCTATATAAGAAACATAACTAACTTGTGAATATTGATTCAAAAATTCAAATTACAAAAATATTAAGTAAGTGAATTTTAAACTTCTATTGAGGAAAAAACGATGCTTAAAAACAAAAAACAAAATCATGTCTTGATTTCTTCTCCTTGGATTCCAAGCTTAATATTTTAAGAACTGCAATTCTCCTTGAATTACATTTGATACATTTAATATTTACAATTAAAGAAAAAAGATTTCAGTGGAGTTCCATTTATGACTATGCGGGAACAACAGGATCCAGAATTACCTATGAAACTGGAGGAAATATACAAAAGAAATGTTTTTGGACATTGGACAACAGGCAATGTAGGATTGTAGCTTCTGAGAATAGGTAAACAAAGCGAGTTCAAAATGTGAGCATGGTATGTTTTTTCATTTATGTAGGCTCCTTTAGATTTCTTGAAATGATGTTTTATAGTTTTCTTTGTATAGATCTTTTATGTCCTTGGTTAGATTTAAAAAAAAAAAAATTTTTTTTTTTATTATAAGCGATATTGTTTTCCAGATTTCCTTTTTGAAATTGTCCTTGTTGATATATAGGAATCCAACTAAGTTTTGTTTGTTGATCTTGCATCCTTAATAGCCAAATCTTTTTATTAGTTACAGTAATTTTCTTATGGAATCTCTGGGATTCTTTATGTATAGGATCATATCATCTATAAACAGGGATAGTTTTACTTCTTCCTTTCCAGTTTGGATGCCCTTTATTTATTTATTTTACCTTATTGCTGTGGTTAGAACTTCCAGCACAATGTTAAATAGGAATGGAGATGAAGGGCATCCTTATCTTGTTCCTGTTCTCAGGGGGAATGCTTCAGCCTCTCTCCATTGAGAATGATGTTGGCTGTTGCTTTTGTATAGATGCCCTTTATTATATTGAGGAATTTCCCTTCTATTCCTATTTTATTGAAAGTTTTTATCAAGAATGGGTGTTGGACTTTATTTATCAAATGCCTTTTCTGCATGGATTGAGGTGATCATGTGATTGTTTTCTTTTGTCCTATTTATGTGGTCGATTACGACAATTGGTTTTCTAATGTTGAACCATCCTTGTATACCTGGTAAAAACTCAACTTGATCAGGTGCATTTTTTTTTTTTTTATATAATGCTGAATTCTATTTTTTTTTTTTAATGCTGAATTCTATTGGATAGAATTTTGTTGAGAATTTCTGCTTCTATAGACATGAAAGATAAAACATGAAAGATACTGGTCTGTAATTTTCCTTTTTTGTGGTGTCATTGCCTGGCTTTGGTATCAGGGTTATACAGACTTCATAGAATGAATTTGGGAGTATTTATTCCTTTTTTTTTTTTGGTGAGTTTTTGATGCTCTGGAATAGCTTGAGTAGTACTGGTGTGAGTTCTTCTATAAATGTTTGGTAGAATTCTCCAGTGAAGCCATCTGGGCCAGGGCTTTTTTTGTTGGAGGTTTTTTTTTTTTTTTTTTCCCCACCTCTTCAGTCTTTTCCCCTGTTATGGGTCTGTTCAGATTTTCTATCTCAGTTTGTGTTAGTTTAGGTAAGTAGTGTGTTTCTATAAATTTTTCCATTTCCTTTAAGTTCTCAAATTTGTTGTAGTATGATTTCTTTTGCTATTCTCTTATGATTCTTTTCATTGCACTTGGGTCATTTCATTTCTGTTTGGGTTATTTGCTTCCTCTTCTGTTTGTCTTTTGTCAGTTTGGTCAATGCTTTGCCAATTTTGTTGATCTTTTCAAAGAACCAGCGTTTGGTCTTGTTGATGCTTTCTAGTATTTTTCTGTATTGTATTTCATTTATTTCTGCTCTAATCTTTATTATTTCTTTTCTTCTAAAGGTCGTGGGATCCTTTTGCTGCTGTCTTTCTATTAGTTCAAGTTGTAGGGTTAACATTTTGATTTTGACTCCTTCTTTTTTGACGTGTGCTTTTATTGCTATAACTCGCTGAGGACTGCTTTTGCTCTCCCAAAGGTTTTAGAATGATGTGTTTTCATTCTCATTTGATTCTAGAAAATTTTTGATTCCCTTTTTGATTCCTTATATAACCCAGTTGTTTTTAAGCAAGGTGTTATTCAGTTTTCATGTTTTTGGTTTTTTTATTCTCACCTTTCCCATTATTGATTTCTACTTTTATGGCTTGTGATCAGAGAGAATGCTTTGTATTATTTCAACGTTTTGGATTTTATTGAGTCTTGCTTTATGACCTAAAATGTGGTCTAATCTGGAGAATGTTCCATATGCATTGGAAAAGAATGTATACTTTGCTACTGTTGAGTGGATGTCCTACTTATGTCTATGAGTTCTAACTGGTTAATTGTGGCCTTTAGATCTTATGTATTCTTGCTGAGTTTCTTTCTAAATGTTCTGTCCTTTATCAAAAGTAGTGTGCTGAAGATTCCTCCTATTATTGTGGAATTATCTGTTTCTCTTTTCAGTGCTGTTAGAGTTTGTTTTATGTATTTTGGAGCCTTGCCATTGGGTGTGTAGATATTTTTAAGGTTATGTTTTCTGGTTGAATTACATTAATCATTATATAATGTCCTTCCTTGTCTTTTATGGTTGATTTTGCCTTAAAGTTTATTTTGTCTGAGGTTAGTATTGCCACTCTTGCTCTTTTTTGGTTACTATTTACTTGATATATTTTTTCCATCTGATGATTTTTAATATTTTAATATATTTATGTCTTTGTGTCCAAAGTTTGTCTCATGTAAACAACATACTGTTGGGATATATATATCTATATATAGATATATATTTTAATCCATTCTGCCACTGTCTCTTTATGGGAACATTTAAGCCATTTACTTCCAGTGTGATTATCAATATATATGAGTTTATTGCTGTCATGTAGTAGTGCTTTTTTTTTTTTTTTTGTGGTGCTGATTTTCTTTTGTTCCACTTACTTTCCTGTGCTGAATTCCTTTTGTTTGTGGATTTTCTTTTCTTTTTTTCATTATTATAGATTTTGTGTTTACTGAGTCTTTATGTTTTTCTTCTGTTTCATTTTAATGAGTAGGTTTGTTAACTTTCTTTATGGTTAGCTTACAATTTACTCTTATCTTTCTAAGTTTGAACCAGTTTTCTATTATTTGTCATCACCTTGACATCTTCTTCATTTGAAAGTTCTATATCTATTTCCCTTTTTGTTGTTTTGACATTGACATCATTTACAGATTTCCATGTTTTAAATCTTTTAGTTTTGTTTTATTACTGAGAATTCTTTACCTAGGTTGGTATCTGGCTGATGCTGTCTTGTGTCCTAGACTCAGGTTGTTGTCTGATATTGTTAGTTTTCTCACTGAAGGACTCTTTTTAATATTTCTTGTAAATTTCTGTTTCTGTGGAAATGTCCTAATTTTGCTATCATATTTGAGAGAGTTTTGCAGCATATATTATTCTTGGCTGGCATTTTTTTTTTCTTACAAGGTTTTATACATTTCATTCCATTGTCTTCTTGCCTGCATAATTTCTGTCAAATAATCAGAGTTTAGTGTACTTGCTTCGCTTTTGATGTGACTTTACATTTTTCTTAAGCTGCTCTCAGGATTCTTTTTTTGTCTTTGCTTTTGGCAGATGTGATTATGATATGTCTTGGTGACTTTGTTTTGGGGACTACACTGTATGGGGTTCTTTGAGCTTCTTTTATAGTCAGATTTTCATCTTTCATGATATTTGAGAAGTTTACTGCCAGCAAATCTTCAACAATCTTCTCTTTGTTTTCCATTTTCTCTCTTTGTTCTAGAACTCCAATCATATACAAATTTTTGCTCCTGATTGTGTCTCATATCGTTATTAGATTTTCTTCATTCTCTGATTTTTCCACAAGCAAAATGGCATCCATGGATATGTTGCCAATCTTGGTGATTCTGTCTTCAAAATTGGCTCCTAAAATCTTCTACTGAGTTGTCCATTTCTGAAATTTTGTTTTTCTTTTGGATTTCTACTTGCTGTTCTTGCATCTAATTGTTCATTTATTTTGACATTTTGTTCCTATATTGGTTTCCTGAATTCTTCTAATGCTTTGACTGTGTTTTCTTTGGTTTTGGCTATGTTTTTCTTGGTTTCGTCTGTGTTTTACATGATTTTGTCTTTTTTTTTTCCTTACTTTTTGTTTTGTCTTTCTTTTTTCTTGTGTTTCCCTTGATCTCTTTCCTAATCTTTTGGGAAGCCCTAAATATTAGTCTTTCAAATTCCATATCAGCTAGTTTCACTGCCTTTTCTTCTATTGGAAGGTTATCTGATTTTTTGTTTTGGTCACTTACTGGAGCTCTCTTGTCCTTTTTTTTTATGTGTTTTGATATTGTCTGCTATCTCAGAGACATGAAGGTATTATTTTCATTATTTATTGGTTGTATCCTTTTTTTTCTCATCTTGCTTTATTGTTTTGATTTGATATGCCAGACGGGCAGAATGGGCACACTTTGCTGCTTACTTGTATGTGGGAACAATAGTTCTCACTACCTTGAATGGGTAGGCAGAGCAGCAGCAGGAAGAGGCAGCCTGCTTCAGTGCTCAGTGGTTAATGAAACGGCTGGTTGAGTACTGGGCAGGCTCTGTCTGCCTCCTGATGTTGGTATAACAGTGTAGGAGTGTTCACAGCCTCTCGCCAGATGGGCAGAAGTGTTGAATGGGGAGTGGTACAAGCTTGTTTCCCATCTTTCAGCAGCTGGTCAAGTGGCAGGAGTGGAGGTTTGGTGCAGACCCTGTGCAGGAGCAGGCCTAAGGACAGGGGATGCTTTAGGTGTGACAACATGGCACGGGCTGGTAGGAAGGGGAGAACGTGGCATATAGGGCTAGGTGGGGGAGGGGAGAAAAAAAACATAGAGAAATAAAGGGAAAAAAAGTTTTGCAGCAATAGCCTCCAGGCAGGGATGGGGTGGACCCAGGGGCTGATGGGAAGGTAAGGGAGGTGGTGTACAGGGCTAGGTCAGAGGGAGAAAGAACAGAAATTAAGAAAAAGACAGAAAGAAAAAGAAAGAAAGAAATGAATGAATGAATGGATGAATGAATGTCTGTGTGGTGGGGACCAGTGGGTGGGGCAGCAGTGGGCTGGTGCGACGGTAGCACTGTATCTGTGGTGGTGTGATTGGAGCCAGCAGGAAGTAGGGGAGGTGGCATAGAAAGAAAAGTAGGAAAGGAAAATAATGGCCACATGATAAGGGCCAGCAAATAGTGGTGGGGTGCACCTGGGGCCATTGGGAAGAGAGAGTAGGTGATGTATGGGGTTAGGTAGAAATAAGATAGAAAATAATGAAAAAATGGTGGTGCAACAGGGGCCAGCAGGTGGGGGTGAGGTAGACCTGGGCCAGCAGTAGGCTGGTGGCTCTCTAGCCACAACAGTGCAGTGGGGGTTGGCAGGAAAGGGATAGAGATTCTGCCTGGGGCTAGCTAGGGAGAAGAAAGAAAAAGAATGAGAGAAAAAAAGAAAATATAATAATAAAGTATTAAAAAATGACTTCATGGTGGAAACCAGTGAGTGGGAGTGGATTGGGCTCAGGGGAAGGTGGGAAGGGAGGGAAGGTGAGGTACAGGGACAGGTAAGAGGGAGAAAGAAAAGACAGAAGAGGAAAAAAAGAAGAAGAAAAAATATGGTGGCATGGTGGGAGCCATCTAGTGAGGGTGGGGTGGACCCACAGCAGTGCAGCTTTGGGCCAGTGGTTCTCTAGCTGTAGTGCCACAGTGGGGGTTCAGCAGAAAGGGGGAGAAGTGGCGTAAAGGGATAGGTGGGAGGTAGAAAGAAAAAGGAGAAAGGGAATAAAAGAAAACAAATAAACAAAAATGGCAGCAGGGCAGGAGCCAGTGGGTAGGAGCAGATTGACCTTGCGGTGGTAGCCTGCTAGTGGCTCTCTGGCCGAGGTGGCACTGTGGGGGTTCAGTGAGAAGTAGGGGGAGGGGGCTTAAAGGACTAGGTGGGAGGGAGAAAGAAATGGGAGAAAAGGAAAAAGGGAAAAACAAACACAAAAATGGTGACACTGCATAAGCCAGCATGTGGGCCAGGGCAGAACCATGGGCCAGTAGTAAGGGAGTGCAGTTGATGTATGGGGCTATGTGGAAGGGAAAAAGAAAAGACAGAAGTGAAAGGGAAAGAAAAAAAAGAAGGAAAACAAAATGGCAGCCCAGCAGGAGTCCACAGGTGGGAATGGGGTGGGCCCAGTGTAGCAGTGGGTAGGTGGCTCTTTAGCCACTGCAGCATGGCTGGGGGTTCAGTTGGAGGTGGGTTGAGGTGGTGTGAGGTGGTATAAGGTGCTAGGTTGGAGGGACAGAGAAAAAGGAGAAAGAGAAAAAAGAAAACAAACAAAAAAAATGGCAGCACTGCAGGAGCCCACACGTTGAGGCAGTATGGACCTTGGGCTGAGGTGTGCTGGTGGCTCTCTGACTTCAGCGGTGAAACAGGGTCCTATGGGATGGAGAGAAGGTGGCATATAGGCTAGGTGGGAGGGAGAAGAAAAGAAAGAAAAGGGAGGGAAAGCCACATGGTGGGAGGAACGGGGCAGGCTGGGGTGGGGGAGGCTAGTATTGTGGACTATGACAGTGGGGGCTGCTGGGCCAAAGGGGTTCTTGCTGCTACTCACTGGAAGGGTGAGGCGTGGTAAAGCTTATTTCTCTGGTTACATGTGCTCTGTCTCTTGTTGGGAGCTCCATGAAGTTGCCTTCCTCTACTCCCTGTCTGGGGTTGTTGCTGGCTATTCTCCAAGATGGTGATGCTGTGCTGAGTTAGTTGGCAGGAGACCTCCACTCCACATCCCTCCTCATTCTCTGTTTTCTATCAGTTTGCTTTTCCATTTGGTGTTTGACCTAGTTCTTTATCTCTTTATTCGATGCTTAGGGTTCCAGAATTGGTGGTTTTATCTGTTTTACTTAGTTTTTCAGGTCTTGACTGCATAAAGACAGTTTGGTGTGGCTGTTTAGGGCACCATGTTGGCTCTGTGTCAGCTGTAATCTTCAAGGAAGCAGATTGTCAGGTCTTTTCTCCCTAGCAGTTGAGCACTTAACCATTGCTCCACCAGGGCTCCTTTATCTGCAGATTACCAAAACCAAACCCATAGCCATCAAGTCTATTCCGACTCATAGTGACCTTAAAAGACAGAGTAGAGCTGTCTTATTGGGTTTCCAAGGCTATACGTCTATACAGAAGCAGACTGCCATATCTAACTCCCATGGAGTGGCTGGTAGGTTCAAACCACCAACCTTTTGGTTTGCAGCTGAGTGATTTAACCACGCATCACCAGGGCTCCCATTCTCTGCAGGTTAGGGACTAATATTTATTCTCCAACATTTCATTTTCCATAAACACACAGGAGACCTAACTATTTGTCTGTTGCATTTTTTTTAATAACTTTTATTAAGCTTCAAGTGAACGTTTACAAATCCAATCAGTCCGTCACATATAAGTTTACATACATCTCACTCCCTACTCCCACTTGCTCTCCCCCTCTTGAGTCAGCCCTTTCAGTCTCTCCTTTCTTGACAATTTTGCCGGCTTCCCTCTCTCTCTATCCTCCCATCCCCTCTCCAGACGAGTTGCCAACACAATCTCAAGTGTCTACCTGATATAATTAGCTCACTCTTCATCAGCGTCTCTCTCCCACCTACTGTCCAGTCCCTTTCATGTCTGATGAGTTGTCTTCGGGGATGGTTCCTGTCCTGTACCAACAGAAGGTCTGGGGAGCATGGCCACCGGGATTCCTCAAGTCTCAGCCAGACCATTAAGTTTGGTCTTTTTATGAGAATTTGGGGTCTGTATCCCACTGATCTCCTGCTCCCTCAGGGGTCCTCTGCTGTGCTCCCTGTCAGGGCAGTCATCGATTGTGGCCGGGCACCAACTAGTTCTTCTGGTCTCAGGATGATGTAGGTCTCTGGTTCATGTGGCCCTTTCTGTCTCTTGGGCTCTTAGTTGTCGTGTGGCCTTGGTGTTCTTCATTCTCCTTTGATCCAGGTGGGTTGAGACCAATTGATGTATCTTAGATGGCCGCTTATTAGCAGTTAAGACTCCAGACACCACATTTCAAAGTGGGATGCAGAATGATTTCATAATAGAATTATTTTACCAATTGACTTAGAAGTCCCCGCAAACCATGTTCCCCAGACCCCCGCGCTTGCTCTGCTGACATTTGAAGCATTCATTTTATCCCAGAAACTTCTTTGCTTTTGCTCCAGTCCAATTGAGCTGACCTTCCATGTATTGAATGTTGTCTTTCCCTTCACCTAAAGCAGTTCTTATCTACTGATTAATCAATAAAAAAACCCTTTCCCACCCTCCCTCCCTCCCCCCCTCGTAACCACAAAAGTATGTGTTCTTCTCAGGTTTACTATTTCTCAAGATCTTATAATAGTGGTCTTATACAATATTTGTCCTTTTGCCTCTGACTAATTTCGCTCAGCATAATGCCTTCCAGGTTCCTCCATGTTATGAAATGTTTCAGAGATTCGTCACTGTTCTTTATCGATGCGTAGTATTCCATTGTGTGAATATACCACAATTTATTTACCCATTCATCCGTTGATGGACACCTTGGTTGCTTCCAACTTTTTGCTATTGTAAACAGAGCTGCGATAAACATGGGTGTGCATGTATCTGTTTGTATGAAGGCTCTTGTATCTCTAGGGTATATTCCTAGGAGTGGGATTTCTGGGTTGTATGGTAGTTCTATTTCTAACTGTTTAAGATAACGCCAGATAGATTTCCAAAGTGGTTGTACCATTTTACATTCCCACCAGCAGTGTATGAGAGTTCCAATCTCTCCACAGCCTCTCCAACATTTATTATTTTGTGTTTTTTGGATTAATGCCAGCCTTGTTGGAGTGAGATGGAATCTCATCGTAGTTTTAATTTGCATTTCTCTAATGGCTAATGATCGAGAGCATTTTCTCATGTATCTGTTGGCTGCCTGAATATCTTCTTTAGTGAAATGTGTGTTCATATCCTTTGCCCACTTCTTGATTGGGTTGTTTGTCTTTTTGTGGTTGAGTTTTGACAGAATCATGTAGATTTTAGAGATCAGGCACTGGTTGGAGATGTCATAGCTGAAAATTCTTTCCCAATCTGTAGGTGGTCTTTTTACTCTTTTGGAGAAGTCTTTAGATGAGCATAGGTGTTTGATTTTTAGGAGCTCCCAGTTATCTGGTTTCTCTTCATCATTTTTGGTAATGTTTTGTATTCTGTTTATGCCTTGTATTAGGGCTCCTAGGGTTGTCCCTATTTTTTCTTCCATGATCTTTATCGTTTTAGTCTTTATGTTTAGGTCTTTGATCCACTTGGAGTTAGTTTTTGTGCATGGTGTGAGGTATGGGTCCTGTTTCATTTTTTTGCAAATGGATATCCAGTTATGCCAGCACCATTTGTTAAAAAGGCTAGCTTTTCCCCAATTAATTGACACTGGTCCTTTGTCAAATATCAGCTGCTCATACGTGGATGGATCTATGTCTGGGTTCTCAATTCTGTTCCATTGGTCTATGTGCCTGTTGTTGTACCAGTACCAGGCTGTTTTGACTACTGTGGCTGTATAATAGGTTCTGAAGTCAGGTAAAGTGAGGCCTCCCACTTTCTTCTTCTTTTTCAGTAGTGCTTTGCTTATCCGGGGTGTCTGGTGCATTTCATAAGCAAGTCCAGCCATTCCACAAAAAAAGTAGACACTGATTAAATATAGGAGATTTAATCTTGACTTCTTTTAAAGTTACAGAGGCAGACAACATCCTAAGGATTCCGGAGGTACAGTCAATCTCTCCATGCAGAGATTATTTGAGCCAGCCACCGTGATACCGTTGATCTATTGCAGTTGGCCACAGGCACTAAAACCCTGAATTTTAACCATCAGAAATGGATTACCATGAGATGACAACATTGAAACTCTCGATTTTTTTTGTTTTTCTTTTTAGTTCCTGGGAAGTTGATTGGGAAGGGCTGGGGTTGACAATTGTTCCATTTTTCTCTTGCTCTCATTCTAGTGGTTGGTTTTTCTTCTTTCATCAGCATATTTTAAAATAGTGCCATGAATGTAGATGACTCTTTCCTGCTGAGCTGGTCAAAATGCTTTACATACATTATCTCTCATTTGTCCTCCCCTAATCCTCAGAGTTGGGTAGTTGTCAAGGATTGTCCTTTTTTTTGTTTGTTTAATGAGAGAAATCAAGTCTTCTGGATTGAAAGTACAGAAGAGGGAGAAGAGTAATTTTACAAGTTGGTACAGTTTTAGAATCCTTGTAATTTAGCAAAAAGGAATAGACCTTATTTGGTAGACATCACTACTATTCACTATTATCCTGTTCACCTTTCCTTCGTGGTTGCGAATAGACTACACTTGTGGCTCATGATCAATGAGCAGAAGCGATCTCACTTCCAGGCTGAAAAGCCCGTTCTTGGTTCTCCAGCTCCTCTCCCATCAGCAAGATTAGATTCAGCCAGTTGAGGAATTGTGGACAGAGTTGTGCCTCCCCCAACCCTATCCCCAATTACTCATTCTCTCTAACTCTAGCTTCATCTGAGGGAGAAATATGGAATTACTGAGATTTGGAGGTTATTGTTACTTCAGCATGAGCTTAGCCTGTTCTCACTAGTATATCTTCTTTGGGAAATATTTAAACATAATGAAACCATAATACTCTGATACTTAAAATTTCTTTGGAATCATAGAATGTATAAATAGAAAAAAATAATAGTAAAAAAAAGCATGTTCCCATCAGGCAAATAACTTCATTCCTACGATGCGGAATTCTACAAATCTGTGAACTAAATACATGTTGTTACAGAGCATTATTTCTATCTAAAAAATAATAAACTCTGCTGATTTTTCTCCATGTAAAAATAACTCATGTACATTGAAAATAATTATGGAATACAAAAAACCACAAACAGGAAAATAAAAATCATCTGTTCTCCCACCTCCAGTGTTAACTGCTGTTATTATTTGGAAGCATATCTTAAAGTAATTTTAGTTAAATGAACATTTGTTATTGTTGTTGTTGTTACACCTCTTTCTAGTCCCTGCAACAATGGCTACAGAGTTGAAAAGACACCAGAATAGAAATCTGTTCATTTAAATTCTAGCCCCGGCTGGAACACTAACTAGCTGGGAGACTTCGGCAAACCCTTTAACAGCCTCTAACTCACCTCCTTTTCTGGTTTTTCCTATATCAAAACTCTCTGGTCTCTTTCCATGTGATTCCAATTTTATAACCTTTGTTTAGGTTGTTATTATCCGACTGTAAGCCAATTCACTAAGAACAATTAGCTGAAAGATAAGTCACCAAATGATTAATTTCTTAACTAGCCATTTCACCAAATTTTTAACAGTGTTAAAAGTAATTTGTGTTTTACCAGGAATATTTAATGGTAAGTAAAATCATAAATGAGTTGGAATCAACTCAACGGCCATGGGTTTGGTTTTTTTGGTTTAAAATCATAAAAGTGTATTTATCATCAGTAATAAAAATGTTCACATATTTTTTGTTGTTTGTTTTTCTTTTGAATTTTACGACTTAAACACTGGTATTTGTATAATCATTTAACTCATTTTTTTTGTTTTATTTTATCAATATTGGATTTAACTTTTATGTTTAGAAGTATTGGGATTTTCGAACTTTCTAATCCATTCTTTGAAATTTTGCATTTATATTTAATAGACTTCAAATTTATGGTATGATTACATAGGAAGATTTAATTCCTCCTGGGATTATTATTCTGTTCTCTGCGTTGAGTGATTAGAACCTTTTTATGTTACAGCTTTTGCTTAGCTACTAAGAAGTGGAATTATTCTAATAGTTTCTGCTAGCACCTAAAATTAACAACTTTTTTAATGTGAGGGGGCACAGCGGTTAAGAGCTCAGCTGCTAACCAAAAGGTCGGCAGTTTAAATCCACCAGCTGCTCCTTGGAAACCTAATGCGGCAGCTCTACACCGACCTATAGAGTTGCTATGAGTCAGAATCTACTCAATGGCAACAGGTTTTTTTTTAATGTGTGAGGATTTCTCAGTTAATTTCTTTCCAATCCGTTTTGAATTTGAAATAATTAAATTTAAGATTTAAAGTAAGATAAAATTTAAATTGAATGTGATCATATTAAATTTAAATTTTAAATTAACATAGTTAAATTTCTAATTTTTCAAATGCTCTTAAATTTAAGGAAAATTTAATTTAACTGTGCATGAAATATTAATTTATTCTAATTTGATTCAATATTATATTCGACAAGTGTTAATTTTAATCACTAAAACTATAACATTTGGGCTAGTAAGATACTTGAAGCATTTGGGAAATAAAAACTAAAATGTTTAACGTTGAAGAAAAAAATGCTGTTGTTATTGGCTGCCTTGGATTTGGCCCCCAGTTCATGGTGACTCCATGCGTAACTTCATCAGGTCATCGTGATCCACAGTGTTTTCACTGGCTGATTGTCAGAAGTAGATAGACAGGCCCTTCTTCGTCATCTTAGTCAGGAAGCTCCACTGAAACTTGTTTGGCATCACAGCAGACAGATGAGCCGTGGCTGTTTTTGAGGTTCATTAGCCAGGAATCCAACTTGGGTTTCCCACATGGATGGTGAGGACTCTACCACTGAAGCACCACTGCCCTCTTTTTTGAATACCAAAAGCTATTCGAAAGATTTAAATACAATAAAAAGTAGCTGAGATACAAAAAAAAAAAAACCAAACCCACTGCCACCAAGTCGATTCTGACTCACAGCGACCCTATACGACAGAGTAGAACTGCCCCGTAGAGTTTCCAAGGAGCGCCTGGCGGATTCGAACTGCAAACCTCTTGGTTAACAGCCGTAGCACTTAACCACTATGCCACCAGGGTTTCCAATGAAATGACAAAATCTTAATTAAAAAAAAAAAAAAAAAACTGTATGTATTTTTTCAGTGTGTTCTGATCTGTTTTATAAAATTTTATTTCATGTGTGTGTGTATAAACCTAAAGAATAAGCATTTCCAATAATCCAATACACAACTGTATTCGTTTCTTTCCTAAGACTGTTGTAACAAAGTGCCATAAACTCAGCGGCTCACAAGAACAGAAATGGTTTGTTCTGGGGTCTGGTAGTCCAAATTCAGGCTGATAAAAAAATAGCAGGGTCAAATTCTCACCAAAGGCCCTAAAGAAAGATCCTTTCTTGTTTCTTTCTTAGCTTCTGTTTTTTTTTTTTTTTTTTTAATAGCCCTAGACATTCCTTGGCTTGTAGCTGCAGCAAAGCTCCATCATCACATGGTCATCTTAATTCTGTTGTTTCACTGTGTCTCTTCACTCTTTTACAGGAGGGCACTCAGATTGGATTAAAACTCACCCTACTCTGGTATGACCTTATGCTAACTTAACTAATACCTTCAAAGCAAGGTCATATTCACAGGTCAAGTAAAGGGAGGGGGGTGGGTAACACTTCAAAATACCTTTGTGTGAGACACAATTTAACCCATAACAATATCCTTAGTTTTCCATGCTTTTTATTAAATTTGTTCTTTTATTTTTTAAATCTGTCATCTCCCAAAGACAACATATGCACACACATGTTGTTGTTTCCTAACTGAACACATTTTTTGAGATTCATGCATGCAAAGGCACTTAATTTGTTTCATGTATATTTACTTTTTTAGAGCATTATATTGTATACTTATGTGACAATGTATTTATCTTTTTTATATATATTAGCCAGTATAGTATTTCGATTAGTTTTTGTTGTTTGTACATACAGTATGTTCATGTGCATGCCCCGCCAGTGTGCATGTGCAAGAATTTCCTTGTAACTAAAAATGAAAACTGCTGTGTCTCAGGGTGTGTGAATCATCTATTTTGATAGAAAATGCCAAATTATCAAAATGATTTTCACTCCTACCAACAACAACAAAAAATTCATTGCCATTGAGTCAATTCTGACTCATAGTGACCCTATAGAACAGAGTAGAATTACCCCATAGAGTTTCCAAGGAGCAGCTGGTGGATTCAAACTGCCGACCTTTTGATTAGCAGCCAAGCTCTTAACCACTGTGTCACCAGGTATCCATTTACATACCAGTAGTATATAAAACGAAACCCTGGTGGGGTAGTGGTTAAGTGCTATGGCTGCTAACCAAAAGGTCGGCAGTTTGAATCCACCAGGCGCTCCTTGGAAACTCTACGGGGCAGTTCTACTCTGTCGTATAGGGTCGCTATGAGTTGGAATTGACTCGACGGCAGTGGGTTTGGCTCTTTTGGTGTTAGTATATAAAAATCAGTTGCTCCCTAAGAACACCAACACTTATCTGACTTCTACTTTGTATACCAGTGTTTGGGACATGAGATACTCTCATAGAGGTCTTATGTTTGACTATCATGATGATTGAGAAATTGAGGGTTCTTTTCATGTGGTTATACGAGATGTTTCTTAACGGTTTTGTGAAATGCCAGTTAATTGCCCATTTTTGTGTGTGTGTGTGTTTTAAATATTTTTCTGGTTAAGTGTAGTTCTTTAAATATTCTGGATCTTATCTTTCATAAGTTATATGTATCTGAAATATCTTCTTGAAGTTTTTGATGTGTCTTTTTATTGACTTAGCCTTTTTGATAGTTGGAAAATTTTAATGCATTCATATTTATGAATCTTTTCTTTTGTTTTTTGCATTTGTTAGGTCTTAAGAAATCATTTTCTATTCTAAGATCTTTGAGAGATTATTCTGTATTGTTTTCTAGTTGGACTTTGACATTTAAATCTTTAATTGAACTAAATGGTTTCTTTTAAACCTGTGAGGTAGAGACCCAAATATGTGTTTTACCTTATGGACACTGATTGCCTTGGAAAAATTTATTGAAGGCTTTGTTTGCTCCCCCCTACCCAACAGTACACTTGGTCATTAATCAAATGCACATGGACTTGAACCTGTTTCCAATTCTGTACTGCTTTATCAATTTGTTTCATCACTATACTACCTCATTGGTGCTTTTTTTTTTTTTGGATTAACTACTATAGTTTCATAATAAGTCTTGATATTTTTGATATCTGGGATATATTGTTTATTCTTATCCTTTTCTATATACAATTTTAGAATAAATTTATCAAAAACAATAATAACAAAAATGTCTGTTGGGATTTTTACAAGAATTGTATTGAAGATATAGGTGACTTCGGGGAAAATTCGATAGTTCAACGTTGTATCCTCTTATCTATAAATGGAAACCCTGGTCAGCAGTGTGAATCCGCCAGGTGCTCCTTGGAAACCTTACGGGGAAATTCTACTCTGTCCTATAGGGTTGCTATGAGTTGGAATCAACTCGAAGGGAATGGGCTTGAGTTTTTTTTTTTTTTGATGTCTGTAAATATCGTATATGACTCCATTTATTCAGCTATGTTCTATAATAAAGATCTATAACTTTGTCCATAAGGGGCTTGTAAATTTTGTATTTTTTTTTAAGATTCATACTTAATTTTCTTCAATTCTGGTGGCTGTACAGTGTATTATTTTATTTTTACATTTTCTAATTATACTTATTTTACAGAAATGAAATTTATTGCATATACTAATTTTATATGCAGCAAATTTGCTAAATTATCTTACTAAACTTTTCACAGCCGAATGTCCTGAGAAATGGTAATCTGACCATTTAAAAGGAAAGTTCAAATACCTATGAAAAGTGAAGGCAAAAAAAAAAAAAAGCTTGAAGATGTATAAGCATCCCAGCCAACATCATTTCAGTGATGGAAAAAACTTACAATAAAATCCTCTTGAATGGATTTTTACAAATCCAGCTTTTGTGTTTTTTACTGGGATGTGTCTACTGCTCAGAAACTGTGTTCTGCCTTCTTCAGATACCAGGTTCTTTTCTTGCTAGAATGATGCTTTGGGGTTTATGATAGATAGAAAAGTAAAATCTCGCACCTTCTCCCCTAGCCTCCATTCCAACTTCAAAAGAAACCGTTCTGTTTGATACTTTCCCTGAAGTTCCTATTGACAGGACATCCATCATTTTATTTGTATACCATTTTTTTACAGTACTAAAAGTGCTTCACAGAACTAGTAACATCCTAGTTCCCCATATAGACTGACAAGTTATTTGTTCAAAAGGCAACCTTATCAAGCCTGCACTGCTTACCTTCCTGTGTTCAGAGCTGTATTGCCTGAATGTGAAATAAGGGGAGAGTTGGCTGCCCATGTCACTTGAGAAGCAGAAGCTCCATGGAAGTCTGCAGCGGCCTCTTGGAATCACAGGCCACAGGCTCCTGGGATTCTGCTAGGCCGTATGTGCCTGCAGGTAAGAGGAAGTGCTGGTTTCTACAATAGACTTTTATGGGCAACTCATTGCCATGAAGTTTAAGTTCTTGAGATGAAAAAAATCATGAAGTGCTCACTATTCTTGGTGCTACTCATGGTGACCAAGCCTCTGTGGGTGAAAAAAAATGAGGTGGCTGTAAATCAATCCCAACACAAAGGTCATTTCTTTACTAGGAAATGTACAATCACATTGTTTTTGAACCATTCTTCAACATGACCACTCCATTCTGGTCAGATTTATCTTTTCCCTGTCTGTGCAGCACCTCATCTTCTTCCCTATTCTAACTTCCCTGGGGACTTTGCTCCCTGGTTATTGCTAACACACTTCCGTGTCTTTCCAGTAAACCTGGTTCTTCCTCTCTCTAGTCTGCATAATCCAACCTACCTTTATGTTCCCTTAATTTTTTCTTCAATAATATTTTAGAGATATAACAATATTTTCATAGTAGTGCTTGGGTTGCATGTGATACATATGTAAACGTGTGTCAGTATTGGGCCAGGTTATGAGATCACATAAATTTATATTTGAGTTTTACAGACAATTTTTTTTTTACATGGATTTAATAATGGAGTCACTGGGTGGTGCACACAGCTAACACACTCAACTGCTAATGTACAAGTTAGTGGTTCAAGTCCACTCAAATGTTCCTTCGTAGAAAGGCCTAGAGAATATACTTCCAAAAAATCAGCCATTGAAAACGCTGTGGAGCATCTTTCTATTCTGATACACATAAGATTATCATGAGTTGAAATCAGCTCAAATAGCAACTAGTGGTTGTGAATAATGTATAGCATGATGTACACGCCTACTATGTATATATTAAATTATGTTATTTTTATGATATTTTTGCAGTTTTCTTTTTTCATATGTTTATGTACTTCCTACTAAAATATTGTTTAATACGTGAAAGCAGAGTATATACATGCACCTTTCTTCCTGGATCTCCTGGAGGCATAATAAAGGATCAGACATATAACCCTGGTGGTATAGTGGGAAACCTTGGTGATGTAGCGGCTAAGAGCTATGGCCGCTAACCAAAAGGTTGGCAGTTTGAATCCATCAGGTGCTCTTTGGAAACTCTGCAGGGCAGTTCTACTCTGTCCTACAGGGTCACTATGAGTTGGAATTGACTTGATGGCAATGGGTTTGGTTTGGTTTTGGTATATAATAGGTGATTTATAATTACTTTTGAGTGACTCAAATTACTAAGAAATATGATCACTTTAGTTTATAAACCACAAATAGAGAAGTGTGGCAAAATGAAGTTCGTATATACTCTTACACATTATAGTTATTTTTCAAATGACTATAAATATTAATTACATTCAAATACGCATTGATACATACAATTTATACATTATTTTGTACTAATGGAGACAATAGGAACTTATAAAAATGTTACATACAACAAAGTTAGGAGTCTTTGGGTGGCACAAATGGTTAAACACTTGACAAGTAGCTGAAAGGTTGGCACTTCGAACCCACCCAGTTTCCTCAGAAGACAGGCCTGGGATGTGCTTCTGAAAGCCTTGGAAACTGTATGGAGCAGTTCTACTCTGCACACATGGGACCACCTTAAGTCAGAATCGACCTGACTGCAATTAACAACAACAACCTAACAAAGTTATACATTAGTTTTCTCCTCATAATGATATAAAGCTAATTATAAGATTAGAGGCCTGGTGGTGCAGTGGTTAAGAGATTGGGTGCTAACCAAAAGGTCGGCAGTTTGAATCTATCAGCTATTCCTTGGAAATCCTATAGAGCAGTTCTACCCTGTCCTGTAGAGTCTCTATGAGTCAGAATTGACTCAACAGCAACAGGTTTGGTTTGGAGTTACAAGATTAAGTATTTATTTCTATAGCTTAAAACAACGCCTGTGTAATTTATATTTAATTTCAATGGGTTTACTCTTCAGGAAAATAAAATCCAATAGTTTTCACCAAAGAAATATGTTATGTCCTAAAAAAAAAAAAGCATATTTGTAGTATCTAAATTGTACAAATATTTCTCTCCCAAAAAATTTGTCTATTAACACGTACATTTATAGTCATAAAACAACCTTTAAGCCACATTTCACTCAGCCCTACAGCAGACAAGAATCAAATGCAGATGTGGAATGGGAGCCAAACAGATGCTGAAAACCTTGTCAATATCCTAAAGGAATCCATTTGCTATCAGAAAGAAACTTAATTTCTACTATAAAGAATTTGATTATGTATTGTTATATAAAATGTGATTAATGTTTTGTGGTGATTAATCAACTGCAAAATATATAATTATGCCATCTGTATTTTTCAAGCTCCTTGTCACTTATAAATTCTGTAGGGGAGTTAGAGGTGGGGTGTTGAGAACTTGTGGTATTTGGAGAGTTTTAAAGCCAAGAGAGACTTGTCTGGGGAAAGGAGCGACATACAGGCATGGTGCTTATTCTAATGGCAAAGGACTGAAGATCATAAAAAAAGAGACCCCCAAGGCCCATTGGCTCCCTGCAAAATGGAAGGCTCTGATAAGAGATGTCTGCAGCCTCCCAGGCACAGCAAGAATTAGCTCCCCAAGATAAATTGCCATTTATTCTTCACCCCAAGGACAGGTTACAAACTTCATTCTGGCTTTGAAAAGATTGGCCTCATTGCCAGGCAAGGTTTTATAATTTATATCAGTAGGTCAATAAAGCTAACATTTTTGCATTTCTGCCCCTAGTACAATCCAAGATGTAAGTCTATGATTAAAGTTTATGCCACAACTCATATACATGTCTTTTTGAAAAATGAAAACTATTAGAGTTGTATTTACATACACGTCCCAGTTGAGAAAAAGTTTCAATATAGTTGAGTTGCTTATTAAGTTGAACTCTGCAGAATAAGTTTTTAATATATTATTTTGACCTGGATAATGTTAGATAATATGTCTCATTGATTTTTTTTTTTTTTAATTTGACTATTGCTTAGAGGGGAAGCATTATGTAGAAACAGCTTAAAATGAGTTCTGCTTTAAATTCCCTATTGCTTTTAGTAAGACTAACATTCTACTTGAGTGCTAAAGGGTAGCACAGGGAGATGGATTGATTTTCTTACAGCATCGGTCCTTCATCCTGGATACACATCAGAATCTCATGGAATGCATTTTAAAAATACAGATGATTGGGTTATGCCTACAGTGATTCTGCTTTACGGTTGGTCTGGGGTGGTACAGAAATGTTGGTGTTTTAAGAGGCTTCCAGATGATTTTCATAAAGTGTGAAGCCAGGATGAAGATTTAATAGTTCAATGGTTCTTCAAGTGTGTTCCCAGACTACCAGCAACATCATTACCTGGGAACTTATTAAAAATGCAAATTATCAGGTTCTACACCAGACCTATTGAATCTGAAACTCTGGGCATGAAGATAAGCAACGTGCCATGCAAAAAGCTCTACAGGTGACTTTGATGGAAACTGATTGTCCTTCAAACTTTAGCTTGTAGTAAAATCAAAGTTTCCGATGCACTAGGCTTGGAAGAAGTACAGCCAGAATGCTCCTTAGAATCAAGGATGGCGAGACTTCTGCATACATGCTTTGGACATGTTGTCAGGAGGGATCAGTCCCTGGAGAAGGACACCATGCTTGGTAAAGTACAGGGTTCGTGGAAAAGAGGAAGACTCTCAACAGATGGGTTGACACAGTGGCTGCAACAATGGCCTCAAGCAAAACGACAATTGTGAGGATGGCACAGAACTGGGCAGTGTTTCATTCTGCGGTACGTAGGGTTGCTATAAATCGGAACCGACTCAAAGGCACCTAACAACAACAAGAAGCTTGGAGTGATAATTTGCATTTCTAACTAGTTTCCAAGTGATGCTGATGCTACTGGGCTAACGTGTTGCAATAAGTGTAAGCTCAGTCTGACGAGATATTTTTGCAAATATTTTAGATGTGTTTTTTATTACTCTTCTTAATCTGGGAATCATTTCTTTATTTAAGGATAGTCTTTGCTCTATAAAAGTAAAGCTTGCAGTCTCATATCTTACCAGGTGATAGTCTGCCATGTTGTCTGACTTCTAGAACAGAGGCTCTGTGTGGGCAGAAGCGCATCTATCTTGTTCATTACTGAGTGCTCAGATTTTTGCACCGTTTAGCTCTCAATAAACATTTGTGGACTGGAGGAGTTAATGAAAGGATATTTTGATTGAGTTTACCAGTAAATTCAGTCTAGCGAAAGGTGTGACTTATTCTTTTCAGTAGTTGTTTTGCTTAATTCACAAGCTGTTTTGAAATCATATTGACTAGATGTAATTTAAAGAATCGCTGGTAGCGCGAATGGTTAAGCACTTGGCTGCTAACTGAAAGATTGGTGGTTCAAACCCCCCAGTGGCTCCACAGGAAAAAATACTTGAAGATATGCTTCCATAAAGATTACAGCCAAGAAAACCCAATGAGGCAGTTCTACTGTCTCATAGGGTCATTATGAGTTGAAACTGATTCAATGGTACCTGATCCTCACAACAGCAGATGTAATTTGGTTAAAATATTTAATCCATCCAGTTTGGCATCTGGTAACAAGGAGACTGTTGTCTACTGACTGTACTGAACCAGTTTTCATGAAGCTGAGCAGACATAAGTTGATGCCACTGCTGCAGTTATTTTCCATTTATATGGTTCTAATATCTATAAAACTGTAATCTTTTATAGTGATAAAATTAAAAACCTGCCATTAGTAACTAACGGAAGAGATCACTGGTAAATGTGAAACCATCTCTTTCCTTTTACATATAGCCTGATAATTATAACAATGCAAATGGAAATGTAGAAGAATATCTATGGCAATTTTATTGGGTTTGGGGGATTTTTTTTCAATTTTTGGGACTATGGGTATGATTTGTTAATACTCCATATACCTAGATGATAGGAGAGGAAGAGTGATATTTGCAACTTACGAGCACATGGTTTGTAAAAGGCTGATTTACTTTTTTTTCTCTCTCTCCTGTATCACAGCAGAAGGGAGAAAAGAATGTGAGAATTGAAGGCCTGGGAAAGGAGAGCATGAGCCCCCCTGTGGGAAAGGTCAGCACGGATGTGATCTCAAATCTACCCTTTTTGCCACAGTGAGAATCTTCTCATACCCCTATGTTGCCTTTTGAAAGATTTGGATGGAAGTTTCAACTAACGTTTTTCAGGAAATTGGTAGCAGAGAGTTGCTTGTTTAACACATCATGTTCACCTATGTATAAAAATAGAGCATATTTAGCATATTTTACCAAGATCTCAAAAGATGCCAAATTCTGTCAAATTTAGCATATTTCCTCAAAATCTCAAAAAGACTTTAGATTTATCAGCTTAGTAAGGGATGTGTGATCTGGACCACATGCTTAAGTCACTAGTTAGCTACCAAAAAAAAAAAAAAAAAAAACTAGAAGTATTGATGCTAAATGTTAGCAAACAGCTTTACCCACCATCAAGATGACTTAAAAAGAAACAGATTGCTTATTCAAAATTTGAGATGACACCAAAAAGAAAATAGAAAGGTATGTTTAAGGGAAAGAGGGAAGGGTTAGAAGCCAATTATCCAGGAAAAAAATATATTTTTTAAGAAAGTAGTTAAAAAACAAACAAAGAAAAACCATATACACAACCTAATGTCGTGCTATAATGAATTATTTCAATTATTTTATAGTTAATGTTTACAAATATACAACAAATGCTTGTATGTATAGTAAACAAATAAATATGAAATCAGAAGGTATTCAATACAAAGCAAAGGCAGAAATATGTTTAGAAATTTAAAGAGGAAAGAAATTAAAAATGATAAAACCAAGCTTTATCAATCACAAATTGGGAGGCTTGCTTAATTCTGAGAATAAATTTAGTCTTTAAGCTTTAGAAGTGCCACTGTATGAAGGATTGGGGAGAATATAAGAAACGGGAGTTAGCACACATTCCTGGTATATTACTTCCTTATTTCATGACCTTGGAAAATTAAATTCTTTTGTAATACCCAGAAGGTCCCTGGGTGGAACAAGCAATTTGCTCTTGGCTACTAACCAAAAGATTGGTGGTTTGAACTCACACAGCTGCACCACAGAAGAAAGAGCTGGCAATCTGCTTCAGTAAAGATTACAACCTAAAAAACCCTGTGGAGCTCAGTTCTTAATCTGTAACACATGGGATTGCCTTGAGTCAGAATCGACTCAATAGCAACGAGCTTTTTTTTTTTTTTTTAATAGCAAAAACCTGGAAATAACTAACATGTCCAATGAAAGATGAATTAATAATTTGCATCTATCGATAAATGAATGCAAGAATGTTACCAGTATAGACATAAATTTAATTTTAAAATGTCAATATTGAGTAAAAGAAAAAGTTTCAGAAAGGTAAATATGAAATGAGATCATGTATATAAAGCTTAAAGCAAACCACACAATGTAAGATGTTGCTTATCAAAACATTAGGAGAGTAGTCCTCTCTAGACAGAGCAGGAAAATGGGTTGAGAAAAGAGTACAAATATGATTTCAAGTATATCTGTAAAAATTGACTTTAGAAAAAAATAATTAAACATGCAGTTTCTTTTTTTTTAATCTTTGATAATTTGCTGGAGGTCCATTAGATGATTTTATTTTTGGCATAGTTTATACTTTATAAAGTTGAAGAAACAGTGAAAGTGACAGCATATAATTCCGCCTCTAACAGGCAGAAGGAACTGTTACCCTAACGTTATCATTTATTTCTGCAAGTACTGTTGATCTTTCCCTCTGATTTTTTTTTTTTTTTTTTTTTTTTAGCGTGCTAGTTGCATGGACATTAAAGTTAAGCTGACACCCCACTGCTCTCAGGGAGTTTGTAATTTCTAACAAACTAATGAAAAAGAATTGAGAGTCTGATGTTCTAGGTACAGTTTCCTGTTTCTTGCGGTATTTTGTATAAATAATTCCAATGTCTGTTGGCCTTGCTCTCTCTACTAGAAACATAATATCTATGTAAAAAGTAATCCAACTCAAAGAAAATCAAAGTATATTCATTTTCAATCAATGGTTAAATATTGAAAAAAAATTTTTTTCATGTGTTTTTATTATTAAAAGCTTCTTTGAAGAACTAACCACTAATGCTTTGTTATAGAACTTCAACTTTCCAAAGATACTGTATCAGGGTAACCAATTAAAGGAGGCCATTAAGGAAATACGTTGCAATTAACCTTACATTCCAAAGATAGGGCTTGTTGGGAGATAAAAGAAATCTTTTAAATGTGGGCCATTTATTTATTTTTTACATTTTATCATGTTGATTATCACAGCGTGAAATGTTCTTTTAGATTAAAAACATTGTGAAACGTTAAATTTAAAAATGAAAAAGCCAATATGCACAATTAAACAATTATCACTTTCAACTTAGACTCACAAATGAAAATAAATAGGTAAGACCACAGCATGTAAATACTTAGGGGGTCTCAGTTATACTCACTGCCTCTGTGACAACTCCATTAATTTGAAATCTTGGGTCGTTATTAAGAAATTACAGTCTTACTTCAGGAAAGGGGTAGAATTATGCTTGTTCACAAGCCTGGAATATATCTTCCTTATCATGAGGAATATATCTCCCTTCATAAGTGGAGTAGGTATATGTGATAATCTGTGATAATTGATAAATCCATAGTCTATTTCCTCTCCTTCAAAATATATTTCCAAATAACAAAAAAGGAGCATGTAGTAGGTTTGCAACTTGAGACAAACCCCATGCTTCAAATACAGAGCAGTGATAGAGAAAATATAATAACCCCTAGCAATGACAACAAGGAAAGCACGTTTATGTAGGCACAAAAACTAGATTATACACTTTGACAAACCAGAAATGGAATTGATGCAGAGAAGAGTGACCACAGCTTTGATGTCAGGCCTGTCAGTCTTCAAGACTGCGAGCAGATAATGGCCACAATATTCAGTAATGCATACTTGCTTGAATCCAGAGGCCAGGGATCATAATATTCCACTTTGAAAGGGGTTTGAAAAAGCAGAAATCTGAGAGTTGAGGGAAACTCGTGGACAAGGTTGAAGCTTTGTTGGCAGAAAATGTAACAAGCCATAACTGGCTGGGTGATGGGAAATAGAACATCTCCAATCTCTTAGCAGCGAAGAGATATGTACAACAACTATAAAGACTGAGGACCAAGGAGGAGGGAGGGCAAAGCCAAAACCTTGAGACAAAGACAGGTAAAAAACAAAAAAAAAAGGAGCACGAATGAGGGAGAAAGAAACAACAGACGTGTGCGCGCGCGCGCGCACACACACACACACTTCTAAATCAATTCCTGAGGCGGGTCCGGGGGAGGAATCCATTTATCTAGATTAGAAAAAGATTTTCGGAAATCTTCAAGGGGAAAAAAGGAAGAATTAACACTGGTAAAAATTAAAATCCTGATAAAAAAATAAATAAAAAACATAGAATCATATGAACATAACAAAATTCCCCTACGTGCCTGAGAGTTTGTCCTACTGTGAGGGCTTACCTGTTGCTGTGATGCTAGAAGCTATGCCACTGGTATTCAGAAACCAGCAGGGGTCACCCATGGCAGACAGTTTTCAGCTGAGTTTCCTGACTAAGACAGACTAGGAAGAAGACCCCAGAAGTTTACTTCTGAAAAGAATTACCCAGAGAAAACCTTATGAACAGCAGAGGAACATTGTTTGATATAGTGCCGGAAGACAAGGCCCCAGGTTGGAAGACACTCAAAAGATGAATGGGGGAATGCTGCTTCCTCCAAGTAGAATCAACCTTAATGACATGGACAGGGTCAAGCTTTTGAGATCTTCATTTGCTGATGTGGCACAATCCAAAATGAGAAGAAACAGCTGCAAACATTCATTAATAACTGGAACTTTGAATGTATGAAGTATGAATCTAAGAAAATTGGAAATCATCAAAAATGAAATGGAACTCATAAAGATCATATCCTAGGCATTAACAAGCTGAAATATACTGGTATGGGCCATTTTTAATTGGACAGCCATGTGGTCCACTATGCTGGGAATGAAAACTTGAAGAGGAATGACATTGCATTCATCCTCAAAAGGAACATTTCAAGATCTATCTTGAAGTACAACACTATCAGTGATAGGATAATATCCATAAGACTACAAGGAAGGCCAGTTAATACGACTATTTTTCAAATTTACATACCAGCCACTAAGGCCAAAGATGAAAAAATTGAAGATTTTTACCAGCTTCTGCAGTCTGAAATTGATTGAACATGCAGTCAGAATGCATTGATAATTACTGGTGATTGGAATGCAAGAGTTGGAAACAAAGAAGAAAGACTAGTTGTTGGAAAACATGGCCTTGGTGATAGAAATGATGCTGGAGATTGCATGACAGAAGTTTGCAAGACCAACGACTTCTTCATTGCAAATACCTTTTTTCATCAACATAATGGCAACTATACATATGGACCTCTCCAGATGGAGTACACAGAAATAAAATCAACTACACCTGTGGAAACGGAAAATGGCATATTCAATATCATCAGTCAGAACAAGGCTACAGGCCGATTGCAGAACAGACCATCAATTGCTCATATCATCAGTCAGCACAAGGCTAGGGGCCGACTGTGGAATAGACCATCCATTGCTCATATGCAAGTTCAAGTTGAAACTGAAAAAAATTGGAAAAAGTCCACGAGAGCCAAAGTACGCCTTGAGTATATCCCAACTGAATTTGGAGACCATCTCAAGAATAGATTTGACGTGTTGAACACTAATGACTGAAGACCAAGTGAGTTGTGGAATGACATCAAGGACATCATACATGAAGAAAGCAAGAGGTCATTAAGAAGACAGGGAAGAAAGAAAAGACCAAAATGGATGCCAGAAGAGACTCTGAAACTGGTTTTTTATTTTCGAGCAGCTAAAGCAAAAGGAAGAATTGATGAAGGAAAAGAACTGAACAGAAGATTTCAAAGGGTGGCTGGAGAAGACAAAGTAAAGTATTATAATGGCATGTGCAAAGACCCAGAGATAGAAAATTAAAAGGGAAGAACATTTTTGGCATTTCTCAAGCTGAAAGAACTGAAGAAAAAAAATTCACACCTCTAGTTGCAATAGTGAAGGATTCTATGCAGAAAATATTAAATGACCCAGGAAGTATCAAAAGAAAATGGAAGAAATGCACAGAGTCATTGCATGGAAAAGAATTGGTCAATGTTCAACCATTTCAAGAGGTAGCATATGATCAGGAACTGACGGTACTGAAGGAAGAAGTCCAAGCTGCACTGAAGGCATTGGGGAAAAACAAGGCTCCAGGAATTGACGGAATATCAATTGAGATGTTTCAACAAACTGATGCAACACTGGGCGTGCTCACTCATCTATGCCAAGAAATTTGGAAGAGAGCTACCTGGCCAACTGACTAGAAGAGATCTATATCTATGCCTGTTCCCAAGAAAGGTGATCCAACCAAAAGGGGAAATTACAAAACAGAATCATTAATATCACATGCAAGCAAAATTTTGCTGAAGATCATTCAAAAGCAACTGCAGCAGTATATAGACATGGAGCTGCCAGAAATTGAAGCCAGATTTAGAAGAGGACTTGACACCAGGGATATCATTGCTGGTGTCAGATGGATCCTGGCTGAAAGCAGAGAATACCAGAAAGATGTTTTACCTGTGTTTTACTGACTATGCAAAGGCATTCGACTGTGTGAATCATAACAAGTTATGGAAAACATTGTGAAGAACAGGAATTCCAGAACAATTAATTGTGCTCATGAGGAACCTGTACATAGATCAAGAGGCAGTTGTTCAGGCATAACAAGGGCAAACTGCATGGTCTAAAGTTAGGAAAGATGTGTGTCAGGGTTGGTACCCTTTCACCATACTTATTCAATCTGTATGCTGAGAAAATAATCTCAGAAGCTGGATTATATGAAGAAGAACACGGAATCAGGATTGGAGGAAGACTCATCAAGAAGCTGCATTATGCAGATGACACTGCCTACCTTGCTGAAAGTGAAGACTTGAAACACTTACTGTTGAAGATCAAAGACCACAACCTTCAATATGGATTACACCTCATCACAAAGAAAATGAAAAACTTCTCAACGGGACCAATAAGTAACCTCATGATAAATGGGGAAAAGGTTGAAGCTGTCAAGGATTTCATTTTATTGGATCCGTAATCAATACTTATGGGAGCAGCAGTCAAGGAATCAAAAGACCCATTGCATTGCATTGGGCAAATCGGCTGCAAAAGACCTCTTTAAAGTGTTGAAAAGCAAAGCTGTCACCTTGAAGACTAAGGTGCACCTGACCCAAGTCATGGTGTTTTCAATCACCTCATATGCATGGGAAAACTGGACAATGAATAAGGAAGACTGAAGAATTGGTACTTTTGAATTGTGCTGTTGGTGAAGAATATCGAATATACCATGGACTGCCAAAAGAAGGAACCAATCTGTGTTGGAAATACAACAAGAATGATCCTTAGAAGCGAAGATGGCAAGACTATGTCTTACATACATTGGACATGTTGTCAGGAGGGATCAGTCCCTAGAGAAGGACATCATGCTTGGTAAAGTACAGGGTCAGCGTAAAACAGGAAGACCCTAAATGAGATGGATTGACATAGCAGCTGCAACAATGGGCTGAAGCATAAAAATGATGATGAGCATGGTGCAGGGCAGTGTTTTGTTCTGTACATAGGGTCGCTATGAGTTGAAATCAACTTGACGGTACCTAATAAGAACAACAACATGACAAATAAACAAATGTAAATATTTATAATGGAAAATGTGAACTTGATATTAAAATCTTTTGAGAAGAGGTGACATTGGTTAAATCACAGAGAGATTTAATAAATTGGGTAATAATGCTTAATAATTCATTTATTCCCCCATGTGTCTGTCAGTTTGTTGTACTGTGGGGGCTTGTGTGTTGCTGTGATGCTGGAAGCTATGCCACCAGTATTCAGATACCAGCAGGGTCACCCATGGAGGACAGGTTTCAACTGAGCTTACAGACTAAGACAGGCTAGGAAGAAGGACCTGGCAGTCTACTTCTGAAAAGCATTAGCCAGTGAAAACCTTATGAATAGCAGCGGGACATTGTCTGATATAGTGCTGGAAGATGAACCCCCCAGGTTAGAAGGCACTCAAAAGATGACTGCAGAAGAGCTGCCTCCTCAAAGTAGAGTCGACCTTAATGACGTGGATGGAGTAAAGCTTTCAGGACCTTCATTTGCTGATATGGCACAACTCAAAATGAGAAGAAACAGCTGCAAACATCCATTAATAATCAGAACCTGGAATGTATAAAGTATGAATCTGGGAAAATTGGAAATCGTCAAAAATGAAATGAATGCATAAACATAGATGTCCTAGACATTAGTGAGCTGAAATCGGACAATCATATAGTCAACTATGCTGGGAATGACAACTCAAAGAGGAATGATGTTGCATTAATCATCCAAAAGAAAGTTTCAAGATCTATCCTGAAGTACAACACTGTCAGTGATAAGATAATATCCATACGCCTACAAGGAAGACCAGTTAATATGACTATTATTCGAATTTACATACCAACCACTAGGTCCAAAAATGAAGAAATAGAAGATTTCTATCAGCAGCTGCAGTCTGAAGTTGATCGAACATGCAATCAAGATGCATTGATAATTACTGGCGATTGGAATGCAGAAGTTGGACACATAGAAGAAGGATCAGTAGTTGGAAAATATGGCCTTGGTGATAGAAACAATGCTGGAAATTGAATGATAGAATTTTTGCAAGACCAAAGACTTCTTCATTGCAAATACCTTCTTTCACCAACATAAACGGCAAACTATACACATAGACCTCGCCAGATGGAACACACAGGAATCAAATTGACCACATCTGTGGAAAGAGACGATGGAAAAGCACAGTATCATCAGTCAGAACAAGGCCAGGGGCTGACTGTAGAACAGACCATCAATTGCTCATATGCAAGTTCAAGCTGAAACTGAAGAAAATCAGAGCAAGTCCATGGGAGCCAAAATATGACCTTGAGTATATCCCATCTGAATTTAGAGACCATCTCAAGAATAGATTTGACGCATTGAACACTAGTGACCGAAGACCAGACGAGTTGTGGAATGACATCAAGGACATCATCCATGAAGAAAGCAAGAGGTCATTGAAAAGACAGGAAAGAAAGAAAAGACCAAGATGGATGTCAAAGGAGACTCTGAAACTTGCTCACGAACGTCAAGCAGCTAAAGCAAAAGGAAGAACTGATGAAGTAAAAGAACTGAGCAGAAGATTTCAAAGGGTGCCTGGAGAAGACAAAGTAAAGTATTATAATGACATGTGCAAAGACCTGGAGATGTAAAACCAAAAGGGAAGAACAAGCTCAGCATTTCTCAAGCTGAAAGAACTGAAGAAAAAATTCAAGCCTTGAGTTGCAATAGTGAAGGATTCCACGGGGGAAATATTAAACGACACAGGAAGCATCAAAAGAAGATGGAAGGAATACACAGAGTCATTATACCAAAAAGAATTAGTCAATGTTCAACCATTTCAAGAGGTGGCATATGATCAGGAACTGATGGTACTGAAGGAAGAACTGCAAGCTGCCCTGAAGGCATTAGTGAAAAACAAGACTTCAGGAATTGATGGAATATCAATTGAGATGTTTCAACAAACAGATGCACCACTGGAGGTGCTCACTCGTCTATGCCAAGAAATATGGAAGACAGTTTTCTGGCCAACTTACTGGAGGAGATCCATATTTATGCCTATTCCCAAGAAAGGTGATCCAATCGAATCTGGAAATTATAAAACAATATCATTAATATCACAAGCAAGCAAAATTTTGCTGAAAATCATTCAGAAACGGCTGCAGCAGTATATCAACAGGGAACTGCCAGAAATTCTGGCTGGTTTCGGAAGAGGACTTGTAACCACGGATATCATTGCTGATGTCAGATGGATCCTGGCTGAAAGCAGAGAATACCGGAAAGATGTTTACCTGGTTTTTTTGACTCTGCAAAGGCATTCAACTGTGTGGATCAAAACAAACTATGGATAACATTGTTAAGAATGGGAATTTCTGAACAGTTAATTGTGCTCATGAGGAACCTTTACATAGATCAAGAGGCAAGATCAGACAGAACAAGGGGATACTGATTGGTTTAAAATCAGAAAAGGTGTGCATGAAGGTTGTATTCTTTTACCATACCTATTTAATCTGTATGCTGAGCAAACAACAAGAGAACCTGGACTATACGAAGAATAATGGGGCATCCGGATTGGAGGAAGACTCATTAACAACCTGTGTTATGCAGATGACACAACCTTGCTTGCTGAAAGTGAAGAGGACTTGAAGCACTTACTAATGAAGACCAAAGACCACAGCCTTCAGTATGGATTGCACCTCAACATAAAGAAAACAAAAATCCTCACAACTGGACCAATGAGCAACATCATGATAAATGGAGCAAAGATTGAAGGTGTCAAGGATTTCATTTTACTTGGATCCACAATCAACAGCCATGGAAGCCGCAGTCAAGAAATCAAAAGACGCATTGCATTGGGTAAACCTACTGCAAAGAACCTCTTTAAAGTGTTGAAACGCAAAGATGTCACCTTGAAGACTAAGGTGCACCTTACCCAAGCCATGGTATTTTCAATCATATGCATGTGAAAGCTGGACAATGAATAAGGAAGACCGAAGAATAGTTGACGCCTTTGAATTGTGGTGTTGGTGAAGAATATTGAATATACCATGGACTGCCAAAAGAACGAACAAATCTGTCTTGGAAGAAGTGCAGCCAGAATGCTTCTTAGAGGCAAGGATGGCAAGACTGCATCTTACATACTTTGGACATGTCGTCAGGAGGGATCAGTCCCTGGAGATGGACATCATGTTTTGGCAGAGGACAGGGTCAGCGGAAAAGAGGAAGACCCTCAAGGAGGTGGACTGACACAGTGGCTGCAACAATGAACTCAAGCATAACAACAACTGTAACAACGGCTCAGGACCCGGCAGTGTTTCGTTTTGTTGTGCATAGGGTTGCCATGTGTCGGAACTGACTTGACGGCGCCTAACAACAATAACAATTCATTTATAAACCAAGACAGAGAACAAGAAGAAACAATAATTTAAAAAATTTCCTCGGTAGAAGATAATATATTGTCAGGAAAATAGCATTTATAGAGGTTATAGTTGGAAATTTTTCAACATTGGAGAAACTCAGGTCTTTTTAGGTGGAGTGTTCATTCTAAACACTCGGGATACATGTTGTTGTGAAATGCCATTTAGTTGATTTTCGAGTCCCAGTGACCCCATGTGGTAGAATAGAACTGCCTCATAGGGTTTTCTAGGCTGTAATCTTTATGGAGGCATATCAGTAGGTCTTTATCCCACAGAACCTCTGGTGGGTTTGAACCACCAATGTGCTGCTCTTGACTCCTAAAAAGGGGGTTGGTGTTTTGATCCCACCAGCAGCTCTGTGGAAGAAAAGACCTGACAGTCTGCTCCCGTAAAGATTACAGCCAAGGAAACTCTATGGGGCAGTTCTACTTTATCCTATAGTGTCACTATGAGTAGGAATCGACTCAATGACACACACAATAAAAGGATATATATAAAGGTAGTCCCTGACTTACAACATATTTGAGTTACAGTGAACTACGCTTACGGCCATCCTTTTTTTTTTCATTTTGTACATCATGTGATTAGTAATATGTACTACGTACAATGTTGCAAAGCATAATTTCCTGATACTATCATTCTCATGCTAACTGCCAATGAAAAAGAAGAATATTGGATTTATAAAGATACTGATAATAAAAGGTAATTGTAATAAAAAATTTTAATAAATGAGATTTTCAACTTACATCAGAACTGACTTACAATGGAGTCTTCAGAAGGAAACCTCACGTATGTTGGGGAATACCTGTATATTAGCTATTTACGTATAATCTGTACACAACGTAGATACCATATGAGTCTTTAAAAAAAAATTTAGATGATATTATATAAGCTATTGTGATATAAAGACGGATGATCTACAAAAGAAAGACTTTCGGATTTATTTCATTTTCTTCTCACCAACAAAAGGGACAAGAAGAAAACATAAAAATTCTTCAAACTGCTGAAAAGAAAATAACTGTCAGCTTGGAATTCTAGGTTTAATTAATTTATCATGCAAGTAAAAACATTCTCAGACCCACAAAGGCTAGAGTTAACACCTACGTATATCCACTATAAGAATTATTAAAAGATATTCTTCAAAAAGAAGAAAAATGAATTTAGGGGAAAAAAAGGTATATGCATGTATTTAAATCATGGCAGTAAATTTAATCAAACTTCAATCCTAAAAGAGATAATGAGTAGGTTTTGTGTTTTTAGAAATAAGTTAAAGTAATAACTTTTAATAACTTAGATAAAATTATAAAATAAGGAAGAGTGTTCAGTGGAAGTTTATATTGTCTTCAGAAAGAGGGCATTTACCTTAAATGAAAAAAAAATTTTTTTTTACATTAGAATTATTAGAAAATAAATTTTTTAAGATTGCATATGGTTTCTAAGATCAAGCAATTCCACTGACAGAAGCACACTACAGAGAAACCCTACCCCATGACATGGGGAAATATGTGAATGCTTGGTTATTGAATTGTTATAACAGAGAAAAACTGAAACAACCTAAATGACTGCAAGCAATGGAAGAAATAATTTGTGATCTATTCTTGCAATGGAATACTCAGTAGATATACAAATAAAGTAGAGGTACGTACACCAAAATGGGTAATATTCAAAACGTAAAAATGAGCATAAGTTATAGGAGTTGTACTGCATGAGGTCAATTACATACATATTTTTTTAAAATATGAAATCAATACACTGTTACAGATACACACATATTCAGTAAACGGATCATGGAAAACACCAGTGTCAAGATGGTCTCTTCCTTCAGGAAAGCAGGGAGGGGACTACAGCATGTTGTTTTTCTAAGTAAAAGATTCAAAGCAAATATGTAAAACTGTTGATTTTGTTAACCTGGTTTCTACAAGAGTGTTTTTTTCATTGTTCTCTCTAATCATGTAAATATATTTTTTCAACAATTATTGATTTAGTTAAACAAAACCAGTCTCTGTTTCAGGACATGAGGATGTGTTGATAAAGAGAAGAAAGGATGTGCCTTTTTTTTTTTTTTTCATATCTTACATTCTATATTTGAAATATTAATTTACAAATAAATTTTTCACAGGAATATATGATATCCTCAATTTCTTCCTGTATTATATGAAACACACACTATTTGACTGGGTAAAGCAATGTATAATTCATCTTTTTTTTGTTTTTTCTTAGCTTCTTCTTAGTGTCTAACTTGCATATCATGTACAAGAAATAGTTAAATAGTTGGCACGTGGGGAGAGATTATGTATGAAAAACACAGATGAAATGACCTTCCCCTGAGCAGGTGAATTCTTTTCAGGTAATGTTTATTCTGGGGGAAAAGTTATCCTTAGAACATAGTAGAGGTGGATTCTATAATTCCTTGAATTTTAAAAAGTGAAAATGTGCTCCTAGGTAATGTCTAAGCATTGCAGACGTTCTGTAACATGGATTGAAAGAGAAAGAGACTACCTACTTCTGGCACTCAAATGTGCAAGTGACTTCAGAAACGCCCCTTGCAGAAGAATGCCAAAATAATTCCTGCTGTCACCTAGCTGTATTATTTATTAAAAGTACTCAATAAATTGTGTTGAATAAATAGATTAATTGGATTTGTTACACTAGGGCATCATGCTCCATTTAGCCTGAGAGTCAGCTTCCATCAGATGCTGTTTCAGACTTGCAGGAATATCTATCATGATGACAATTCAAAGATTAGCTTTATTTATTAAAATACCAATTTCTATTAAAGCCCATTATGCATTGTCCTTATTGACTTACCTAAAATTTTGTTAAGATACGTTCATGTAGACCTTATCCAGTATGTACATAAAACTTTTTATTAACCCCAAATTTACCACTAAATATTTTGAGGGGGGGTCCTCTGGGTAGAGTACTCCATGATACTGGTATTTGCATTTTCTCCCACCCCATACAGCAATTTAACACCTAACGTCCTGTCTCCAATTTTCAGACCTCATTCTATCACTAATTCATCCATTTGATTAGTCAGTCACTGAGTCTTAGTTATCTACTGCTAATATAACAGAAATAACACAAGTGGATGGATTTAACAAACAGAAATTTATTCTTTCACAGTCCAGGAAACTAGAAGTCCAAATTCAGGATGCCAGCTCCAGGGGAAGGCTTTCTCTCTCTGTCAGCTCTGTGGGAACGTCCTTATCATCAATCTTCCCCTGAGCTAGGAGCTTCTCAGTGCAGGGACCTCAGATCCAAAGACCCAGGCTCCTGGTTCTACTTTCTTGGTGGTACGAGGTCCCCATGTCTCTCTGCTAGCTTCTCGATTTTATATCTCACAAGAGACTGACTTAAAACACATTCTAATCTTGTAGATTGAGTTCTGCCTCATTAACATAACTGCCTGTAATCCTGCCTCATCGACATCATAGAGGTAGGATTTACAACATATAGGAAAATCACATTAGATGACAAAATGCTGGGTTGTCACACAATACTGGGAATCATGGACTAGCCAAGTTGACACATATTCTTGGGGAACACAATTTAATCCATGACACTGAGTAAATGTTTATTAAGCACCATTATGTGCCACACATGATTATAGGTGATGGAGATAGAGGAACAGTGACAGGACTTGCAAACATCTTTGCTCTTGTGAGGTTATTTTGAAGGGGAGATAAACAATAAGCTGAAAAAAAATTACACTTTCACACATATATAAAATTACATATACACCCAAAAAAAAAAAAAAAAACCTGTTGCTGTCAAGTTGATTCCAACTCATAGAAACCCTAGAGGACAGAGTAGAACTGCACCACAGAATTTCCAAGGAATGCCTGGGAGATTCCAACTGCTGACCTTTTGGTTAGCAGCCATAGCACTCAACCACTATGCCATCAGGGTTTCATATATATATATGTATATATACATACACACACACACATATACATATGTATATATAAATTATTATAAAACAAATTATTATAGTCACATATAATTCTGTCTATCTTTCTATCATCTACCTATCTGCGTGTGTCTATGTCCAAATTTCCCTTTTCTTAAAACAACACCAATTCTTGGTTAAGGCCCACTGTAATCCAACACAATGTCATTTCAACTTGATTATATCTGCAAAGACCCTATTTCCATGTAGGGTAACATTGATTGATACTGCAGTTAGGACTTCAGCATCTCTTTTAGGGAGAAAACTTTCAACCCACAGCAAGAGGTTTTTCTCAGTAGGTGGACATGTGAATGAAAGCCTGAAAAAAGTGAGAAAGCAATCGGTGTGACTACTAAGGAGAAGAGCTTTCCAGAGAGAGGAATCAGCACCCCCAAGGCAGGATGGGCCTGGTGCGTTTTCAAGACCAAAGAGAATGTCAGAATGAAAACCTCAGTTCTTTGCCTAAACCACTCCAAGAAAGAGTTCCCTTCCTTGTCTGTCACTTCAGAAATCCCTTCAGTTCTCTTCACCATGACTATTTCCAGAGTTGTGAAAACCAGGACCCCAAGAATGCATGCCGGCCTTGTACAAGGACAAGTACTACTTAGAATTTAGTTTAGTTCCTTTCCCCTTGAAGCCCAATATTGTTTAGCTTTTCACCTCTCCCAGTTCCATTCCATACCGCTCCCAGCAATTTTATAGCTTAAGCCCTCCTTAAATTTTGCATGATTCAAAATGTTTTTAACCTCTTTAAATAGCATATAATATTACCAGTGTTAAAGGGAATTGTATAGCTGCCTTCCAAAAGGCAATAGAGCCTTTGGGAAGGAAAACCGGGGTAGCTGAATTCCACTTGTTTTATGAAATATTCATTGTTACACTGTATTATCAGGCTAGTGAAATTGTTTAAATAGATAGGAGAAGAAATAAAAATTGCATCAATTTTGTATTGGCACCTTATACAGCTAGCATTAAAAAAAAAAAATGTTGGGAGGCGGAGCCAAGATGGCGGACTAGGCAGACGTTACCTCGGATCCCTCTTACAACAAAGACATGGAAAAACAAGTGAATCGATCACATACATAACAATCTACGAACCCTGAACAACAAACACGGATTTAGAGACGGAGAACGAACTAATACGGGGAAGCAGCGATAGTTTCCAGAGCCTGGAGCCAGCGTACCAGTCAGGTACGGCACAAGCACAGAGACCTGCTCCACCCCCCTGAACTAACCCCGGGAGGGGGACCAGCCGGTTCCACGGGCGGCGTGGGACGCAGCCGGTAGGAGAAGTCCCCGGGAGGCAGTGACTGATCTTGGAGCAGAAAGAGCAGCATCCGAGCCGGGGAACCGTCCCGCAGGGATTTGGACTGCTCGCAGGTACGCCATAAACACGGAGAGTTGCTCCACCCCCTGAACTAACCCCGGGAAGGGGACCAGCCGGGTCGCGCGGGCGGCGTGGGACGCAGCCGGTAGGAGAAGTCCCCGGGAGGCAGCGACTGGTATTGGAGTGGGGAGAACAGCGTTCCAGCCGGGACACTTGGTCGCGGCACAAGCACGGGGAGCTACTCCACCCATCTGAACTAACCCCGGGAGGGGGCCCACCTGGTTCACGGGGGCGGCACGGCCACGCGGCTGGAGGGACGAGAAGTCCCCGGGAGGCAGCGACTGATTTTGGAGTTGAGAGTCCACCGTCCCAGTAGGGGAGCCTTGACGCTGGGCGTGGGGCTGGAAGCGGAGGAGCTGACCGTGACTCCAGCGGGCCAGACGCCCTGGGGGCAATCTCCACACAGCCAGCACACATAGGCGACGCGCCCGCAGGAATCTCAGATATAACAGTCATTCCAAGCAAGACAAGCAACTCTGGCTATATTCTGAGGTGCTACTCTCCTATCTCTCTGTTCCCTCCCCCACGCTCCCCAGGCGGCTTCATTAACATCTGAATAGCCTGAGCCAGAGGGAGAACTCTGATAGGGATCTGACTGCAGTTTTTTTTTAGCGGATTTTCTGGAAAAACTAGTTTCCCAGTGATGGCTCGGAGACAACAATCCATATCAAACCACTTAAAGAAGCAGACCATGACAGCTTCTCCAACCCCCCAAACAAAAGAATCAAAATCTTTCCCAAATGAAGATACAATTTTGGAATTATCAGATACAGAATATAAAAAACTAATTTACAGAATGCTTAATGATATCACAAATGAAATTAGGATATCTGCAGAAAAAGCCAAGGAACACACTGATAAAACTGTTGAAGAACTCAAAAAGATTATTCAAGAACATACTGGAAAAATTAATAAGTTGCAAGAATCCATAGAGAGACAACATGTAGAAATCCAAAAGATTAACAATAAAATAACAGAATTAGACAACACACTAGGAAGTCAGAGGAGCAGACTCGAGCAATTAGAATGCAGACTGGGACATCTGGAGGACCAGGGAATCAACACCAACATAGCTGAAAAAAAATCAGATAAAAGAATTAAAAAAAATGAAGAAACCCTAAGAATTATGTGGGACTCTATCAAGAAGGATAACCTGCGGGTGATTGGAGTCCCAGAACAGGGAGGGGGGACAGAAAACACAGAGAAAATAGTTGAAGAACTTCTGACAGAAAACTTCCCTGACATCATGAAAGACGAAAGGATATCTATCCAAGATGCTCATCGAACCCCATTTAAGATTGATCCAAAAAGAAAAACACCAAGACATATTATCATCAAACTCACCAAAACCAAAGATAAACAGAAAATTTTAAAAGCAGCTAGGGAGAAAAGAAAGGTTTCCTTCAAGGGAGAATCAATAAGAATATGTTCTGACTACTCAGCAGAAACCATGCAGGCAAGAAGGGAATGGGACGACATATACAGAACACTGAAGGAGAAAAACTGCCAACCAAGGATCATATATCCAGCAAAACTCTCTCTGAAATATGAAGGCGAAATTAAGATATTTACAGACAAACACAAGTTTAGAGAATTTGCAAAAACCAAACCAAAGCTACAAGAAATACTAAAGGATATTGTTTGGTCAGAGAACCAATAATATCAGATATCAGCACAACACAAGGTCACAAAACAGAACGTCCTGATATCAACTGAAATAGGGAAATCACAAAAACAAACAAATTAAGATTAATTAAAAAAAAATACACATAACAGGGAATTATGGAAGTCAATAGGTAAAAGATCACAATAATCAAAAAGAGGGACTAAATACAGGAGGCATTGAACTGCCAGATGGAGAGTGATACAAGGCGATATAGAACAATACAAGTTAGGTTTTTACTTAGAAAAATAGGGGTATATAATGAGGTAACCACAAAAAGGCATAACAACTGTATAACTCAAGACAAAAACCAAGAAAAATGTAACGACTCAACTAACATAAAGTCAAACACTATGAAAATGAGGATCTCACAATTTACTAAGAAAAACGCCTCAGCACAAAAAAGTGTGTGGAAAAATGAAATTGTCAACAACACACATAAAAAGGCATCAAAATGACAGCACTAAAAACTTATTTATCTATAATTACCCTGAATGTAAATGGACTAAATGCACCAATAAAGAGACAGAGAGTCACAGACTGGATAAAGAAACACGATCCATCTATATGCTGCCTACAAGAGACACACCTTAGACTTAGAGACACAAACAAACTAAAACTCAAAGGATGGAAAAAAGTATATCAAGCAAACAATAAGCAAAAAAGAAGAGGAGTAGCAATATTAATTTCTGACAAAATAGACTTTAGACTTAAATCCACCACAAAGGATAAAGAAGGACACTATATAATGATAAAAGGGACAATTGATCAGGAAGACATAACCATATTAAATATTTACGCACCCAATGACAGGGCTGCAAGATACATAAATCAAATTTTAACAGAACTGAAAAGCGAGATAGATACCTCCACAATTATAGTAGGAGACTTCAACACACCACTTTCGGAGAAGGACAGGACATCCAGTAAGAAGCTAAACAGAGACACGGAAGATCTAATTACAACAATCAACCAACTTGACCTCATTGACTTATACAGAACTCTCCACCCAACTGCTGCAAAATATACTTTTTTTTCCAGCGCACATGGAACATTCTCTAGAATAGACCACATATTAGGTCATAAAACAAACCTTTGCAGAGTCCAAAACATCGAAATATTACAAAGCATCTTCTCAGACCACAAGGCAATAAAACTAGAGATCAATAACAGAAAAACGAGGGAAAAGAAATCAAATACTTGGAAACTGAACAATACCCTCCTGAAAAAAGACTGGGTTATAGAAGACATTAAGGAGGGAATAAGGAAATTCATAGAAAGCAACGAGAATGAAAATACTTCCTATCAAAACCTCTGGGACACAGCAAAAGCAGTGCTCAGAGGCCAATTTATATCAATAAATGCACACATACAAAAAGAAGAAAGAGCCAAAATCAGAGAACTGTCCCTACAACTTGAACAAATAGAAAGTGAGCAACAAAAGAATCCATCAGGCTCCAGAAGAAAACAAATAATAAAAATTAGAGCTGAACTAAATGAATTAGAGAACAGAAAAACAATCGAAAGAATTAACAAAGCCAAAAGCTGGTTCTTTGAAAAAATTAACAAAATTGATAAACCATTGGCTAGACTGACTAAAGAAATACAGGAAAGGAAACAAATAACCCGAATAAGAAATGAGAAGGACCACATCACAACAGAACCAAATGAAATTAAAAGAATCATTTCAGATTATTATGAAAAATTGTACTCTAACAAATTTGAAAACCTAGAAGAAATGGATGAATTCCTGGAAAAACACTACCTACCTAAACTAACACATTCAGAAGTAGAACAACTAAATAGACCCATAACAAAAAAAGAGATTGAAACGGTAATCAAAAAACTCCCAACAAAAAAAAGCCCTAGCCCGGACGGCTTCACTGCAGAGTTCTACCAAACTTTCAGAGAAGACTTAACACCACTACTACTAAAGGTATTCCAAAGCATAGAAAATGACGGAATACTACCCAACTCATTCTATGAAGCCACCATCTCCCTGATACCAAAACCAGGTAAAGACATTACAAAAAAAGAAAATTTTAGACCTATATCCCTCATGAACATTGATGCAAAAATCCTCAACAAAATTCTAGCCAATAGAATACAACGACACATCAAAAAAATAATTCACCCTGATCAAGTGGGATTTATACCAGGTATGCAAGGCTGGTTTAATATCAGAAAAACCATTAATGTAATCCATCACATAAATAAAACAAAAGACAAAAACCACATGATCTTATCAATTGATGCAGAAAAGGCATTTGACAAAGTCCAGCACCCATTCATGATAAAAACTCTTACCAAAATAGGAATTGAAGGAAAATTCCTCAACATAATAAAGGGCATCTATGCAAAGCCAACAGCCAATATCACTCTAAATGGAGAGAACCTGAAAGCATTTCCCTTGAGAACGGGAACCAGACAAGGATGCCCTTTATCACCACTCTTATTCAACATCGTGTTGGAAGTCTTAGCCAGGGCAATCAGGCTAGACAAAGAAATAAAAGGTATCCGGATTGGCAAGGAAGAAGTAAAGTTATCACTATTTGCAGATGACATGATTATATACACAGAAAACCCTAAGGAATCCTCCAGAAAACTACTGAAACTAATAGAAGAGTTTGGCAGAGTCTCAGGTTATAAAATAAACATACAAAAATCACTTGGATTCCTCTACATCAACAAAAAGAACACCGAAGAGGAAATAACCAAATCAATACCATTCACAGTAGCCCCCAAGAAGATAAGATACTTAGGAATAAATCTTACCAAGGATGTAAAAGACCTATACAAAGAAAACTACAAAGCTCTACTACAAGAAATTCAAAAGGACATACTTAAGTGGAAAAACATACCTTGCTCATGGATAGGAAGACTTAACATAGTAAAAATGTCTATCCTACCAAAAGCCATCTATACATTTAACGCACTTCCGATCCAAATTCCAATGTCATATTTTAAGGGGATAGAGAAACAGATCACCAATTTCATATGGAAGGGAAAGAAGCCCCGGATAAGCAAAGCACTACTGAAAAAGAAGAAGAAAGTGGGAGGCCTCACCTTACCTGACTTCAGAACCTATTATACAGCCACAGTAGTCAAAACAGCCTGGTATTGGTACAACAACAGACACATAGACCAATGGAACAGAATTGAGAACCCAGACATAGATCCATCCACGTATGAGCAGCTGATATTTGACAAAGGCCCAGTGTCAATTAACTGAGGAAAAGATAGCCTTTTTAACAAATGGTGCTGGCATAACTGGATATCCATTTGCAAAAAAATGAAACAGGACCCATACCTCACACCATGCACAAAAACTAACTCCAAGTGGATCAAAGACCTAAACATAAAGACTAAAACGATAAAGATCATGGAAGAAAAAATAGGGACAACCCTAGGAGCCCTAATACAAGGTATAAACAGAATACAAAACATTACCAAAAATGATGAAGAGAAACCCGATAACTGGGAGCTCCTAAAAATCAAACACCTATGCTCATCTAAAGACTTCACCAAAAGAGTAAAAAGACCACCTACAGATTGGGAAAGAATTTTCAGCTATGACATCTCCGACCAGCGCCTGATCTCTAAAATCTACATGATTCTGTCAAAACTCAACCACAAAAAGACAAACAACCCAATCAAGAAGTGGGCAAAGGATATGAACACACATTTCTCTAAAGAAGATATTCAGGCAGCCAACAGATACATGAGAAAATGCTCTCGATCATTAGCCATTAGAGAAATGCAAATTAAAACTACGATGAGATTCCATCTCACACCAGCAAGGCTGGCATTAATCCAAAAAACACAAAATAATAAATGTTGGAGAGGCTGTGGAGAGATTGGAACTCTCATACACTGCTGGTGGGAATGTAAAATGGTACAACCACTTTGGAAATCTATCTGGCGTTATCTTAAACAGTTAGAAATAGAACTACCATACAACCCAGAAATCCCACTCCTAGGAATATACCCTAGAGATACAAGAGCCTTCATACAAACAGATATATGCACACCCATGTTTATTGCAGCTCTGTTTACAATAGCAAAAAGTTGGAAGCAACCAAGGTGTCCATCAACGGATGAATGGTTAAATAAATTGTGGTATATTCACACAATGGAATACTACGCATTGATAAAGAACAGTGACGAATCTCTGAAACATTTCATAACATGGAGGAACCTGGAAGGCATTATGCTGAGCGAAATTAGTCAGAGGCAAAAGGACAAATATTGTATAAGACCACTATTATAAGATCTTGAGAAACAGTAAACCTGAGAAGAACACATACTTTTGTGGTTACGAGGGGAGGAGGGAGGGAGGGTGGGAGAGGGTTTTTTTATTGATTAATCAGTAGATAAGAACTGCTTTAGGTGAAGGGAAAGACAACACTCAATACATGGAAGGTCAGCTCAATTGGACTGGACCAAAAGCAAAGAAGTTTCCGGGATAAAATGAATGCTTCAAAGATCAGCGGAGCAAGCGCGGGGGTCTGGGGAGCATGGTTTGCGGGGACTTCTAAGTCAATTGGCAAAATAATTCTATTATGAAATCATTCTGCATCCCACTTTGAAATGTGGCGTCTGGGGTCTTAAATGCTAACAAGCGGCCATCTAAGATGCATCAATTGGTCTCAACCCACCTGGAGCAAAGAAAAATGAAGAACACCAAGCCCACATGACAACTAAGAGCCCAAGAGACAGAAAGGGCCGCATGAACCAGAGACCTACATCATCCTGAGACCAGAAGAACTAGTTGGTGCCCGGCCACAATTGATGACTGCCCTGATAGGGAGCTCAGCATAGGACCCCTGAGGGAGCAGGAGATCAGTGGGATGCAGACCCCAAATTCTCATAAGAAGACCAAACTTAATGGTCTGACTGAGACTGGAGGAATCCCGGCGGCCATGCTCCCCAGACCTTCAGTTGACACAGGACAGGAACCATCCCCGAAGACAACTCATCAGAAATGAAAGGGACTGGTCAGCGGGTGGGAGAGAGATGCTGATGAAGAGTGAGCTAATTATATCAGGTGGACACTTGAGATTGTGTTGGCAACTCTTGTCTGGAGGGGGGATGGGAGGATAGAGAGAGAGGGAAGCCGGCAAAATTGTCAAGAAAGGAGAGACTGAAAGGGCTGACTCAAGAGGGGGAGAGCAAGTGGGAGTAGGGAGTGAGATGTATGTAAACTTATATGTGACAGACTGATTGGATTTGTAAACGTTCACTTGAAGCTTAATAAAAGTTATTATAAAAAAAAAAAAAATGTTGCTTGTCTTATCTTGTGGATCGTTTGTGGAAATAATTCCTGATTTATATGGATTTGTTTTTTCAGTGAGTAAAAATGTAGCCCAAATATATATTTTGCTCAAAGAATCTTTTTGAAGTATCAGACAAGTTTCTGAATTTGCTTTACCGTGAACAAACTAAGAAAACTGAAAACCTAATTCTGAGCTGTTCATACAGTGTTATTTGTAAGATTCACATGCTAGATCAGTTAATTATAGAAACACTGGTGAAAGTCTTGTCTCTCTACTCTGATCCTGTCATACACTCTTTGAAACTATTGTAATTACTGTAGTTTTGAAATATGTTATATCCGGTACTACTAGCTGCTCTCACCTCTTCTTTTTTTAAAACAATGCAACTGTTTTTCTGTAAAGTT